>NC_135329.1:94235910-94842259 GCF_023851605.1 Tamandua tetradactyla | reverse complement strand
AGGAAATAGAGAACATAAAGAATTTGATAAATGAATTAGATTTTACAGACATATAGGTCATTCCACCCCAAAACACTGGGATATATATTTTTTTCTAGTGCTCATGGGGCATTTTCCAGGACAGATCATATACTGGGGCACAAAACAAGCCTTTATAAATTTAAAAACATTGAAACTATTCAGAGCGCTTTCTCTGATCACAAAGGAGTGACGCTGGAAATCAATAACCACCAAAGAACAAGAACTTTCACAAATATATGGAGATTAAATAGCACATTCTTAAACAATGAAGGGATCAAAGAAGAAATTAGCAGAGAAATCAGTACCTACCTATAGAAGAATGAAGACAAGAATACATCATATCAGAACTTATGGGATGTTGCAAAGGCTGTGGTAAGAGGGAAATTTATTGCCCTAAATACCTATATTATAAAAGAAGAAAGAGAAAAATTCAAAGACTTAACTGCTCATATGGAGGAACTTAAGAAAGAACAGCAAGCTAACCCCAAAGCAAACAGAAGAAGAGAAACAACAAAGATTAAAATAGAGTTAAATGAATGGGAGAACAAAAGAACAATAGAAGGAATCAATAAAACCAAAAGTTGGTTCTTCAAGAAAATCAATAAAATCGATGGGCCCCTAGCAAAGCTGACAAAGAAAAAACGGGAGTGGATGCAAATAAAATCAGAAAGGCAACGGGGTCGTTACCACAGACCCTGAAGAAAAAAAAATAATCATAAGAGAAGACTATGAACAACTATATGCCAAGAAACTAGACAACTCCCATGAAATGGACAAATTCCTGGAAACACACAAACAAGCTACACTGACTCAAGAAGAAATAGAAGATCTCAACAAACCAATCACAAGTGAAGAGATTCAATAGTCATCAAAAATCTTCCTACAAAGAAAAGCTCAGGGCCAGATGGCTTCACAGGAGAATTTTATCAAACATTCTAAACAGAAAACACCAATCCTGCTTAAATTTTTCCAAAAATTTGAGGAAAAAGGCACACTACTTAACTCATTTTATGAAGCTAACATCCCTTTAATACCAAAACCAGGTAAAGATGCTATGAGAAAGGAAAATTACAGTCTGATCTTCCTAATGAACATACATGCAAAAATTCTCAAAAAAATATTAGCAAATTGAATCCAATAGTACATTGAAAGAATTATGCACTGTGACCAAGTGGGGTTTATACCAGGAATGCAAGGGTGTTTCAACACAAGAAAATCAGTTAATGTAATACAACACATTAACAAATCAAAAGGGAAAAATCACCTGATCATCTTGATTGATGCTGAAAAAGCGTTTGACAAAATTCAACATCCTTTTCTGATAAAAACACTTTAAAAAGTAAGAATCAAAGGTAACTTCCTCAAAATGATAAAAGGCATATATGAAAAACCCATAGCCAGCATTGTACTCAATGGTGAGAGGCTAAAATCTTTCCCCCTATGATTAGGAATGAGACAAAGATGTCCTCCGTCACCACTATTATTCAACATTGTGCTTGAAAGTTCTAGCAAGAGCAATCAGGCAGGAAAAATAAATAAAATCCATCCAAATTGGCAAGGAAGAAGTAAAACTTTAATTATTTGCAGATAACATGATACCATACTTGGAAAATCCTGAAAATTTTACAACAATATTACCTGAGCTGACAAATTCAGCAACTTGGCAGATTATAAAATTAATGTGCAAAAATTAGTAATGCTTCTATACACAAGCAATGACCTAACTGAGGAGTCAATTAAGGAAAAAATTCCATTCAAAATAGCAACTAAAAGAATCAAGTATCTAGGAATGAGCTTAACTATGGATGTAAAGGATTTGTACACAGAAAACTACATAACATTTTGAAAAGTAATCAAAGAAGATCTAAATAGGTGGAAAGACATTCCATACTCACAGATAGGAAGATTAAATGTAGTTAAGTGTGGGTTCTACCCAAACTGATCTATAAATTCAAAGCAGTACCAATTTAAATTCCATCAACCTACTTTGAAGACTTGGAAATCTAGTTACCAAATTCATCTGAAAGGGATAGAGACCCTGAGTAGTGAAAAATATACTAAAATAGAAGAATGAAGTGGGAGGATTAACACTCCCTGATTTTAAAGCTTATTAGAAAGCCACAGTGGCCAAAACAGCATGATACTGGCACAAAGATAGAAGTATTGACCAATGGAACCAAATCAAGACTGCATAAGTAGACCACCAAATCTATGGGAAACTAACCTTTGATAAGGCCCCCAAATCCACTAAACTGGGACAAAATAGTGTTTTCAAGAAATGAGCATGGGAGATCTGGATATCAGTAGTCAGAAGAATAAAAGAGGACCCTTACCTTACACCCTATACAAAAATTAACTCACAGTGGATCAAACACCTAAACACCAGTATCATAAAGCTCCTAGAAGAAAATGCAGAGAAATATCTTCAAGACCTAGTAATAGGAGGTAGCTTCCTAAACTTTACACCCAAAGCACAAGCAACAAAAGAAAAAATCAGAACTCAAAATCAAATGCTTTTGTGCCTCAAAAGACTTTGTCAAAAAAGTGAAGAGACAGCAAACACAATGGGAGAAAATATTTGGAAATCACACATTGGATAAAGGTTTGATATGCTGCATACAAAAAGAAATCATACAACTCAACAACAAAAGACAAGCAAACCAATTATAAAGTGAACTAAAGATATGAAAAGACATTTTTCTGAAGAGCAAATACAGATGGCTAAAAAGCACCTGAAGAGATGCTCATTTTCACTAGCTATAAGGGAAATGCAGATCAAGTCCAGAATGAGATACCACCTCACACCTGTAAGAATGGCTGCTATTAAACAAACAGGAATTTTCAAATGTTGGAGAGGATGTGGAGTAACTGAGACACTTATGCACTGCTGGTGGGAATGTATAATCGTATAGCTGCTATGGAATAGTCAGGCGGTTCCTCAGAAACCTTTTCATGAACTATTCTTTCATGAACTATTGCAAAGGTATGAATCTTGTATAAGGAGTATAATTTCAGAGTATGGAGGGAAATGATATTCATGCTCTGGGCTATGTTTGATGGTAAAATATCAATAGCACCACAGCAATACCAGTGGTACATAATGGGGGGAGGGACAAGTGTTGGAGTGGTGGGGATTTTCTATTTGTGAGGGTGTGTTTATTGGCTATCTTTCTCTTGGGAACAATGAAATTATCTAAAATTGTAAGTGTTGATGGACTATTGACTTTGGATATTATGCATGAGACCCAGCAGATAGAGGTGGCTGAAAGACGTGCTGACTGAGAAGTAGATTGGTGAACAATGGTGTAAACATATGATCGAACACAGTGTTGCTGCAAAAAGGAACAAAGTTGTCAGGAAAGCAATAATTTGAGTGAACATGTGGGACACTGTGTGCTGCAAAGTAAGCCAGAAAAAAAGAGCAAATATTGTATGGTCTCGTTAAGAAAATACTTATAAGTATTATAAGGATTATAAGAATCCTGAGGCCTAGGTTGTAAGCTCTTATAGAAATCACATTTAGTCTGCAGTTGTAATTTTTATTTCTGGATTTTGAGGGGCTGTTTTATATATGTATAAGCTGGTATTTAGAAATAAGAATGAAGCTGATTGGGTCAGGATTAATGTAATTCAGAATACAGGGGTAAGGAAACATTGCCTGTATTTTAGAACTTCATCTACTCTTTGAAACCAAAGGAAGAAAATTTTATTATGTAAGAACCTAGATTTTCTGTAGCACATAATCCAACTCAACCTATCTGGAAAGATCATTTAACCAGTCCTAATATAGGGAGCCCAGAAAAGAATGACAGCCTTTAATCCATTATAGCTTAACGTAATGCCTAGACACATCCCTGAGTATATTAAGCAGGTAATTAAAAAGTATTGGCAAAGTCCCTTGCAGGATGGCAGAAAAATTATGGAATATTGAACTTTACTGCTGGGGAAACCCCAAATACTGTGTCAAACATTAGGGATACCCAAATCGATAGGCCAAGCCCTTGATCTTGAGACTTGCTCTTGTGAAGCTTATGTATGCAGCAGAGAAGCTTAGCCTACGTACAGATATGTCTAAGAGTCACCTCCAGAGGACCTCTTTTGTTGCTCAGATGTGGCCTTTCTCCCTCTAAGCCCAAGTCTACAAGTGAAAACATTGCCCTTCCCCCTATGTGGGACATGACATTCAGGGATGAAAGTCTCGCTGGTGGCTTGAGAGATGACTCCCCAGTATGAACCTGGCCTTATCACCATGGGATCAACAATGCCATCTGACAAAAGAGGGGGAAAGAAGTGTAGCAAATAAGGTATCAGTCACTAAGAGAGGTCAAATAGAGAAGAGGCTACACTAGCAGTGACTCTTACGCATGCTTTAGTTAGATATCACTACCTATCACAACTTGCCAAACCTCAACCAAAACCATTCCTGCCAATCCTAAAGTATATGCAGGGCATTATATAATATTCTACAAAGGTTCCATGCATTAGGGTAACTCTCCAAAACCTACAACTTCCAAATGGGTCCCTGGACCAGATAATCCCTGAAATGCAGAGGAGCCAGCCTCTCCAGAACATCAACTAGTTCCATCCCCCTATCCCATATTTTCGACAGCCCCTTCCAACATGAAAAGGTTAAAATGGGCATAGCCCAAATACTGCTAAAGTGGGAGAAAGACAAAAGGTGATAGTGGGGTTGTACAGAGAAGTTAGGGTTTAACAAAAGATTATGAGTGCTGAATCATTGTACTGATATTTCTTTTAGCTTCTAATACTTAGAGCAGCTAGAAATAAAAACCTAAAATTGTAACCCATACCAAACTTTGAAATCTGTTCTACAACTAATTGTTGTGATGTACTTTGAAATGTATTGCTTTTATGTATATATGTTACCTGAAGAGAAGGAGCATAACAGAAGATAGGAGTTAACAAATGAGCATGACTGCTGAATCATTAAATTGATATTTCTGTTCCTCTCCAGTGTCTTTGAGCAGCTAAAAGAAAAAAACAAAAGATCCTGGAAATGTAATCCGTATCAAACTTTAAAATCTGCTCTGTAACTATTCGTTAAAACGTACTTAGAAATTTATTGCTTTTTTGTTTGTATGTTATATTTCACAACTTAAAAAATGTTAAAAGAAACAAAGAGAAAAGGAATAAACATCATGTCTTATAGTCTTGAAGTTTAAGGGGGGCAGGAACACGAATAAAATTCTTAAGAATGAAGGAGACATGCTTTTATAAAATGACAGGAAGGCATCCATAGACTAACTGGACAACGAAAGTGTTACAATGATGTTTGGTTTGCCAGGGCTGCTATAACAAATATCATGAATTGGAAGGCTTAAATAACAGAATTTGTTTCACAATTTTGGAGGCTAGAAATCCAAAGTCAAGATGTAGACAGGCTCTCTCTTTAAGGCAACTCCTCAGGTGAACTTACTGCTTTCCCCCACTATGTGGGACATGACTCCCAGGGGTGCAAATCTCCTTGGCATCGTGGGTCATGACTCCCAGGGATGAGCCTGTTCCTGGTATCATAAGATTTAGAAAGACTTCTTGACCAAAAGGGGAGAAAGAAATGAAACAAAATAAAGTTTCAGTGGCTGAGCGATTTCAGATAGAGTTGAGAGGTCATTCTAGAAGTTATTCTTCTGCATTATATATAGATACCCCATTTTAGTTCTTAGTGTATTAGAATAACTAGAAGGAAATGCCTGAAACTGTTGAACTGTAATCCAGTAGCATTGATTCTTGAAGATGAGTGTATTAGTATAGAACTTTTATGATATGACTGTGATTATGAAAGCCTTGTGACTGATACTCCCTTTATCCAGTGTATGGACAAATGGATAATAAAATAAGGACAAAAATAAATAAATAATAAGGGGGGTGGGGGATGAGATATTCTGGGTATTCTATTTTATTTTTATTTTTTTGAGTAATGAAAATATTCAATAATAGCTTGGGTGATGAATGCATAGCTATATGATGATACTGTGAACCATTGATTGTACACTTGCATGATTATATGGCATGTGAATATATAATATATCTCAAAAATGTTGCATTAAAAAATCAGCTTGGTGAGCCAGGCAGAAGAGAGTCTTCATTTTTAGATTTTTACCTCCAGTCCCTTTTCTCTCTATCAGGTCATACTGTAGAATTTGAAAGAAAATGAATGTGAGATAAAGGATGGGGAATAAAGCAAAACTTGCAAATAAAAACACACTATTCACAGTGAAAAGAAAAAAGTTGTAGGCAGGCCACACTTTCTCCAAAGTCTGTAGCATTCTGGTGGTGGCTCTGTCAATCCTTAAAAATCTGCCCCTATCACATGGCCATCTGCTTCCTTGTGTATCCTCCATTCTCAACTTCCATGTCCAAATTCCCTTTACTTATAAGGGCTATTTGTATTGGTCAAGGTCCATCCTGCTTCAGCTGTGCCTCATCTTAATAGACTATTCCAAGATCCCATTTACAAATGAGTTTCCACCTATAGGACCGGGGATTAGGACTTGAACATGTCTTTGTGGGGGGCAAGATTTAGTCTCACATGCAGTAGCAAGAAGCAAAGCACACAAATACCCCAGAGTTAATATGGAAGACAGGAAGTCCCTGTCTCAAGAAATATTAGTCATTAACTACCCAGAATCTTTTACAGGCTTTCCATTCTTTCTGAACATCTTAATTAAAATTTGAAATGGATGACAATGTTAGCTTCCTTGGGAAATAAAAGAGCATCTGCAGAAGCCCATGGCATGTAGAATGTCTTACAATCCTTGCTAGGGGCAGAGCAACCCCATAAAGCAGTAAGATATTAATTATTTATTATAAGACTATGAAAGAAGCCAAAGGATAGGGCCTGTTTCATTTTGAGGATTCTGGTTTACCAGTTATAGGGCAGAAGGGAAATAACTTTGAAATTACAGGAAATCAAAGACAGGAAACTTTAGTTTTGGTCAAAAGCCACAAGGTCTTTGGTGAACTCCATTTGATGAGCCTCAACAATAACTGAAAGGGGTGGAGGAGTCTATTAAGCTGTTTCAGGGCCTGGGTATATTCATCTGGAAAGATATATGGCTTCCTATTACTTTAAGCATATTAAGGTGCCATTCACAAACAAGGTGATCTATGGTGTCTGTCATTCACAACTCACTTCCATATAGATTGGGAACAATACCCCCAAAAGATCCAACCATCCAGCCAATGTGCAAAATGAAAAGACCTAAGGAGTCTGGTTTTGATTTGAGAACAGGATGAGGCTGCAGGAAGCTGCCCCGACACTGTGAGGAACACTGGCTCTTTCCATCTTTTGGAGTCGGGTGTGGAGAGGTAAGGAAGGCACCAGGACCTCTTCAGATGCAACATGATGAGGTCATCAGTCCTTTTTTCTTTTCAGCTTCCTGTTGCAGGAAAGAGAGGTAGGAAAGTAGGGGGCAAGTGGGTAGTTAACCAATTGCAAGGCAATGTGTCTGTCTCACACTTTTCCCTTTGACAAAGAGAATGACTTCTTCATACCCTCTGTGGTAGTTTTAATCATGCATCCCAGCAAAGACATGTTCTTACTTGTTTTTTTCCTTTAGATTTAATTTTATTAAGATATATTATATATTCACCAAATTGTACCATATATCCATATAATCATCTAAAATTGTACAATCAGTGGTCTATAGTATCATATAGCTGTGCATTCATTATCACAATCGGTTTTTGAACATTTTCATTACTCCAAAAAATTAAAAGAAGAATAAAAATAAAAAAGAATACCCAAACTATCACCTAAGCCACCTCTTATTTATTTATTTATTTATTTATTTATTTTGGTCTTTTCTTCCTTACTCATCTGTTCATGCACTGGATAGAGGGAGCACAGTCAAGGGTTTTACAATCACATGGCCACACCTTAAAAACTCTACAGTTATTCAATCATCTTCAAAAATCGAGGCTACTGGATTGCAATTCAATAGTTTAAGATATTTCCCTTTAGCTACTCCAATACACCAAAAACTGTAAAGGATATTTATATAATGCATAAGAATATCCTCCAGAATGATCTTGCAGCTCTCTTTGAAATCCCTTAGTCACTGAAACTTTATTTTCTTTCATTTCTCTTCCCCTCTTTGACCAAGAAGTCTTTCTCAATCCCATGATGCCAGGCCACATTCATCCCCTGGAGTCACGTACCATGTTGTCAGAGAAATTTACACCCCCAGGGAATCATGTTCCACATAGGGGGAGGGTAGTGGGTTCACCTGCAGAGTTGGCTTAGAGAGAGAGGCCATATCTGAGCAACAAAAGAGTTTCCCTAGGGGTGACTCTTAGGCATAATTAAAAGTTGGCTTAGCTTCTCTTTTGCAGGAATAATTTTCGTAAGGGCAAGCCCCAAGATCGAAGGTCTGGCACATCAAATTGGCCATACCCAATGATTGAGAGAATACCAAGTTTTCCCCAAGTGGGGAAATTAAATATTTCCACCTTTTTCCCCAGTCCCTCAAGGAGACTTTGCAAATACCCTTTAATCTTCTGCTCAACTTACTCTGGGATATGTCAGGGCATCACACCAACCTGTACAAACCAACAAGATCTCACTCCTTATTCAAGTTTCCATGTAGTTGTGGTATTTGAATAAGCTGACCACACAAGTTAAACTAGATAGTGTGCTACCGAAAATATAAATTTTACACCAAATAAACATCTCTTCCTTTGTCTCACACACAGGTTGAAGTTTTAAAATATAGTCAGTATTATCCTTTACCCTTCAGTCTGATTTACCTTAGTCCTAGCTTCATTCATATCTCTAATTGAAGTCTGATCACTTTCTGTGTTTGTAACAGTTGATGTGTGGGGTAATGCTGACTTTCATAGCTGCAGAACTCTAACTCTGAGTCTCAGGTGTCACATAAATACCTGAAGTTCCAGAGAATGACCAGGTTAATCACAACGTGCTCGGTATCTCAGAATTTAGAAATTCCTGTTGTTACTCTTGATCTGCATTCTTGTGGATGTGAGCCCATTGTACATAGGCTGAATCTATCTTTTTGGCTGAATTATCAGTTGAGGTGTGGACTTCTTTGTGAGCAGAATTGTCTAAGACCTATTTAGGTGTTGCCCAACGGAAATAGGGTGGGCCTTCACCTGTATTACTGGGCCCTTTAAAGGGAAGGCCACATGAAGAAGCAAGAAATCAGTAGAAATCAGATGATCAGACAGATGAAGAGAGAGATGGCCATGTGATGGGAGGCAGAGATGCAAGCCAAGCAACCCCAAGTTCTATGGAGGGGCTAAATGGATGCTCTCTGCTGGGTCCCAAGGACCCAGAATAGCATTTGGTACAATAGTGGACGTTAAATATTCATCTGGAGCTGGTCCAACAAACCAAGGCTTCAGCTGATGGCACAAATAGAATTAATTGTTCAGAGGAAACAGTCAGTGCATCACTGATGCCAAGACCTGTGTTTTTTAGCTAGTTCCCAAATAATCCCCTGACCATAAATAAGGCAGGTTCTACAGGCAGGAGTCAAATAGCTTTTGTGTGTGTGTGTGTGTGTGTGTGTGTGTGTGTGTGCATGTTTGTGTGTGTGTGTGCACACGCATGCACATACACATGTGTATGTGTTTGGGGGAATGCAGTGGGGAGGACAGAGCTATGCCTGGAGATATTTGTTCACTAACAGCTTTCCAAACAAGGCTTTCTTTTAAATGAGGTCAGTTGTATTTGCTGTAAGGGAGCAAATCCCAACCCCTTTACTCCAGCTTCTCCCTTTTCTATTTATACCTATCACCATCTCTCTGGGCTGTAACATATGGGGCACCCACTAAGTCTGCATATATTGAAAGACCCCTTCCTCCAAATCATGCCCAGCTTCCATTCCTTCCTAACATGAAGACACTAATCTATAAAAAGACATTAATGCTTA
Source organism: Tamandua tetradactyla (assembly GCF_023851605.1). Classification (NCBI taxonomy): domain Eukaryota; kingdom Metazoa; phylum Chordata; class Mammalia; order Pilosa; family Myrmecophagidae; genus Tamandua; species Tamandua tetradactyla. The sequence continues at coordinate 94,832,324 of NC_135329.1, read as the reverse complement.
ATAACTGTTTCATGTGTATGGAAACCAAAATGCAATTTCAGAAATTCCTCTTCAGAATTACAACTCCATTTCATTTTTAATAAATGTCAGCGCTTGCTACAAACAAGAACAACCATAAAGCACACTATATAAATTTTAAATAAAATGTGTATTTATGAGCATGCTCTATCTCCCTAGATAATCACAGTAATTGCTCTTTCATCCACAGACTTTCCATGGGTGCTGGGAGACAACACCAGTGGGGAGCAGAAGCAGAGAAAGAACCAGGAAATCGCAGTGTTACAATAAATGGTTTAAGAAACAATTCTCATTAATCCCTCAAAGCCTGGGAAGTATGGGCATGGATTAATGTTGGGTATCAGGGAGATTGTTTAAAGAATGGAATGCTGTGGGCTGCTGCTTCCTCATTTCTTTCCAAACATTGGTTCTGAGACCAATAAGGTGCCATCCTATGATGGACATTAACTGTAAAGAAAGATCCAGAGCCATGGACAGAAATGAGACCACAATCACGAAAGGAGTTTGTGGCATTAATACTATTCTGTTTTATGAGAAACCATAGGAATAAGGCTAAAAGTTAAAACATGTATATGTTTAGAATCTATCTAATCATCTACATATATATGTGTATATTTAATTTATTAATGCTAGTATTCATTATTTTTTTATTAAACATCAATCCACCAAGTGTAATAGAGGGAAGGGTTTTTGTATTTGAGGAATCAAGAAGGTTTTAAGACGTAATTCCAAAGATGTATATGTTTCTATTTCTAGCTCAGGAAATGTGTGTTGAGTGATTTACTGATTCTTTCAACAAAGGGGGATAAAGGGAAAAACATGTTTCCTTCTTCCCCATCTTGAAAGAAAATTTGGCTTGAGCCTGCTAACTAGACTCTACTCCCAGAAAACTCCAATCTGAGACACACGATAAGGCAAACCTAAAGGTTCATTGGTGCGTGGTTGAATCACGTATCCAAGAGAAGACACATTAATCTTACTCCACACACCTATGGGCGTGAACTCCTTTGTCAATAGGAGCATTTGAAGCTGTATCATAAGTTAAGGAGTGGACACATTTAGTGAATAGGGTCTTCTATGATCCTATTTTGCTGGGACTAAACTGAATCAGATTGGGCCTTAAGGCATATAGCCAGAGGCCTTATGAAGAGAAGTCAGAGAAAGACATACAGGAAGTGACCAAGAAGTGACCAAGGACATTGTCCTGGACAGAGACAGAGTGGCAAGCCAAGGAACTCCAAGAATTGTGGCAAGCCAGTGCCAGAACCACACAGAGAAAAGTATAGCTTTGGCAATACCTTGACTTTGGACTTCTATCCTCCAAAACCATGAGCCAATAATCTCTTGTTGTTAAGCCAATCCAAGGTGTGTCACAGCAGCCCTGGCAAACTAAGATAATATCCTACCCTCCCACTGAAACAAAACCAAGCAAAGAAAAATTTTAAGTGTCTTTCTGATCAGTTTCACAGCAAGATTTGCTGAGTCTTACATATGGTTTAAAATCCACATCCAGGATTGTCTGTTTTCCGTCTGTTTCTTACAGACTTTACCTAGAAATAGACTTTCCCACCTCAAGTTTAGGAAATTCAATAAATAACTGAACCAAGAAAAAAAAAGATTTATAATGATAAGGGAAAACTTGGCTCACCAAAATGGAGAATTTCTTTTTATTGTTGAATAGATGTAAACAATAAGCACAGGATTTGGCACATAGCAGGCATGCAATAAATGGCAATTTCCTTCTCCTCATTTTATTAATTAATGCATTCACCCATTCATTAATTTGTTTCTTCTTCCATTCAACATTTCTTTTGGTATTGATTCTACATCTGTCAGTCCCTATGTAGGTGTCTGAGATAAAGAGATGAATAAATTTGAATTTTTATCCCTGGGTTTATCATAATTCCTTCCTTTTGATGATTCTTACTATTGTAACTGAAGTCATTAAATGGACTTGAACTTTTCCAAATTGATAATGGGTCCATTCAGCTCTTAGTTTGAGACAAAAGTGCCAATGAGGCTTGACTAAAGGTCTAAGCTCAAAACTCAAAATCAAAAAACACAAAGAATTGAAAATGGGAAAGTAGGTATATATGATTTAAAGTGCAAAAGAGAAGGATGCAGTAGCCATTTAAAAGTGAGAAAGAGTCCTTCATTCAGTCCACAAATATCTATTGATTTTCTACTATGTGCAAGTCAATTAATAGGTCCTGGGGAAATAGCCATGAACAAAAAAGACAAAAATCCCTGTTTTCACAGGCTCTCTATCTGAAACAAGCCCTGAGTACATTATATTTGCCTAGAGCTTTACATATAGTTTTGCCTGTCCCCTCACTACCCTGTCTGAGGCTCAGTTAGGTTAAGCAAGTTGCCTAAGTTCTCATAGCTGAAAAGTAGCAGAGTTCGAATCAGAACCCAAAACCATGCTATGTCCACTTCACCCTAATGCCTCCCAGATCATCAGGTTGACTTGTCAACTGGCCTGGGGAATTGGGGTGGTCCCATCCTCCCTGCACCTCTTTCTGTCCACGTGACTCTTATTAGTGAAGGAAGTTTAATACTTACTTGAAGTCCATGGCAGGACCCAATCACTACTTGAAGTGTCTTTTGTCTCTAAGAGGTATTTGCTGATGAATCTTAGAGCTTCCCAAAAACCTAAGTAGAGGGTGCTGTGGAAATGTCCCTCTACTTTAATTCTTGGAATGCTGTTCTTTTGCACAGACATATGATGGGGACATATCAGCTGCTGAACTTATCCCTCCGTGTCTGTTCTCCACTGTTCTAGAAATGTATTGTGACTTCAAACCTTCCATGTTTGTAAACTTCCCCTGGTCTAGGACGTCTACCTGCCTTACCCGTAGCCTTACTTTCTGTGCCTATTTAAAGTTCATCATTCTTCAAGGCCAGATGAGGGCCTCCTCCATAAAGTTGTCCACAGTCACTTTCTTCCTCTGTCCCATCAGGGCCTATTTGGTTTTGAAATGCATGAAGGGAGACCTGTTTGTCTCCCCAGCTTGACTGAGAGCCTCAGAGAGCAAGAACAGGCCTCATTTGTCTTTCTTTTCCCTGAAGCTGACACTGGGCCTGGTACAGATTGGCCACTGAACATATTTTTTATTGAATGAATACATAAATTAATTAACAAAGAAAGGAGAGAAAAAATGAATGAGGGGGTACAAAGGTAATTCAGAGGTAGAATTCTTGCCTGCAATGCAGGAGACCCAGGTTTGATTCTCAGTCCGTGTGCTTCCCCCCAAAAAACAAACAAACAAGCAAAACAAACAAACAAAACATTCAACAAATGGTGCTGCAATAACAGGATACTCACATGGAAAATAATGAAATGTGACCCCACCATACAGCATACAAAAAAAAATGAATGAGTACTTGAAGAAGTGAATAAGTGATTGAAGAAATGAATGAAGATTGAGTATTATATGCCATTTGAAGTCAAGAGGAATTCTTAATATAGCGATCTATATCAATCCTTGATACTGGGAAAGAAAGTGACTTCTTCCATGAGTGGCACCTTTAAAAATTCTTTTCTCTTTTTTTATTTTGGTGAGTTCCAATTAATTTATTAATTAATTGTTTCAAGTGATAACCCTTTCTGGCTGGAAGTGAGAGTGTCAGGGAGGTGCAGAGATTATTACCTGCAGCTCTTGCTTGGAAATGGATGCCTAGGCCAAGAATATGGTCCAAAATGCCTTAAGTCTTCTGTGGAACCAGGCTGGGGATACATTCATTCAAATTATTAAGATATAAAAATAATAAGATTTTTTAGGCTTGAAGGCAAGTAGAAACACATTTATTGAGTCCAAGGGCTGAGCAATCATTCACAATTCCAAAACAAAACAAAACAAGTCAGACAATCAGAAGTTTTATCATAACACTCACTAGGCATTAGGTTATCTGTAGTCTTTACTTAAGTGTGAAAGACTCATATATTTTGCTACAGAAATGCTTCCACATCTGTTTTGTGTGCCACCAAAGACCCTGCTGGGGGTGTTGTTATTTGATACAAAAAACATGGATAGTGTTAATTTTCTTAACTCCAAAGTTGATTTTTTAAATGCATTAAGCCCCACAAATTTCAGACAAAGAACTGTGAACCCATACTGACAGAAGCCAAATTATCCATAGTGGATGTCCAAAGCTAGGACATTCCAAACAGAATGGATTGAAACTCAAGGGCCATCTCAAGAGGAGAGAGAGAGAACCGGAGATTATTCACTTCCAGTGAACCAGATTCCATCCCAGGGGATGCAGATTTTCCTAGGCCATTAACAAGAAATGGTTGTCCCTGCAGCTTGCTGACTGCCTCAGCCAGGATCCTTGTGCAGCCAAGCACTCTCAGAGCACTCTCGTCTCTTCCGATGTTAGTTTGTTGTTACACATGATGATAGTTGTGGCCTATGCACGCTTGGCATATGTGTGCCGTGCCTTAAATATCTATGCCCCCCATACCCTGCTCAGGTTTGGGATAGAATAAGCACTCCATAAATGGGATCAGTAAATCTAAATGAACATGTACAATATGTTACTCTTTGTAATGTGCTTTTATATGCATTATGCTATTTAATCCACAAAATGACCCTGTGAGTCAGGTGAGTGAGCCGAGTCCCAGAGACATTAAGTACTTGCCCAAGACCTCAACCAGCAAACAGTTCTGCTGGGACATGCACCAAAGTTCTCTGGTTCAAAATCCTATTCTCTTTCTTTGGCACTACTGCATCTCTCTCCTATGCAGACTAAACCTTCAGGATCACAGATGGTCTGGTAAAAATGCTCAGTCCTGGGAAAGGCCTGGAAATGAGAAAAGCATCTGGGGAGCTACTAGCAAGGGTCTTATGGATGGTGAGTAGGGCCAATGGGAAATACTGCCCCTACTCATGTCTAGCCCCACATAAGGCTCCTCTAGTGGCATTCAGGCTGGCCAGGAGGGGAAGGGGTGCCATGAATGCACACATCTGGGTCCAAGCCCATTCTCAGGGACTCTGGATCCCAGCTGACCAGGGGACCGAGGCAGGGAGGTGGACCTTTGAAGGTCAATGGGGAAGCAGGGACTCCTGGCTGGTGAGACTGGGGGGCCAGTGCCACTGCAGGTGATGAGAAACTGAACCTCCTGTAAGAACTGCACAAACCTCTGTAGCAGATGAACTGCCCAAGGGGAAGACACCACCTCCCGCTGAGAGAACAAGTCTGTGAGGGAGGTACCCACTGAAGTCATCCCGTCTCTCCTCTGAGGGAAGGATGATTCAGCCTGGTCCCCAGCCCTGCTCGTGACCTCCGCCTGACCTCCAAGGAAGCAGGTGCTGGCTCAGAAAGGCGTGAAGGCTCTGGGTGGGAGCGCCCAGCATGCAGGGACCCTGCACATCCCTCTGCAGTAGGACAGTCAGTGGAGCCAGCCTTGCCCTGAGGTGACTTTCCCCACCAGGAACAGGGACGGTTCATGTTTTCAGTGTGGCTCTGTGTCCCAGCATAACCTAATGGATGTCTCCCCACTCTGAGTAGCTCGCAAGCTGATCCCAAAGGGACTCTGTGAGCTCCAGATTAGGCCTCTAGTTAGCTGGTGGCAGCACCTGAGAACCAGGCTCAGCCTTGACCTTATCCCTATTCCTGGCTTGACCTAGACCAGGGGGAGCATTTCATGGTATCTTCTCATTCCCTCTCTGCATACGGTTCCTTGCCCTGTCTCTACCCCTGACCTCTGGGTCCTGTTGGTCTGCTCAGGCCATGCTCTCCTCATGGCCCTGTGCTTCAGAGAAGTGCGTCTTATAATTCAGTCAGTGTGGGAATCACCTGGTCCCCTGAGGAGCTTGTTAAATGCAGAGTCTTTCAGCCTATTCCAGATTCACTAACGGGGATTGGGGTCATCGTATCTGCATTTAAACAAACCCCTCCCCAGGTGGATTCTGCAGCAAATACACAGAACCTACTTTGAGAAATGCCCATATAGGCTTTAAGAGTCAAAACTGAGTTCAAACACTAGCCCCATGGAGGTGACCTTGGACAAATTAATTCCCTTGAGCCTCAGTTTCCTTGGGTAAAATGAAGCTAATAATACCTGACTCATGTGATTATGTGAATTAAGGGAAATGCATATACAGAGAGACTGGCAGATGGGTGGCAATAAACAGTAGCTATAACAATGCTGGGCTGTGGGCTGGTTTGCCTGAGCCCAATGGCCTTCCCCATTCTCTCCTCTTTGCAGTGACTTCTGGGATGCTGGACTCTGCTGCCAGGCTTTAACTCAGTGGGCGCTGACTGTGTACATGTCATAGTCAAGATAATGGCCCTCCAAAGACGTTCAAGTCCTAGTAACTGGAAGTAAGGGGAACTAGGGTTGCAGATGGAATTATGGTCGTTAATCAGCTGACCTTATTATAAGGAAATTAATCTGTATTATTTAGGGGGAGATGCAATGTAATCACAAAGGTCCTTAAAAGTAGAAGAGGGGACAGAGGAGGAGGTCAAAGTGGTGTGATGTGAGAAGGGCTCCACCAGCCATTGCTGCCTTTGCAGATGGAGGAAGGGGCCACGGAACAGGGCAGTGCTCTCAAACCACATTTTCATCAGGGTTGGTGGCCTCATGAAGAGAGTTCAGAGAAAAATCTAAATCCCCAGCCAGGCACAAGGCCGGTCATGTTGGCTTGTCCCAAGAGTTCTGGAGAAGACACTGGGCTAGCAAGTCCGGACTCCCAGATTCTTCCCTCTATTAGCCATTGGTATGCTATATGACCTTGGGCAAGACACTTAACCTCCCTCTAGCTCACCTGGAAAATGACACCAATTACCCCCATACTTCCCCATCCTACTTGGCTGCTGTGGAAATCTAATGAGATCATGTTTGTGAACATACTCTGGGAATTACAAAAGCAGTGCACCCTTGTAGAGTCTTATGGTGGCTATTATTTAATTTTATAACTCAAGGTGATTGTGGTTCATTATTACTGTTATTAGTAATAATTATACTATACCACACTGCAGAATGTTCTCCCACTGGCTTCTTCAGAGCAGGATCTGTTGTGTAAGCGTTTCTCAAAAAGAAAAAAAACCAACAAAGCTATGTGTTCTGGTGGGTCATTGAGCAGACAGATATATATTTTTTTAATTTTGAAAAAGAAAAAGCTTGAAAGGATAACATCTTGAAGATCCTGCCCTTTCCAAAATGACTTGTCACTGGGGACATTGACTAAAGCTCACTTGTGACGCCAATGGGAAGTGAAGGGTAGACACATACTAGAGATAATGTTGGAGGAACCCACACAGGAGAGGACTCACCCACTACCCACAAGGGAACATGGCCATGGACAGCCGTCCCAGAATTCCCCCAGCTTTTCGGCAAAGTTCCAGACTCCAAAAAGGGCTGTACCACAATTGAGGGGAAGCAACTCCATCCTTTTGATACACCCAACTCTATCACCACTAAGCAAGGCAGAATTTGGGGTTTAGCATCTGCTTCTAACATGTCATTCATAGAAGAGTCAGCATATCAGGCCACAGTAGTCTCCAGTACCTTAGGGGAAATTACTATACCAGATTCAAGTCCATCTTTCCTTCCTTCATTCATTCCCTCCTTCTCTCCTTTACTCCATTTTCTCTCCCCCATCTCTGTCCTTCTCTTCTTCTCCCTCTTTCCCTCCTTTCCTTCTATCAGTGAGTCAGCCAACCATGTTTAACGAGAATCTATTATACACCAGACACCGAACAGAGATGAGTCAAGTACTTCTTCTAAAGGAGTTCACTGACTAGTGTGCAGACTGATATTCAATCCCATCAAACCATTAGTGCTTCTTCGGAGTCACAGAGATGAGTGCAATGCAGATAGACGAGAAAGAAGCACTGAACCAGCTAGGCCAGGTGGAGGGGTGGGGTGGTCTTTGACTAAATTGAGGAGGTTGGTGTGAAGCCAGGTGTAGGAAAAATGCAAACTTTGGGTCAGACACACTGGATTCCAGTCTCAGGTCTGCACACAAGCTCATTTGCTATTTGACCTTGGGTGAGTTACTTCCCCTCTCTGAGTTTCAGAAACCTCCACAGTAAGATGAGGACCAGGTTCATGACAAAAGGTGCTGCAAAGGACCTGAGAGAGTGCCTAGCACCATACAATGACACCTAGAGTGCACGCAGATAATGACACACGTACAACATGGCCTATAATAACACAGATTTGAAAATAGCATGGCTGTTGATTGACTCCAGCAACCTGATCAGGCTTGCTCCAGACATTTCTTAAGCTTGTAACCATGCAACCCCATGTTGAACTAGATTGAATACTTAAGGTCTCCACTCTACCACTGTCAACCACTCACTGTGAGTGGCCATAATAATAGCAAATAGCGGTGGTCATAACAGTAACATCCGTCATCCCACTTGCGAGCCACTTCCCCCTCAATTGCTATGTTTGGGGGTCAGTGTCTCCTGCTTCTCTGCATCTCACCCACACAGTGACTGGCAAATATTTATGTTACATATCAGTTCTTGTGTATTCAGAACCTCGTGAAAGTTTTTAATGAGCATACGGAGGTTTTCCACCAAGCTCTCCTTGGGCGGTTTTTAGTGAATCATCAAGAACCCCACGTTTTATTCAAAATAAAAGACCTAACAAGGATTTTAAAAATTCTAATGCCTGAGCCTTGTGTGAAGAAATAAGCAGTTTCATGTACTGCTGGTAGGAGTTTGTGAGCTATGAGTGTTAAAAGACTTATGGATGGAAGTCTGCGACCTTAATTTAATCCAATAATACCTCTTGTAGAAATACTTCCTAATAATCATGGATATGCCTAAGATTTACCTTCAAGTAAATCTTTAAAATAATGAAAATTTGGTAGCACCAATGTACAATGATAAATTCTCGTTAAATACTTCATGGTGCAATAAAAACATGGAACACACTTAAAAACGTTAAAAATTACCTTGCAGAGGACTATCTAATGACTCAAAAAATGTTTATGATATGTAAGTGGATGGAAAAAAGTTTACAAAAGAGACTTGACATTATTTACAAAAATAAAGAATAAGTTATTCTTATCATATAGATTCTAAAAATGCTTAGAAAATGAGCTAGGCATTTTTAACCCAAAATAGTAACACTGGTTATCTATAAAGAGTAGACTTTCTAATGACTGGTATGTGTGTGCTTTCTTGAACTTTGCAAATTTTTACAATTAATTTATTTCTTGTACAAGAAAAGAAAAACAGAAAAATTTAAAGGTAAGGTTAAAAGCTAGCTCAGTAGATTTCAATACAAATTACCACTTTGGTATGTGTTCTAAGATAATCTACTTAGTATTTTTGAGTCTCTTTTATTTTGTTCATCTGTAAAAGGTAAATAATAATACCTACCTTGTATATGGGTTGTAGGAGGCTTACATTAGATAATGCATGTAAAGTGCCATGCACACAACAGGAGCTCAACACGTTAATGTTCCCTTCATATCCTTCTCCATGAGTTCAGGAACAGGGGAGATCACTGAGATGATGATGGGAAGTTAGGTAAGGCTTACTGCAGGCAATAGGACTGGAGCTTAAACCTGGAGCTCAGCCAGGTGGGATAAGAAGGGAGGAAGCTGCTTGATGAAAGGACATAAGAAAAGATATGGAAACAAACCCTACAAGACAAGCAGCAAGGGGAACTGCTTCCCTATTCTGTTTCTCCTACGACTCAGATGGACTGGTCCTAGATGATAAATGCATGCTGGCCACTCAACCTTTGCAATCCTGTTGAAACTTTTTATTACCACTGTATTAGCTATTTATTGTTGCATAACAAACCACTTCAACACTTAAAAGATTAGAAGAACAATCACCGTTTACTACTTCACAGGTTTTCTGTGGGTCAGCTGTTTGGAGGTGGTTTAGGTGGGTGTTTCAGGCTCACGGTTGCCCATGGGGTTATTCTCAACAGGTCAATCAGTGCTACAGTCACCCAAAGGGACTGGGACAGGAGGATCTGATTCCAGGAGGGAAAGTTGATACTGGCTGTTGTCGGAGGCTCCAGTTCTCCCCGTTCAGTTCTCTCCATAGTGCTGCTTGAGCATCTTCGTGACATGGCAGCTGGCTCCCAGGATCCATGAGAGAAAAGGAGGAGCGTGCAATGTTTTTTGAGACCTAGTCTTGGAAGTCCCACTCTGTCATTTTTCACAATGCTTTATTCCTTATTCGGGTCACCACTTTTCAGTGTGGAAAGGGATACGATGGAGCACGGATATCAGAGAGTGAGACTCATTAGCAAAAATCTTAGTGGCTGGCTACCACAACTACCCTTGCCGTCCCCTCTACTTGGAATAACAATGTCGGCATTTCTCACAACCTCACTTTATCCAGGTCTCTGCTCACAAGACATCTGACAAGCCAGGCTTTTCCTGAATTCTCTCCCAAAATGGCATCCTACCCCCATTCTATGAATCTCTTTCCTCTAACCCTGTTTTATTTTTCCTTAGAGCACTTATAACATCTAATCTATTATATACTTATTCATTTATAAACTGCTTCCACCCACCCTCCTTCAGTAGAATATAAATTTCATGAAAGGACAGCCACGTTCCTATCAGTACACAATAGGAACTTAATAAATATTTGTCAAATGAATAAATGAATGCAAGATGCCATCATTTGGTACTTCTTGTGCCCTCCGTGAACTGTTGCACCTACTATCTGTGAACAAGCAAACAATTCCTTCCTTGGTGCCACCAGTGTTTCTTGTAAGTTCTTCTAAAATTGGCAGAGCCGGTCTTCTGAACACCGACCTCTTGTCATGCATCCCTTATAATCCAGCCCTGTCAACCTTTTTCACCTCTTCTCTCCTCCTAGTGCTTTTCTTTTCAATATAGTCCCTGCTGTGCAGACATCCTTCTTCCCTGCTTATTCAGCTTTGATTCCCTGACGCTTGCACTGTTAAGCCTTCCTTGTTCTTTCTTTCCGAAAGGTTGAAGGAAAGGTATGGCAACTGAGAATCATAAGTCACTACTACTCCCTTCCATCCCCATGGTAAATAATGCCAAGTGACCAGACCATCTCTGCTTATATCTGGGCCAGTAAGCCATGCTTTGCTGGTGTCTTTTGGAGATAATTTTTGGGTGGTGTTGCTTGACACAATGTCAATTCTAATGGCAGGCACTGTGAAATAGTGGAGATAATGAATATGTATGGATGTGGGAGGCATGTTTGCTAAGCACTTACCTCATGCCAAGCGTGGGGTGAAGCAATTAAGGTGGATTATTTCTAACAGTTAATCAGCTTCACCATCAACAATACCCATTTTACTGATGAAGGAGGAGCTCAGAGAGTCAAGTAACTTATGCAGGATCACACAGCTAAGAATTAATGAAACTAGTCCAAATTTATGCAATTAGGTCTGGAGTCTGCCTTTAATCAATACATGATGTTATTCCCTTGAAGTCTTCAGTAGCCATTGGTTCTTATGGAGTCTTGGGAACCAATGTCTGATTGTTAGTCCTAAGTGAAAGTTCTTGGGGAATTTCCTCTGTCCGAAATCACTACCAGAGAGTTCTTAGGTATCCAATTCACTTCTAACCACCTCTGTGACGTTTTCGGTGACATATTTGTGCTGGCATTACTTGCCCATTGTCCCATTATTTCACTTCTATTGCAAGTCTGTTTTCTTACAGTTCTTCTTGACTGCATCATGCCTGTCTTGGGGGTAAAGTTCTGTAATTTTCTCATTTCTTAAACCGCACAGTTTAGCCTACAATAAAAGAAATGAATAAACAAATATTGGCTCTGCTTCCAAGATATCCTTTTCCAGGCTGATTTTCAAAACCTAACTTTCTTCCCAAAGAGAGGCTAACTTGTACTTTGTTTACTGAATGGATAGCATTAGGGAGCTGGTATCACATGAAAATGGAGAAGCTGAGCAAATTATGTCTCCCATAATTTGTGTCACTGCAATCTCTGGGAATTGTTTCACAGGGAGTCCTAGCCTAGGAATGAATGTGAACATTCTGGTTCTGTCCTACTACAGTACCAGGACACTGTATTTAAATACCACTCATCTATGGCATCCCCAAGCAGAGTTTTCCAACTACTGAGCTTGTGAATCACCGGCCTGCAACTCTTCCAGCTGCCTTGTAAAAGGAGGTTTAGAGAAACACTCTTTGGGAGTCACAAAACTTGACACTGCAACAAGAAATCAGCATTAACTTTCGCCAACTGTTTCTAACATAGCTAAGAAGTGCTCCTTGGCTTGCCAGGAGAGCTAGACAGAACAGTGATGCAATGGGAAAGCCGTGGAGGCTGAGAGTTACATTCTTTTAAATAGTGGAAAAAGCTTCCAGACTTTCTGAAAGAAGGTGGCCATGAAGCATAGCTGAATACAGAATGAACACTAACCTGCCCAGGATGGACATCATAAGGCTTGATGTGGCCTCCTATAAGTTATTTAATGTGAAATAAAAATGGCAGTGGCCTGGGGGATAGGAGACATGACCTTTTATGAAGGCCTCCCTGTCTCTGAACCTTGATTTCTTCACTGTAAAATGAAGGGATTGGTTATACGGTTGCCTGCTCCCTTCCTCCTCAAATGTTCTCAGGGATTTGGATTCTGTTGAAATGACACTTTTGAAATAAGGTGTCAGGTTTTATGCATTAGTTTTAAAGCTAAAATTTGAGACTATTAATTCTATAACCATTTTTTTCATGTCTTTAAAAAAAGAATAAAACATGTTGGATTTTTCACTTTAACAACAGAATTGAGAGGACACATCCCAATCCTACCTACAGAAAAAGAAGTCAGTCATTTAGGAGGTCAGAGTTGTCATTCCACCTGGGGCCTTTGCCCAGACAGGCTATGTTCTGCAGCTTTGTGCTCCAGGATGAATGCTTGATTGACCTCTGTATGTATCCCTCATTTCACCTCAGGCAATGCTCGGCATAAGAGAGGTGTTTGGGAAAGAAACAGTGAATTGCATTGGATTGAATTGAAATCTACTTGAGGACACTCTTTCTATCAGACACTCCACTGCATTCTAAATTGGTCCAAAATATCTTGACTGATAAAACCTGGCCCTTAATCATGAGATGGACTAGATGGAGAAAGGTGAGGGAAGGCTCTCATTTTCCAGAAATACAGGCAGAAATGGAGCCTTAAGAGTGCTTGGCTTGGGCAGGCAACCATGGCTCAGTGGCCGAGTTCTCACCTGCCAGGCCAGAGACCCAGGGTCAATTCCCGGTGCCTGCCAATGTTAAAAAAAAGGGGGGGGGGGGGTGCAGGGGGAAGAGTGCTTGGCTTATCTAAGGTCTCTCTCTTTTAAGTAATAGTATGAAAAAAAAACTGTCTGTTGGACTTGAGAATCTGTGGTTTCTCTAGCATACAAGGGGGGGCACACTTTCAAAGTCCAAGGAGGTCCGATGTTCTAAGCGCAAATCAAGTCTACAGAAACAATTCAGGGATATCTAATGTTTGAGGGGTCCTAGTGATGGGTTCTCCATTAAAATGTAGAAAGGCATTTGGCAATACCAAAATGATCTGCGGAATACAGCCTTGAAATCCCAGAGAACTTTCTTGGCCATCCCCTATGTGGATCAAATGGACCAGCCATCTCCTTGACACATGTTCTACTTTCTCTCATCCTCCCTGTGATATAGAGAAGGGGATCAGACACTTTCTTAGCATAGCTATTTATTAGTGGCAATATCAACATAATAAACTGCAGAGCCTTTAACAGTCCCTGGAGCAATGGGGAGACTGGCGATTATTGATAGGAAGAGAAGAAAGCACTGCATTTGGAAGAGATGAACAATGCTGGCTGTGGTGACAAGTGGGTGGCACTGAACAAAATTCAGTTTGGGAACTCTTTAAAGCTGCAAGATCTAAACATCCTCCTTAGCACTGAAATTTGATGTAGGACATTGGTTTCAGCATTTTTAAAGATCATAATACTTCTTTTCAAACAAAATCTTAAAAAAAAATAACTCCTTTATGAATATACTTTAATGGAGTTTTATCGAACCATAGTAAGGAGAAAACCATTAAACATAAAATCTTAATGGAACCTCAATACATACAGCAGATACAAGCTGACCTGATTGGATCTTGATTGTGGAATCTGTAGTTCTATACCCTCATTCATTGCCTCCCTTGGAGACAGGCCCCCAAAACATTTCCTTGGAAACAGGCTTCATAGAACACAGTACGGAAATCCCTGGCGGAATAGATGCAGCTCCACTCTAAAGCAAATTTTTCCATATCAAGACCCAATTCCCTCTTGCGTAGCATTATAAAATTAGAGATGCATTCTTTGCTAAAAGCTTTGGCACCAATATGGAAAAACATCATACTTAAGGATAGACTGAAACTTTTCCACTCATATTTTGAAAGGGGGAAACATGAAGATATATGAAATACTACTCAAAACTTTTTTTTAATCATTGCAAAGTGCCTGGGGATATTTTCCAGTGGCCCACAGTTTAAAAGGTCTAAGGAAGACAGGACAAGGACAGTTTGTCTAAAGCCTCCACAATGGACAGAGGATTCCCTTGGCATCTAGCCATCTCTCTTCCCAACATTCAATGGGAGGACAACATAGAAAGCAATCTAGGAAAGTGTTGACAGAATTAATCAGGCTCCATTTTCAAGCTTTCTTTGGCTCTCTGGGATAAGAAATTAGAAGACTCTGGCTGAAGCAGATACGCTTGGAGATTTCCCCAGGAACACAGTTTTCCTGGGAAATAAAGCTAATGAAAGGAGAGGTTAACTATGTTTTATTTCCTCAAAGCCGGCTCCTTGATCTTAATGCCCTTAAACAAATGGTTCAGCGACCTTGGATAGAGGAAAAGCATTTGTGAATAAGTACAAGTCACATGGTTGGCACGTATCTAATTTTCACAGATTATTTCCTAACATAGTAACAAGTATCTCCCATTCATTGCATTTTATTGCTAATCCTTGTCAGTCTAGGCAAGTTAGATATTATCCCTCAATTTTATAGACAAGGAATCTGAGCAGGAACAAGAAGAGATGACTTGCCCCTAAATGGCACACCTCAATTGTGAATTCATAACTTTTCAACATCAAGGCCCTGAGTTTGAGTGCCTCTTCAAGGCTGCTGTTCAAATCTCAGTCCTTCCCGGGCACGATACGAACTCAGACTAAGATAAAAATTCTTTTCAAACCAGAGACTGAACAGGTATGCTGACCTTCACAATTCATGAAAGGCAGCTAAGGCAGCTGTGTGTTGTCTTCTCGGGGGTGAGGGATCTGGCACCCTGTGGGAGTTTAGGTAAGCGTTCAGAGCGGATTAGACAGGGAAGATACTAGGATTAGAGAAACCACTAGGGAGGCTGCCACCAATTGGCCAGAGGAGAAGAGGGCTGCCATGAAGGCAGAGGAAGTGAGGCTCAAGAGAAGAAGTCAGATTCAAGAGCAGCAGACAACAGACGCAGCTGCCTTCAAGTCGCTCACAGCCTTGGGAGAGGGTGAAGAAATGGGTCGTGATAACTTAGAGCAGCTCTGTACCTGATGCAGTAAGCGGAAGTGTGGGAAGCACAAAGGAGAGTCCCCTAAGTCCTTCTGGGCTGAGGAAGGAAAATCAAGGAAGCCACACATTGGAGGTGATGCCGAGCAGGGTCTCGTAAGTGAAGGGGAAGAACTGGCCAAGTGAGAGCAAGTACAAGATACTCCAAACTGAGGAAACAGAGTATGGGCTGGCAGGCCAGGAAGCCTGGCTCAGACCACTTGCGCTGGGCATGGCGCTCCAACAGGAGGCAATGAAGAGACTGCGGGCCACGGTGAGGTGAGCATGGGAGAAGGCAGGGCCTAGACCACCGGGTGCTTCTAAAGGAGTTTGCCTATCACTCTAAAGGCAAGAGGGAAGAAATGAAGGGCTTCAACAAGATTTTACAGAGGTGGTAAGGGCCAGCAGCTTGTCCAAGAGCTTTATTCTAAAACCTGGCCACTTATTATATAGTCCACACTCCTGAAGCAGCAGGTTCACCTGGGAGCAGGTTAGAAATGCAGGATCTCTGGGGCCCCGCGCCAGAACGACCAAATCAAACTCTGCTCTTTGAACAAAATCCCCACGTGATTAATTCATAGGTGCATCAGGATTTGAAAAGCATGCCCCAGATTGTGTGCTTTCAGGATTGCTGCAAATGTCTGCATATTTGGACTTCTTGCAAGTCAAAAGGGCCCTGGGGTGAGGGGTGGGGGTAGGTGGAAGGGAATTTGTGTTCTCACTGACCCAATGCCTATGACGCAACTCCCTCCACTATAGGCTCTGCCCCCACCATCCAAACAATTATCAGCTCCTGGTCAGGTGGCGCAGGAGTCTCCAGCTTGCCCCCCTTGTGGTACAACGCATGTTTGATTAATCACAGTTTCCAGAGGCGCCTCATCAATCATCAGCTCGAGGCATTCAGGAGAATGGGGTCCTGGGAGATGCACGCTCAGTGCTGAGAAGGACCGGGGCCCTTGGTCTCCGATAAGATGGGAGCGTGGAGTTGGGATGAAGAAGGTCGGGTCTAAGGAGCATTAGGCATTCACCGGGCGGCTCTCATTGGTAATTAAGTGACTCGTCTACCGGTGGACAGTCCTGCATGTTCCCCCAGGCAGCTGTTAGTTCTTCGAAAACCACTACTGACAAAATGAGGTTTGCCCTTGGTACACAGATAATGAGACTGAGCTTGACAGGTGTGGCGCGATTAGAAAATTTCTACATGAAGCTCATTCTGCTAGCCACTCCACAGTAAACAGACTCATTAGAACTTGCAGGTCCCTGGAGGCAAAGCATGTTTGACATTATTAATTGGCTTTTCTGTATAAGGAGTCAAATAGATGAAAAGGTTTATCAAGCTGAAATAATTAATTTTGCCTGAATTCGCTGACAGTTCATTTCTCCTGTAAAAGACCATTTTAAGGTCCCTTTTTTTTTTCAAATTTCAAAGTTCAAAAGACATAATAGTGGCAAAAGTGAAGCTTTTTAGTAAATTATAATTAAAGGGAATTTAATTAAATTAGACCTGGGGAAGGGGGAGAAAGGAATTGCTATCTGTACCTATACAGAGATCTAGATGGTTGAACATATCATGACTTAATAATGCATTAATTTTCATCTAATCAAAGTATAATAAAAGAGGTAATTATATGTTTAAAAATTACCAGGCTCCAATACTGGAATTTTTAAACACTTAATACTTACCCAGCTTCTCGTTACCAAAGTTATAATTGTTGTTTTCAGATTCTACTTATTTAAAGAAGAGGGTTCCAGGCAAAAGGTTAATTGAACAAATCATTGTAAGAACCCATGTTGAAACTGTAATGAACTACAAAGTTTGCATTCCTTGGCTGCAAAAGATTTTTCTTCCCTTTTTTCTCTCTGTCTTCCCGTGTCTCTAAAAATAGCAAATTATTTCCAGCATTCCTTTATATGTGCTACTGAATGCTCCCACGCCCACTCTTTGCAACATAAAGCCAAAATCCAGTTCACATGAGAGTCTGCAGAGTTTTCCCTCATCTTTCAAAACTGACCACTTTCATCTCCAAGCAAGGCGATTTTGTAATTCCATCATGAAATTTCCCAACCTAAGACAATGGGTGATGAGATGAATAGTGCTTCTCTCCTGGCTGAGACTGGGGGCTGGATGAAGAGAAGTGTACGCTCTCAGACCAATCATAGTACAATGAGGTGTTGATTCCCGAACAGACCAATGTTTCTGGTCATTTCATTGATAAAAGTCTGAGACTTTCTAGAAATGTCCTAAAGGACGTAGGTGTTTTGCAACAAAGGAGCATCTTGCCACATAAATTAACACGCTAATCTTGTGGTTCAAAGACGGTCTGATATTTCCCAAATTATTCTGACCCTAGTGATATAAAATATGCTGGGAGAGGAGGAGAAAGGTGGAGGAGTTACGGAGTGTGCTTCTAAAATACAGAGTTCCAGGTCTTGGGCCAATTGCTTCAGGTTTTCGTCTCCTCCTATCACAGACTCAATGGGAGGCTTTGCTGAGGGCTTGAGGATGACTCACCTCCTAGAAACCTGATGACAATGATCACTCTTTTCAGCTCTTGATTGATTTTTTTTTTTTAATAATCCGGAAGTACCTATTGGCAAAGTCCAATTAAAGAGCGGGGCTGATAATGGAGCCCCATCCTTAGTTGGAGGCAAGAGCCTGGTCTTCTGAGACCCATTTTTTCATTCCATTAAGCAGAGTCTTGCAAAAGCAACCTAACTCAGGTGAAAAATCAGCACAGAGAAATATACATCCTTAGCGCATTCTTTTTGAAACCACAATGTCACTTGAGCCCTTTCCCAAAATATCCTTAGGTATACTCTTCTGAATGAGGATGCGGGTGGGGATAGGGAAGAAGCTGGCGTCACTAAGTGCTTGCTTACATGAAAAAAGATTACTCCTTTTTCAAAGATGAACAAACTGAGGATCAGAGAAGGGAAGAAAGTAATCTAAGGCATTTCTCAGGCAGTACCAGAACTGGTCCAAAGCCCTTGTAATTTCCATTAGAAAAGAGTAAACCAAAAGTAACAGACTTCAAATTCCCAAACCATAAATACTTGTAACATTTACCAGAGAGTTAACATTTGGGGTAAGAAATGTCATAACCCAAAAAGCAAATATCTACTTCCTCACATGGAGGAACACTCCAAAAGATGTATTAAAAAAAAAAAAAAGATAAAATCCTGGGAAACTCAAGACCTTCCAGCCGCCGTCTCCCGCCCCCAGCACTCACAAAAGTATTGTCATATTCCCACTCTTGCTTCCTTATATTAGTTTCTTAATTAACTACATATTAATGTCCAGGGGCCAGTCTGATTAAATAAAGAATAAGACGTGACTAGGGTGGACGAGGGGAGGAGGTTATACGTGCCAAGATTCAGGGTTTGAGCTGTCATCACTCACCAGCATGTTTTCTTCTGAAGTCAATATGTTGTTCCATTTCAAACCTGCTTAAAGAAAACAGGGATTGATTTGTTTGCAATTCTGAACTACTTATCAAATGGTAATGATCACTGCCCAGTAAAACACAGGCTGAAAATATGCCATGCAATTTTTTGTCATTCTCTTGCTGGAACTAATAATTCTTCCCCATTTCTCTTGCTCTCTCATTCTACCTTCTCTGCCTCTTTTTATTTCTTTCTATGATTCTGCCTGCCAACACTTAGCAACCCAAAAGGGGACTGCCTTAGTGTAGTCAGTTCAGAAGACTCTAGAGAAAGCCCACCCAGCTACCCAGGACCTCTCTTTCATTCATTAACCCACCAGGGGCCAAGACTAATTAGATCAGCCTGCTCATTTTGAGCTGATAATTGATTTAAGTAGGTTGCTCATTTAAAATAGAAAAAAAGCCTGCTAAACATTTGGTGCTTAGATTTTTTTTTCTTCTTTCCCTGCAACTTTCAATTGCTTGTGCAATGTAGCATAAAATGTAGAGGTCTCCCTTTTCTTTTCTCTCTCTTTTTTTTAAAGGGGCCATAAAATTAATTACAATAAGTAGGCACTGGGCAGGGGCACGGGGTTAACTGATTCTAGTGAGCAGCCGAGCTTTGGGAAAGCCAGGCCACTCATGCTGTTTGTTGGCTACAAGGGGACTGTGGCTTCCAAGATGAGCCTAGCCTGAAACAGTCCTTAGAACTGAATCTGTCATCCTGGCAACCAAAGTAGCTTTGCTAAGCTTCAAACAAAAGTGGCAACATTTGGAATTTTCTCCTTACCCATTAATTGAGAAAGAATTTTCAGAGGCCATTCCGGGTACCCCTTGCCCTCCCCCCTAGATTTTACACAATTTGGGAGTGGGAAAGTCAGGCGAAGCCTCCACCCCAGTCTGCATATTTGGAAGACTTTCCACCTTCTCAAAGGGTCTTTCATGACCTGTCCTACAGCATACTGATTTATTTCAAGGGTAGATCAAAAAAGTTTAGACTAGACTTCTCTTGGGAAACTAAATTGTCCTACTCATTTATACTGCTTGGCTGACTGTATCCCTTTGACACAAAGAAAAGAGCTTTTGTCTTTAGCCTGTGGGGTGGGGGTGAGGGGTGGGGTGAGGAGGTGCACCAAGGGCAGAAGCAACTCTTGTAATCTGCACTATAAAATTTTTTTGCAGTGTTTCCTATTGCAGGGAGAAGGCAGTGCAGGGCTGGGTGAGGGGTTCTGAAGAGTGTTGCAAATTCTCTAAAGGTAAATAAAAGAGGAACCCCCCAAGTTGCATATACAATACTTCAGAGTTCAGAGGTTCAGAAGTTCCACCACTGCAAACCAACATGATCCATGTGGGAGGAACCTGGGCTTTGGAACCAGACAGACAAACCTTGCTTTCCAGGTGGGTCAGTCACTTCCGGGCTGAGTGTGAATCATCTACTATCTCTTTTATCTGTAAAATGGAGGTACTAAAGTTTACTTTGGAGACATATCATACAGATTAGCAATAATGTATGTAAAGAGCTTAGCACAGAACCTGGCTCCAACAAACACCCAATAAACAGCATCTAACGTGAGTGTTGTTTCTTAATATCCAAGAAGGGTCACTCGTCCCTGTGTTGTGGCCTGAACCTGGGCATTTGGGGGGAAGGTAGTCAAGGCATAGCACACAGGCTCTGCTTTGTGAGTCTGTGAGCCCAGCAGACTCAAGGGCTCCAAGCTTGGAAGGACCCCATCACTGGTGCTGCCTTGAAATGCTCAATGTCTGAGCAGGACCCCCTGTATTTTTATTATGTCCAGGGTCCTGCAAATGATGGAGCCTGTTCTGATTGCACCTTCCCCTCTGCAATGGCACTGGACCATTTTTGGTATCTTGAAGGACCCCCTTACATGGGGTCACACCTGTGTTGGTGGTGCAGTGTTTTCACAGTTAGAAATCACATTCCTTCTGCCGCTTTAGCAAATTATAACCAGAGGTGTAGCCTCTCTATTCCTGTGGGCCCAGGGCTTGATTGCCCCGAAAAACTATTCAAGAGCACTTGCTAGTGGCTGAAGGTCAGTATCGCACTTTCCCAGTCCCATCAGCCAGCCTGTTTGAAAGAATTCAAGTAGGGTTTCAAGTAAATGACCGGGTCCCAGTGTCAGAAGACAGCAAGAAGCACAGAGCATCCCTCTATTAATTCAGCATTCAGGTGATGGATCATTTTCAGCATTAATGATATACGAATTTAGCTCTAGGTAATTTTTTTCAAAGCAATCGGTTGTGAAATATATGGAGAAAACACTGCCAATTTCCAATCCTAATAGCACAGACACCAAAAGTAAATAGGGTGAATATTTATGGGATACCTGATTGCCTAAATGAGTTCCCTAAGGTATGAATAATTGAATGGGGGTGTGCTAATGACTTGGGACAAGCCAGTAGGCAACTCCTTTTTATTTACATTAGCCGTATTTTATTTCATTTCTTAACACTGTTACAGTACCCAGTTATTTCCCATGCTTCAGCAAAGTTGAGTGTTCCTGAGAGAATTGTTAATAGAAAGCATGATTATTAATTTCAGTAAATGCCTAAACCAAGGTAGAATATGTAGTGGTGGTTCTTAGAACATTGTTACTTGGGTTTTCCTAAAAACAAAAGCTGGGTGGGCCACAGACGCTTAGCAGGCGAAATTCTTGCCTGCCATGCGGGAGACCCAGGTTTGGTTCCTGGTGCCTGCCCATGCAAAAGACAAATAAATAAATAAATAAAGCTATCATTCATTGGTGCCTAGTGCATGTCAGTCTTTTACATACATCTTCTTCATTTAAACCTGAGACTAATCTTACAAAGTGAGATATAAAATTATCTGCATCTTACAGATGAGAAAACTCAGACTCATAAATGTTAAGTGAGCTGCTCATGGTTATTTAGCACTAAGTCTGGGCGCACAGATTCAACTGTGGCTGCTTAAAAGTCTTAAGTCTTGCCAGAAAGGAAACCCAACTAGAATACAACCTTCAACTAGAATATCTGCAAAACACAGTGCAAACGTGGTCCACCAGGACTTCAGCCCATCCTCCTTCTCAAGTAAGCCACCCAAGTCAAAACCCAGTCAAAACAACCATTTATTCTTGTTCAACTAAGATTGAGCAGCAATTTCCAAAGTAGGATGTTTATAGCGCATGGTGTAGACAGGCTAACCCACTGAAATACACAAAGAAAAAGCTGGCAAACACTATTTAAACTGCTCATTATATTCTGAGTATGAAATTTATATATATTTGTGCATATTCCTAAAGTATATAGCATATGAATATTGTAGAAAGTGTGTACTCTCATACCTTAAAAATAATTTTCTTGTTGAGATTCATGCCCCCAATTTTTTAATCAAGAGACGTGTTCAACCAAAAAAAACTAGCAGACCCCAGATCTCTCAAGATGCATTCACCAAAAACAGAAAACTAACAATTTTTGTGAAAATTGAAGGTGGATTTCCATTCAATATAGAATCCAAGGTTTAACAACACTGGAATTGGGTTGGAGCTGAAGTTCAACTATGCTGTTTTGAATGGAACACATTTACTAGAGTGACTACACTACTAGAGTGACTCTGGGTATTTGTAGAGTAGTAGTAGTCTGCAGTCAACTATAGGGAGGATACATGTAGGTGTATTTTCAGAGTAGACTTAGCTTTTTAAAACACTTTTACTGATATCATTTCATTTAGATTCCATTTCCAAGCCAGTTTCTGATATGCTTGAGAGGACCAGTATAAAACTGGCAATTCTTATAAAGGTGGTTCTATTATTATCTTCATTTTATAGATGAGGAAACAGAAGGTTTCAGTTAAATAAATAACTTACCCAACTGTCCCTCAATTAGTAATTGGCAGAACCATGATTAATGCCCAGGTTCAGAGGCCAGAGTCTGCACTCTTAACAATTAGATTATCCTGCCTAATCACATCCACTCTCTAGAAGGGACCTAGAGAAAAAACTGCTCAGCCTAGCAAAAAGAAAACAAATTGTGGACAGCAGTATCAATGTGCATTTTTGCTCAAAATGCAAACATGCATTCTTTTATTTGGCTGGCAAAAATTCTAATTGATATATACCTCTGTCTTTGATGGGAAATACTCTGCATTACTATAGAGACAGAGATGATATGAACCAAGAGACAATACTGGTAAAAGTATCATCTCTCACAACATAGAGGCAGCATAATAGCCTGCCAAAAAACACACCAAGGGACAACTTGATACACCAGTAGGGAAATAAGTGAAATTTCAGAAACCAAGAATGGAGCTGATCCTTCAAAATAACGCTAGACACTTACCAGGGTGACAGCTGGCATTCCATGATACTTTAAGGATGAAACCAAAAATCTTGGGTGGGATTTTCCTTCTGTCCTTCCCTCTCTCTCTTCCTTCTACGATAAAAGAGGTTTTAAGAATTGCATAAATAGACCATCAATTCTAGAACCCTTGGTCAAGAATAACAGCACAGAGTAAACTCAAGGAGGAAGATGTTCTCACCAAGTAGAGGAGAAACTTTTTTCCTGAGAAATGTAGTTCATGGCTGGGTTGCTCAGAAGTTTAGATTTGGATCTAATCTAAGAAACTCAGTGAAACATGTTGATGTGGTAGCCAACCTCCAAGATGGACCTCAGAAATCCTCACTTCTAGCCCTGCCTCCCTTGTGTAATTGCCTCCCACATTAAGTCAAGGTAGGCCTGTCGGACCAGCAGAATATAGGGGAAGTGATGGTTTGACTTCCCAGGCTAGGTCACAAAGGCATTGTGGCTTTGACTCTTCACTATTAGGGGCCTCAAGAAGCCTTTTGGAGGGCATTGCAATGGTGGCTCAGTGGCAGAATTCTCACCTGCAATGCTGGAGACCTGGGTTCGATTCCTGGAGCCTGCACCATGCAAAAAAAAAAAAAAAGGTAGCCCTTTGGAGAGGCCCCCTGAGGGCTCCCACCAACAGCCAGTGCCACCTTGTCAGCCATGTGAGGAAGACCTTTGGAAGGAGATCCTCAGCCCCAGGCAAAGCCTTCAGATGCCTTCAGTTCCAGCTGATGTTTCTGCAGCCTCATGAGAGAACTCAGGTCAGAAGTGCCCAGCCAGGTTCCTCCTAAATTTCTAATCCTCAAATTGTGAGAAATAAAATATGATTATTGCTGTTTCAAGTCATGAAGTGTTAGGTAGACTGATTATGCAGCATTAGCTAAAGTAATACTGTTCATAAGCTTGAAATTTGGTAAGAAATGCAAAGGCTCTGAAGTCACCACTGAGCTGCATGGGAAGAGAACCAGATTACCCAACAGAGGGCTGCTTGGTGCTACACTTGAGGTATGTGGAACTCTGTCCTGGAGCAAGCAGATGAAGTCAAAGGTGTTCACTGAATGCTGGAGATGAAACCCTCTAGCTCGAAATCACGTCAGCCCAAAGTCAGCACTTAAGAAATGCCTGACCTAAGAAAGGAATGACTAAATTAGAAGAAAGCAAACTGAGAAAGATTTTGTTTTTCAAATACACCTGGGAAAGTGGTAGGTTCTCACATTAATGAAAAGCAAGAAAGGGATGGTAGAAATGTAAGAAACGTGGAAAATCCCTAGGAGCATTTTCATTTAAACAAGTCAACCATTTCTCCACCTCTATGTTCTTCAGACAATAGTAATAATAATAAAATCAGTTCTATTGCTCCACAGAGCAAAGATTTCTAAGATAGAAGGGAGGCAGAGCTATTTGAAGATGTCAGAATGAAATGAATTCATCTGTTAGGGACAAACACAGACTCATGGTGCTAAAGCTTTTCTCTGTAGGAGAGAGACAGGTCCCAAGGACGGATCACCAGGGTTAGAATACAAGGACCTAAAACAAGACCTGACATAGCAGCTAGATGTGAACAGAAGGAATGCTAGGTGAAACCAGCTGTCCAAATAATAACAATAGTGACAACAACAATAATAATACTGGTTAGCATGCAGTTAATGCTTAGGATGTGGACAGGCACTGTTCCAACCCCTTTATCAGTATAAACTCATGCTATCAATCTAATTCACTTAATCAATAACCCAAAGGCCTGACAGCTCACCATTATGGCTTTCTTCCTTTGAGATTTGAGAGCATTTCAGTGTCTAAAAACAACTGTCTTATAAGAGAAGAGTCTCCTCTAATCACCACCATATTCATGCCTGCTGTGTGCCAGGACTTGTGCCTCAAGGTTCACACACCAGGACCTTTGTAGATCTATCTGTGCAGTTGTATAGGTTGTACACAGCTATACATATGGACCTCATCCTACACATTAGCATACCTCATCCTCTTAAAAATCCGCATCAGAATTATTCTCTTCATTTCTCAGAATACCAAACTTTGGCTCAGAAAAGTGAACTCATTTGACCTGATATTGTAGGTTAAAAATGGGAGAGACAAAATTTAAGTCCAAGTTCTTTTATCCATAAGTGAATGTTCTTTAATCTCTAACATACAGAAATTAACAAGAAAAATACCTGATATATAAGGGGTCTCATTTTACAAGGTGTATAAGGAGTCTTATTTTTTACACGGGCTACTTTCTGAGATCAGCTATGCAGGGAGGAAACTGCATGTAGTCTAAATTACTCATGAAAATCCATTAAGTAGTTGTCTCAGATAAATAATGCTACAATGCTACAGAAACAACATCACCCCAAAAACAAATTTAATGGCTTAAAATGCTATCACCAACTATTTTTGCTTGCTTACTGTGCTGTTTGGAAACTGTTATGTACCCCAGAAAAGCCATGCTCTTCTAACCCTAATCCAATCTTGTGGGGCAGACCTATTTTGGGGGTGGGACCTGTTGACTAGATTGTAATCAACATGGAGATGTGACCCTGCCCATTCAAGATGGGTCTTCATTCATTTACTGGAGTCCTTAAAAGAGCTCACAGAAAGAGAGAGAGAGAGAGAGCTCAGAGCCAACACAGAGAGCAGACACCTAGACACAGACATTTGGAGATGCTTAGAAACAGACAGAAGAATCCCAGAGATGGGGCCACTCGAACTACAAACTAAAAGCAATCAAACCTGGGAGCAAAGGTTAAGCAGACATCACCATATGCCTTCCCATGGGACAGAGAAACCCTGGATGTGATCAGCCTTTCTTGAGTGTTGATGCCTTTTCATAACCTTTGAACTGTAAATTCGTAACCTAATAAATCCCCTTAGTAAAGCCAATCCATTTCTGGTATATTGCATTCCAGCAGCTTTAGCAAATCAAAACACCTGTGATTCTGCAACTTGGTCATGTTCGGAGAAGACTAGTATTATGGCATTGGCTGGCCTCAGCTGATGATTCTTTGCTCATACCGTATAGACTAGTATCAGGCGTGTGGCTGCATTTAGCTGAGGCTCAGCTGGGATGCCTTGCTGATCCTCTATATAGCTTTTTCTCCATGTGATCCATTACAATTCAGTGACTTAACCTAAGATCATTTCCTCAATGGCTAGATTAGAGGTTAAAAGGGGAAGCTACAATGCCTTCTAAAGCCTTGGTTTGGTAGTCCAAGAACATCATTTCAACTGCGTTCTATTGGTAAAAGCAAGTCACAAAGTCACCCTAGATTGAAAGAAAGATGAACTAGATTTCACTTCTAGAAGGGAGAAGTTGTATGTATATAGAAGGGAGAGAGAAATTATAGTGGCCATCCTTGGAAATAATCTACTATAGATTGTGAACAACACTTCATATCTCTCCCACATACAAAATAGACCCACCCATCCCTCAAAGGTCTCCTTCCATTATGGCGGCGGCTCTGAGTTCACATCTGCTCATCTGCATCAGGTCAAGATGCAGCCCCTTCATACAATAAACTTTTGATGTGGAGAATTTAAACTAAAAAGACAAGGTGCCTGCCCTCAAATACTCAACATACAATGGTGAGACATGGATTGGATTATGGCAGTAAATGCTCTCATTCAAAAAAGGGGGAAATAAAGAGAACATTTAGTCCCTAACTAGTTACTAGCAGTGCTGAAATCCAGCTGGCCCATGTTGTCAATTCCCCAACATGGTAGGCAGGAAATATTTCTTGATTAGGTCCCAGTTCTGCCCCCTGAAAGTGGTTCCTTAGTTGAAAAGTTGGAGGTTCAGAAACCCCTTTTCATTTTGAATTGTTTCTGACCCTTTTAGTACAAGGTGATGATATTTTCATTATTATAATTCTCTTAAAATTTCTATGGAGGACTTCCTGGAAGATGGCGGCTTAGTAAGACGCGCGGATCTTAGTTTCTTCTCCAGGACACCTACTAGGGGAGTAGAAACGATACAGAAAGCGCCCAAAGCCACAACAGAGATAAAAAAGACAGCGTACCCCATCCTGGAACGGCTGGCTGGCTGAGAGAAGCAGCTCGGGTGAGATCGCCGAGGCGCGCGGGCCTTACCGGGCAGGGTGGCAAGCGGCCGGAGTTACTCCCTTCCCCCTTCCCGGGCCGGCTGGGAGAATTGGAGAGGTGGTCCCCTGAAACCAAGGCGACTGGCGCCCACACCACGCGCAGCCCCCGGACCAACTGAGAGAATTGGATCGGAAACCCCCAGGCCGCGGAGAACGGTGACCCCGTGACTCCCGGGGAACGTGCACTCTCTCGGGCGGGCCGCTGCCGCTGGCACCCTCCCGCCACGCTTGTTGCCCAGGGCCGACTAGGAAATTCGGACGGGCTCTTTCCCTGGCTGCAGCGACCAGCAACCCTCCCTGCGTTCGGACCCCGGGCCGGCTCAAGCCGCTTCGGCTAGCGAACCCCCAGGACGGCGAGAGTTTTCCAAAGTTTAAGGTCCCACAGCACCTTTTACTGGTGGGACCCGCAGACAAACGTGTGCCACGAGTGCCACCTACTGGGCAGGATAAGAAAAACAGAACCCAGAGATTTCACAGAAAAATATTACAACCTTGCTGGGTCCAACACCAAGAGAAATCTGAATAAATGCCCAGACGCCAGCAGCAGAAGATAACTGTCCACGCTCAAAAGATTGAGAATATGGCTCAGTCAAAGGAACAAACCAATAGCTCAAATGAGACACAAGAGCTGAGACAACTAATGCTGAATATACGAACAGAAATGGAAAACCTC
Source organism: Tamandua tetradactyla (assembly GCF_023851605.1). Taxonomy (NCBI): domain Eukaryota; kingdom Metazoa; phylum Chordata; class Mammalia; order Pilosa; family Myrmecophagidae; genus Tamandua; species Tamandua tetradactyla. The sequence goes on along the minus strand of NC_135329.1, from coordinate 94,804,318 downwards.
TTCAAAAATGAAATCGATAAATTGAGGGAGGACATGAAGAGGACATGGGCTGAACATAAAGAAGAAATAGAAAAACTGAAAAAACAAATCGCAGAACTTATGGAAGTGAAGGATAAAGTAGCAAACATAGAAAAAATAATGGATAGCTACAATGATAGATTTAAAGAGACAGAAGATAGAATTAGTGATTTGGAGGATGGAACATCTGAATTCCAAAAAGAAACAGAAACTATAGGGAAAAGAATGGAAAAATTTGAACAGGGTATCAGGGAACTCAAGGACAATATGAACCGCACAAATATACGTGTTGTGGGTGTCCCAGAAGGAGAAGAGAAGGGAAAAGGAGGAGAAAAACTAATGGAAGAAATTATCACTGAAAATTTCCCAACTCTTATGAAAGACCTAAAATTACAGATCCAAGAAGTGCAGCGCACCCCAAAGAGGTTAGACCCAAATAGGCGTTCTCCAAGACACTTACTAGTTAGAATGTCAGAGGTCAAAGAGAAAGAGAAGATCTTGAAAGCAGCAAGAGAAAAACAATCCATTACATACAAGGGAAACCCAATAAGACTTTGTGTAGATTTCTCAGCAGAAACCATGGAAGCTAGAAGACAGTGGGATGATATATTTAAAATACTAAAAGAGAAAAACTGCCAACCAAGACTCCTATATCCAGCAAAATTATCCTTCAAAAATGAGGGAGAAATTAAAACATTCTCAGACAAAAAGTCACTGAAAGAATTTGTGACCAAGAGACCAGCTCTGCAAGAAATACTAAAGGGAGCACTAGAGTCAGATACAAAAAGACAGAAGAGAGAGATATGGAAAAGAGTGTAGAAAGAAGGAAAATCAGATATGATATATATAATACAAAAGGCAAAATGTTAGAGGAAAATATTATCCAAACAGTAATAACACTAAATGTCAATGGACTGAATTCCCCAATCAAAAGACATAGATTGGCAGAATGGATTAAAAAACAGGATTCTTCTATATGCTGTCTACAGGAAACACATCTTAGACCCAAAGATAAACATAGGTTGAAAGTGAAAGGTTGGGAAAAGATATTTCATGCAAATAACAACCAGAAAAGAGCAGGAGTGGCTATACTAATATCCAACAAATTAGACTTCAAATGTAAAACAGTTAAAAGAGACAAAGAAGGACACTATATACTAATAAAAGGAACAATTAAACAAGAAGACATAACAATCATAAATATTTACGCACCGAATCAGAATGCCCCAAAATACGTGAGGAATATACTGCAAACACTGAAAAGGGAAATAGACTCATATACCATAATAGTTGGAGACTTTAACTCACCACTCTCATCAAGGGACAGAACATCTAGACAGAGGATCAACAAAGAAATAGAGAATCTGAATATTACTATAAATGAACTAGACTTAATAGACATTTATAGGACATTACATCCCACAACAGCAGGATACACCTTTTTCTCAAGTGCTCATGGATCATTCTCAAAGATAGACCATATGTTGGGTCACAAAGCAAGTCTCAACAAATTTAAAAAGATTGAAATCTTACACAACACTTTCTCGGACCATAAAGGAATGATGTTGGAAATCAATAATAGGCAGAGTGCCAGAAAATTCACAAATACGTGGAGGCTCAACAACACACTCCTAAACAACGACTGGGTCAAAGAAGAAATTGCAAGAGAAATTAGCAAATACCTCGAGGCGAATGAAAATGAAAACACAACATATCAAAACTTATGGGACGCAGCAAAGGCAGTGCTAAGAGGGAAATTTATTGCTCTAAATGCCTATATCAGAAAAGAAGAAAAGGCAAAAATTCAGGAATTAACTATCCATTTGGAAGAACTGGAGAAAGAACAGCAAGCTAACCCCAAAGCAAGCAAAAGGAAAGAAATAACAAAGATTAGAGCACAAATAAATGAAATTGAAAACATGAAAACAATAGAGAAAATCAATAAGGCCAGAAGTTGGTTCTATGAGAAAATCAATAAGATTGATGGGCCCTTAGCAAGATTGACAAAAAGAAGAAGAGAGAGGATGCAAATAAATAAGATCAGAAATGGAAGAGGAGACATAACTACTGACCTCACAGAAATAAAGGAGGTAATAACAGGATACTATGAACAACTTTACGCTAATAAATACAACAATTTAGAGGAAATGGACGGGTTCCTGGAAAGACATGAACAACCAACTTTGACTCAAGAAGACATAGATGACCTCAACAAACCAATCACAAGTAAAGAAATTGAATTAGTCATTCAAAAGCTTCCTAAAAAGAAAAGTCCAGGACCAGATGGCTTCACATGTGAATTCTACCAAACGTTCCAGAAAGAATTAGTACCAATTCTCTTCAAACTCTTCAAAAAAATCGAAGTGGAGGGAAAACTGCCTAATTCATTCTATGAAGCCAACATCACCCTCATACCAAAACCAGGCAAAGATATTACAAAAAAAGAAAACTACAGACCAATCTCTCTAATGAATACAGATGCAAAAATCCTCAATAAAATTCTAGCAAATCGTATCCAACAACACATTAAAAGAATTATACATCATGACCAAGTAGGATTCATCCCAGGTATGCAAGGATGGTTCAACATAAGAAAATCAATTAATGTAATACACCATATCAACAAATCAAAGCAGAAAAATCACATGATCATCTCAATTGATGCAGAGAAGGCATTTGACAAGATTCAACATCCTTTCCTGTTGAAAACACTTCAAAAGATAGGAATACAAGGGAACTTCCTTAAAATGATAGAGGGAAGGGCGGGCCGCGGTGGCTCAGCGGGCAAAGTGCTTGCCTGCTATGCCGGAGGACCTCGGTTCGATTCCCGGCCCCAGCCCATGTAACAAACAAACAAAATACAATAAAACAAGAAAATGTTTAAAGATGTTTCCCTTTCTTCCTCCCTTCCATCCTTCCTTCCTTCTCTCTGTCTTTCCTTTAAAAAAAAAAAAAAAAAAAAAATGATAGAGGGAATATATGAAAAACCCACAGCTAATATCATCCTCAATGGGGAAAAATTGAAAACTTTCCCCCTAAGATCAGGAACAAGACAAGGATGTCCACTATCACCACTATTATTCAACATTGTGTTGGAGGTTCTAGCCAGAGCAATTAGACAAGAAAAAGAAATACAAGGCATCAAAATTGGAAAGGAAGAAGTAAAACTATCACTGTTTGCAGATGATATGATACTATACGTCGAAAACCCGGAAAAATCCACAACTAAACTACTAGAGCTAATAAATGAGTACAGCAAAGTAGCAGGTTACAAGATCAACATTCAAAAATCTGTAGCATTTCTATACACTAGTAATGAACAAGCTGAGGGGGAAATCAAGAAACGAATCCCATTTACAATTGCAACTAAACGAATAAAATACCTAGGAATAAATTTAACTAAAGAGACAAAAAACCTATATAAAGAAAACTACAAAAAACTGCTAAAAGAAATCACAGAAGACCTAAATAGATGGAAGGGCATACCGTGTTCATGGATTGGAAGACTAAATATAGTTAAGATGTCAATCCTACCTAAATTGATTTACAGATTCAATGCAATACCAATCAAAATCCCAACAACTTATTTTTCAGAAATAGAAAAACCAATAAGCAAATTTATCTGGAAGGGCAGGATGCCCCGAATTGCTAAAAACATCTTGAGGAAAAAAAACGAAGCTGGAGGTCTCGCGCTGCCTGACTTTAAGGCATATTATGAAGCCACAGTGGTCAAAACAGCATGGTATTGGCATAAAGATAGATATATCGACCAATGGAATCGAATAGAGTGCTCAGATATAGACCCTCTCATCTATGGACATTTGATCTTTGATAAGGCAGTCAAGCCAACTCACCTGGGACAGAGCAGTCTCTTCAATAAATGGTGCCTAGAGAACTGGATATCCATATGCAAAAGAATGAAAGAAGACCCATCTCTCACACCCTATACAAAAGTTAACTCAAAATGGATCAAAGATCTAAACATTAGGTCTAAGACCATAAAACAGTTAGAGGAAAATGTTGGGAGATATCTTATGGATCTTACAACTGGAGGCGGTTTTATGGACCTTAAACCTAAAGCAAGAGCACTGAAGAAGGAAATAAATAAATGGGAGCTCCTCAAAATTGAACACTTTTGTGCATCAAAGAACTTCATCAAGAAAGTAGAAAGACAGCCTTCACAATGGGAGACAATATTTGGAAATGATATATCAGATAAAGGTCTAGTATCCAGAATTTATAAAGAGATTGTTCGTCTCAACAACAAAAAGACAGCCAACCCAATTACAAAATGGGAAAAAGACTTGAACAGACACCTCTCAGAAGAGGAAATACGGATGGCCAAGAGGCACATGAAGAGATGCTCAATGTCCCTGGTCATTAGAGAAATGCAAATCAAAACCACAATGAGATATCATCTCACACCCACCAGAATGGCCATTATCAACAAAACAGAAAATGACAAGTGCTGGAGAGGATGCGGAGAAAGAGGCACACTTATCCACTGTTGGTGGGAATGTCAAAGGGTGCAACCACTGTGGAAGGCAGTTTGGCGGTTCCTCAAAAAGCTGAATATAGAATTGCCATACGACCCAGCAATACCATTGCTAGGTATCTACTCAAAGGACTTAAGGGCAAAGACACAAACGGACATTTGCACACCAATGTTTATAGCAGCATTATTTACAATTGCAAAGAGATGGAAACAGCCAAAATCTCCATCAACAGAAGAGTGGCTAAACAAACTGTGGTATATACATACGATGGAATATTATGCAGCTTTAAGACAAGATAAACTTATGAACCATGTAATAACATGGATGGACCTAGAGAATATTATGCTGAGTGAATCCAGCCAAAAACTAAAGGACAAATACTGTATGGTCCCACTGATGTGAACGGACATTCGAGAATAAACTTGAAATATGTCATTGGTAACAGAGTTCAGCAGGAGTTAGAAACAGGGTAAGACAATGGGTAATTGAAACTGAAGGGATACAGACTGTGCAACAGGACTAGATACAAAAACTCAAAAATGGACAGCACAATAATACCTAATTATAAAGTAATCATGTTAAAGCACTGAATGAAGCTGCATCTGAGCTATAGGTTTTTGTTTTGTTTTGTTTTGTTTTGTTTTGATTTTACTATTATTACTTTTATTTTTTTCTCTATATTAACATTCTAGATCTTTTTCGGTTATGTTGCTAGTTCTTCTAAACCAATGCAAATGTACTAAGAAATGATGATCATGCATCTATGTGATGATGTTAAGAATTAATGATTGCATGTGTAGAATGGTATGATCTCTAAATGTTGGGTTAATTTCTTTTTTTCCGTTAATTAAAAAAAAAAAAAAAGAGAAGGAATAATTGGAGATGAAGGGATACAGACTGTACAACGGGACTGGATATAAAAACTCAGAAATGGACAGCACAATACTACCCAATTGTAATGCAATTATGTTAAAACACTGAATGAAGCTGCATGTGAGGTATAGGTTTTTTGTTTTTGTTTTTTTTGTTTTTTTTTCTTTCTATTATTGTTTTAATTCTTATTCTGTTGTCTTTTTATTTCTTTTTCTAAATCGATGCAAATGTACTAAGAAATGATGAATATGCAACTATGTGATGTTATTAAGAATTACTGATTGTACATGTAGATTGGAATGATTTCTAATTGTTTTGTTAATTCTTTTTTTAATTAATAAAAAAAAATGAAAAAAAAATTTCTATGGATTTGCTAGCAATCTTCTTGGGTTTATTCTCTGTCTCAAAGTGATATCCACAATTCATTCTGAGACAGAGCTCTCTGCTGAAAGACACTGCCTTAGGATTTTTAGAAGCTCATTCACCTAGCTGAAAGGGTCTACCAAGCACCACCTTAAATCTTTCAGAGATCTTAACAAAGATTTTTTTCAGTCTCACCCTTGATTTAATTTTGACTCTGGGGTCATATTTTTTTGGCTGTATTCCAGGCTATTTCTTACTTTGATAATCTTTTCCCAGCTGGGAAAAATATCTTGCATCCTCTATATTTCGTCTAACTCTTCTTGGAGACTGTATGGTTCATTTTTTTTCCTTTTAGCCTAAATTTCTTTTATAATGTTATATTCTATACTTCTAAAAGAAGTCAGTTGACACTTTCAACAGTCTGCCTTGAAATATTCTTAGCTAGAGCCACAAGTTTACTAAGTAATTTCTCTTTTTTTCCAAATTATCCAGTGGCAGTTTTGTGCATTGTTCTGCCACTACATAACATTGGCCGCTCTTTTTCTAGCTTTTAATAGCAATGCTTACACCAAATGTTCAGCATTCTTCATCTTTCACATACAGCCTCATTACTGCCTTTCTGCAGTCCCCTTGCTGCCATTCCAGGCTTCTCCTGGCAATCAATCTCAAAGTTAGCATCACATTTGAGCCTTCTGTTAGGACAATACCCACTTTGGGGACAAATCTCCATTTCAGTTACATATATTCTAAATGCCAATCCTCTGTGGATTGTAAGTTTGGGATGTGTCTCATTCTGTTTCACAGTATGCTTTTAAAATTAGTTTAGAAGTCTTTGATCATACAGAAGTTTTCAACTGTAATATAATACCAATATTTTCTCCTATGGCATATAATTCCTTTCTTATTTTAGAAATACATTACTATGAGAGATCACAAAGATATTCTTCTTTATCTTCTTCTAAAAGTTTTTAAGTTTTCCTTTAAACATTTAGGTCTTTAATATATATGGAATTTATTTTTTGTGTATGGTGTGAGGTAGGGATTTAATTCTACCCATATGAATTACAAGTTTTATCAGGATTATTTATCAAACAATCCATCTTTACTCATGCCTCATTCCTGATTTTAGGTTCAATCAATTTAGAGAGCACAGTTGAGATGCTCTCTGATTTTAGGTTCATTCAATGTAGAGAGCACAATTGAAGTCATAAAACTCTTTCTTGAGGAATAAAATTTTCCCTTGAAAATATAAAATGGTAATCAAATTATATTATGCAAGCTCTGAAATAGAAGTGGGATATTCTATAGTCCAGCATTTCTTAACCTTTTGATGTTAGAGATAGGTTCTAATTAAATTAAACCTCTCCCTTAAAAGAAAAAATGCACAGACATGCTAGATGTTACATGCCATTTCTAGGGTTCATATACCACTTGAAGCTATCCATGAATACCCCTATCCCTCAATTTAGAGTAGGTAAATTGAGGGAATGGTAGAATGTTGACCAATATCTCAGAAGTACCGTGTGGCAGAGACAAAAGGAGAATCCAGGGACCCTATATATCTTCCCTGGGCTGTTTCCCAAGAATCCTTAGAGTAGAACAGAAAAACAGCACACATCACGAATAATCTAGGAATTGGTGACCAAGCACCCAAAGAAGTAGCATGCACGTTTGATTCCTGATCCAAACTCAACAGTTAAGGTGTAAAGGTGTAAATGGCAGATGGAACTGTGTAGTTGTAAAGAGCAAATTAAATTTGAGAGAGGGAATGAACTCTAATTTGTTTATCAAGTTCTGTTCCCCTTAGCCATGAGGCCTCTAGTAGCAGGTTATTTCCAAATTGATTTATGCCTTTGGCACCCTATAAATAATCATTGGAAGACCAAATATGTTTGTTATATGCAAATTACCTAGGTGAGCATATTAAAGATAAAGTTGGACTGATATCAAATGTAATTCAGGACAAGTCAAGATGGATTAGAGTGTTTCGTGATTGATGGAGCCAGGAACTAGAAAGTCAGCAATAAGACAGATTGATGTGTTCAGCAGGACATTTTGAATCAAGAGTCATCACATACAAACTAGGAAGCTCAGTTAATAAATTATCCAAGAAAAGAATGGTCTGACTTTGGAGGGATAAAATGATAGGAATTTGGTCTGAGAGATCAGAGAAATTTGGGGTTATAATATTTTTCCTTTGAAGATGGTGAAGTGAAAAGGCTATGGAAATGAACCCAGTAGGTCAGTGATTAAAGACCAATAATTAAGACAAATTTGCTGGTTATTTTGGTAATATGACCCATGCATTGCTCCAGCCTCATCACTCTGGGTGGCAAGAGTCAAGCTATTCAGCGCTTAGCTGAACCCAAACTGCTTAATCCAAGAGGCTCTAGCTAGCTCTTATCCAAGCAGGGCTGATGTGTGGCTGAGTCCTTCAGAAGGCTCTTGGCCTCCATGAGCTCTGAAATGCTTCCCTACTATTCCAATAAACTTGAATCACTGGAAGAATGCTACTATATCTCCAGGGGGTTTGTGGACTTGACAATCCAGTTTCTCTGAAAGCTTGCTATTGGGCAAGCAGCCTCTGCATCTTTTATAAGAATGAGGGACTTAATTGTTTCACCCCCTCCTTGTTCATGGGAATAAAGAAATTCATTTTGTAATTCTTTTGTCTTCTTTTGATTTGTTTTTATTCCAAGCATCCTACCAAATCAAAGACTGAATTTGAGCCCTCCTTTCTTTCCCTCTCCTAATATTCTTTCTCCTCCAGTCTGACTCCTTTCAGTTTTCTTCTGCCTTTTCAAAAATTTTTCCTTCCTCCCACTTTCACTATCACCCAAAAGTCTTCGTATTCCAATATTTCCTTGCAAAATACTGCTCACATGTATTTCAAACTGATGCCTTACGCATTAGCAGTAAGAGTAGAATGAATGCTGATTTCAGTAGAAGTAGTAATGGTAGCAGTAGTAGGCACCATAATGGTAATTATTATTTTTGTAGCATTGCAGTAGTGTCAATGTCATGCTTTTATCCCATTTGATCCTTCCAGAAGGTGCACTGACAAATCTTTGGAGGTGCATTAACAATCAATGAATCTTAACATTCATTGAGTACACATTATTGTCATAAAGGAGGCCCAAAGAAATTTGAACTGTGGCTCCCAACCTGAAAGAACCTTCAAAGAGCTCATTAAAAAGACCATGGATTAAAGCCAAATAAGTGAACTGAGGTTAATGGGAAATTTTAGAGAAAGTGGAGACAATGCCCTGCGGCCATCAAGGGATGCTTTGGGGAGGTGGTAGAACTCGGCTTGACATTGGAAATGGAGAGCACGGCAAGGAAAGACAGGTACTGAAAAAAGATAACAAAGAAAATGAAGGAGGAAGGTAGACAAAATATCCAGTCTTAGCATTAGTGAAAATTATAAAAGACATGATACAAAAATGAACTCCTTTCTAATGAAATGATAATTCATGATACATTTAAAAATATATAGTGTGTGTGTTTCAGTCAACAATTCAAATGTACAGGAAATGCTATTTGCAACTCAAGATAATTTCTCAAGAACTCAGGCATTTACATCTGGAAAAATTATATAACCAATACCATTCATTCTATATTCTCTTCCTAGAATTCCTATTAAACCAGTGTTGGAACTTCTAAGCATAGCTCTTGTAACTTTTAACTTCTCTTTTCTACTCTCCATCTTTTTAGCTCTTTTTTTCTATGTTTTAAATGATTTCTCAGATCTAGCTTCAAATCCACTAATTCTATTCTTTCCCCAGATACGTATAGTCTACTGTTTCATATATCCATCAAGATTTTTAAATTTCAATTACTTTTCATTTCTAGAACTTCTATTCAGTACATATTTCAAATATTTCTTTTCTTTTTCATAATATTCCATTCTTACCTTGTAGATTTAATCCTTTCTTTATCTTTTAATATCTGAAACATTAATTCCAAAATTTCTTTCCTCTTTCTCAATTACATACAGCATGGGCTTTGATTTATTTTTCATTCTTTGCTTGCAGTGTATGGCTGTGCATTAGTTTTCTCATGCTTCATCATTCTCACCCATCAACTTAACCTGAATAGGAATTATTTGGGGGCAGTGGGGTTCACATATGCCCAGGATCATGCTGGCAGACTTATGGGATGGCTTCATTGTTGGTTTGCTCAAAATTCTAAAGATTTATCAGTCTTAGGTCAGGTTTCATGCTTCCTTCTCAGCCCAAGGGCTGGACTAAATCATGCAGTTAATGTGAGAATCAGGTTCCCATTTCCTAAACTATTAATGCAAGTTTTGACACTTGAAGGTTTTGAGCATGACTTTGGCTATCCAGGTTTGGTAGCCAAATTTGAAGCCAATCCTCAAGGCCAGTAAATAGTTTTTCTGATGGGATCACTTTCTCCTGCTTCCTTACTTACAAAGGGCTACAACCGTAACTCTATTCCTGAATAGTTCTTATCATTAGATATCATATTGGTGTGCCTTAAACAGTAACAACCATTATAATCGCTCATGAATCTGTGGGTTGACAGAGCTTAGCTGGGTGGTTCTTCTGTAGCTGGGGCTGCAGGTATCTGCAGAATGGATGGGTTAGTACATCTGAAAGGACTCCCTCAAATACCTGATGCTTTGGTGGTATAGTCTGGAAGACTGAGCTCAGCTATGTGGTTCTTGGGCTTGATTTGCAGGGGCTGCAGTTGTCAGGAGACTTGACTAGATTGGAACATCCGAAAAAGCTCAGTTTCTTGGCTGGGAGTCAGTTCTCAGCTGGGAATAGAACTGGGGTTGTTGATCAATTCTTCTCCACATGATCTCATGATGTGGCTCAGACTTCTCACAGCATGGTGGCTGGGCTCCAAGAAGGAACATTTTCAGTGACAAAGATGGAAGCTGAAAGTCTCTTAAAGCCCAGCTCCAGAAGATACACTGTAGCAGTATTGCCATAGACCACAGGGCTACAGGCCAGATTTAAAAAGGAGAGAAAGATATTCTACCTCTCTATGGAAGTAGTGGAAATAGTTAATGGCCATCTTTAATCCGCTACCATGGTTATGGCAAAGACTCTCAAAATAGTTTCTTAAAGAGGATGAGTTTGCTTTTCACTCTCATGATGGGAGATCCAAGGCATAATGGCAGCTTCATAATGTCATCAGCAACCCAAACTCTTGGTTACAGGATGGTTGCGAAATCTCCAGTCATTACAGTTGAGTTTCAGGCAGAAATAAGAGGAGACAACAGAAGGGCAAAAATGAAACTAGCAATCAACTTAGCACTATTAAAGAGCTTTTTGAGGCCCCCCCGACAACTGCTTACATTTCATTGATTTCCTTGTTTTCAGACACGTTAGATAACTGTAACCTATAACAAATTTTAAAATCTGTTGTATAACTGCTTGTTAAAATGCACTTGGAAATGTATTGCTTTTTTTTATACATGTTGTTTTTAAAATAAAAAAAAAGTTAAAGAAAAAAGACATGCTAGAATAGAAATATCAAGACAAAAGCATACCATTACGTAAAAGGACTTGCTAAATGCCCCCTGTTTGACATAAGGTTGATACAAGTTTAATGAAGTAAGGCAGTGGACCCAAACATATTTAATTCAGACCCTTTACTTCCCATTCACCACCAGTTGTTTGCTCTTGGCTGGGATTCTAACTGTGGCACTGCAGAGGGTGTGTCTGTAGCAGGTTGATGTTCATCTGGTGAGACAGACGCACTGAGAACTGAGCATCACTGTGATAACAAGGGGCATGCTTTAACCTGATGCAACGGACGCAGGTACTATTTAGAAAAAGGTTTCAGGGCACCTGATTAATAAAGTTTCATTTGTAAACCTAATTGCACCCTTGCCAAATAACATAGCTGGCTTTTGTATCATTTTCTCTCCAGCTTAAACTGGGAATGTTCCTTCCAATAGGTCTAAGAAGTCAGGCAAGTTCATGTTCAGGGCCCCCTGATGCACATTTCTACATACTTTTGCCTTCTTTTCAGGCCTCTTCTCAGGTCTCCTTATCCTTTTAAAGGTTCTGAAGATAAAGATTCCCTGTGAATGGAGAAACTCATTCACATGTAAATATTATTCACTTGCTTAACAGCTGCACCTTCTAACCTCTGGTAAGAATTTGCTTACCCTTTCCTTGTGATATGATAGGCCCCACACCAAGCCTAGGAGGGGGAGGCCTTTAGAGAGACCTTCCTCACAGCCCACAGACAGAAAATGTCCTCTTGGCCTCTTTGCAAGGCCAGTCCTAGGCTATATGACATAATAACATTCTAGCATATTTAAAGACGCTCCACTCCTGTTCAATCTGTACTTGTTCTATAGCAGAGGTCATTAAACTATAGCACATGCACCAAGCTGTTTGTATAAATAAAGTTTTATTGGGGAACGATCATAGTCATTTTTTTATACTTTGTCCACTGCTTTCGTGGGACAAGGCTGAGTGATGCAGCTGCAACAGAGACCAGGTGCCTCTAGAAGACTAAACTTTTTGCCATCTGGTCCTTCAGAGAAGAACTTTGCCAACTCCTTCTCTATGGTGTCCAAGGCAGAATTGGTTGCCTCTAAGGCAGTGGTTCTCAATGGGTACAACTTTATCTCCCAGGGGACATTTGGAAATGTCAAAAGACATTTTTGGTTGCCATAACTAGGTGGAGAGTTGGTCCTGGTGTCTAGTGGAGGGTGGTTGTGGATGCTCTAAACATTCAATGATGCACAGAACAGCTCCCCACAACAGAGAATCATCCAGTCCAAAATGTCAAAAATATTGAGGTTGAGAGATCCTGCTATAAGGAAATGGATGCTCTAGAAGACTATTACTGTTCTTCATTCATTTATTCAACAAATAATTATTGAATGTGTACTTTGTACCGGCATGTACTGGGTTCTTTATATATAGAACCTATATAACAGATTAGAAAATTGGTACTATTATCATCCCCATCTTACAGATAAAAAATCAGAAACTCAATGAAGTTAGTTTACCTAAAATCATCTAATTAGTAGTGAAATGCAATTTTAATCTAGTGCCTAAGAAATACTCTATACTTGAAGTCTGAGATTTAATAGAGGGAAAAGGAGTATTTGAAGATGGTGGGATCTCCATTCAAACTTTGTTTTTCCATTGGCATGTGTGAGAAATGGAGAAAATGACACTTTCTTGAAAGAGGTTGTAGAGATCAAACAAGATAATGTGCAGAAAGCACTTAGGTCAGAATCTGTAACTGCAGTAGTGGGTGCAATAAAAATGCTAGTACCTATTATTTTATTTCCAGTCCTTAATACGATTCCCTTCAAAAGTCTCAAAACCAGTTCAGCCAGACACAGGCTAGAATTCTGAGTGCTGGAATTGGGGGACAGGTGGAGGGGCCATTTTCTCTACTGAAACATGGGCTGATAATCTCGATTATTTCAGCCCCACAGAAAATGTATTTTCTACCCCAACTGGCAGGACCCCTTCTCTGAAGCAGGGTCTGGAGTGCGGATCCCGCCTCTCCGGAGGGCTTTTCCTGCTCTGTCCGGCGCGGCTTCCCCCTGCACAGCTGCTGGGGCTGGATTAACCGCGGGAATGACAGGCTGTCAGCCGGCAAGGCGAGCGTCCTAATTGCCATGCCGGCACAGCCCTGCTCCAAACACTCCCGCAGAGCACTTGCAACTGTCAAGAAGGTTTTCTCCTGACGGGAGAACACAATTTCACATCTTCAGAGTTGAGGCATAAACGCACGAGGCAGCTGGAGATGCAGAGCCAGCTGCGCTCGGAGCCGGACTTCACAGCCCGTCAGCAGACAGGACACTCTTCCCCGTTCTTAACCAGTGGGCTTCGCCTTTTTATTTCTTTGTCTTTTTTATTTCTCGTTTTGCCCTAAGGCTTGACACTTAACAAAGTTACGTCTTTTGCCTTGGCGGAATTATTTCCAGAAAAACAGAGCAGCTTTGGCTCTGGGATAATTAGAACATCACAACCAGAGCCTCCAGCTCTGGGAAAAACTCATGGGCTCTTTCTCCTCAGCTCAACGCTGGCACTTTCCTCCCTCCTCTTCTGGTCCCTCCTTTCCTCAGCCACACCATAACTGTCAGTCTTCTTGCCCCCTCTCTCTTGCCTCACTTGCTTAAGTTCAGTTTGGCATCAGCATACCGGAGAACAGATACAAGGATGAAAAAGATAGTCTCTAAGCTCAGCAGAGTCTAGTCTGAAGAAAGGGTGAACAGAACATTACAATACTCTTTTCTGTACAAACAGATGTTACAAGAGGCCTATTCTTGTCTTCTCAGTTTCTGCTGAGACCCTAAAGCTAGAACAAGGTAAAGCAGCCTACATTTGAAGGAAAGAGTCCAGTTCACCTACAAAGAACTGTCTAGAGGGTAACCTCCATCAAATGTTCATCAACTCCTAGCCCATATTCCATCTCAAGAATATATAAGAGCAGAGGCTGCAGAATTAATGAGGTAAGACTTAATGGAGGGGACTTCTTTAGTAAAATCAGAGTGCCAACAACTGTGCAAAAAAGCGTCTTCCTTCTCCTTTATTCCAAGTGGACAAAGAGACCAGCAGAACCAGTGTTTATCCCAATATAAAACAGAGAACCCTTCCTAGACATTGAAAACATACCTATACCAGATCGAGGACCTCAAATTTGGGGCTGGCATGTGAGTAAATCTGTCATTTTTGCATTTGGAAAATGGCAAGATCTGCTGCCCACTTCCAGGACTCCAAAGTGAAAATGGTTAGTGGACATACCCACCCCTATATCAAAGGTGCCAAGAAGCCATCCCTCATGGTAGAGAGCTATCTTGGAGAAATGCATCTACATGACAGCAGACACCTACACTAACCATTTGTACTTAATTCAGAAATATGAAAAGGCAACCAAGGATCAGTAGATGTTTAAAGAAACCAGCAGCACATTAGAGAAGGACCAGAGAATATCTGACTTCAGAAGAAAGATTTAAAAATTAATAATAAATCTGGGTGCATGGGTGGTTCAGTGGTAGAATGCTCATCTGCCATGTGGGAGACCTGGGTTTGATTTCTGGCCCATGCATCCCCCCAAAATTAATAATAAAACTATGCTCAGAGAAATTTAGAAGGATGTCATATACATGGAAAAGGAATTATCTCTACTACACCCCCCCAAAAAAAGGAGTAATAATCTTAAAAATAACTATTAGAAATTCAAAATAAGATGGTCTAAATAAAAACACATACAAAGAGTTAAAAGAACTTAGTAAAGAAATCTTCTAAAAAGTAAAACAATAGAACAAAAAAGTAGAAATAGGAAAGAAAAAATAAGAAACGTAGAGAAACAACATATCTGCCTAATGAGAGCTCCAGGTGAAAACAGAAAAGAGAGTACAGAGGGGGGAAATAATCAATGAACTAAAAGGAGAAATTTTCCAGAATTAAAGAAAGATAATGAGTCAAGTTTGATGGATTGATGGGGTTTAACCACAGCATAATATGATTAATTTTTTAAAGGTCTTAAATGCATCCTTATGAATTTGAGGACATTAATGATAAAAGGGATATCCTAGAAGATTTCAGAGCAATATAAAAGGCAATTCATCTACCCCAAAAAAATTAAAATAAAAAGTCCAATTTTTAGTTTTTGGCAAGAGACTTCTTAGCAATGATATTCAACGTTGGAATACAATAGAACAATGCCTTCAAAGTTCTGAAGAAATTTTTCTTTCAAACTAGAATTCTATGCCAATAAAAAACTCTCCATGAAGAGTTAGGACAGATATTATTATATATACAAGGCCATAAGGTTTACTTATCACATACTGTTAGCGAAAAAAAATAATACTTGAGTAGAGTGCAAAGGTAGTTCAATGGTAGAGTTCTTGCCTGCAATGTGGGAGATCAGGGTTCGATTCCCAGCCCTGTACTTTCCCAAACAGGCAAACAAACAAAAAATAGACCGAAGTTCAATAAACAGTGCTGCAATAACGGGATACTCACATGGAAAAAGAATGAAATGTGACCCCGTCCATGTAGCATGCAAAAAATAATAATAATAATTGAGGATGTACTCCAATGAATGAAAAAGGAATCTAAGAAAGAAGAAGTCATGAACTCTAAGAAACAAGGAAACTGTACCAGAGTGCACTAACAAGAAGTACCTGTTTGGCATAAAAAAGCAGTTGGAGAGTTCCAAGGAAAATTTCTTCCAAGGAAATAAATTGTATTCAACAAATATTATGATCTAAGTAGAAACTGAAAGATCCAAGTAGCATGCTGAAATCTTCTTTTCTTAAAAAGTAAAAGGAAAAGCGATTGTAAGTTCCAGTCAAAATGAAAAAGCACAAGAAAGTCATGAATCAAAAGCAAAGCACACTAAAATACGGTATTAATTTAAACATTTTATGGCATATTAAAAAAAAGAAAACCCCATTGACCTTGAAATTTGAAATATCCTTTTGCAAGCAGCACAAGTTTAAAGACAAAATTACATTTTTTCCTCATAGCAAAATGGAAGCGTGTAAAAACAAAAGTCCAACAGTGCAAGCATATTTCAAGTCTTTGCACTCTCTATGCTCTCTAATATTTGATTTGCCAAAACAAGTCAGGGAGTGGGAAAATACATTCTCTCCACCACAAGACCATAGAATTAAGCATGAATGCGGGAGACAAGAAGAGAGTGAATTTTGCTGAAAAATAACCTTAACTACTACATGACAAACCCGTGGTTAACCAGCCTGGTTTCCAAAGTAGAGAGTATATAATCATTGTTTCCATGGGTTTGACATGAGTTCAACTTGCCTTCAAAAAGTATAGAAATGTGTACTTAAGTTCCCTCTGCACCTTCTGACAGAAGATGAGCGCACCTTTTCTCCAACAATTCCCTGGGCCCCACAGCTCTCTCCTTACTGGATGTACTGGGTCCCAGGAAATCATCCCTGATTCATGACTCAAGACATATAAATGCAAAGGATACTGCTTCTACCTCGCTCTAGAAATGTACTCTTCAATTTTCTGGCTTATTCTTACCACTCCTCATTCTGTGAAACCATAATCCCTAAAATTATCAGAAATCTCCAAATTACCAAATCCAAAGCAATAGTGTTGCTGTAAATATGTCAACTCAAGACAAGTTTATCAAGTTATTATTTTATGTACTATAAATTGTGATAGATGGTAGGGATGCAAGCATGACCAACACAGGGTTGGTCCTTGCTTTGATGGAGAAGAAAGTAATTAAGAATAAAAATTGATAGTCCGTTATGTAATACCATATGGAAAATACTGTGATTACAGAAGAACAGAGTATAATGATGGGTATGTCACCACCTAATCTCACAATTTAGTTCTGCAGTAAACAATATTTACATATCACAATATTGTAAATTTTGTTTATTGATTTCTAAAATTTGGAATAAAACAACAGATAAATCCCTTAACATAATTGCAATTACATAATAGAATATCAAAGTTAAAACCTTGATTACATAAAAATAATAACAAAACTGGTGTATAACTGAAGATGGAACAAGGCGAGAGAAATGTAAAGTCAATATAAAGGCAGTAATTTCTTTCCAGAAGCGATGAATAAAGAGAAAGTGTGTAAAGCAGGCAGAACCAAAAGTAAAGGTTTTCAGTATAATATTTGAAGTTAAAAGATGTGCATTTGATCAGCACACTCAGATGAAACACAGAAAGGAAGGTGAAGTTAGTGTATAGATAGGTTGCAGTCTTCACTTTCCCAGTGAGAGAGTATATAAAGAAGAATCAGTGGTCTATTATTTAAAATTATGTTGGTAAGCAAAAGAAAAAAAATCAAAAAACTTCTAAGAAATGAGAATTTGATTAAAACATTCACAAAACCCAGTTTAGGAGAATTTAAGAGGACCGTGACAACTATGGGACATGAGTAAATAAGAGACGATGAACCCCAATGTTAGAGTCAGATGACATAACCTAGGTATCTATTACGTGTCACGCGAAGCATCATTCCTTGCTGCTGCCAACACAGTGAACCTCAGTCTCAATAACTTTCAGTTGCTGCCCTTCACTGGTCAGCTGCTATTCAGATTTATAACCAGCATCCCGAGTTGTATCCTGAGGTACATTTAATACCTTCTACCATCTGACAGTACTCAAACCCTCCAAACTCATCCCCTGCTATACCCATTATGAGCTGTAAGTAAAACCAAACCAAAGCTGCTGCTTCCAAAACCATGGACAATAAAAGGACCCAAGGGAGACAATATTTTTAGTATTCTCTGGTGCCCACACCGTGGTTTTCAAATACCACTTCCCACTAAGAGGAACCAGGATTTCTTAGAGAAATGGCTGAATCCAGGTTTTGGGCAGATAATTTTTAAAAATGATCCAGCCACACCTTGTCATACCACATTTATTTTCTCTGACATTGGAAAATCTCATTTCCTGATAGCATGGGTATAATTTATTTGCTTTACTATATAATACAAATAAATAATATAAATACCCAAAAGGTTTAATATTAGTACTAATAAGCACATAAAATATGGAGTCAGTTCTAGTTGTTCTTAGAATGTACACCACTGTGCACGTCACGTTAGAGGACTATACTCAAATGTCACTTGGAATAATTCTTTTCTTTAGTTTTATATACAACTAGATTTATTTGGTCTTTTTCTTTAGTTTTGCCTTTCTTAAATTTGACTAAACATTTACAAAACTCAAAATTCAAAACTTTGTAACAAGAAACACTCTCTCTCCCCTTTGTAACAAGAAAAACTCTCTCTCTACCTCTCGCTTTTTACTCTTTCTACTTTTGCTCTTTTGACGCTAAGTATCTTTGCTTCTTTTTCTCCCTAATATTTTATTAGCAACATGCCTCAAATGACCAGTGGGATAGGGCAATTACTGAGATGAAATGTGTTTTCACGGCTTAGATTCTCCAGTTCCGTTTTATAAAATAAGTTGATTCTTTTCATGACTTCCTATTTGAATTCATTACCTTCAGAGAAAGACAAACCAAATCCACCAGAACCCTAGGAAATGCTGATTTACAAACTAGAACGGTGTTTGTTTTTCTTGTAAACCTAGGTGGAAAATTGATCAGTTCTAAACCTGCTAGAAAACTTACGGTTTTGCAAGATATATTATTATATTTCAAGATACCAGATTTTGCAAGAGATTTCTGTTAGTTTTTTCCGTTTGTTTTCACTACAGCAATAAATTTTCCTATCATCTCAATTTTTTTTTACCCCTGTTGGAGTCAAGGGAAATGTTCAAAAAAAGTAAGAAAGTCTCCCAGCCAAAGTTATAGGAAACTACCAGCACCTGCATGAATCAATTTTTGTGTGTTCTGAAATAATTTGGGTATGAAACACAACGGACACTATCTCCATTCCAGTTCTTTTCCCTGGTCTCCTACAAGTCAGAGGGTTGATTTGGGAGTGAGGATGGGTGGGTTTCATCCGACCTCTGCCCCTGACTTAGGTGACCCAAGTCCGCTCACACAATCTTTCCAAGCCCCAGTTTCCCATCCAGTTCTCTCTTCATGGCCTGTCACCTGGTCCTCCTCCCAGGGCAGATAGGACCTGGGAGATGCTATAAACTCCCTAGAGACAGAGTAGTGGAAAGAGGGTACCGTGTCTTTTCTAAGCAGATCAAATAAACTGATTTTGAAAAAAAAAAAAAAAGATGATCTCAAGGGCATATCAAGTTAGAGACCAGCAGGAAGGCAGAATTGAATCCCTAAGCTTTAGAGGCATTGTAAAAAAGAGGAGTGAGGGTCCAGATGCAAGACCCACACGGAAGATGGTGAAGAGCAAACTATGTATGAACAAACAAAAATAGAGGAAAAATAAGTTAGTTCAAAGAAACTAGAGTGGCCAGTTGTTGAAGAGTTGGGCAACTGCAGTGGGTTTTCCTGTTTCTTTGGCTCCACAGGGACTTGCTGGAAACACTTAAAAGGGAATGCTTGGAACAGACACCTACCAACTGTGGCTATAGGAAGGATATATATCATTTAGATACCACTGGGTGAAAAAAAAATACTTGGAAGGAAACATCTTGACTAACAGCAAGGTGCAAAATTATTTCACTTCGCTCTGCGACTTTGGAAACAGTTGACTTCCAGCCTCCATTAACTTCGTGCCTTTATGTCTACATCACAGCTGTGGAGAAATTCTTCACGTTCTCGGCAATGACACTGGGATTTTTTGCAGCCACGAAGGGACACAAAAAGATGTCAATCATAGTCGGTAATGAAAAGTTCATTTCTCACTCCCTATTGTGAAGGCAATGCCTTTGTGATATCATTGTGTGAGGCTCATTTACCTTCGCACGCAGAATATCTGTTTTATATTAAAAGTTTAGACTGGAGTCACCCCAGATCACACCTTATGCATTGAATTGTATTTCCATTATCCTCTATTAAATCTGTGACGACGTTTTAATATCTATGTCAGAAAAATAATGAAGAGATTAATGTGGAGTAAGAGATCCTGGTCTTGCCCCTTCTGCATCTTGACAGCAAATATTGCTGGCGCTAAAAACCGGTCTCTGTCAGTCAGTGAGAAGGGGGATTTTGAAAATAGAGAATCCGTCCAGAGATGAGGGAGGAATTTTCCAAGTCATGTAGACAGCTGCTGAAGTGATAATTGAATAAAAGTGAAAGTTCTTCCCTTTTCTCCCTTTCTAGAAAAAATCCGCATTTATTCCCTTAACTTCAGAGAGCAAACCCTCCTCAGGGGGTGGTGAGAGATGCTGAGGAGAGTGTATTGAAGTGGTTCTTCCACAGCTGGACTTAAGGATGGCTACAATAAAGACACGTGTGAAGAAGGAATGCCAGCACTTAACATACTGGTCCCAGATTGTGACACAGCATCCCCTCAAAGCAATGGGGTAGGAACTGTTTCCCCCGCTGCTTTGCTTCTTCAAACCACCCCATCTGGTGGGCCTGGAGAGAGGACCAGAGTGACAGAAGCAACTCTTTCATTCACCCAACAGACATGTTTTAGGCAATGGATCATCATTCCTTACTTTATTCATCACTTTATATTTTATCTGTTTGATGACATTCCATCCTCATTTCAAAATAGGCAATGTTATCGTTCTGATTTATAACTGAAGAAGCCAAGTCTCAAAATGATTTGAGTATATTTACATAGCCGTTAGAGTTGAACAGAGATATGAGCTTATGCCTCAGAGGTCGCACTTCTTTCCATAGTTCATCGGGGCCAGCGGTGGATTTTAAGTGGGAGCACAGGATCAGAGTTCCATTCCAAAAGCTCCCTCTGTCTGTCGAATGGAGAATGAGTTCCTGGAAAGGAAGCTGAGAGGCATGAAGACTGGTTCAGAGGCTGCCACGACGATCCAGGAGGGCAGTGATGAGAGCCTGAAATAACAAAGAGGATTGATTGAAGATATATTTAGGAAGCACTGAGTGGCTGGTTGGAAGTTGCAAGCTGGAAGGTGAGGAAGAGAGAGCTATTGAGAATGTCTTACTTAAGTCTGTGGTTTGAACAACTGAAGGCACAGCCATGCCACTTTCTGAGGTGGTAAATATGGGGGGACTGGTCAAGAGAGAAGGGCAGTGGTGATAGGTTCCATTGTACATAGTTTGAGGAAGCAGGTGGGAATAGATGATCCGAAGCTGGTACCGGGGTCTGGGGCTCAGAGGAGGCGTCTTGCTTAGGTAGATATTTGGGAACACTGAAAAATCCTAGGAGAAGACCCAGGTGTCATTGGCAGGAGAATTTCCAAAGGGTGACAGAAGTAGAGGTCAGGCTACGAGTGAGGAGTGAACAGAGTGAGGGTGCACAGTTCAGACAACATCCTCAATAACAACAACCAAGCATGACTGTCAAGAAGTAGAAAAACAGAGAACGTTAGCTTGAGGGAGCATAGAGGTGTAGGAAGGATAGCTTCATTTTTTACATGAAAGAGTTTGTTTAGATGTTGATGGAAAGGAACCCATTTAGAGGAAGAGATGAAAGGCACAAGACATTCACTCAGTGAAAAAAAAGTTATTGAGAACCCACCAACCTACCATGTGGTAGAGATCCAATCCAATCCAGAATCAACAAAGTCATAGAAATTACATTCTGTAAGGAGCCTACAAATAAATAAATACATAAACAAATAACGATAACCTCTATGAAGTGTAAAAGTGCAATATAAAGCTATAGAACTTAAAAATCTTTGGCATTAGCACAGGAATAGGCAAATAGATGCTGCAAAAATAAGTAGTCTAATATATGTAAATGCACAGAATTTAGAATATGATAAAGGTGATATTTTAAATCAGTAGGGAAAGATGAACAATTTAATCCACAGTATTAAGACAATCAGATAATTTGGGGAAAAAATGAAAAATGTTCCCTTAGGAGGCAGGGTAATTAGTCTTAAACAGAAAGAAGGATACTTCTTATGTTTTGATTAGAGGAGAAGAAAGGGTGAATATGGATGCTAGTGCATTTATGGGCTGGGGGAATATAAAATTGGGGACATCCCACATGTTGGCTAATCTCTTTTCCATGAAATAAGTGATAATATCATCAGCTGAAAGCAAAGGGGCCTTTGGAATGTTAGGGACCTGGAGAAGATAGGAGAAAAATGAAAAGACAATATAAAGATTGAAGTCCAAGGTACAGTCAGGAACTGATGATTTGAGGTAATAGAACTAGAATATGAAAGCTAAAAGTATGCAGGGCAGATGGTGAATGAGGCTGAAGGAAGGTGAAAGGACCCCACAAGCCTGTAGACTATGGGCCAAACAGCCATGTGTTCCACAATGAAAAATAACCAGAGGAACTGGGTGGATGCACAAAAAGAAGCTGGGCAGGAGGTGGGACAGGGCCTTTCTCAAATATGCCAGGATGGGCTATCACAGTCTACCAGGAAAGACCTCTCAGTCACCCCCAATGTGGAGACTTGCCCTGGCACCAGCACCACATCAGCACAACATGACTGTGTGTGCACCACAGCAGCGTCCCTGGTCAAACCAGACAGACTTCCAAGAGGGCTGATCCCCTCATAAACTTGTCTTCCTTCATATTCATGAGGCTGATTCTACCAAACAGGTGATTCTCTATGGAACATCCTCTCTCCACTGTCCCATTTTCAGTGTCAGGCCTCACAGCCACAAAGGATACGTTGGTAGATACTAGGGAATCAAGGAAGAGAACCAGACACTGAACTAAAGAAGGTCTGGAGCTTAATCAGGGTTAAAGTTGATAGAAGCTGGCTATCGCTGCAACCCAAGAATTCGGGACCAAGGGCCAATTTCCTGATAGCAGATTAAACGTAAGACGTGAAGAATCAGGCAAATAGAATCTCAGGTTGTCTATTAATAAGGATATGGAAAACCAAGGAAGCTGAATTTCTGGATATCAGAAACAAGACAAAGAATTGAGAACATCAGCTAGAGAATCAGTAGAAGAACTAAAATGGGCATTGGAAATAATTCTCTAAGCCGGGAGTTGCCTAATGGCTGTGCCCTCTGCCCAGAGAAGGAATGGAGAAGTCTGCCTGGAGCTGAGCCAAGGAAAAAGGAGTTCCTGGCATTGGCTTTGGATAAGGAAATATCCCAGTTGCAGACATTTAGAATTATTCGTAATTATAATTATGAAACATATGGAGACAAAGAGCCGCATCTTTATAAGCATAATAAGTTTGCCGGGAGGCTCTAAGATTTACCAGAATTGGAGGCAAGTCATCTTTAGGGATTCAGGGTTGGAAATATTTCTAGGCAGCACCAATCTTTGATATCAGTATAGCCATCCAGAGGCATAACCCTTGCAATACTTTAATCTTAACAAATAAATGTGCTTGGGGTGGGAGGAAAGTGTAGTGCAAGGAGTCTACATTTAATAAAACTGGTCACTGCCCATCTTTCCAACTTTATCTCCCACTACTAAAGAGATAATGTCTTTCAGACAAATCTTATTCCTCCCAATTTCCTAATATGCCATACTTATCTGAACTGATCCAGCATCTTCAGAATTCCATCCCCAACGAGTTGAGGAGGACAAAGTCCTTGCCGCACCATGTCAGTTCTTTACAAAATCTCTGAAGTTCTAATACCTGAAGTCTCTCACTTGGCTTTTTTTGGTGTTTCTCTGGTTGCCTGAACTTGTTCTCCTGTTTCTGTTTGGGCTCTCCACTTAGCCTAGAGCCACACGTGTTTGCTTTCTTTGGATTTGCTCCATGCTCCAGATATGCCCAGCCGCTCTGCATCCACAGCCCCAGCTTCTGGGACCCCTAAGTGCCCATTTATCCAGGTCAATAATTGAAGCAAGATTCAACCTTCCACCCAGTGCCTTTATGTTCTCTGTACCCTTGCCTGAACTCAACCTTCAATCAAAATAGTCAGTTTTTTACACATTTCAGTTCTTTAAGGGCCTTTTGATATTAGAACAGATCATGTGAACTGCTTATGCTCTAACTCGACTTCCTTACAGACACACTGGTCAACTGGCCAGCCTGCTTTCCCTCCGAGAGGGAGAAAATGAGAAAGCTAATAAGGAAGAAGATGAGAGCTGCCCCCGGCATTCAGAAGCTGGCCTGGCTAAGCAACTGCTAAACCATATTAGTTCTATGAGACATAAACCATCTCTCAGAACACCAACCTCAGACAAGGCTATGCTGAGTCCATGATAAAATGAGACAAAGCAAGGCCACTTTATAACTGTGTCTAAACACAGACAAAAACAAGGTCACTGTCCCTGCCCCGCCTACTGCCCCCATACCTCCCACCACACACGCACACAAAATAATAGATACCCTCATCTCTGGGCCAAAATGAGTGACTCCCCGCTACTTCTTTACCAATTACAGTTTTACCCTTGTTCTGATGTCCCCTTCCTATGAATAAAATTTTTTGAGATAAGGGGTGCAAGGGTAGTTCAGTGGTAGAATTCTTGCCTGCCATGCGGGAAACCTGAGTTTGATTCCTAGCTCTTGCACTCCCCAAACAAAAAAACAGCAAACAAATGAAAAAATCAAACAAACAAACAAAAAACTCAACAAGTGGTGCTGCAATAAGGGGATACTCACATGGATAAAGAATGAAATGTGATCCCCCGCCAAACAGCATACAAAAGAAAATTTGTTGAAATACTACCCTATCATAGAACTATCCCTTTCTGTCAGCATCAAACCCCCATTACCTTAGCCTCATCCCCAAATCACCCAACCAAAGCCTTAATCCAATAATAGGCTCTTTCTAACCCTCTCTTCATTGAGAGACCCGTGGTCCCCAGGATGCGTGTCCTCTCTCACTGTGATGAATCATAAACCCAGCTTGTTCAACTACAAGTTTGTCCTTTGATTAACAGGCACGGATACTAACTAACACGAAATAGCCCCTCCTGTGGGCCAGGTACTATGCAAGGCCGTAGAGACAGGAGCAAACATGGCACGCCCTCACTGAAGCCTTACAGCAACTCTGCGAGGTGTTTTTTATCCTCTCTGCTGGCAGAGAAAAAACCAGAAGCTCCAGGTCACACAAACCACTGGGAAGTCCTGTGGCCCCAGCAGGCCTGCACACCTCCCATCTTCACCCTGGGATGGACCGGCATCCTTCAGTTGCCTTTGATCATTTGGAAATGATGCCCATAACAGGAGCAGGAGCAGGCCTCACCCCCTACCCCCAGGAGCAGCAAAGAGGGAGAGTGAGCAGGGCTGGCCAGTGGAACAAAAAAGACAAGGGCAACAGACAGGGTGAGGTTTGATAGTAGAGCTAGGTAAACTCGTTAGAGGCCGAGAGACACAGTTCTCGAGCCAAATGGCCTAAAAGATGATAAGGCCTCGAGGCTGAAACGGAGCTCCACTCTTGGCCGGCATTTTGCAACATCTCAGTTAATAAAAACAAAACAACAAAAAAACAAGGGGTATAAATGGATTGGCTCACAATGAGCTAGTCTGAAGGCACAAAGATGCAATCGGGGCTGCACGGGACTTAGAGCAGTAAGCAGAGCCGAGGATCAATGCTTGCAGGGTAATGAGAGCACATGAAAGGATGAGAAAGAGAGAAAATAAAAATAGCAAGAAAAAAAAGCCATCATTATCATCGGGTTATTGAACCAGGACTCCCGGGGGGAGGGCAGAAGCCAGATCCCGGGCATCATTTCAGCCTGATGGTGTATTGTTGGGAGCAGAGGCTGGCAGAGGTCCGTCTGTGTGCATGTTTAGCTGGCATTTCTGCCTCTGGGTCGAGGATCCCGCAGTCTGAATTCATTCTCTCTTGGCAAAATGGATCTGCCTGCTTTTGTGAGCAGAGACACGGAGCAGGAGAAACAGCCCAGAAAGCTTATTGCATGTCACGTTACCCTTAAAAGTCACATTTTTATGAGTGTAAATGAATCAGAAACATATGGATGAAATTTCCTGGCCTGATGTGAGCAGCCTCGTACCCCAAGCAGTGCCCTCAGAGAGGATGCTTAGAATGTAAGTGCTGGTGCCAACATTCTGGGTGGAAAGGTCGAGGGGCCCTCCCCACCCCTCCCCATCCCTCTCCACCCCTCCCCACCCCAGGTCCGGTGCGTGTAGCATAGTTTCCACGTGGAAGGCCCTCTCTCACTAGAGAGGCAAGAGATTCCCTGAGCTGCCCACTTCCTATTCCCAATCCATGCTCCTTCTCTTCCAATATCAAAGCTCAAGTGTGTGTGCATGTGTGCGTGCAAGTGTGAGTGTGTGCACGCACATGCACATGTTTTTACTTCCCCAATAAATACTGCAAAGAGGTCAAATGCACCAACGGCTGGAAAACAGCAATATGGATTTCTGTTTAAATGCTGGACCTTCCTATAGAAAAATCAACTTCTTAAGCATAAAGATAAATTATCTAGTGCAAGCTCAATGGGCAATTGCAAAAAAAAAATTCAGCTGCCTGGTTGTGCCATGCAATCCATGGCTATGAATGGAGAGCATCCACGGGACTATGGCTTAAAGCTTTGAGAGGAGACACCCATTTCCTTATTTTTTGAATCTGACTATGTGTCCAGCATGTATATTTTAGCCCAGAGCAAGGATAGCCAGGACTGTGTTGTCTTATTCGTCTCGATTAAGAAGTCAAACATCGGTGTGATTTGTATGAAAACATGCACAGAAGCCTCTACGTCAGCATATCATCTGAAAATCTGTCCAACTTGGGTGAATTGTCCAACGTGGGTATTGACACCAGCTGGACAGGGACTGACCCCCTAACCTTGCCATTTGCTGCTATTTGACATTGGGCAAGTCACTTAACCTCTCTGAACTGTTTTCTTGTTCACAAAACTGTGTGAATTAAGGCTAATATGTATAATAGACCCCGCACATTAGAGTCCAGTAAATGATAGACTAAGAAGCTTCTCAGTTACATTTTAAACAGGACCTTCAGGAGCATGGATTCTGAGCTAAAGTAACCACACATTTTTTTTTTTTTTTTTTTTTTAGCTCATCCCCTGCTAAGCCCACATCCTGGGCTGGGCCACCAAATTGAGCAATTCAACAGAAGTGACATATTCAGCTGTCCTAGGCACTGTGGAATTCTTATTCCAATTCCCTCATTGTCCCAGTCCATATTAGGTGGAAATATTTTCCCAAGTTCCTGTCCTGCCAGAAGACTATGTCATGCCCAGGTTGATCCAGCCACAATTTCCTTGCCCCGATTTTTGTTTGCCTATCAGATGAAATCCAAACTCTTTGTCCTAACACCATCCTATCGTTACATCCTCATCAGCCCCCTCCCATGATCCTTTCAACTTCAGCCAGATGGATCTCCTCCTCTTTCTCCACACTTG
Organism: Tamandua tetradactyla; assembly: GCF_023851605.1. Lineage (NCBI taxonomy): Eukaryota > Metazoa > Chordata > Mammalia > Pilosa > Myrmecophagidae > Tamandua > Tamandua tetradactyla. The sequence continues at coordinate 94,776,829 of NC_135329.1, read as the reverse complement.
GTCCCATGCTTTACCTTGGTCTATTTTCGCCACCTCTGTCCTCCCCTAGGTGTTTAAATGATAGCCTTCCTGCAAGGCCTCAAGTCTTCTAGCTCATCCTCTCCCCTATGAATGGGGAGGGAAGGAAACTTCCCAGCCTGCAACAGCTCACGATGCTCTTCCTTCCCTCTAATGACCCTAGCACATCTCCCATCAAGGCTGGTGAGGGCAGAGTGTGCAGAGGCTGGTATTGCCAATGATTCTCCATGCGCATGTTGCATCTGTCCACTCTGATTTTTGAATCTGACTATGTGTCCAGCACGTATATTTTAGGCCAGAGCAAGGAAATATAGCCAGGACAGCGCGGTCCTGGACTGCCCTATTGAACAGGCTCTGCAGTAGGCGGCAACTCAATATTTTATTATCATCAAGACAGAAGCTGTTGGCGATTGACTTGAAATATAATTGTATTGATTAAAAGTTGGGTACGTACTGTTCTAATGTGTCATCTGTTCTTTATTTTATAATCTTTATTCACTATAAACAATCGGCCCTTGGATTCCCAGAAACGGGAGGAAAAGCTATACCCCCTCCAGCTCTGACTGGGCAGGGGGACTTGAATGGACATACAGTCCCCCCTCAGGAGCAGCATCCAATGTCCTATCTGAGAAACACCTCTTCTCTTCATGTACCTTCCCCTGCCAGATTACGGTTCTGAGACCAGGATGCAAAATTTCCAAAGCAAAGCAGTCACTGGGGGTCTGGGGGCTCAGGGGTTGGTCAGGAAAGTCTCCTGGAAGAAGAGCATGGACAGGAGCCTTGGAATAGAGAACACAGACGGCTTCTGGGTGGGGACAACCCATATGAAATGCTGGTGTAAATGCATCTGCATGTAACGGACAATAAACAATTTAAACTGAAAGTGCAAGTGTGAAATGATTAGGTTGAGAACCATTCTTGGAAAGCAAACTAAAGCAAACTATTTAATCCCTCTGTGGCTCAGTTCACAGGATATTTGTGAGAGTTACTCTAAGTAACGTAGATAAATAAAATAAGGTTGCTCCATAGAATGAAACATAATTCTGATACATGCTAAACGTGGCCAAATCTTGAAAATACAATACTGAATGAAGCCAGTCACAAAAGATCACATATTGTATGATTCACTTATATGAAATGTCCATAATAGGCAAATGCATAGAGAAAAAGAACCATTTTAGTGGTTTTAGGGGGCTGGGGAGGAGGTGAATGGTGAGTGAATGACAATGGGTACAGGGTTTCCTTTTGGAGTGATGATGAAAATATTCTGGAGTAAGATAGTGGAGATGTTTGCACAATTTGGTGAATATACTTAATAACCCTGAATTGTACACTTTTGAAGGGTGGATTTATGGTTATATGAATCATGTCTCAATTGCTTCAAGTATAGAAAATAATATGGATAACTTTCTTGGCATAGAGTTTGGCAGATAATAAATGCTCAGCAAATGCTATTGTGATTAGGGTTATTGGAAAGAGCAAAATAAGGGAAAAAGTTAGATGTGGGCTTAAGCCCTGGTTCTTCCACTAACTGCCCGTGCTGAGTGACTGTGGACAAGCAATTTCAACTCTGTTAGATTCATCTTCTGCCAAGGTTAGTTGAGAGCCATAATATACATCTACTGTAAGTATTAGGTAACATATACAGCTTCTCTGCACAGCGCTTGGCAGGTTGTAGGTGCTCAGTACGCCATTCCCCCTTCCTCTTTATTTCCTATTAAGTTGCATTCCTGTAGCAATTCCCAGAACACAGCTGGAGCTGGCCAGGAGCTTTGATTCCATCCCTGGAACAAATAATGAGAACCCAGCAGGGATGCTGGCTGGGATCATGCACCGAGCTCTCCTGAAGAGCTTTCAAACAGGACCATCAGAATGGCCAGTGGGAATGGGAGTTGAGAAGAGATACCAGAGGTCAGAGCTGGAGAAGCAAGGTCAACAACTGGGTTTCCGCAGTGAGTCTGCAGGGTGCGTCAAAGGGGTCAGGAACCAAGCAAGGCAAACAAGACGTGTGGACGCTGAATACAAGGCAGGTGGAGAGACACTGCTTGGGACAAGGGTCACACATGAGGTCAAGACAAGACCAGGCTTTTTTGTTTCAAAGATGCTAAACTCGATTGGATCAAAGACCTAACGTCTGTTACCCACAGCTAACCATCAACCACTCTCTCTATCATAGAAGCCTGCGAAAAGGGGAGGGAAAGGGAAGAGAGAGAGGGAAGGGGAGGGTGGGTCCTAGGGAGCTGGACACAACTACACATCAGCACCTCTCCCTGGACCCTGCGGCTCAGTGTGCAGCAGTCGAGGGTGGGAATCCTCTCTAGAACATTCTTCATCTCCCACAGCCCACAGTCCAGCCATCCTGCCAAAACATTGCCGTGGGATATATTTAAGGACGAAATGCCGTGATTTGTTAGACACAAAATTTCTGAGATGGGAGGCTTTTTGCTCAAGAGTTGAAAATGTTGGATTGATAAATGTGAGTGTCTACCACTCCCTGCTATGTCGGGGGGCCGTGGGGAGAGGGAATTTGATCCCACGAAGAAATTCCTCCTAGCTGCCTCTTAATCTTTGTAGTAATCAATATTAACACTGTCAAAATACTTAAACTCTTCTTGCTTGTGGCCCCCATCTATGTGTGAATTCATTACAAAGGTCAGATGCATTTCACTTAATAATGGGCAAATCGGGTAACAAAGGATCCGAAAGACTATACGAGGGCAGACTATTTCATTCCAATCCATAGGGACAGTACCTGGTCAGCAAAATCAGTGATCTCAGGCACCTTAACTGCAAACTGAGGGTCGGGGGTGGGGGGGTTCAGGGGACCTAATTCACCTTTTCCTCCTTCATTCTTCAACAGAGATACATTTCCTTAAAGGCCATTGGATTCCAGGGCAGAGGCGTATACATCTGTTTTTGCTTAGGGCCTGTGTCTGCAGCCATGTCCAGTTCATTTCTCAGGGACCTGGCCAATACAATGTAGTAGAGTCTGGACTTGCAACAGCAGACATGCTGCATTTCAATAATTTCTCCTTTCAGAAGTGCACATTGTACCTCGCGGCAGAGGCTGAGGTTTGGAGCCCCCCGGGAATGCGACTCTAACAAAGAGTCTTGAAAGCTTTTCGGCTGCTGGGACGATGCTCGGGGTTCTTTTTGGCGGGACTCCACGTGCTGGTTTGCACATCCATCCACTCCCTGACACACGGAACCACCCAGTCATACAAATTTAGGGCCCATACACCCGTGTGCACAGCTACACTTGCACACACTCACACAAACATAATGCAAGTACACACGTGCACAGACACCAGAAATATACCACATGCACACAGATAAATACTTTGCACTTTTGTGCACTCATAAAAACTCACAAATGCACATGCACACATCTTCACACGCATGGGCACCTGGTTTCTCACATCCACATGGCAGGGAACTTGTGACAATCTTGTAGTGTACGAATTACAGCCATATTTCTAGTCTTCCAGACAAGTGTGCAGAAATGGCCTATTCTAAGTGATGTAATGAAAACGATGACAGCATTTGTCCCACAGCAAGAAGTCTATAAATCATTGTGCCTTACTCTCCACCAAAAGAAAGAAGAAAAGCATTGTTCAGAGCAAAACTGAAATGTAAGCAGGTATTAACACTGGACAGACCTTCGAGTGGAAACATCAAAGCACTGATGCTAACACAAGTCAGTAAATCAATAAGAACTGATTTGGCCACTAGCAGCTTCTGAGGCTGCTCTGACTGGAGGTTGGCTGGGACCTGAGGGTGTTGTTTCTGCTTGTCAACCCGCACGCATCTCAGTCCCTCGAGTAGACAGGCTTCCCCGGTTCCTTCCAGCCTGGAGATGTTATTTTTGCTAATGGCCTTTTTAAGGGTCCAAATAGGCCACTTGCTTATCCAAGAAATGCAACCGAAACAAGCAGCATCTTTTTTGTCATCATTTCCCAGTTCGGCACAACTACACGTTGTAAGCAGAAATTTTGGAGGCCGTTTGCTAAGACCCCAAACCAGATTTACAGACAACTGGATAAATTCTTTTATGGGGTTGCATTTGTTCCTAGATAGCTGAGTGGGGACTCCGATTTTCATCAATGCAGCCCCAATCGGCATTGACTCTCCCACTCCCCCCACTCTACCCCCATCCTCTCAGGACCTTCCCCATTCCCGCAGCCCACCTCCACCTCTAGCACATCTCTAAACCCCTCTCTTACACCATGGACCTCCGAGAAACATGAAGTGACTTTTTCCCTGGGCTGGGTTCACAGACGCTCTGCCAGGGCCACGCTGGCGTGTGGGAAGCTGGAGAGCCAGCGGTCGGTCGGAGAAACGGAGTGGGAGGAAGTCAGCCCAGGGTTGGGATGTAGGGGTGACCGAGTCTGAGTCTGAGAAGTCAGAGCCCTGGATGCCGCCTGGAATTCCAAAATGGGGAGCGAGGCCTCGACCGCTTTCATATGGAAATTGGACTGGAAGCAGACTTTGTCTCTGGGGGGAACCGAAGCCAAGACCAAGTTCAGTGAACCTCACACACCGTTCAATCAACCATTGAGAGCCAGGAGGAGAGAAGCCAGGAAAGGGAGGGCAGAGGGTCAAAGAGCCTCGCCTTTCATTTGGGCTTGGTTACTGCGGAGGTGGCAGGAAGGAGAAATTCAACACTGGAAGCAACTTCAAGGCACAAACCCGTCCACCAGAAGGCTACACTCCACCTGGCTTTAAGTGAAAGGGAAGGGGAGAGAGGAAGGAGACAGGAAAGAAGAAAGAAAGAGAGGGAGGGAGGGAAGGAGAGAGAGATTGAGAAAGAGAGAAAGGCAGACAACGATGATTACTTTTTAGTGATGATTTTGAGATTGACCAAATAAATGCAAATACATATGATGAGCATAATAGGAAAAAGGAAGGAATTTGCCTACAGTCTAGCAATATTCCACTCCCTCTCCCCTTAGATAAAGGCTTTCAGAGATGCAATGATAAAAGCAGATGCTAACTGGGCTTCTGAAGGATTGACTCCGGGGCTTGTTTTTACTTTATTTTGTTTTTATTCCATCCCTAAAGGAAAACTGAAAAAGCACCTACTCTTTGCAAAAAGAAGCAAATATAGTCTTCTTCGTAAATATATTTTGGGGAAGTAGTTTTCTGTATTTTGTCTTTGATTTATTATTGCTTTTATTTGTTCACCCCATTTGGCTCATTTTATTCTTATTTGCAAAGAACAGCTCTAAGGACCCTTCTATTTTCATGGAAATTGCTCAGTGGTAACAATTTCAGATAGCTTCCAGAAGAATAATCATTGTGCAGGCGGTTTCACCCAAGATGCTTTGCAGCATTTCACATAACAATTTACTAATTAATGGCAAATTAAATGGAATTTGGTAAGAAGAATCAGAGGTTGGAGTACTGCTGTGTATTGTGTGCAAAAAAGGTATGCAAATATCTTCAGTCCATTTTGGTTCATCAGTGGGAAATAATAGCTTTTCTACTTGAAATTTCACATATAGGAGGGCTGCTGCATAGAAGCAAAATTTGGAAATTATGTATTGTTTTAATTTTTTAAGAGTTTCCTAGAGTAGGCTCAGTTCCTTCATTCTTGGAGCACAATGAACTTTTTGTTTTAAGAACTTTGCAATTATAGGAATTCAGCTATACTGTGCTGCTTATGTTAATTACATACTAGGAAGCAAGGGCAATTTTTGGAAATCAGCGACTGAAGTTTTCATCTTTCAGAGCAGGAGAAAAAGCACTGACTCCATTTTCCTAAAGCAGAGGAAACTACAGTCTGTGGACCAAATTCAGCCCTCTGCCTGTTTTTGTAAAGTTCTAGGAGGACACAGCCCCATTTCATTAGTCTATATATTATCTACAGTTGCCTTTGGAATATAATGGCAGAGCTGTGACAGAAATCTGGTGGCCCACAAAGTCTAAAATATTTACTATCTGGCCCTTCACAAAAAATTTTGCTAAATTTTATCCTAGAGGGTAGAGTGGGAGGGAGAAGACATCAGAGAGACTAAAGAGCTTTAACTGAGAAAGTCCTAAAATTATTTTAATGTGTCCTACCACTACTTAAAGCCCACAAATGGTCATCATCAATCCAACTGTCATAGAAGTTAGTTCTGTGCTCTTTTATGCTCAATGTCAATTTAGGTAGCTTTATTTTCCTTTGCCCCAGTTCTTATGTAAGCCTGGGAGCAGACAACGCGCTTCAAGGAAACACTGATCTTTCCTAACAAGGAAAGGCTTCAAGAAGAGTGAAATATGGGCCACAGTGATTCAGCAGGCAGAATTCTTGCCTGCCATGCCGGAGACCCGGGTTCGGTTCCCAGAGTCTGCCCATGCAGAAAAAAAAAAGAATAAAATGTGTCTGAGGTGCTAGAATTTCTGAGTGAACACAGAAGGTGGGAACATGGACTACGGTGATCACTTTATCACGGTGATCATATATCAATTAGTTAATTTACTTACTTCTAATTTTAAGAGCAAGAAAAATATCTTCACCTATCTTTACTTTCCATTTTAACTTATCTTCTTTTCAAAATATTAATGTCCAAAAGATATTTGAGTCCATGGAATTTTTTATTACATTTAATGTAATAATCCCCCTGGGATATATGGTGCCACAATCAATTCAACTTCTTAATGATCCATTTGGTTTGAAAGGAACAAAGGTAAAGCCCAAGACAGGCTACCACTTGCAAGCCCACAACTTGATACCACCCAACATGATCCATCACAGAATGGCTGACTATTGGTTTAAAGAGACAAAGTTTAGAAGCAAACTTGATCGGGCATCTTGCTTTTGTCACATTGATAGTTGGATCAGGAGTGAATTGACTGTTTTTCCACCCACAGTCTCCATCTCTCAGTGCCATCCTGAGCTTCTCTTCTCCTGAAGTTTACATTCTCTCAAATGCATCTCTGCACATTGTAGACCTGGCATTTTAGAAGTGTTTGCAGTTTGGTAGACTGTGTAGTCCAGGAATGTGACGTAACCACTCCACTTAGAGGAAGAAACTGGATCAGTTCAAGACTGGCCAAACTGGATGTCTGTGCCACTTCTCAATCATCCATGACACAAACGGCGTTGTTCACCTACTCTGCCCCAGCAATGGGCTAGGAAACAAAATAGACACGGCCCTGCCCTCCTAGAGTCTGCTGCCACATGAATATATTGCGAGAAAGGGAGAGGAAGGGTTATTAAAAACAAATATACACAAATAAATATATATAGACAAACTAGGACAAGTACAATAATGAGCAATTAATAGGGAAAGTTCTACTTTCCACAGAAAAGGCTTTTCCAAGGAAGTGATATTCAAGTCAAGACTTAAAGGATGAGCCAGGTAGAAAAACAGTGGTGGGGTTGGGGAAGCATTCCAGATAGAGTGTACAGCATATGTAAAGGGGCTGAGACTGGAGAGAGCTTTGCATATCACAGTTATTGAAGTAAGAACTGCACCCATGACAGTCATTGTTAATTGATCACAGACTCTTTTCCTGCCGAAAATAGATGAAGCCTCAAAATTCCCAGACTTCACTTCAGACAGCCACTATGGATTGACTGGAGCTGGCAGACAATGGAACCTAGCTGTCATCCCTGGGTCACACGGTTCCATAAGGCCCTCTCAGCCAGGGAAATTTTTTATTCCATGATTCTTATTTTATTCAGTATCTAAATACTAAGTTTTGGTCAGAACATCTGTCATGCATCCCATTTCCTTCTCTGTCACCCCATTCCATCCAATGCCTATAGGAAAACCCCCTTTCCAGGCCTATGTGCCAAAAAATCTTCAAACTCCCTTTCCCTGGTAAAATCTCACCCAGGTGTATCAGCTATGTTCTGCTGTGTAACCAACCACATAAAACCTAGAGGCTTAACAAGGATTTATCATTTCCCCAGCTCCTGTGGGCTGACTGGCCAAATCTCCATGTGGCTACACTAGGATGGAAGCTGGGTTCATCGGGGGCAGCTGGGAGAACTGGGATGGCTGGACTGTGTCTCTCTATGGGGCCTTCTATCCCAGCTTCTTTCCAGCATGGCAGTCTCAGAGTAGAATAATAAGCGGGCGAAAGCTAAAACTGCAAGGCCCCTTAAGGCCTCATCTCAGAATTCACATCATGCCACCTCTGCCACATTCTATTGGTCAAAGCAAATTGCATGGTCTGTCCAGATTCAAGCCTTCTCCTTTCGAGTGGGAGGTGCAGCAAAGACATTATAAAGGAACGTGGGGCAGTGTGATGGTGGCTCAGCGACAGAATTCTCGCCTGCCATGTGGGGAGACCCAGGTTTGTTTCCTGGTGCCTGCCTATGTTAAAAAAAAAAAAAAAAGGAACATGAACGAATGCAGGAAAGGGAGAAAAGTATGATCACATTGTTTTTATCCAGCCCAACAAGAATTTGTACCAAAATTGCTGAGGAAGAGCAAACAGCCAGGTTTTCTAACCTCCAGTCCAATGTTCCACTACTCAACACCCTGAGGCCTCAAGGCATTGCTTGCCCATTGGAGACCTGAGAAAACACGACAATTTTTATGAGCAAGGCTTGCTCTGACCCTCTTGCGGTGAAAGACAAACAAACATTCTCAATTTGGAACAGGTCTATTTATTGATTTGCTGACATCACTTAAGTGACATTGAGATTCCTGATGAGCCTGATCCCCAAAGAGGAAAAGGGACTGCTCACCTCTGAACCACCTTTATGACTTAACCCTTATCACTTTCCATTTTGCAGAAGTGGAGGAGGGGTGTTTTGTTTGTTTGTTAGTTTAGTTCTGTTTTTTTAATCATAGAAAGAACTTGGACTCAGGGCAGGCAAACAGATTTGGATCTTGGATTCACTTCAGATTAGCTAGGTAACCTGGAAAAAGCTCTTGAATCTCCCTGAGCCTCAGTTTCTTCATCTTTATCATGGAACAAATAGTAATTTGAAAAGGTTGTTGTGACAATGGAATAAACAAAAACAAAGCCTCTAGAATAATTGCTGACATACAGTAGGTACTCAACAATTGTTATCGTTGCCTGGGTTGATCAGGGAAGACTTCATGTAGGAGGAGGACTTGGCTGAGATTTAAAGGAGGAGTACAATTTGGAGGAAAGGGGAAGCAACCTGATGGAGAAAGTAGCAAAGAAACACAAGGCATGGCACATATAGGTGAGAATAACTGGGCCAGCCTGGCTATGGTCTTACCTTAAAATTCAGCTTCTCTATAGAGATTCAGGGAATAAAGTTGGAGAAAAGGCCAAAGCCACATGTGCAGAGATTTTGAAGATCTGATTAAGGAGCCTGGGCTTTTTCTTGTAGACAACTGAAGACAATGAAAGGAGAAAATAACAAAAGGAAAAATAAATCGTCAGGAGTTTAAGAAGATTAGTCCAGTGGCCATGGCAGGGTAGCTAGACAGGAGAGAGGCCAGAGGAAGGGAAAACAACTGGGAATGGAGATGGCATGTGGAGGAAAGTACACCTGATGGCTGTGGTGGTTGGATTATGTGCCCTGATTAGACTTGCTCTGAACCCACATTCCTGTGAGTATGAACCCATTGCAGATAGGATCTGCATCTTGAAGATGTTATTTTTAATTAAGGTTTGGCAACTGAATAAGGGTGAGTCTTGCTGTGGATTGCTGAGCCTTACGAAGAGAAGAAACCAGAAGTTACAGAAGCAAGAAAGGAGAGAACATCACCATGTGTCAGGATAGCCAAGGAACCCCAAGGACTCTTGGCAGACAGCACCAGAACTCTAGTCTCCAGGGAGAAAGTGAAGCCTCCCCCGTATCTTGAGTTTGGATTTCTTCTAGCTTCAGAACCATGAACTGATACATTCTCATTGTTTCAGCCAACTCACTCTGTGGTACTTGTCATGGCAGCTGGCAAACTAAGACAAGATCATTTTCCAAACAAAGGCTCCTCATCTCTTCTTTGACACTTCTCTCATCAACAGACAAGATCTTATTTCCCCTCTCCTTAAATATGGGCCTGTATCAGTGATCACCTTCTAATAAACAGAACACAGCAGAAGCAATGACCCTGCAAGCCTTAAGAGGCAAGTCATAAAAGACATGCAGCTTCCACTGGCTCTCTTTCTCTTAGGATTCTTGCCCTAGGAACCCAGCCCTTAGGCTGTAAGGAAACCAAGCAGCCACAGAAGCTGCATGGAAAGGCCATGTGTTCCAGCCCCAGCTGGCATCAACCTCCTGATGTCTCAATGAAAGAACATCCTGGTGACCACAGCCTCAGCCTTCGAGACACCTTAGCTGATGCTGAGTGGAACAGAGATGAGCTGCCGTTGCTGAGTCTCACCCAAATTACTGATTTGTGAGCAAAATTCACCCTGTGGATATTTTAAGCCTCTAATTTTGGGGGTGATTTGTTGCGCAGCAATAGACAACTGAGGCCAACTGTTGTAAATGCTAGGGTGGATGTCACATGCACACTCGTCCTCACATTTGTTTGGAAGGTGGGTTACTGCATAATCATAACTATTGTTCATGGAATATTCCCTATCACTTCATCTTCTCCATTACCTTCAGAGCAGTTATCACGACTGGCATTTATCATCTTCATTTACTTGTTTACTTGTTCTCTTTGCCTCTCCCACTAGAACAGAAGTTCCCCAGGTGCCCTGACCTCGTCTGTCTTGGTCACTGCTGCATCCCCAGCACCCGGCTCCAGGCTTGGCACATTGTGAGAACACTCAAAATATCTATGGAATGATGAATGCCTGAATTAACACCATAAACCCCATTACACAAACAGGCTGCCACATACAACGGTTTAACAAGAGAAAAAAATATGCAATTTAAGATTTAAAATTGAAGAAATAATGCACATTAATTGTTTTTCTCTTGTGAAATCATCCTAGACAGTCCATAGTCCCTTGTTACTACATCCACCTCAGCTTGGCTCATAGTAAAAGAGTGATTTTGGGATACTTCCTTTGAGAACTATTAGCATACCACATCTCATCAAACCCTCAACAGCTCAACAAGCCACATATTCCCATTTTCAAATAAAGGATGAGCACCTGCTATGTATCTATACTGCAGAAACCAGACCGTCTTCTAGCACTGCATATAGGGAAATAAACAGGATTTTATATGTGAGCTCCTGCCCTCAGCAAGCACACAATCCAGTGAGGGATGGAAGAGGAGAAAGGCACAGATAGTTACAAAGCAATGTGTCAGGCACACACTGGATATGTGCAGAGAACTCGAGAGCCACGAAGGATTGCCTGTGCTCTCATCCTTAATCCCAGTCAGTCGCTCTCTCACAGGCTTTTTTATCTCCCCCACCCCCACTCCACTCGCTTAGCCTCTGTTCCCTGAGATTACTGCTCAGCCAGGAGAGTCCGTATGGCTGGGAACGATGCCTTCTAAGAAGGCCACTTGGGCAAAAGCCAGTTTCTGCCAGCCCTCCCTGAGCACCTGGCATTCCTGGCCAGCTGCATCACCCCACCCTAGTTCCCAGGCGTCTGTGGCAAGGACCAGTGCTCCCTGAGCGCTCCCAGTTTAAGGAATGGGCTGCACAGGAGCAGAGGCAAACCCACCAGTGAGACAGCCCAATTCATGACAGGATAAAATGTTGTTGTTGCAACACTGTCTCAATAAAAGGTATTGTAATATTTAAAATGTACTATTGATTCCTCCCGGAGCCCCATAAATCCTTGCAGGATTCGAGAGCCTGACCACAGAGGAGGGGCCGGCTGCCTGGGGAGCGTGAGAAATGCTTTGTCCCCAGGCTCCAGCGTCACCCACCAGCGAAGAGGCTGAGCCAGCCCTTGTATTCCTCCGACATCAAAGGGAAGATGCCATGATCCCTCAGCTGACACAAGAGAACTTGAGAGAAACTGTTTAAACAAAGGAATCAAAATATGAAACTAAATCACCTGCTCGTGTTTTATTAGGCCTTGCTCTGAATCAATACAAGACCCCAGGCCAATGATTGCTCATGCTGAAAGGAAGTCCTTTTTCATCCTAAAACGGAATCAGACTGCTTAAGTAAAACAGATGTTACAGCCCCATGCCAACAAGCCTGCCCACCCCCAGCCCTACCCCCACCCCTTTTTAATTCCCGGCTAACCCATCCTCTCCAGCCATAATGGAAAGAAGGGGAGTCCACACGTCGGTGGCCTCTGAAACCCAAGCTGACCTTGGCAAACCGAAACCTCGGAATTTCTCACTATTTAGCCGGCAAAAGTTTTCTTTTCTGTTTACCAGGGAGGGAGACGGAGGGAGGGGGAATAAGGCAAGCCTGTTCGCCGAGGATTTTCAGATACAGTGGCGACCGTGAAAGGCAGAGAAGATTTTCATTTCCTGTGTTCTGGGGCGCAAATAATATCGGTATGAAAAACCTGGCAGGGAGATCGGAGATAGCAGTTTTTACATTGATAAGTATTTGTTCATTTCCTGACAACAAAAAAATATAAATCTCTCCAGAAATTAAACGCCCGGGCTTGTTGGAGCACTTTTGTGGCGCTCCGTGCAAGGCTGGTTCTCTTCCTGGGGCCGCGGCGGGCGCGATAATCACCGCATCAGTCATTATCCTTGGATCACGCGGGCGCCCGCGCTGGGCGCGCACCGCCCGCTTCTCCCACTTTTTTGTGTCACTTATTTTCTCGGCGGGCCCGATTTGCATTTTAATGGAAGTAGTTTATAGACTTCTCCGCAGCCTTCAGAGTGCCACAAGTGGCATCATTAAGTGAGCTAAGCCGGATTAATGCTGATAGTAAAGTCAGATAATACAATAACAGAGGCCTCCATTCCATTTGCATTAGGTGAGGCGCGCGGGGCTGCCTGGTGGCTGGCGATAATTTGTAAGCGCGATATGTTGTACTTGAGAGGATAAGATTAAATTTAGTGGGTTTAACTGTCATCCCGGTAAGTCAATTACTTCATCTTTTCAGCCTTTGAATTTCTTTTATAAATAAAATAAATGGAATATTGAGCTGCTCTGCAGCCATTCCGAGCTCCATGAAGAAGAATTACACAGGCTGGGCCAAAAAAATAAAAGGCTTCGGATTCGGCTCCATAAACAAAATATAAACTCCATTCAGGTGCCAGCATGGCAGCCGCGCCGAAATATTGTCCATCTCTCATATCACAAGCATGACAGCTCCCATTGTGACTTTAGTTTCTCCATAATAGGAAATATTTATGTCGTGCCTGGGTCTTTTCTAGTTCTATCCCTCCTCTCGTGGGAGGCAAACACTCCAGTACAGAGCCATGCTTTTCTCTCCTTCCTCCTCCCTCCCCTGCTTCTTTTTGCCCAGCTCTAAATATTTAGTGTTGGGGGTGGGCGGTAAGAAAAGCTTCATGACCAGCTGACAGAAAGGGAAGGCTCCAGATTCCAAGCAAGGCTCAGATAAATGGAAGGGGGCAATTTCCTTCACACCTTCTCCCTCCCCCCTGCCCTGGGTGGAGGCCACGGACAGTGACTTCTGTGGCATAAAAAAGTTTAGCTCCCTGGCATTAGCAAGTGGGATCTTAATGGATGAGCTTCGACATCCTTATTTCTTTAAAGAAAGGCAATTTAAAAGAAGGATCATAAAGAAAATCAAGCTGCCGAACCTTTTCAGGAAGCACCAGTAAGTCATGTCTTAGAAGACCCCAACTCTGCTGTCTCCTCTAATGACAGATGAACGGACATTAGAAAATAGGCAAACTGTATGACTGCCATTCTTGATCTGGATGGATGGATGAATGAGTGAAAGACAGAGAGGAAGGGCCAAATCTTTGTCAAAACCCTTTAATACTGGTGGTTAAAGAGCTCAGCACAAGATGTACATTGCCTACCCATGGCCAGAAACAGGAATCCGGCCAAATTGTCTTGCCTATGTGCCTGCTGAGTGCCCAGATCTGTTCTAGGGGCTATCAAGTGAAGGAAAGGCGTAAAAGACTGCCCTTGAGCAGATTAGCTGCATATACGGATTGTGTTGTGTCCCCTGCAAAAAGATATTTTCAAGTCCTAGCTCCCAGTCACATGAATGTGATCCTACTTGGAATTAGGATCTTTGAAGATGTTAATTAGTTAAGATGAGACCAAATTGGAGTAGGGTGGACCCCAATCCAGTATGGCTGGTGTCCTTATAAGGACAGAGAAACAGACGGAGAGAAGGTGGCCATGTGCGGGGAGCAGAGACTGAGTTATGCCTCAAGCCAAAGAATGTCATGGGTAGACAGCAAGTCACCACCAAAACCCGGCAGACCTCAGAGGGAGCACGGCCCTGCTGAAACCTTGATTTGAACATCCTCCAGAACTGTGAGACAATCGATTTGTTTTAAGCTACCCTGTGGAGAGCCGCCTCCCGGGTCTGGCCTAGTGGACACGCTGCGGCCTGCTCTAGAGTTCCCCCCGCCCATCGAGTGAGCCAAGATGGCGCTCACATCCTGCTTCCGCAAATGACGCACGCGCCCACCAACCCTATCTTCCAATCACCTCTGTATACGTGGCACTAACCTATTGGGTTTGGGCACAGTATATAAGAAGTTACCCGGACAGGGTGGGTGGAGACGACCCATAGGGAGCCGTACCTGACGGCCGCATAGAGGTTGTTCCCCCGCGGGATATCTCTACCCGCGCGGAATTTGTAACAGAGCTTGCAAGCTTAGCTCCAGTAAAGGTCTGTGCTCACAACTGCAGCGTGTCTCGAACCCGTGTCTGTCACTTGAGTCGGTTTGTCTGCGTCTGTCTCTCTCTCCCTCCTGTTCCCTCCGCCGGCCGGGGATCAGAAGCTGAGCGAGACGGCGCCGGACACTACCCGCTTTGTGCTACTTTGTACAGCAGCCCCGGAAAACTGAGATCCCGCGTATACTTTGGAGAGACTCAGGAAAATATTTTTAAAAATCAATCTTTAAAAATTTGATCCCCACAACCAGGTACAGGTAAGAATTAGAGTAAAAAAGGCTCTCAGCTTCCTGCCCATTTTCCAGCCTCTTCTCCCACTCCTCTTCCACATAGAACTCAGCATACCATGCATCTGCAGAGGCTATTCTTTCTCCTTGGAGAGCCTTTCTCTTCTTTCTTCACCTGCTTACATTTTAACCTTCTCCAACACACAAGCCATGCATTTCCTCTTCTGAGAACCTTCCCCAGGCCACGCAAACAAACAGATAATGGCTCTTTCTCCATGCAACTCTGACACAATACCCCTTGCATTCTTCTGCAAATACTTATTGACATGCTGCTTCTCCCACCAAGTGCTGAGTGCCTCTAGAAGGTCACGTGGTTCTCACTCATCCATTCATTTCTTCATTCTGTCATCCGTCAAGTACTGAGTGTGGTACTGGAGTCCTGTGCCAAGTGCTGGGGACACAAAGATTAACAAGACGCTGTTCTTGCCCTCAAAGAGCCGAGTCTCCGAGGTGAAGCAGGCCTGGTAACGATTATGATACCAGGTACAGATCTCTGTTTCCCCTACTGTTCAGCAACGTGGCCTCCAACAGATGCTAAACAAATGCTGGTCCATTAAATGAAATTTCCATGACACAGGGAGATTTAGCTTGAGAGATGCCAGAAATCCATAGCCTTAAAGTTA
The DNA here is from genome assembly GCF_023851605.1 of Tamandua tetradactyla. Taxonomy (NCBI): domain Eukaryota; kingdom Metazoa; phylum Chordata; class Mammalia; order Pilosa; family Myrmecophagidae; genus Tamandua; species Tamandua tetradactyla. Next base: position 94,761,277 of record NC_135329.1, on the reverse strand, counting down.
TGTGATGTGCCTACTACCACATCTTTCTCTGCACTGTTTTTTTGTGTTTATCCCTCCCCACGGCAAGGACACTGTCAAGTATTTCAGCAAAAGAACTCGAATAACCTCCCAGAAGGGGTAAGGAGGCGTAAGAAGGAAAAAAACAAAACAAAACAAAACAAAAACTAAAATCATCTTAGATTAAGCGGAGCTGCTCAAGTATGTCCTGAAACCTCCTGGCCTGGCAGAGAGGCTCTCTCCTCTAAATGCAACACTCACTCCAAACAGAAATTTTCCTATCATGCATTCATTCACACTTTCAGTGCATTCTGACCTCCTACTATGTGCCGGGCACTATATTTTGTTAAATGCTTCAGGGGACCATAAAAATGAATCCTGTGCCATCTTCAATCAGCTCAAAATTATATTGTGGACTGGTGGTGTGGAGCGGCAGACAAGTACAGGGTCCATTATCAAGCAGTTGTGAATGAAAACAACCAATCCCCCCCGTATTTTGATTCATTACCCCAGTCAACAGTTAAAAATTTGCAAGTAGACTATTACTACTAATAATAATAACAATTATGTTTGGTAAATATTGTAGATTAAAATGTTAAGAAGATAAATCCTTTATCTCCTTTGTTAAGTGCCAGGCGGTTCCTTTGCCCACCCCCAGCCCCAGAAAGGCTCGCCTGCCGATAGAGGGCGCTGTTGAGAAGACTTTGCCGGGACAGAAAATGAGAGATGTGCGTGTGGGCGCATGCGCGTGGCTTTCTCTGACTTCGTGCCAAAGCCAAAGATATAAATGACTTTTAGATTACCCCTTGTTTTGTAGAACCCACGCTTCTGCCCTTCACTAGTGCAGATAATCGAGAGTTCACTGTACTGTGATTAATTATACGGCCAGGGCTAAGAGCCAACAGTCATCAAGCGCTGGGAGTTTCAGGCACGAGCTGTTTGTTTACCCTTTGCACTTGAAGAGGTCCAAAGATTTTGTTTGTCTGCTTGTATGATTATTTAATTTTTATCTAATGTCTATCGAGTGCCCACTTCTGAGCCAGACATTCTACTAAGTCCTTTTATATGCATCCTCTCATTCCATCCTCACAGCAACTATACGTGGTGGATACTCACTACCCTCATTTCAGAGCTGAGAAAACAGCAGGTTAGAGAAGGTAAGTGACTCTCCCAAGGTCACGCAGCTAAGAAGGGCTGGAGCCAGGCTGTCTGTACATATTTTATAAATTATTACTAGTGACCTGATGAGCAATTTTGATTAATTTGTGGAAGAATCACTGAGATTCAATGTATAACTTTGCTTTCACTAATTGCTCTAATAATTTCCTTTTCGTGATTTCAGCACAGAATTCAAAACACCTGGCAGGATTCCGCATAACTTTTTCCTGAGACCATGAGAGTGCAGTAAAAGATATTCTAAAGTTTCAAAGCCATGCTGACAGCTTACACCTTGCAGGTGAGTCCTGAAGTGGTGGTTGGGATGGCAGAGGTGGTAGCACCATGCCTTCAAGTGTTTTTTGCCTTCAGGAAAAGAGAAAGAAGAGGCACAAGCAGTTGTTCCCTGTGTAATACATGCCGAGATGCTATACATGCATGGCCTCTTTTAATCATCACACTCCTGAGAGTTAACACTTGGGGGCATGAGACGTAAAGTCGGCCCAAACAGGTCTAGAGACTGGCTTCAGAGTTCATATCCTTCCCAGCTCCCCTGAAAGGTAAAATTACAAACTATACTACAGAAATGCAACATCAGACAACTTGATAAGATTTCACCCTGCGTCTGTGCGATTCTAACACATTTGGGGCCAAATTTGCTTCCAGGTCATTATCCTTGAGAATAATCATGACCATCAGCCCTTTCTGTGACAAGGACTCTCCATACTTAGTCAATTCGTTTGAAAAATTGCATTTTTCGCTCCAGTCCTTAACATCACTCATGTCTTGTTTCTAATGCCACCATTTCTTTCTTTCTTTCTTTTTTGTTTCAGCACTATTCCTGTTAAACTCTTTCTAGGTGTGCTTTTAGTCATCCCACTTTTCCTGTTATCAAGGGCAGCTTCTTCAGTTCCTCTATAGACGTGTTCTCCTAGATGCTCTTTGATTCCCACTCCCCAATGCTTTCTACCACGAGTTTGCCTGCATATTTAACCTATGTTCTTCCTATTACAGATTTCTTTCTTTTTAGAATTTATTTTCTTCCAACAAATGAAAATGACTTGGTCAGCATATCCCATGTTACACAGTCCTTCACGGGCTTGATTAGCTTACTTACAGAGCTATGTTTTACTAATTTATTTTTACATTTTCACCAGAAAGAATGTGCCAAAGGAAAACAGACTTCAAATAGAATTCATCATTTCAAAGCACGGTTCCATAACCAATTTGACTTCCAGTTGTTTTATTATTCCAATTAATCTCTTTAAACCCCTTAACGAGTTGGCATTTACATTTTTCATTTCCATCGTTAAGAACATTCTTCTAATAATAATATTTCCTCATGCCTACGCTATTTCTGGGTTTGATTCTGTGATACGTGGAAGCGCTAATCAGAAACCTGAGCCTGAGTGTTCTTACAGATATCAGTGTCCCATTTTCTCTAAAATTAGCAATGTCACGCAAGCTTTCAGATGCTGTAATTACAACCGCAACAGAGCAGAAAAGCTCCCAACAGCCACCCAGGCTCTGGCGGCTCCAAGATCAGCCCGCCCCATCTGGAAACTCAAGTCTTCCTCCTTCTATATCTCTGGCTTTCAAAAACGTTCCTTTCAACCCTGAGCCCCCTGCTCTGAACCCCCAATACAATCCAAGTTTGGATTCCAAATCTGCCGTAAGCTTCTCTCTGACCATCTGTGCATGTTAGCGTTTGGCCCTACGTTGGCTTTCTGTCTGAGACCCCAGGTCACAAGTCATGCAGTTGTTAGACTGCATTGACAGGAAAAAGGCCAGTTTCAGTCTTGTGGGGGAAGAAGGGGACAGCTGTCTGCATGGATGATATGAGGTATCTTTGCCTTGGACCAAAAGCAGTGGAGTAGCAGCTATTGTCCCCCTGCTTCCCAGAGCCTCAATCCAGGGGCTCTCAGACAAATGCATGGCCTCTTCCTTCACTGAAAATTCTTCTACTATCCTGCCTTCTCTCCTAGGCAGGGAACAATGCTGGGCAGCCAGGAGGAAACCTTTGCCCCTTTCCCCTCAGTTCTTGCCCCATTTACTCCTCTTTCAATGAGAGTGTGGCTTATCAGCTTGTGAGCTGATGGCCCAACTTCCCTCCAGGTCCCCCCACAAGAATATAAGCCCCGTGCAAATGTGAGTTCAATGATGTCAGATACCATGTCTTACTCAATACTGTATGTACCCCAGAACCCAGCACATATCTGGAAATATCATATGCACTTGATAAATATTTGTTGAATGAATAAATGAACTTTATAAATGAGGACAATACCTACTTCTCCCAGAGAGTTGTGAAGGGGTACGTGTAAGGATTACATAAGATAATCTTGGGGGTGCAAGGGTAGTTCAGTGGTAGAATTCTCGCCTGTCATGTTGGAGACCCGGGTTTGATTCCCAGCCCATGCACTTCTCAAAAGAAACCAACACAAACCAACAAACAGCAAAAAGAAAATTCAACAAATGGTGCTGTAATAACGGGATACTCACATGGAAAAAGAATGAAACGTGTCCCTGCCATACAGCATATATATATATATATATATATATATATATATATATATAAAAGACCCGTGCCTCTCTGCTTGCTCTCTTGGATCCCTCACTCTGGGAAAATCAGGTCCCAGCTCACGAGAGGAGGCTTGCCTGATGAGGACTGGAGGCCACCATCCAATAGCCAAAGAGGCGTTGCTTGCCTGTGCCAGCTGCCACCTAACCGAGCTTAGAAGTGAGTCCTGCAGCCCTGGACAACATCTGGTCTGCAGCTTCATATGTGGACACGAGCCAGAGCCACTCAGCTAAACTGCTTCCGAATGCCTGACCCACAGGACTCTGGGAGATAATAAATGTTTGTTGTCGTGAGCTACTAAGTTTGTGGTAATTTGTAATGCAGAAATAGGTAACTAATACAGCCTGATGAACCCTCCTGCCAAGAGGCCCATGCAAGAACCTGGACTTGTAACTCCTTTGTTTACTCCAGCAGGTTCGGTCCTAGGTCTGCTGGTTCAGGTGCTGGTGGGGAGCCACTCTATTCCTTGCTCCTCTTCAGAGTAGCACATCTGTCCCTCTCCTCCCAGTTTTTTTCTCAGCTCTATTTAGCAGCATCAGCTTTCACTGTGATGCAAGTTTATGCCCCTGTGTTGGGGATTGAATCATGTTCTCCACTAAAGGCATGTGCAGGTCCCAACCCCTGGTCTCGTGGGTGTGAATTCATTTGTCAACAGAATCTTTGAAGGTGTTATTAGCTAAGGTGTGGTCAGAATGAATGAGAGTAGTCTGTCATCCAACATGGCTGAGATCTTATAAACAAAGGAAATGGACGCAAAAGGAGAAACCACAGGGAGAAATCAGAAGTTGGAAGTCAACAGAAACCTATACAGAAAGGAGAAGACGCTACCATGTGCACTGCCACGTTGTGGGAAAGCCAGGGAACCCCAGAGATTGCTGGCCAACCAGAAGATACCAACCCAGGAAGGAAGCAAGCCTCCTAGCCTCTGAGCCATGAGCCAGTAAATTCCTGTTGTTAAGCCAACCCATTGTGTGGTATTTGTTTTCACAGGTAGGAAACTAACACAGCCTGTCTCTGTTTTTGTCTCCACAGTCAGCCTTAACAGAGATCGAAGTGCCCACAGGCCAGATAGGACCCTAACTTGTGCTTTATTTGACAAGCATTTTGTTTTGTTCTGTTTTCTCTTTTTTTCTTAATAAAGAAATTGTGGGTTTATGAAATAATCATGCATAAAATACAGGATTCCCATATACCACCCTATTATTAACAAGGATATTTTTTATTAAACATGTAAAAATAACCATGAAAGAAAATTAAAAGGTATTAGAGGGTGGTACAACAATGGTTCAGTGGCAGAATTCTCTTCTGCCATTCCGGAGACCTGGGTTCAATTTTTGGAGCCTACCCATGCAAAAAATAAAAAGGTATTAGAACACAACAAGAACGACAAAGCTAGAAAGGAGATAACAGCACAATAAAGATTTCAACAAACTTTTAGAGGCAGACAGAAGAATGATAACTGACTTAGCCTAGTAAAGGAAGAGCTTCTTGGGTATCCACAGAACATTTTGAACCTTCCTCAGTAAGCTAAACATAGAACTATCATATGACTCAGCAATTCAAGTTCATGTATATACCCCAAATAATTGAAAACATATGTTTAAACAAAAATTTGTACAATAATGTTCATAGCAATATTATTCATAATAGCCAAAAGGTGAAAACAACCAAATGTCCATCAACGGATGGATAAATAAAATGTGTTGTAACCATACAGTGGACTATTATTCAGCCATATGAAAGAATGAAGTACTGATAGATACTACAACATGGATGAATCTTCAAAACATGCTAAGTGAAAGAAGCGAGACACAAAAGGCCATATATTGTATGGTTCCATTTATATGAAATATCCAGAATAAGGCAAATTCATCAAGATGGAAAGCAGATAAGTGGTTTACTGAGGTTGCAAGGAGAGGATGATGGGAAATGACTACAAATGGGGTTTCCATATAGTAGCGATAAAAAAGTTTTCAAACTAGATAATGGTGATGGTTGCACAATGTGTGAATATGCCATAAAAGCCCACTAAATTGTACACATTAAAGTGGTTAAAATGTGGGCCCAATTTTTAAAAGTGGGTCCAATTTGCTCTGAATACCCCATGCAAAGGCTCAGGGATTGTGGAACAAGAAATCTCATAAAGAAGACACTAGGTGAAAGGGTGAAAATAGGGTAATTGGTTGGATAATTGCACATAAACTAGTTAGAGCTTCTGCCCTCCAAACACTCTGAGCACCCTGGCAATAGCCCCTCTCCTCAAGCCCTGTGGTAGGTAGCAATGGCTTCCTCTTTGGGTGAATTGAATCTGAGAATCTCCATGACACAAGCACAGTTCTGTATTAGGGACAATGGAACATGGGCATGAAACAAGGAAATTGAGTGAGAATTTGTCTACTGATGAGTATACCCTGTTTGCAGAATGCCAATAGCTTGGCTTATAAATACAAGGCAGGAGATTGGAGGGCTGATCTTGAACTAAATTAAATGGTCCCATGAAAAAGATAGAAAGACTGACATTAAGGTTCTCCCAAAGAAAATGTTGGCTACATTTTCTGCCTGACAGAGAAGCCCACCATTTAACAAGTCCTATTGATACATAGAGCTTCCAACTAATTTTTAGTGCCCTAATCCTAAAAATGCATAGACGATTAAGGATCACTAGTAATTTGAGAAAAATCATCAATAGAAAAGACAGATATCAAGACAGATTGAAGAAAGGGAATCGGAAGAAGTAGAGAAAATTCAGGGTTCAGAAGAAAGCTTTTAAAAATATAAATCAGTAACTTAGAGGAATAAGAGAAGATATGAAACAAGAATAGGACACTGCTAATAGAAATGACAGCAATGGCAAGGGAACAACCAGAGAATGAGAAAGTAGACCTCAAAATCAAAATTAGAATAACCAAAATAAAAACTTCATGAAGGATTCTATCGGTCATGGCTCACACAGAGGAGAACCACTATGAATGTTATGGAATAAGACATTTTTTAAAGGAATTTAGGTATTATATAATTATGGGAGGAATTGGAGAAGAAAAGGTTCTAAAGGGGAGTTAGAGGATCCAGGAAGAGTTCGTAAGCAGATCTTCTGAAACACAAGTGATGCTGGAAACTCGTGCTGCTGGAGTAACACTATGAAATGTTATGGGTGTAGAAGTCCATGGAAGGTTGTTTCCTTTTCATACCTCCTACTTCTTTCATACCTCATACTTTCAATGAGTTTGTAGCCAAATAAGTGGTAGTGGGGCTTGAAGTCACTGCTATCCATGGAAGAAGAGCTGGACACAGAGAGTAGGTGGATTAGGAATGAAGGACCTGCTGGAACATCTGAGTTAGTCTGTGACCACCTTACCATGATGAGCTCCAGCATGTAATATCTGCTATTTCAAGTCCATCTCCCAAAGCTTAACATAAATTTCTCTTTTGGCCAGCTATAACTCAAAAACATACAGAGAAGGTGATTTGGAGAAGACATAATCCCAGTATAGTCAATTCAACATGGTACAAAATCATCACTGTGGAACTACTCATGGAAGGGGGTTCTGTTAAATGTAGTCCCAGGTTAACCAAGCTAAAAAAGTGCAAAATCACCAAGATATCAGGGAATTGAACAGAAATAGACAAATAGATCATGAGAAAACAGGAAAGTTTAAAAGTTTGAGTTAGTCCAATAGGTCTGTTCTAGTTTGCTAGTTGCCAGCATGCAACACACCAGAGACAGATTGGCTTTTAATAAAGGGGGATTTATTTCATTAGTTCTTCAGAGGAAAGGCAGCTAACTTTCATCTGAGGTTCTTTCTTATGTGGGAAAGCACAGGGTGATCTCTGCTGGCCTTCTCTCCAGGCCTCTGGGTTTCAACAACTTTCCCCAGGGTGATTCCTTTTTCTGCATCTCCAAAGGCCTGGGCTGAGCTGTGAACGCTGAGATGAGGTATGCCAAGTTGCTTGGGCTGTGCTACGTTGAGCTCTCTCATTTAAGCAACAGCCAATTAAATAAAACATCATTCATTGCAGCAGGCATGCCTCCTAGCCGACTGCAGATGTAATCAATAACAGATGAGGTTCACGTACCATTGGCTCATGTCCACAGCAACAGAACTTGGTGCCTCCACCTGGCCAAGTCGACAACTGAATCTAACTACCATAAGGTCCAAAATTCAAATGAAAGAAATTATTGAAAAAGAGGACAAGTAAACCACAAGAAAGGAAATTATCCAACAATTGAAGATAATACCCCAGAATTGAAGGGAATTAGTGCCTAAACTGAAAAGTCTCATCAGGCATCTAATGCAATGAATGCAAAGAGAGCCAAGGCTCATAAATATGAAATTTCAGATCAACATGGGTAAAAACAAAACACCAAAAGTCTCTAGGGAGAAAAAAAACAGGTCACACAAAAGGGAGTAGGAATTAGAAAGTGCTACCATTCTCAAAGACAACATTGGAAATTATAGGACAGTGGGACAATGTCTTCAATATTCTGAGGAAAATTATCCTGAGTTTTCAACCAAAAATTCTAGACCTAGTCAAAATAATCAAGTGTATGCATAGAATAAAGACATTTTCAAACAAGTTAGGACAAAAAAAATTCTCCTCATGCATCCTTTCTGGGAAAGTTACTGGAGTGTATATGTACTACACAAAAACAAAATATGAAATAACTCAAGAGGGCAGCTATTAAAAACACTGAAAAAGAGATCAGACTTCAATTAGAGATATGAATGAAGCTGATCTGGGTAGGACTAAGGTAAATCAGAATACAGAGTACAGGATGATATTGACTGTATTTTAAAATTTCAACTTCTGTGTGAGACCAAAGAAAGAGACGTTTATTTGGTGCAAAATTTATATTTTTGGTAGCACACTATCCAATTTGACCTGTGTGGTCAGCTTATTTGAACACCATAACTACATGGAACCTTGAATAGGGTGTAAGATATTGTTGGTCTATATAGGTTAGTTTGATAACCCTATACATCCCAGAGTAAGTTGGGCAGAAGATAAAAAAGTATTTGCAAAGTCCCCTTGAGGGACTACGGAAAAAAATTGGAAATATTAAAATTCCCCATCTGGGGAAGACTTGATATTTTTGCAAGCATTGGGGACTGCCAATTTGATAGGGCAGGCCCTCAATCTTGGGGTTTGCCTTTATGAAACTTATTCCTGTAAAGGAGGAGCTAATCCTACTTATGATTATGCCTAAGCCTCACCCCCAGAGAACCTTTTTTGTTGGTCGGATATGGCCTCTGTCTCTAAGTCAACTCTGCAAGTGAACTCACTGCTGTTCCCTTTTTGTGGAACATGACTCCCAGGTGTGTAAATCTCCTTGGCAACATGGGAGAGAACTCCCAGGGATGAGCCTGACCCTGGCATTGGGGAATTGAGAAAGCTTTCATGCCAAAAAGTAGGGAGAGAAATGAAACAAAATAAAGTTTCAGTAGCTGAGAGATTTCAGATAGAGCCAAGAGTTCATTCTAGAGGTTATCCTTATACAATATATAGATATCCCTTCTCAGTTTTTGGTGTATTCGAGTAGCTAGAGGGAAATACCTGGTACTGTAATCCAATAGTCTTGATTCCTGAAAATGATTGTATAACTATATAGCTTTTATGGTGTGGCCATGTGATTGTGACTGACACTTTCTTTATAAAGGGTATGGACAGATGAGTAAGAAAATAAAGACAAAAATAAATAAATAATAGGGGTATGGGGGTGTGTTAGTTTACAAGCTGCCTGATTGTGATATACCAGAACTGGAACAGCTTCTAAAAGGGGGAATTTAATAAGTTACAAGTTTACAGTTTTAAGCCTATAAAAATGTCCAAACTAAGGCATCCACAAAAAGAAACCTTAATTTAAGAAAGGCTGAAGGATCAGGAATACCTCTGTCAGCTGGGAAGTTTCATGGCTGGCATCTGCTGGCCCCTTGCTCCTGAGCTCCATTTTTTTCAGCCTCTGCTCCTGTGGAAGTTCCTCACTTTGCTTCTCTTGGGCTGGCTTTCGTCTTTTGGCTTCTCTTGGCTCTCTCCAGATTCTGGCTTGCTTGACATCTTATGGGAAGGCACATAGCAATGTTTGCTGAGCTCCAAGAGTCTCTGAACATCCAGATCCCTCTCTGTAAGCTCTGAGGCTTCTGTTGTTTCTGACTCTCTCCAAAATCATTCCTCTTTTAAAGGATTCCAGTAAACTAATCAAGACCCTCCTGGAATGGATGGAGTCACATCTCCGTCTAATCAAAAGGTCATACCCACAATTGGGTGTGTCACATCTCCATGGAGATAACCTAATCAAAAGTTTCCAACTATGGTATTGAATCAGGATTAAGAGAAGCAGCTGCCTCCACATGAATTAAAACACAGCTTTTCTGGGGCACATAATACTTTCAAACTAGCACATGGGCAATGGGATGTTTTGGGTGCTCTTTTTTACTTTTATTTTTTATTTTATTCATATTTTTATATTTTGGAGTAACAAATGCTCAGAAACCAATTGTGATGATGAATCTACAGCTATATGATGATACTGTGAATCATCGATTGTACACTTCGGGTGATTATATGGTATGTGAATATATATCAATAAAATTGCATTAAATAAAAAGAAATAGTATCAGTATCAGAAGAAACAGTTAAAAAAATTACTGTAGATGGGGAAAGTGGGCAGGCACATTCTGCATTTTTATTATCAACTGTTAATACTTTTAGAATTTTCTTTAACTGTTGGATTAAATATGCATAAATATTAATTTAATTAGAATATTTTAATGGAATGCTTACATAAAAATCCATACTTCTATGTTGGGCAACAATTTCTGGAGCTGAGTAAGGACATGTGCCCTCTACTTTGCTTTAGTCCCCACCACTCCCACATGTATGCCTACTTCATATCCAGGCCCTTTAATGATCCAATTTGGGGACTTCTGCTCTAGATGTGGGGAAATACATGTAAAGTAAATCAAGAAGGAGGAAGGAAAATATCTGAAGGAATGGGGCAGCCTTAACTAGCTGAACAGATAATAAGGAAAAGAATGAAAGAACAGGATACTCTCGGGACTCTCAGGAAAGGAAATTAGTTCTGGCAGGGACTGGAAAGGAGGGCAGCCAAGAAGTAAAAGAGACCTGGGTGTGAAGTGCATCTGAGGAGGAAAGCATAATCTGCTCCAGAGGGGCAGAGTGGTAAGTAACATGTATAGAGTAAGTGTGGATCATAGGATGTCGAATCGAGGGAGTCAGATCCAAGACAACTAGCAACAGGTCTGGAGTAGAGTTTAAACTTGGCAAAGCAAAGGGGTCCCAGATGCAGGCTCTTGATAATCCAGAGGGGGATGCTGAGCCTTTGCCCTTTTTGTCTGCTGCCCCATGGCATGAGTCAGGTCAACCTGCTTAATGGCCAGGCTAAACAATGGTCAATGACAACCTCCAATGAAAATGTAGCCCCTGCTAGGCTATCTCGGATAAATGGCCAGCTTTTACTTTTATTGAATCTTCATTTACAGACCACATCTCTCTTTCTTACGAGGTAGGAAGGCCAGGAGCTGAGTAAGATCCCAGATGTCTGAAGCATGCAAAGCATTCCCCAGCCTTGAGAGTTGCTTGGAAGGGGCGGCACTGGGTGGGCCTCACAGACCAGATGTCCTGGAGGCCCCTGTGTGAAGATTTCAGCCTCATCCGAAAGCCCTCTGGGAGCCGGGGTCTGCTTTAAAGCATCTTCTCCTCCGAAAGTGACATGGAGCCATCATTTTCTGCTCTTGGCAGCAGCACAAACCTTTCACTTAGACCTGATGTACTGTGTGAAAACAGGAGTGTGCAGGCCATTCATTCCCAGCCCTGTCAGCCAGGAGAGCAGCGTTTCCCTCAGGACCCATCAGGAGGGAAATTGTAGGTTCCGTTCACCAAATAGAACCCAGTCCCCAGTCTTAAGCTGTAGCCCCCAACCCTTTCTGCATGGGATTGGCTTCTCCCCTCTTTGACACTGCCTGGTATATTCTTCTCTGGCCCCTGATATAACCAAATTCACAGGGGATGATACCACTCTGTGACACATGGTGAGACTGGGTCTAATTATCTGCAGAATCTCCAGCCTTGTTGTTACCAAGTGAGAGTAGCCAACCAGGCTGTAACAGACAGTCCTTAGCAGGGCTGAGGGCAACGGGGACCCCACCATGCAGCTAAGTACTTTCACAGGGTTTCTTTGGGGGAAGGCGTTGCTCAGAAAATGTTGCAATCCATATTTTTTCCAGATGTGAGGGTGAGCTGGCTCCAATATCTGCCACCCAATACATATTTGTAATGCTTTATGGCACTTTTTGTTTACAAGTCTGACCTTCCCCATTGGATGGCCAGCCCCTCAAGGGCTGAGATCATGTTTTAGTCTGAGCATATGGTAAGCAAGGAAAAGCTTGTAGAATAAATGGGCCATGCTTGTTAATTGATTTATTAAGTGTAGCAATGGTCAGGGTTTCCGGGGAAAAGAGCCGAATGTGCATTCCATCCTGAAGATCCTGGGGTATTGGGTTGGGATTCCAGGGTCACCCTCTTCTACCCTCCTCTTGGCCTCCTGAGGATTTGGAAGCTGCACAATTTGGATTCCAAGATTTTGAGATTTGGTTGAAATTTGAAAAAAAAAAAAAAAAAAGGAGAAGGTTCAATGGGAAGAGGCAAAATGATTGAGCACCTACTGAATGTGATGCATTGCACTGGGCGCTTTTGTTTCTGTGAAATCTGTTATTGTTTCTGTCTAGATGGGGAGAGCAAGGCTGAGAAAATAACTTTTCCATGTGAAGGGACAGCAGCGGTGATTAGCAATGGCCTCTTCTTGCCAGTGCCATGGTCATTCCTGCTCTCTTTTAGGCAGTGGTGCTGGCCATGGTGCCACCAGGTGGGGTCACCATGGTGAGGAAAGTTGATGCCAACTAGAGGAAGTATCTGGGAACTGGTATGTGATATACTAGGAGTACTTGGGGAAGGGACAAAGAAAGTCTTAAGCTCCCTATAAAAACACTGGTTGGGGTCCCTTAAGTAAAAAACAGCTGGGATTATTGCCTGCATCCTGATTGTGTCCGAAGACTACCATGACTTCAAGGAGTAAGGGTCTACATGCACATGAGCAGAACCACACATTCCATTACAAATGAAAGGCTCCTGGTTCTGGAGTGCCATTCTTTTCACCTGAGCAACCAGACCAGAAGAGATCTGCAATGTCATTAGGAAGTAAATAGATCCTTGCCTGGACCCTGAATTGGTCCTGGTGTACCATGAGACCACACTTTATCTCCCAACCATATTCAGCAGTTTTCCCAATTCTTCTTCAGGGAAGCATCCAGAAACCTTCCCAAGCTTCCAAATTTGTGACTATGGAAATTTTATCTGACCTGCTTTTTCCTGAATCACATTTCCGACTAGAGCCACGTATTTCCCATACACAACCAAACATCCACCCCTTTACAACCTGAACTAAAACCGTAGGCCACAATAAATGGACATTCTTCAAAGAAACACTGAGTTTGCTTTTTCTGGTTCCAAAGAATGACACTTCATAATCAGTATATGTGCTGGTTTGAAAGGATTGTGTGTCCTAGAAAAGCCATGTTTAATCTTGATCCGATCTTGTGGGAGGAACGAACTCTTTTAATCCCTACTCAGTTCTACAGGTTGGAAGCTTGATGAGGTTATCTCCACAGAGATGTGGCTCAGCCAATTCTGGGTATTAACCTTGGATTAGAAGGAGATGTGACTCCGCCTATTCCAGGTGGGTCTTGATTAGTTTACTGGAATCCTTTAAAGGAGGAAACATTTTGGAGAGAGCCATGAGAACCACAGTAGCCCAGACCTTTGGAGATGAAGAAGGGAAATGCCCCTGGGGGAGCTTCATGAAACAAAAAGACTGGAGAGAAAGCTAGCAGACATCACCATATTCGTCTTTTTGCTTGAGAGAAACCCTGAACTTCACTGGCCTTACTTGAGTGAAGGTAACCTCTTGATGGTGCCTTAATTTGTACATTTTTATAGACTTTCTCTAATTGGAACATTTTCACAGCCACAGAACTGTAAACTTACAACATAATAAATTCTCCCTTTTTAAAAGCTGCTCCATTTCTGGTATGTTGCATTCTAGCAGCTAGCAAACAAGGAAAGTAGTGAACTACATAGTCCTGCTGAAATCTGGGGGCTCCATGGTTAGCTAGAGCCCCTAACTAACTCCTCAAACCAGTGACTATGATACAAATCTATCTCAGGATATTGATAAATTCTTCCATGTCATAGACCTTCCAGGCCACCCTCCTCCCCCACTAATTATCAAAACAGTTAACATTAAATCTGATACTTTCAAGGGTCAAAGTCAGAGGCTACAAACTGGGAGCTCATAAGCTTTGTCCATTTACTGACGTTTTGCTTGGCCAGCACAATATTTAGAAACATTGGCTTGGTTGTGACCACTGGTTTCTTTTGAAAATTTGGAAGATTTGGCCCTAGTACTTGACCCTAATCAGCGGGAGGTATGAGATGTCAGCTGCCCTTTTAGGTGAACAATACACCTTCTGAGATCTGTGCTTCTAACGATTCCCATTCATCTTACAGCCCTTACTTCTCTTATTTACCTGACCTGCCTGCCCTTGGTGGGCTTTCAAGATTTTGAGCCCTCATCAGTTCACCCAGTTTTCCTGGATATGTTATACATATCAGCACCACAATAGGCTCATTGCTGAGCATTTTCTTTTCTCTATATAAACTTTTTCTCTAAGTTAGCACATTTAATCCCATGACTTTAAATACTCAGCCTGTGTTTAAAAGTCCTGAATGTATTCTCAAGCCTAGAGCTCTACTCTGAACTCCAGACTCATATAAGCAACTACCTACTGATATGACTATTTGACTGTCACATGGGTGTCTCATACCCAACATGTCCAAAGCTGAACTCTTGATTCTCAATTCCATTCTCAGAACACCAACAACCCTGAGCCATCAGATCTTTCACAACTCAGTACAAGACAGCATCCAACCAGTTGTTCCAGCCAGAAATCAGTCATCCTATATCATTCCTTCCCCTTTAACTCTCACATATAATCCATTCATTCTCCTGTCAATTCTACCTTCAAATTATATCTCAAATCTTCCCACTTCTTTCCATCCCCATCACTACCATGATGGTCCAAATCATCATTATGTATCACTCAAATTATTAGAATAGCCTCCTAACCCCTTGCCACAAAAGCATGGTCCACAGCCAACTGCATAGGTATCACTTGTGTGCTTGTTAGGAATACAAAATCCTGGGCCACCACCTGAGAGAATCTGAATTTAAACGACATTCTTCAGGTGAGAAGCAGTGAGCTAATAGTGTTCATTTTCCCCACCCTCCAGGTTTTTCTGTCCAATAAAGTAATCTTTTAAAATGTGAGCTAAATCACTTCACTTCCATTTTTAAAAAATCCTTTATTGATATAACATTGAAATAATATACAAGCTCTTTACTTTGGTCAAATGCATAAGTCAGTGCTTGCTATGTCTTTGACTTCCTCCTGTTCTACTCTCATCTTCATATTCCATTGTTATCAACTGAGTATATAAATGCGCATCTCACAAATAACATGCCCAAACCAGATGCCCCATTTTCCTCCACAGGAGCTTACTATGCACTTATCTCCATCTCAGTAAACACCACCAGCATTTACTCCCTTGCTCACATTTCCTCAGGCCCTACTTCCAATTCAACAGCAAGTCCTGCTAGCCTCACCTTTAAAATATATCATGACCCCAGCCATTTCTTCCAACTTCCATAGCCTCCACCTAGTCCAAGCCTCCATTATCTCTCACTGGGACTCACATAATAACCTCCTAACTCACCCTGCTTCCACTTATGTCTCTCTACGTTCCCTTCCCTACATAGCTTCTGGAATCCTATTTCGAAGTGGATGAAGTCACTTCCCCCTACTTAAAACCTTCCAGTGGCTCCCCATCACATCCAAACTGAAACTACCTCTAGCCTACAGCCTGCTGTCTGAACTGATCCCATCTCCCACTTCATCTCCTACCATACTCCACACCCAGTCATCTCGGGTCCCATGACTTTGCTGTTCCTCACATACCCCAGCTCATTCCCACCCAAGTCTCTGCACTTTTGATGCACTCAGATTGGGTGGCTCTTCCCAGGAGCCTCCTATGCCTCAGATGTCCACTCCAAGCCATCTGCCCAAAGAGGTCTTCCAGTCCATCCTTTTAAAATAAGATTGGCCAACTGTCCCCATCCCCCAATTACTACTTCCTTTCCTGGCTTTATTTGTCTTCAAAATACTTATCACTTACTTTGTTTTTCTATTTACTTGTTCTATGTCTGCCTGTCTGTCTCAGTCCATGGAATAAATGTGGCCTAAGAGCAGGAATCACTACATTCCCTGCACATTGATGGGATTTCCAGGTGTAACGTATAAAAATATAGGATTCCCAGTTAAATGTAAGCTTCATACAAACAACAAATAATCATTTTATTTTAAAATATGCCCCATGCAATTTTGGCGGCACAAATATACTCAGATTTTTTTCAATTTTTATGTTTATCTGAAATTCAAATTTTTTTAATCTAGCTTTCCTTATGTAGAATAGTGCCTGGAACACCATAAATTGTCAAGCATTTCTATGAAATGAATGGATATGGGGATAAATTTGTCATGAGGAGTGACCAGGAAGCATTTTCAATATCTGAAAAAAAATAATGTCCCTTACTCAGGTCAAGGGCAGTGCCCATATTGAAGTCCAGTGTAGGGATCATCTTCAGGAAATCTACTTTCTTTGTATTTATGCTTCTCTTTTCAAAGAAGAATACCAGTTAAGTTAGTAGGCCTGATGCTCTGATTTGAGATAATCGGTATTAATGAAATTTAAAAAGTAAGTTAAAAAGAAGAATATCAGCATGCATTCAGAATGGTGATAACGAACTCTCACATACATTTCTTCATTGGAGCCTTTAAACAGCTCCAGCAGGACTGGATGGCCTCATTTTACAAATGGGTGAGCTTTCAAGAGGCTCAGTGATTTGTTCAAGATTGCATAGCTTGGAATTGATAAAGCAGTACTTTGAACCTAGATTTTCTAACTACAAGCCCAAAATGCTTTCTAGTGTATCGCATTACTTCCATAAATACACCAAGCAGAGGAATTACTAGAGAGGAATTACATGTGTAAACAGAGTTAAAATCCCCACACTTGGTCATGATACTTTTTGGACTATGGCCATCAGCCAACCCTTGGCCCGGGGCTATGAAAGAGCTCTGGGATCAAGAGGGCCACCCCTTTAAATATTTTGTGTTCTTTGCCTTTTTTCCATAAAAGACGGCCATTTTAATGTTCAATCAGCCTCAACTACATTTATTTCAAGCAGTGGGGCTCCACGAGGAACCAAGAAACCAAAAGCAGAGTCTAAATTTGGGCTTCAAAATCTGTTTCCAAGTATTAATTTTGAGTGGAAACAATTTTGGTTGAATTTGGGGATTATAAATATCCCCCAAGAGTTTTTCAGCTCTTGGCCGCCTGTCTCTAGGTTTCACTCCGGTTTCAACCTAGGGGGTTGTTAGATTAGAAGTAGACAGCTTTGGCATGCGGTTACTTTAAGCGCCTGTAGCCGTCTTTAAAACATGATCTAGAAATGTTGATATTATAAATGACCAGTTCTCCAAAATAAGGTTTGCAAGAGTAGAAAGTGGAGTCGGATGCCAGAAAGGCTTCGAAGGAGGATTTCCATTCAGAGAGATCTGGTTACCCATTTAATAACAAAGAAGAAAGAAAAAAAATCTCGAGGGCTGCAATTCATACACTTTTGGACCTAAAACAATGGGCTGAGTGGGGACCCCTGAATTTATAACTCTTTGGAGGCACAAACTTTACCCACTAGTGCAGGAGCCATGGATAATTTTAGACAGACCATCACTGAAAAAAATTCCTGAGATATTAAGGGGCACCCAAAGTCACTCACAGTGGGTGGTGTTTCATTTGGAATAAATAACACAACAAGAGAAGCTATGCCTCTAAAATGCTGTGGTAATATTACACCAAGAGGGGGAATATTTAAGGAAAAATCAAAGTATACTTTTAAGTCAGTTATGACCTTGTAAGCCAGGGGTTCAAATCCAACTCCATCATCTGAAAATATTACCATTTAAAACCACAATTTTTGCACTTTCCTTAAGTGCACAGACACTGTGTTTTGTGCACATGAACTCAACCAGCATCTGCAAAGAAATGGCCTCATTCCTGTTCTACGTAGCCCATAATTTTGTGGTTATTTGTGTCCTAGAGTTTTTGTGTTTTCCTCCTAAGGTGTGCGAGAGCTTCACTGCTGATGAAGTGTGAGCTGTGACGGTTGGAGAAGGCCATTCCTGAAGTTATTGCTCAGGATAGAGTGAAAGGGAGAAGCAGGCCCTGAGTTTCAGAGCCTGGTAACTGAGGCTAGAATGGAAGGGGCCTTTTCCCTCCCCCAAAATCCAGAATCAGTAGGAGCAAAAGTTAAAACCAAAGGCATCATCATACTTTTCCCAAATAGAAAAGTGAGACTGGCTGCAGAAGACAAATCCAAAGGGTCAGAAACTGGCAGAGGAAAATGGAATTCAGTGTAAGAGCAGACATGCTATTACCAATTGATCTCAGAGAGATGCCCACAGAGGTGAAATGGAGTCTCACATACCTATGCCCTGGAAAACAGACTCTAAGAAGGCGATTTCCATACAAGAAGTTTATAACAGAGTGAGAGGAGAGAGTAGGGCAAAGGGAGGAGTTGGGGGTAATACATCCCCAACAGAAGCCTTGGCCCATCCCTCTAGGAGCTCTAAGACTGGGAGGGTCCTTCAGAGAGATCCCTCCTTGAGGCAAAGGAGCCAGGCCCTTATAACCCATGCCCATCCAATCGCTGGATGTTGGCCACCCCCAGGAGGAGCTGTGCCTCTGGGAAAAATGATTGGCTTCAGCTGGGAGCTGTCACATGCCAGTGCTCCAGCTGCCAGGAAATGAGAACAGCAGTGGCCAGTGAGGTGTCCAGGGGAGGTCGGGGTAGTATCCCCTATACGTGCTGCACCCAGGGTTTAATTGCATTGGCCACGGGTAACATGCCCTCGATAAGGTGGTCATGTGGGGCAAAAATGGAAAATTCCATCAACGAGCTGAACCTCCCATGTAACTTTGGGGCCATGCAAGTCTCTAATGTTATTTTTGAGGATTCCTAAATCACTATTTTCTCTAAAGAAATTTTGCCAAACTGCCTCAGGCAGATATGATCAGGCTAAAATCAATTATAAATATTTTATTCCAGGTAAAATGAAACTATTGAGTATTGTCCAAAGTAGAAGAGGCTAATTAGTAAAATAATGAGTCAAGATTCTCTTCTCATGTCTTGATTTCAGATGCTAGCTCTAGGAAGTTACCAGTAAGTAAGGCTCCTAAGAGATCTGTGCACCAAAATTCACATTTGTTGATGGAAATGTAAATTAGCTGCATATTCCCATGGCAACAGAGGCCCCAACTAGGCAGAATATTTTATTTAAAGCAAATATTTTTTTAAAAAAGTTTCAACAACAAAAGTGTAACTATTTTTTTAAAAAATCACAAAATCCTTGCCCACACATTCCTGACTGATCTGCCTCATTCCCCTCTACTTTTTTTTTTTACATGCATTTATCACCTGCTTAAGTGCGATATCGTTTGCATATTTATTGTCAGTTTGTCCCTCTGGAATTGTAAGCTTCATGAGGGTAAAGATTTGCCACTATGTTCTATTGCCTGATACACATGGTTGCACTCAGTTAATGTTTATTGAACATACACACACACATAAAATGAACTCTGCAAATTGCCCATCGTTGCTTACAATGTCATGGATCTACCTTCCAGTGGACATTTGCTTGCTCTCAGTCCAGTGTCATTGGCTCTGAAAAATCCAGTTCATCTCATTTTGTCTAGGTCACCTTCGTGGCAGAGGGCTCTGGAGATCCAGTCCTAATACCTACAACACTCTCTTAAGACAACCTGGCACAACCTCGATGGACGTGGCCCATCTGTCAAAGTCCTGTTCTCTCACTGCCATTGTCTTCCAGGCCAAGCTTTAAGTACATGCTCACCCCACAGCACGGTCTGAAGGAGAGGCATGGTCCCCTTCTGGGCCGGCAGTGAGGAGACTGATGTCTTCCATATGTGCTGCCTCCTCAGACTTCTCACTCCCACTGTTATGACTACGGGTCTGATGTTCCCATTTTTGATCAGTCAAAGCTACCAAATTTCCTTGCTCTGGCTTAGGAAATCCCACTGTGTGGGAGATGCTCTTTTTGCTTTCTTCTGACCAACGGTGCAAAATCCTCCAAGAGAGCCCAGAGACAATGTGCTTTTTTTTGTTTTTTGTTTTTTGTTTTCACATCAAGCGCCTCCTCTTGGAAACATCTACACCCAAGGAAAAGAAAACGCAACAGTTCCCCAAATCAGCTGTTATACCATGAAAAAAGAACACCAATCAAGTATTGCAAACCGTGCTCTAACTCTGCAGGCTCCTTTACTGATAAGAGTTCAGATAGCCAGCAGAAAGTTTTCACTTCTAAACAATCTACGTGGAAAATGATTCAAAAACTCTACGTAGCAATAGTTTCTAACTATTATTTAGCAAACACTGAATTCACATTTTTCCTTCTTTCCTTCCTTCCCTCCTTTCTTCCTCCTTTCCTTCCTTATTTATGTATCCAAGGGAACAACTCTTATTTAAGTTGCAACAAAAGCTACTTTGTTGAGGTAAGGGCTAATAGATTTGTTCATTGCGCTTTGCATCCATATATGTCTGTGCATATTGGGCTGTTTAGAAGTGAAAAAAAAATGCTATTTTTCAGAGAGTTTTTGTCTTTTCTTTACTTGGCCATTCGAGACAATCAAAGTGAGAAGTGAAACCCAGACATTGTGAGGAGTAAATATTTCAGGCATAATCCAAAGGAAACTGGCTTAAAGGTATTTAAGAGCATGAAAAAATAACTTGAGAATGTGCAATTACACTGTGGTTTACAATTTTACCACAAAATCTAAACATTTGTGTAAGTCAACCTGTAGGCCTAATGCAGAGGTAGGAACAAGGGAAAATGTTGACAATGCAAACAAGGCCAAGAGGTGTGAAATTTGAGCACATTATCACTCATTGTCAGATGCTAATGACTCTCATCAAGGTAAAAAGAGATTGCTTTAAACACGAAAATGATTATCCTTGGCAATAGAAGCACAAGTGAGACTTTAGCCAATTATTTGGGCTCTTGTTTTTCCTGACAATACTCCTCATTAGTTTTTGGCTGTGTTGTACATAGAAGAGTGGAGATTCACATGCTCCCTATAGATGAATGTGGCTTAACCAATATTTCCCAGTATATATGAACACAATATGGGAAGTGATACATTAGGGAAATTTCCTGACCGTATGCAAATGTACAAGTCCAAAACCTACCAAGAGGTAGAAATAGGAGTACACTTTTATGAAATCTGGCCCATCTAAATCATATCATATTTCATCAACCAAAAAACATCCAACATATGATTACAGATGGGGAGTCCTGAATGTCACTGATTAAAATTCACTTTATTTCTTTAAAAACAAAAAAGATAAAGAAGGTTAAACCAATTTACTCCTCGTATTTATCATTGATGGAGTTGTTCAGATAATGAGTAGAATAAAATTGAATGAACTGTCATCTTTATTGGGATGAAGGTTATATTCATCAGCTCGGCTTGTTTTAATAGGTTTATTGGACAGTTGTAGACATGTGCTGTTGCACAGGGATGGATATGCTTTGAATATTTTTATAATTGTGGATAGTATAAAAGTCATTTTCTGTGAGATTGCACAAATCCATTACATTGGGAGAAGGATACATTATTGTAACAGGATTAATGTGCAACACATAAACATAATCAGTAATATTCTGTTTGATAAATTATCTCATTTTAATCGGAATGTAAAGAGATTTCTGGATAGTTCCTCCTTTGATTTGCATAATTGTATTACAGACAGGCAAATTGCATTATATTCTTCATTAACAATAGATGGCTTGTATAACTATTGTATTTTTGAAGGCACTGCTCTTACATTCATCCTGCAATTTGTCATTTCCTGACATTGCTGGGGAGCTTAGCTGGGAGAGAGAAGAACCTAAAAAGATTACTTGATTTTCGCTGAGTCCAGTAATATCTTGGCATCCGATTGTACTGTGGTTATGCTATTGTTTGTTTTAACAAATTGCAACCCAATGGCAAAGAACTTCTTCTAAAAATCTTCTAATTTGAAGACAATTCAGCCTTTATAGATTTCCACAGCAAAATGTCAGCCCCTCTAACGAACTCCACGTACAAAAACATAAAATTAAATTAGGACCACACGATTGATTTTATGTTTTTACTATGGCAAATTCTCTCAGACAGACCTTCCCTTTCCTCTTCCTGGCCCCGGCGAAAGCGAACAAGTTGCCTGATGCTCTGGTTGCCCTCTAGGGACAGCAGCGTTTGGTCACTCACTGAGGATTATCGCAGCTCTCTTTAAGACGTTCAGCTAATGGCAGCTGTCAGCAGCCCTAAGAAAGCCCAGTGGAGCTCTGTACAGCATCGCAGTGGACCTGGAAGCCCAGGATTTCAGGGTCTGAAAGAGACGCACCCTTTCTTAAGCTATCCTCTAGGCCTAGAGGTGCCCTCCTCGTGTCCCCTACTGTGAGCTCAGAGGATGTCCAGGTGTCACTTCTCAGCTGCGT
The DNA here is from genome assembly GCF_023851605.1 of Tamandua tetradactyla. NCBI lineage: Eukaryota > Metazoa > Chordata > Mammalia > Pilosa > Myrmecophagidae > Tamandua > Tamandua tetradactyla. Next base: position 94,738,795 of record NC_135329.1, on the reverse strand, counting down.
CTGCACACCCAGGACCTCTCAACACATGTACGTGTTCAATAAACAAATGAATAAATGTATGGAGGAATAGAGAAATGGATCTCATCAAAATGTCCAATGTTTTTGGATGGAAAATATGAAAAACAAAAAAAGAAAAGCTTTCAGACTCAAACCAAATTTTATTTCCTACCCCTTTCTCCACTAAAAAGAAAATAGGAGCCCTTAGAGCAGTGCCTTGATGATTCCCTTTTGTTTTGCATTACTTGCCACTTTAAAACTTCCCAAGGCATCTTTATCTTTGCTTCCTTTGAATCTCACTGACATCCCCCGACCCAGGTAAACCAAACAATCCCCATATAAGAAATAAGGTTTGCTTGGGGTGGAGGGGGTTGGGGGAAGTAGACATGGGGTGGAAGTAGAGTGGGGACGGAGAGGAGGGCATGCGGGGAGGGGCAGGAGGGAGAGATTACAAAAGCTTTTCCTTACTGTCTGCACCATCCCTCCTGGGCCCCAGGAGCTCTGGCTGCCCCCAAGCCATCTCCACCCCCATTCCTCACTGCCTCACTATCTCTCCCACCCCCATCTCTCTTACCACCTCACTCCTTCTAGTGGGGTAAGCCCTCAAGTCCTTCCCTATATTTTGCTTTCTTAGAGAGAGGTCTCTCAACCTAATTGCTTGTCCCTTGAAGCTACAGCTTCTGTTCCTTTGCATAACAAGCACCGACAGGGTGGGGAGCTCAAGGGGGAGTTCAAGTGAACACCTCTCACTGTTCCAGGACACACTGACCCCCTCCAGCCCTCAAATCCTAAATCTAAGATAGATCCAGAGCCCGACTCAACCTTCCTTCCATGCCAAAACTCCAAGGTCCCTCCTGAAATTTAGTTTCTGGTTATAAAAGACTGAATAAACAAAAGGACAATGGCCAACCATCTATAAAAACAGAACTCTGATCTGCTACCTGCAGCAAGCAGTCCAGGAAGCTAAACCATAATTCCTATAACAATTGGCCCAAAATAGCAAGGACTTGATCAATAACTAAGAGGTTCCCTAATTTTTGCTCCGTCCCCCCCCCCCCCAGCCACCCTTCCAAATTAGGACCAAGCAAAGAAAGCCAAATATGTTCCCTAACCAATCACATAGGATGCCCCCCTTCTAGTTAGCCTACAATGCCAACAACCTTCAATGAAAACATATCCGATGGTTCCCTTTTTTTCTACTCTAAATCTTCCCTGCTCCTCTGCTTGCCTTTCAGTCTCTGCCCAACACAGTGATGGTGGCTGACTCTTTCCCTATAGCAAGCTCTGAATAAATAGCTTTTGTTCTCACTGAGCATTCATCGTTCATTTCCACAGCTGTGTTCTCTCCCTGACATATATGGACTGTTCTAGTTATTTCCAGGGGGTTCCTAACCCCGATGCAATTAACTCAGCAGATGTAGTGACACTAGAGGGAAGAGAACATGTCACTCCACAAGCCCAGTGTTGTATTACTTGCTTCAACTCTGGCCCTTTCTTTCCTCCAGCCTCAGTGTCAAATATTCATAATCCCTACAGAATCCTTGCCTGGGAGCTTTTCAGTGGAATCATTTCATGAAACGCCAATCTCTGCTGCAAGCTGCAGTGCAGGCTGACTTCTCCGCAGGGAATCAAGCACCAGTGGGTATGCATGTGGCACCTGGAGGCAAACGCCCCAAGAACCCATGCCAAGGAGGCACACCTGGAAGGAGAGCAGAAAGAAAGAAGCCAAGACAATGTCCATCTCCCAATCGCTAGTATAGAGAGAATAGCAGCAGGCAAAAGGCAAAGATGATGCTCTCATGAGCATCACAGCAGAGTTGGTAGGGACCCAGAGAACAAGGGTAGTAGCAAGAGAGTCAAGCAGAAACCTCTTCAGCCTGGTCCACGGAGGAGACACAGAGTGGTTCTGATACCTCTGGGGTTTTGCAGCTTGGAAGCTTCAAGAAACAGCAGCATTTTGGGCAGGAGACAAGTGTACCCCCAGAGGATACCGGTGTCAATGTCAGAGACAAGGTCCCTTCCACTATGCAGGCAGAAGACCTAAGTGAAAAATAGGAAGCCCTGTTAGGGACCTGAAATAACCAGAAAACAGTGGACTAAAGCCTGCTGTCCGGAAGTAGGAGCCTGGAGTAGAAAGTGGACCGTATTAACGATGTAACGTAACCACTTCCAAGGCCAAAGGCTGGTGAGAAAGCCTGGAAAAAAACATATTTCAGCCACTGATCACGTTGCTGAGTTAGACATTTTGCATACCACATTAGGTAAATTGGTACTGTCTTAGCCCATTCTGACATTCCAAGATCAAGAAGCATTGGAAATCCTTGCCAGCAGGTTCTTCTCAAAGAACAACCTCCTCCATGGTGGAATAAAGTTAAGAGTTAAGAGTAAGGTCCCAAGCTCTCCTAGTGCCCAGCAAATATGCTGTCAAGGATGAAATTTTTGACACATCCACTCTATTTGGCCAGTAAATGCCCTGCCCTCATGAGGGTCACAGGAAGTCAGAGGGAGTAAGTAGCTCTGGAAACCATTAGTGAAAGGATGTGAGGGAGATGTATCCAAGGGCTATAACATGTACTGTGAGTGCAGCTTCCCATGGGCTGGGCTTTGTGTGGTTCCATTTCACAGCTGAGCATGACAAATGGATAGGTCAGAGGAATTCAGCTGGTAGCTGGAAAAGCCAGGCATTCTGGCTCCATACACTGTGCTATTTAGTTAGTTAATTAGTTTGAAAACCTACATTTTGTGTTTTATCAAAGTAATACACATATGGAATTTTTAAAAGCCAAGTAGTACTACAAGGTTTGCAATAAACATGAGCACTCTCATGGCTGTCTCCTCCCCTCTCCAAAGTCTAACCTCCCTGATCTCTTCTTGGTCTTCTAACTATTTGTAATGTTGTTATCTCCATGTTTTCAGATAGTATGCTTATTCTTCCACTGATTAATTTTTTAAATTGAGGTGCTATCTAATCCACTGGTTTGCAAAGAGTGGTCCCTGGACCAACAACAACAGCATCCCCTGGGAACTTAACTGAAATGCAAATTTGGGGGCTTATCCACAGCTGCCAAATCAGATGTTTCGAAGATGGGAGGCTGTGCTCTGGACCCCAAACCCTGCGAGGTCACCTTAAATCTTAGTGCTGTGCTCATTCAGGAGATGGCAGGTGGACTGGAGCATGCAAGAAGGGATGTGGAAGGCGTGGGGCTGGATGGCATGAAGGCACAATCCAGAAAGAAGAGTCAGCAGGACCAAAAGCCAGGAAGGAAGGAGTAGATATGGGGATCCTTTGGGCTCTCCCACAAGCACCCCCGGCCATGGGCTGGCATCTGTGTCACCTGAGTTTTCTAAGGTCATACAGCAAGTTAGTGGAGAAATCCTGAGTCCTGGGGCAGATGTGGATGTATCCCAGATCAGCTCACATCCATCTCCTGCCCACTCCCTCATCTGATTATTCAGGTGTCGCTTATGTGCTGAACTCAAAGAAGGTCCCATCTCTAGGAAGAACTGGATAATCCCATCCAATTCTCTCATTTTTGAGGTCCCCTGTGCACTGGCTGACATGCCTGTACCTTGCCTTTCCTTGGCCGCAAATGCCGTCTCCCCAGTGCTGTCCACCTGGAGAACCCCTCACTTATTAAGATCCAGATTGGTGTCTCCTCTGTGACCCCTTTCCTCACCAGCCACCAAAAACAATGCCTTCTCTGTTGCTGGCACAGTCCTTGCTTGTGGCATTTGTCATACTGCATTCCCACTGCACTTGTCACCTGCCACCCTTTCTGAGCCAGCTGATAAGACCCTGCCCATGTCTGTTTCCCCAGCCTCTGGCACAGGACCTGGTACAGAACAGGAGCTAGCAAACACATACAGCTGAAGGAATGAAGGAATGAGCGGGCCCCACATCTTATTCTTGGGGTGGTTAGAACAGAGATAGAACACACTATGGGTTGCCCCCCAAAAGACAGGTCAATATCAGTACCTAGCAGCGCATTCCCAGACCTCAGAATGTGTGCTTATTTGGAAATAGGGTCATTACAGATGGGACAAGGCTTGTTAAAATGAGGTCACACCAGAGCGGGGTGGGTCCCTAAGCCAATAAATATGTCTGGTGTCTTCAAAGAGGAATTTAGGAGAGAGACAGGCAGAGAATGCCACAGATCCCCAGCAAGCCACCACCAGAAGAGGGGCGTGGACCTGATCCCTCTGTAGACTTCAGAGGGAGATGGTCCTGCAGACAGCTTAAGTTTGGACTTCTAGCCTCTTGGACTGTGAGACAAGACATTTCTGATTGCTTTAAGCCATGCAGTTTTTGGAAATTGTTTACAACAGCCCTAGCAAACTAATACAAACATCGTGGTGTGTGTGCATTCATTCATTCATCCATTCATTATATATATATATATATATGTATATAATATAATATAACTATATATATATGTGGGGTTTTTTTTGACATAGGCAGGCTCTGGGAATCGAACCCAGGGCGCTGCAATGGCGGGTGAGAATTCTGCCACTGAGCCACCATTACACCACCCCATTTATTTATATTTGTGATCAACTGAATAATGGTCTTCAAAGATAACCAGGTTCTGATCCCTGAAACCTATAAGCATTGGTCTATGTGGTAACAGAGAGTTTTCAGGTGTAGTTCAATAAAGGATTTTGAGCTGGAAAGAAGACCCTGGCTCATCCAGGTGGGCTTTAAGTACAATTGAAAGGGTCTTATAGGCAGGATGCAGAGGGAGATTTGCATGGATGAGGAAAAAGACAGTGCGGTGACGGAGGCAGGGGAGGAAGGCTAAGTGGGTTAAGGCTATGAGCCCAGGAACCAGAACAGCCTCCAGAAGCTGTGAAAAACAAGGAAACAGATTCTCCCCTAGAGCCTTCAGACAGCTTGACTTCGGCCCAGTGAAATTCATTTTGGACTTCTGGCCTCCGGAACTCTAAGAGGACAAATATGTGTTGCTTGAAGCCACCAAGTTTGTGGTAATTTGTTTCAGCAGCAATAGAAACCTGTGGTAGACTAAATCAGCAACCCTACAAGGACATGCTCATGTCCTCAGCTCCAGTCCTGTGGGTATGGATTCAAAGATGAGACCAAACCGAACCAGGGTGGGCCTTAGCCCAATATAGTGGAAGTCCTTATAAGCAGAGGAAATTCAGAGAAAATTAGTTAGGAGAAGGAGACAGACAGCACCCTGTGATGGAGGCAGAGACACATCCACAAGCCAAGGAATGCCAAGGATTGTGGTAAGCCTGCACCAGTGTGCTACAGACTCCAGGAGAAGGCCTACCTTGATCTTGGACTTCTGACCTCCAAAACTGGGAGAATAAATTCCTGTTGTTTAAACGGTGTGTGATATTTTTCATAGCAGCCCTGGCAAACTAAGACAGAAACTAGCCCAGTATTTGTAAGGCTCATCTCTGTATCGTCAATTCTGGGCTTTCCCTGCACACTCCTTTGAAGGAATGTGCACCCCACATTCCAAGTCCTGTCCCCACCCCAGGAGCCAAGTCCTGTCTTCTCCCTTATATGTGCCCAGTCTTTGTGGCTGGCTCTGGGTCGTTGCATGCAGCCTCCGTGCCCCTGATGAGTGAGCCCCTGCAGGAGCTAACGTGTGGGGCTGCCTTTGCAATCCAAGAGGAGGGCCAGCTAATAAGAAGCAGGCCCTGTGACTGCACAACTGGCAGGAATGCAAACCTCAAAGCCTTCAGCCTAGGCTCTTGGGGCTATCTGGAAGCTGAGCTGCTGGCCGCAGGCATTTCTGCAAGGAGGGCAGGCTGGGGTCTATGGCCAATGAAAGCGGGAGAAACTATACCATCACAGGGCGTACAGCTCCCTAAAGGAACCAGTTAGGAAATGTAGTGTGAAGGTGTCCAGAAAGTCCAAATGCTTCCATTCTCTCGCCTATCATCCTCTGACTGTGCCTGAAATGCCACCATTCATGCAACAAACATTTATCGGGTACCTTGTTAGGTATTAGATATCAGACTGGGGATAACAGAAAAAATAAACTGAAGTCTATGAGAAGCCCAGAGTCTAGAAGGGGAAATAAGTATGTAAACAAAACTCACAAGGGCACACACACACACACACACACGCATAATGAGCCAAGTGTTTCAGGGAATAAAGGGCTTCACTGGAGCATAGTGTAAGGGGAGACTGATTTTAACCACAAAGCAGAGGACATTTAAGTCAAACATTAAAAGATGAAGATCACTTTCAAGGTAAAGGGTGGGAATGTAAAAGCACAGAGGGGTGAAGGTGCTGTGTATTTGGAAAAGGCCACCCAGTTCCACGTGGCTGGGACTGTGCAGCTGAAGAGTGGGAGGTATTGAAAGAAAAGATGAGACCCCATATTAAAGGTCCTTGATAAGTTGGGCTCAATTTCCAGCTTTGCCATTTACTAGTGGTATAAGTTTGGACAAGTTTCTTAATAGCGCTGTGCCTCAGTTTCCTCCACCATAAAATGAGGATAATAATTCATGTCCCTCCCAGGGTGCTGTGAGGCGGAAAGGAGTTAATACACGTGAAGACCCCAGCCCAGTGCCTTAGGCCTAGGACGTAATGGTTAAATGTTGCCTACTTTTTCATTAAGGGTCTTGTAGGTTGTGATGATTGACATGACAACGACCAGTTCTATAGTCCTGTTATATAACAGGTATTTCATTTAACCTTCATTATGACTTAGTAAGTTGGTATCATTATTCCCATTTTTGTGGCTGAAAAAACTAAAGCTAAGAGAGATCAAGGGACTTGTCCAAGGTCACACAGATGGTGCATGTAAAACTGTGGCTGGAAAATACTTCTCAGGTTCAAATATTTGAACCTTCCCACTGCCCCCCAAGGAACTTTATCCTGTATAAAGGCATTGGGGGTGAGGTAGGGGAGAGAGTTGCAAAGGAAATTTCTAAGTAGTAAAATGAAGTATCAGAATTTGTTTTTAAAGAGAAAACCCTGAAAATATGACCAGATAACAAATAGGAAAAATGCTCAAATTCACTGATAATCAAATAAACAAGATGCTATTTTTTTAAAATAAAAATAGTCAGTGCCTGTGAAGAAATGATACAGCAGTCAGGTTGATGCAAGCAAATCAGTATGACCATTTTGCAAAACGTAATTTTTGAGTTAGCTTATAAAAAGCCCAGATGTTTAAAGGCTTTAATACCGCTGATGAAACTCAATCCTTAGGAAATAATTTGAAATTTGGAAAAGATGCCTGTATGAAGTTAATCATAATAGTAACAATAACAGTCATATTAGTCAAAACAATAGTTAGGTAAATTGCGATACATCTATATCAGAGTGCTTTTGAAGTAATCTTAAGTAAATAATGATCATGAAAAACATTGGTTAATTCTGTACCATCTCAACAATAGAAAATTTGTATGGGAAAAGAAGACGGAAGGAGATAGATGAAAACATTAGTAATGGTAGTCTTTGAGTGATAGAATTTTTTCCTTCTTATTCTTCTTATTTTTCAAATATTCAACCACATGCATATATTACCTTCATAAATTAAAAAGATTAACTTTATTTCAAAATTGAGAATGTGCTCATAATAGAGATTCACTTAATTAGAAGAAGAGAATCACTTCCAAAAATTTTGTAATAAAATCTTACACCAAATCTCACATGTGGCCTCTCTCTCTCAGCCAACTTGACAGGAGAACTCACTGCCCTTCCCGCTACGTGGGTCATGACTCCCAGGGGTGTAAATCTCCCCGGCAATGTGGGACAGAACTCCCAGGATGAGCCAGGATCTGGCATCAAGGAAGTGAGAAAGCCTTCTTGATCAAAAGGGGGAAGAGGGAAATGAGAAAAAATTAAATCTCAGTGGCTAAAAGATTTCAACAAAGTGAAGAGGCTATCCTGGAGGTTATGCTTATGCATTATACAGATATCCCTTTTTAATTTACGATGTAGTAGAGTGCTGGAAGGAAATAGCTGAAACTGTTGAACTGTGTTCCAGTAGCCTTGATTCTTGAAGACGATTGTATAATGATATAGTTTTTACAATACAATTTTTACAAAAACTTCAAGATTGTGATAACCTTGTGTCTGATGCTTCTTTTATCCTGGGTACGGACAGATAATAAAAAAATATGGATAAAAAGTAAATCCATATTTGGGGGGGATAAGGGGTAAAATAAATTGGGTAGATGGAAATCCTCATGATCAATGAGAAGGAGGGTAAGAGGTATGGGATATATGAGTTTTTTCTTTTTATTTCTTTTTCTGGAGTGATGAAAATGTTCTAAGAAATAATTATGGTAGTGAATACACAACTATGTGGTGATATAGTGAGTCATTGTATTCCACGTATAGAATGTATGTATGTAAAGGTTTGTCAGTAAAAATATATATATTTTTAAATCTTATGCCAAATCCCAGTATGTAAAACAGATCAAAAGAAAGCTGTTCTGGATCAAGTCAAGGGAAGTCCAGAAGGCCGTAGCCAGGCACCTCTGTGAAAGCCTGAGGCACCAAGCATAGGCCACCGGTGAAGGCAGTGCTTCCCATCTTGTAGCCAGCGCATGTGCTCTCCAGGGTACCGGGCATTTGTTTCTGTCTCTAGGGCCTTTGGCCAATGTGAGTCAGTCCCTCGGCATGAGCACCCTCTGGACGTACAGATGAAGATGTGTTTCGCAGGCTACAAAGCCATGGACCAGCGATTGGAGCCTCAGTGAGCCCAGCAGCAAGCAGCGACCTCAGGGACTCTGTGGGAGTCACCGTGCTCCCCGCCCCCCCGCCCCACCAGTGAATGAGCATTCCAAGTCCCACATCGAATGCACTTACCATAATCCTAAAACCTCTGGCCACAACCTGAGGAGGACAGGAGTCTTGTGCTCCAAACCTAGACCTGTAGTCTCTGTCTCTGAAACCTGACTGCTGAGAGCCTCTGACCATGCAACTGGCTTTGGGTAATATCTCAAGACTCAGGCCAGCAGGGCTTTTGAGAAACCAATTTTATACAAACAGCTCTTTGGGGACATTTCCTTTCCTTTCTCTTTCACAACATCTCCTAACGGTAAATCCCATACCAGCCTTAGTTCTAAATGTGAGAGAAACATTTTTACTCCAGGGATGATGGTTAACTTGTATGGGACAAAATAAAAGATTGCCTGGTGTTTTTTTCTGTTTGTTTTTTTGTTTTTAAACCTCCAGCTTACCTCGTATGCCAGTACATGCTCTTAAAGAGAGGTAGTCAAGATAACAGTTTTCTTTCAGCAATAGCATTTCCACAACAAGCCATGTATGAGGTGCACTCTGCCTTGTAAATTTTCTATCAATTCTGGGAGTCACACACTTTAACCCAAATAAATATATTTGGCTCAGTATCAAATCAAAAAGTCACTCTTGGGAAACTAAAGGAAGACTGGAACTTTCTCTGCTATTGTTGTAGCTCCTTGTGAATATATGATTGTTTTAAAATAAAAAGTGAAAAAGACAAGAATGAAAGAAAAAGAAAATAAAAATCACCAGGCTTGTAGAGTTTTCCCTCATCCCCACATTCTGGCTCCCAGGCCAGTGATGCTCAGACATTTGGGCATCATGTGTCAATTAAAAAAGTAAAAAAAATAAATAAAGATATATGGATGGAAAAAAAAAAGTCACTCTTGAGCTTTTTTTGTTTGTTTGTTTCTTTTTCTTTCTTTCCTTTCCTCCTTCATTTTGTCCTCCTTCCCCTTCTTTCCTTCCTTCCCTTCCTCCCTCCTTCCTTCATTTTCTTTCTTTCCTCCTTTTCCCCCTCCCCCTCCTTTCTTCCTTCCATCTTTCTTTTTTCTTTCTTTTTTCCTTGCAGGAGCAAATGAACTTCACACACACAAAAGGATACAATGTAAATCTCCTAATTCCTGACATCTTAGGTGAATTAATTTCAGGGACATCAAATAATTAAACAAAAATGGAGTTATCATGTTTGAGAATAGAGAGACATCAAGGCACATGACCCAAGATCCCTAAATCCGGGGGTGCAAGGGTAGTTCAGTTGTAGAATTCTTGCCTGCCGTGCAGAAGACCCGGTTAGATTCCTGGTCCATGCACTTCCCAAAAACAAACAAACAAACATAAAATTCAACAAATGGTGATGCAATAATAGGAAATTCACATGTAAAATAATGAAATGTGACTGCCTTACAGCATATCAAAACAACAGCATAAAGATTCCTAAATCCACCCATTTGTTCTTACCCAACGAGCAGCCCTAAAGCCAGTCTGTCTTTTCCTCCAAGGGTTATGGTATTTCCCTGGTACCTTTAGGGTCACAGCAAATCCTCCTCAGAACAAGAGAAATACATCAAAAAGCACATCCTTTTTGGGATGTCCGGGTAAGTTCAACAGTTGGTAGGACTGAATTTACATTTACTTCACCTCACACCTTCAGTTACTGCTTTACAGAATCAACTACCTGGTAAATTCTCCTAAACAGCCAGCCCTCATCATGGCACTCCTTGCTGAAAAAGCCTTCAGGGATTTCTCACTACATATAAAATCAATCTAGACCTCTTAGCCTGGCACTTGTGTTTCTGATTGATGATAAATTTTATAGTAAGAGTAGCTGGACTTATCAAAGCATCTTCCTCATACCAGGCACTTGACAAGTATTATCTTATGTAATGCTATCCTCACAACAACCCCAGGAAGGTTTTATAATCTCTATTTTGCAAAGGAAGAAACAGACCCAGCGTGGTAAATAATCTGATCTCTAACTAAAGTGACTGGAGGGCAGAGCTGAAATCCAGGGTCGTCTAATTCCAGAACCTTTTGTCTTCATCTCTTGGCTATTCAGTTTGAGCTTGCAGAGGGGCAGTTCAGCCAGGAGAGGGAGGAAAGAGTGAGAATCAAACCCTCCTTCTTTCCCCATCAGCCCTGAGAGAACAATGAAAGTGAAATGTAGCCTTCCATTTTATCATGCAATGAGCATCATTAGGAAACTATGAGGAAGGACAACTAATAATGAACCCCTTTTCTTGATAATTACAATTTAATGACTGCATTTCATCAGTTATTGCCCAGAGCAGCAGTATATGGTGTGTGTCAACATGGCTAACCCTAGAATGATCCTGACTGACTTCCCACATGGCTCTGTGCTCTCCTCCTGCTTGTGCACGCCAAGAGCACACCTGCTTCCCAGGCTGCCATGTGCCCTCGTTGCCCGGCAGCACAGAGGAGAAAAATCTGGACCAGTAGAAGGCAGTCAGATTGAGGAGAGTTTTTCTATGTTAAACTATTGGAAAGCATTATAATCCCATGGGAGGCGGAGGGAAAAATGCAGGCTTCAGGACAAAGTGGGTTCCAACACAGGCTTGGCCAACTACTTGCTGTGTGAACTTGGGCAAGCTTGTTGGCCTTCATGAGTCAGTCTCTTCAGCTGTGAGTGAGAAGAAAACACCTCCTGTGGCATGTTTGGGCACCAGGCACTCAACAAAATGAGCCGGGGAACGTTCCAGATCTTGGTCATTTGTGGCTGTCCCAAACCTTTTCAATACTCTCTTTACATTCTAATTGTTCTCCTTTGTGTAAAACCTCCCTTCTCACAAGAGATTCCAGGGAATTACATTTCCCAGCCTCCATGGCATTAGGATGGAAGTACGTGATTTAATGTTATGATTAACAGACGCCCTTACACTAGGCATTGATTTGGAGCAGAGTTACAGAGTGAAGGAGGTAGGTGTAGATCATCTGTATTGCTGATACAGAGTGTGGCTGTAGAGGGGACAACTAAAGCAGTGTCTTCCTGATGGTGGCAACAGTGGCAGCTCCTTTGGTAAGCCAGTTCTTGGAGTTCCTCCGAAAAGCCCAGGAGTTCTGTGCATTTTCCCTACCCTGACTATATCACTATCTGCCTGTGCTGGCCAAAGTGGATTGTGTAGTCCGCTATGTAGAACCCTGCTGCATGGAGAGGTGACATGAAACCATCTTAGTCTCTTGGTGGAGGAAGTGATGGCGAGAAGACAGACATGAGGCCAAGTTTGAGGGGCAACAGTCCAGACCAAGGAAATATGTAAGCATTCTGCTGCTCAAATATCTCTTGGATTCTTTCTCTTCTCTCTATTTTACTGCCATCACCTTCCCATCTTCTCTTACCAATGGGCCCCAACTGACCCACCTCACTCCATGAATGCACTCTCATTTGCCAGCCAGTTATATTTCAAAAACATCTGTCATCTCAGTTCCCCTGCTTAAAAGTTTTCAGTGACTTTCTATGTCTTTCAGACAAAGTAAGAATTTCTTATCTTCGTAGGTCTGCTACTCCTCCTCACACTCATGCATCTACTTCTACCTCTGATACTATGCACTTAATCCACATATAACCTCCCTCTGTCCTCACCTACCCTCCCCCCATGTCCTTTGAAGGTCAGTCAACCACTCAGGCTTCCCACTCCCCACCTTCTCGTGTCTAGTTAACTCCCAGTTTTTTCCTCAGGAAGGCCTTCTTTGTCCACAGGCTGGATTGGGTCTGCCATCATCTTGTCATTCTCCCCAACTCTTTATGGGAATTGCTTGTTCAGTGTCCATCCACTGAAAACTTGAGTTCTCCTTCCATCAGGTACATTGTTCCTGGGAAGTGGCTCCGAGCCAGGGATTACATTGCCCAGCACCTCACATTTGGGTGAGGATGTAGGCTTGCCCTCACCAATGCAGTCTTAGCAGAAGGCATGGGTGGGAGCTAAAATGGCAAAGGAAGGATGGACCTTGTCCACACTTATGCTTTAAACATCTACCAAATGGAAGTAAAGGACACAACAGCCCTAAGAGATGGTGGGACCACAGGTGGGAGCAGCTTGGGTCCCTGACCACCTACGTTGAAGGTTGCCTGCCAAATATGCACATTGACTGGCATTATGTAAGCCAAGAATAAATGTTTGTTATGTTAAGCCACTGAGATTGCTGGCAACCAACTTTATGCTAACACCCCCTCCCTCAGTAAAGGGCGATCCCTGGGTCTGTCCTATTCATGCCATATCCTTAGCACTTTGCACTCTTCCCAATGCATAGTAAGTGCTCAGAAAACATCTGTCCCTGAATGAAAGGGAAAGAAATCGACAGGTCAAGGAAAGATGGCTGTTGAGGAACGCAAGCATGGGAGGAGTCCAAACAACGCAAATACCAAGAGATCCTAGGAACAACTGTCCTTGAGAGAATGCAGAGGTCCATTAGTGGGTCCATCAAATATTGTGCAAGGACATGTCCAGTTGGTACATGGAAATTTAGGACCAGAAAGGAGGCTCAATTTATCTCATTCCCATACAGCCATCCTTCACTCATTAAAGTTTCATTTCTTTCTCCTAACATGAGTCTTAACATGTAGGCAGAGTTCCTGGCATAATCCTCTATCGAGAGGAAAACAGTGCATGTGCTTTCCCCTCCATCATAAATACCTCAGTGACTTAATGGCTCAACTGAAAGCACTGAGGTATAGGGACAATTTCCTCTTTCAATCCTAATATACACATGTGCTTATGTGTATATTTATAGTAAGCATATGGATATATAGAATGAAGCTCAGTTGAGTAAAGCTAAACTGACTTCAAATATACAATGTGGGCACATTTCTTGGAAGGGAAAAAAATCCTTCTCAAGATGATCATAGTATAGAGCTGGAAGGAAACTTAGGAATGATCCAAATCAACCCCTAATATTAGAGTTAGGGAAACTGAGGCCAGAATCATCAGAACAGCCAAGAAACTTTGTCCCGGTCCAATAGCTGCTTGGTCAGAACTGGTCTCCAGACTCCCACTCCAGTGGTTTATGCTTTCTCAGGTTTACGATTGTGTTTATAGGCTAAGGAAGATGTATAAGATAAGGCCAGTTTTCTTCTGCCCACTGGCCGAGCCATCAGCCTTTGAGGGATGGCCATAGTAGTGACCTCAAGGCCAGGCCGTCCCCAGATTCTGTCTCTGATGGTCAGCAGGATGTCTCTACCTGACCTTGGGCCCATGTCCTAAGTTCCTATGCTCTTAAGTCCTTTCCCCCAGTCCATCTAAATCTATTTTAACCTCATTGGAATCCCCCATGGAAAATAATTATAGTTACCATTTAGTGAGTGTTGGAATGTGTACCCAAAACTGTGGTAAACCCTCATATAAATCATTCCACATAGTCCTGACCACAACACTGCAAAGCAGGAATGTTTCACCCTATTTTCAGTGAAAATACCACAGCTCAAGGAGGCTATGTAACTTATACAAAGTCACTCAATCAAAGTTCTTCAGACTCAGGACTATCAGGTGCCAGAGCCCAAATCTCCAGCTCGCCAGTGTTACTATTTCTCCAACAGAACTGAGAAAAAGGTGAGGTTTAAAGGGTAGAGACCAAAGTCTCTGCGATAAAGGTCTGGAAAATGCATTCTCTTGTGAGATGTCCTCATTTGGCCCTGCCAGCAGCTCAGCAGACACTTGCTTTGACACTTCCCCTCACCAGGCTGGGGGTGGGAGTGGGGGGGGGGGCTTTAAAAGCTGTCTCTCCTTCCTGTCTGTCCTCCTCCCAAACCTGGAGGAACACTTTATTATTTACCAACCCACCCAGCACAGACTAACCATAAAGCCCATAATATTCCCATGTGAAATCCTGAAACTGGAAACTTTGACACCGAGTTTATATTCAGCAATCCCTCAGCTCTGGAAACCCATCTGTGCATCCATATCTCCCATCCAAGATCTTCCTTCACATCATCCACACTCTCTGAATGTGAAACAGGGCTGAACTTGTCTCGTTTCCTCCCACAGAGTACATAGCCCAGTGACTGGAGATGGGGAACAGAATATATATATTCTAATGATGGCCAGGAAGAGTATTTCTCTATACATGATACCTGTAGACTGGAGAAGTAGGCCTCTTCTGTTTGCTCTCTTTCCACCATGATTTTTGATTCCTTACAAGAAAGAGTGTTTGCGTCAAGGGAGAGCTTTGTCTTCTCTAGCCCTGAAAGTTTTGGTTCCCCTAACAAAGTCTTGTGGGTTCCCCAAACACCCAACCCCTTGGAGTAGGGCCAATCTTCTCATTCAATCTTCTGCACGCTCAGTTGGCACACCTTTTCTGGTTTCTCAGATCTTTGATAAGAGATGTATGTATCTGCCAGGACATACAGTGTGTAAGTAATTTTGGCACACTTCCAAAGAGCTTTCAGAGCTCACTCGGTTACAAAAATATCATTTGGCTGGTAAACTGCTCATAGAAGCAGTTACATCTCCCAGCATCTCCTCTGCTACCTCTACCCATGCCCTACCTATGCCTACCTCCTTTTCCCTTCTCCATCTCATTAGACCCAATGACACCCAAAATCAGCCTGAAGTCTCCATATTTTTCTTCATGAGTATGCCACATTCTCACTCACACACACACACACAAACCCAGAATGTTTCCATGTCACCCCAGACAGATGGGGAAAAGCACAGGCCACACTTCTTTTACTGGAAGGTGGATGTCAAACTTCCCATTGCCTTATTCTCATTTCCTTTTTCAGACCCAGGGAAGTCACTAGAGTTACCTTTAATGGCCAGCCTTGAATCTTTAGCTAAGGAGGACAGGAAGCTTTCAAACCACAGTCAAGAGCTGTGTATCTCACTGGGTCAGAAGATATGTTAGATTCTCAGAAAGGTGTTTGGGGAATGAGATGAAGGAGCAGGGGGATGGCAGCTAGCACACCTGGGCTCTTCATAACCATCAGCTCCTGTTGGCATAGCACAGATGTATCAGGCTTGGGTCCTACGTTTGACTGTCCAGAAGGGCCACATAGCATAGGGCAATCTACCCCAATCTGGAGAAGCATCTCAGAGAGAGAAACTCTATGGCTCAAATCCTGAAAGCACCTTTAGTGTGTATACAAAGCAGCCATCATTTACTGAGCTCTTTCTGCCCTGTGCAAGGCAATGTTCAAGGTGCTTTATATACATTGTTTCTAAGCTTCATGACCCTTACAGAAAGCATTATTGCCCTTGTATCATATTACTGTGAAGAAACTGAGCCTCAGAGAAGTTAAAGAAAAGAAGTACCCAAGGTTTTGAAGATGAGATTTAAATCTCATGATCAGGTTCCAAAAATGCCATTCTTGTCCCTACAACCTGTATACCATCATATCCCAAATGAAAGCATTCAATGCCATAGTTAGAAACCAACTTGCCAGTAAGGATAACCAACTTCAGTGGCAAATGATGCTACAGAGAAAAGCCATTCTTTTACATTTTTAACTGATATTTGCTGGGCACTAAGGGAATTTAAAGAAAGAGAAGCCCCTTCTCACAAGCAGTTCATTTATCATATAAAAACATATACACATGTGAATCACAAATGCTACCATGCCACTGACTGTCATATATTCTAGACTTACATAGTCTAGACGCTTAGAGATCAGCTCCAATCCCCTGAAATTGAGGGCCAGAGGGAGAAAGTGCTTTCCCCCAAATCACAGAGTGTGGAAGGCAGATTCAAAAAAGAACAACCCTGTTGCCCCAAGCTCTCTCCATCATATGTTCGTATGTTTAGGCAGCTCTCTCGGAGAAGGATAAATGGCCCGCCACCTCCAGTTCTTATAGACTGGGATCCCCCAGCTGCTATGAGCATGAATTAATTATGAATTATGAGGGCAGAGAGCATGGTTGTTTGGTCTTCCATACCTTCTTGAAAGCAAGGCCCAAACTGGTAAGGAGGCCATCAGGGGATCCAAGGGAAGGCAAATATTACCATGTTAAAGAAAAAATAAAAACAGACACCCTCGTCGCATTGTAAATGTCACATCATGTTGGCGCCTAATCAGCACTTTGAGGCATTAGCATTGTTTTAATCATTCTCCTATTGGAGAACAAATGTTGCATGTATAATTACATTGCTGTATTGTACTGTACAAATAACCATGTAATGACATCGCTGAAATTTCTTGGTTCTTCATGGTAATGCCAAGTATAATTACCATGTAATCTGCCGAGAGCAAACAAGGTTGTAATTATTCTGTAATCCAATCTAATTATGGGGCGACTGGGTTGTTATTTGTGTTTAGGAGGAAAATACACAGGGAAAAAGAAGGAAAAGAAATGTAGTCTCCCCAACTATACGTATGACAAGTCAGGGGGCTTAGATGAAGTGCACACGCTTTGGATGATCAAGTTTAGGGGCCCAGCATCTTCTGTGCTGGATCTGGATTTGTCAGGTGAACGACTGCAGAGATGAGGCAGGAGAGGGAGCAGAGAAGACATTGCCTCTGGAGGTAGTCACCTCTGTGGTGGGATTTGAGGATGGAGAGTGGCCTTGCCCTCATATAAACCTCTCTTCCACCACTTATTTTGTGCCTCTAACATGTACCTGGGACATCAAATCATCAAAACACACAAATCATTAAAATGCTCCCATCTGATTAAACTCAACGAACCAACCAGGCATTATTTCTTCTATGGTGGACCTTTTATGGTGGAGAGAAGAACAGGCCTGGGCCCTAATGGGGAGCCAGGCAAAGAAGACAAGGCAGAATGAAAAGGACAAAAACAGGGGCCAGCACCCAGCAAGATGTATGCTGGGGCTGGGGACCCTTGTATTAACTGCAGTAATATAAATATATAACATAGATATGTCATTTTAACAAATGTTCATTGCATAGTTCTGCGGCATTCAGTAATTTCTTTTACAATTATATGCCACCAGCACTACCTCTTCCTACTAAAACTTTTTCATCACCCCAAACAGAAGCTCTGTACTCATTTAGCAATAACTCCCCATTCTCTCTCCCTCCATTCCCTGGAATCCTCTGATCTACTTTCTATCTCTGTGAATTTGCTCATTCTAGATATTTCATGTAAGTGGAATCATACAATATGAGTCTGGCTTCTTTCATTTGGCTTATGGTTCATCCATATTGAGGCATGTATTCAAATTTTATTCCTTTTATGGCCAAATAATATTCCATTTTATGGATATACCACATTTTATTTATTCATTCGTCTGTTGATGGGAACTTGAATGCTTGCACCTTTTGGCAATTGTGAATAATGCTGCTATGAACATCAGTGTGTAATCACCTGTTTGAGTCCCTGCTTTAATTCTTTGGGGTAGATACCTAGAGTGGAATTCCTGGGTCATATGGTAGTTCTATGTTTAACTTTCTGAGGAGCCACTGAACTGATTTCCACAGAGCTGCACCATTTTACATTCTGGGTGGGGACATCTACTAGGCACCAGACTTGTTTTCTTCTTAATTGTATGCTTGCTCCGTGCTTCACATGCATTAGGTCACTTAAACCTTTTACAATTTCTTGAAGTTGGTACTATTATTACCTTGATTTTACAGAAGAGAACATGAGGCTGAGCCAGGTCGGTTGACTCTCTCCAGGTTGTGTTGGAACCTGAGCTGGGGAAGTCAGAGCCCAGGATCTGTACCCTGAGCCCCATGCTGGCCTTGCCAAGCCCACTGTGGTCCTAGAGACCTGTGAAGCCAGGAGGCAAGGAGCCCTCTGAGTGAGATCAGGGGCAGGCCACCATCTCCAAACCGCCTGTAACAGGGGCTTGTGAGTAAGCATTTTACTGTGGACAAGATTTCCAGAGTAGGCATCAGGAAGGAAGGAACTCAAAATTAGAAGACAGAGGGGCGAGCCATGGTGGCTCAGTCACAGAGTTCTTGCCTGCCATGATGGAGACCCAGGTTCAATTCCTGGTGCCTACCCATGTTAAAAAAATTTTTAAAAATTGGAAGATGGAGAGTACGGTTAAGAGTTGGCTAAGGAACAGGGACAGGCATAGTTTCATGACAAAGGAGTTCATCAGATTCCACCAAATCTTTGCTCCCCATCTAGGACTGTTTGTTGGGTTACTCCTTGTGCCCTGTGACATCTTAAGAAACTGCTCAGCTCCTGCCAGTGCTCCTTTCTAGATGGAGTTCATCCTTTCCTTTTCTCTGCCAGGACTAATAACTCAACCCTGGCTCTCCTCTCATGATAACCGAGGAGGTGAAGGCCCACCCACCCCACTTCCTCTCCTTCCCTCCTTCCAGGCCTGCCTGTGAGCCATATGGACCCCTGATCTCCCACCCAGCTTCCTTTCTCAAGGTACTGAAAGGTTTCAGAAGAAGTTGCAGTTACACAGTCTTAAAACAGATTATAAATTCTTTATTTGGGGACTAATCTTGTCAGGCTGGTCGACCCTGGTGTTGACTGCTTTTCTAACTTGACATCAGTTAATCCTCACTGCCCAGAAGTTAATCCTTTGAGAACAAGATGAAAAGTGGTTTTGTGAGGCAATATTTAAAGACCTACAAACAATAACATGCCTTTGCCTCTGCTTCTGCAATTTCTATTTCTGGAGAGGGTTCAAAAACCTGTTTGTGTGAATGGATGTGAAGAACTTTTTATGGCTGATCTTGCAAGATGATGCTTTTGATGAATAATGTAGAAGTGTTTGTACTTTAGGGCACATGGCATAAGTGTGTGTGTTTATCAAATATGGTACAGGCGGAAAGGAAAACTGCAGCTAGAAAGGGAAATCCAAAGTCTACACAAGTGCAGCAACAGCTTCCCTCTTGTGAAATGTCAGGGGGAGGGAGTGGAAAGGGGCCTTCATAGGAGACCTCGGGAGAAATTCAGCTATTACATTCTGGGCACTTGACATTTGTAATGCACTTTGGGATGTGATGGGAAATATATCCCCTTACTCTTCCCCCACTTACAAGAATCCACTGTTGCAGCAAGTGCCCTAATTTACAGAAAAGAGATCTGATGTCTAGAGAAGGTAAGTAACTCACTGAAAATTGCACAGTTAGTAAGTAGTAGAGACTGAGGTTCCAAACCGGATGGGATTCCAAAGCACGGGGTCTTCACCCTTGAAGCTACATATGTATATGGCAGAAACAGATACTACACACCTCATGCCTGGCATGACAGACCTCTTTTTGTTGCTAGGTGACCTGTGTTTCTTCCACCAATCAGAGCTCAGCTCAGAACCTCTGCTTCCAGGAAAGTGCCTGGACTAAATAAAGCAGAAGAATGGGCTTATAAAATCAGAATGTGAGAGCTTATGCAAACCTTATAGACTATCCTGCCAACTGGTTTTCAGCTGTGTTTGAGGCACACTAGAAGTTCTACTAATTGTCCTTAGGAGCCACTAAGATAGACAGTCACAGATGAGTGAAGAGGTTTCCAGGGGTTGGACACTGAGACTCCCACTCAATGCTTTAGCACTTTCCATGTTACTTGTTACGTGTTTACACTTTATGTATTATTCTTCTTTTATAAGTTTTCATTTGAACAACTGTTTTGGTTCCTAAGATAATAATAATAACAAATATATTTTCTAATAATGAACCATTACTCTACATGTTCTCTTTTTAACGAAATGCAGAAAGGATAAGTGCTTGCTCAAAATCACAGAGCTAATTAGTAGCAGAACTAAAACTAGAACTCAAGTCCCTGGACTCCAATCCAATATTCCTGCCAATAATCCAGTTTCTTCCTGGTTCTCAGACCCAACCAGATTTTAACACTTCATGACATAAGCAGATATATGCACATGCATATAGATATATTACACAGATCACAGAGTTTATATATATATATAGACTTCTATAACATAGACTATAAATTCATTGAGGGCATGGATCACATTATTCTTAGAGCTTACAAGCCACATTGCCCATGAGTTCCTTGGCTGCCCATAGCTTTACCATGCTGCCTGTGGGTCCCTCCAGCCAATGGGGAACCCCTCCTTATGTTGAGCCAAATTTTATCTCCATGTGTATTCAATATGAATTAGATCTGGTTCTACCTCTTTGGATCCTGGCTTTCAAAAAAAGTGTCTATATACTAAAAGCTTAACAGATAATTCTTAAAAAGAATTATCAGTTATTGCCCACTGTGAATCTTCTTTTCTCTGAGTTTTATATTCATTCTTAGTAGAGGTATTAATGTAATGGTTATGTGTGCTGGCTCTAGATTCATAACTGAGTTCAAATCCAGCCTGCATTACACACATACGTACACATGTACTTGAGTGTGCATGCACATACAAACACAGGAGTTTCCTTCTTCCTTTCCCCGGTGAGTTCTGGGATTCATCCAGCCCAACGTCCTGTTTCACGTGAGGAGCCTGTTAGACCCTTGTTCTAGTTTGCTAGCTGCTGGAATGCAACATACCAGGAGTGGAATGGCTTTTAAAAAGGGGAATTTAATAAGTTGCTAATTTACAGTTCTAAGGCCAAGAAAATGTCCCATTACAACAAGTCTATAGAAATGTCCAATCAAAGGCATCCAGGGAAAAATACCTTGGTTCAAGAGGGCCAATGAAGTTCAGGGTTTCTCTCTCAAGTAAGAAGGCACATGGCAAACACAGTCAGGATTTCTCTCTCTGGGCTGGAAGGACACATGGCAAACACGGCATCATCTGCTGGCTTTCTCTCCTGGCTTCCTGTTCCATGAAGCTCCCCAGGAGGCATTTTCCTTCTTCATCTCCAAAGGTTTCTGGCTGGTGGGCTCTCTGCTTCTCATGGCTTTTTCTTTTCTGCTCTTTCTGAATCTCTCATTCTCCAAAATGTTTCCCCTTTCATAGGACTCCAGTAAAGCAGTCAAGACCCAACCAAATGGGTGGAGACACATCTCCCCTAATCCAGTTGAACAACCACTCTTGATTAGGTTACATCTCCAGGGAGATGATCTGATTATATACAGTATTGAATAGGGATTAGTCTGCCTCTACGAAGTGGGATTTTAATTCAAACATGGCTTTTCTAGGGTATATACATCCTTTCAAACCAGCACAACCCTTCACTCAGGGACCATAACATAGATCCCTATCTAATAACAACTTCAGAAATAAGGTGTGGAAACATAACCAGAGTTAGAGCATTACTTTAAAATATATGAGAATATTATCAATTACTTTATGACATATATTTGGAAAATTAGAAGAAATAGACATATTTCTAGAAAAACTGAATGGCACAAAACTAACTCATGGAGATATAGGATGCTTATATAGTCTGATAATAATTAGAGATATTGAAGCAGAGGTTAAAAAGTCTTCCCACAAGGAAACACAAAAAGGGTTTTATAGGCAAATAGTACCAAGGAACACATCATTTCAATCTTACATAAATTATCCCCAAAGATTTCTCAATTCATTATATGAGGCCAGTGTAACATTAATATAAATAACAGAGAAGAATATTATGGGGAAGAGAAACTATTTGTTCAAAATAGATACAAAGGACCTTAAAATTATTAACAAACCAGATTGACACTGTATAAGAATGATAGCACCTTACGACCGAATTAGATCTGTTCCTGAAATGCAAAGGTGGTTTAATACTTTAAAAATCTACAATAGCATTGTAGATTCAATAAGAGAATATAGGAGAAAAATCCATTTTATTGCCTCAATGCAGAAAAGCATTTGATAAATTTAGCACCTATAATTGGTAAAAACAAAGAAAAAAATTAAACATCACTACACAGGTAACGGGTATCTATGAAAGGATAGCCTTACAGCAAGCATCATCCGATATGAGGGAACATTCAAAAAATGTCCTTACAATAAAAAACAATAAGTGGATGCCACATAAATCGATTCATTATTGCTACAATCAGATGTAGAGAGACCATATTAAAACTCAAAAGACAAAGATTGCAGAGTCTTTATTCACAGACAGCATGAACAGTATATAGAAAATCCTAAGGAACCTATGAAGAATATGGAATTCGCAAGTGAATGTAGCAAAGTTGTAGGGCAAAGCCTATATTCAAAATCCAAATGCATTTCCCCATACTAACAAGTAGAAAAAATAAATTTTTAAAATAATCCCATTTACATTAGCATAAAATATTCTTAATAAATGAACAAAATATGAAAGACCTATAAAACTAAAAACTATAAAACTTGCTGAGAGAAAGAAAAGGAGAGATATACCATGCCCATGGATTGGAAGCCTCATTACTGTTAAGATGTCGGTTCTCCTTTAATTGGCCTTTAGATTCAACACAATTCCAACTGAAATCCCAACTGGTTTCCTTGTAGAACTGGCAAGCTAATTCTAAAATTAATATGAAAATAAAAGAACCTAGACTAGTCAAAACAACTTGGAAAAAAAGGAGAAAGTTGAAGAACTTTTAAGACCTATTTCAGGGCTTACTATAAAGCTACAATAATCAGGAGAGTTTGAAATTGTTGCAAGCATAGACAAGTAGATCACAAAAAACAAAATACAGTCTAGAAACAGACCTCCACACATATGGTCAATTGATACTCAACAAAGCACGAAGTAATTAATGGGGAAGGACAGTCTGTTCAACAAATAGTGTTGTAACAACTAGATATTCATATCTTTAAAAAAATAGAACCTTGACCCCTACCTCATACCATACTCAAAAATTAATTCAAAATGAATCATAGACTTAATATAAAGGCTAACACTGTATCTAGAAGAAAATAGGACAAAATTGTCACATATTTAGAATAGGAAAAGACTTCTTAGACAAGACAAAAAGCACGAGCTATAAATAAAAAAAAATGTGATAAATTAGACTTAACCAAAATAAAAGACATGTTATGATAAAGAAAAAACAAACCATTTGATGGGGACAAAACATTTACAATACATAGAACTAATAAGGTTCCTGTGTCTAGAATATGTAAAGAATTCTCATAACTCACCAATTTTAAAAATCCTGAATTTTAAAAATCAGGCAAAAGTTTTAGAGATATTTCCAAAGAAAAAAGGCATACAAATGGGCCAATGAGCACACAAAAAGAAGCTCAATTAGTCATCTGAGAAACACAAATAAAACAATAATTGATATAAATTCTCATCCACCAGAATGACAAAGCTAAAAAGACAGACCAAAAGCAAAATTAACCATGGTGACAGAAAACAAACTACTAAGTGCCCAGAGCTGGGGGTCAGGGAGTGGGTGGGGTATTGACAGTAATGGGGCAAATTCTATATCTTGATTATGGTGGTGATTATATTGTTGTATACATTTTCCAAAACTCGTCATACTGTCCACTCAAATTGGGTGCCGTTTTATGTATATAATTATTCCACATTAAAGTTAATTTTAACAAAAGACTGAAAATATCCAAATGTTGGAGATAACGTGGAGTATGTGAAACTTTCATACATTGCTGGTAGAAGCGTCAAATGGGACAACCATTTTGGAAGCAGTTTGGCAATTTGTAATAAAGATAAACATGTACTTGTCCTCTGACCCAGAATTTTCAGGTCTTTATCCAAAAGAATCGAAAATATATGTCCTCAAAAATACCTGTTTAAAAAATGTTAATAGTGGTTTTATTCATAAGAGCCTCAAATTGGTAACAACTCAGATATCCATCAACAGATAAAGAGATGAATAGTGGTATAATTATTCAAAGTACTACCCAGCACCAGTGAATAGTGAAAGCACACAGCCATAAATTAATCTCACAGACTTAATGCTGAGTGAAAGAAGCCAAACACAAAATAATACACATTGTATGATTCCATTTAGATGAAGTTTTAGAACTTAGAAATCAGATTAGTGAGTGCCTGGAGCAGTAGAGAGAGATAAAAAATGCAAATGGATCCAGGAAACTTTATGGAGTGATAGAAATACTCCGTATCCTGATGAGAGTGGTGATAACATATGTGTACTCATACGTCAAGACTATATATAAAATCTGTGCATGTTATTGTAAATTATACCCAAAAAAGTTTAATAAAAATATATTTAAAAATAGGAAAAACTACCATCATTATCTGAAAACATTGTGACTGTATACATAAAAAAAACACAAAAAAATTTGTAGGCAAATGATTAGAAATTATAGAAAAGGTAGCTGGATAATAGCTCAATTTTCAAAAGTTAATCCCATTTCTGTACACCAGTAACAAAAAGTTGGAAAACATAGTTTTGGATTTTTGTTTTTTACAAAAAAAAAAAAACCCTTTTATTATAGCAACAAGACCCATAAAATACACAGGAGTTATCGTAAAAATAATGTGCAAAACCTGTATGCAGAAAATTATCAAACTTTACAGTAAGGTGACATTAAAGAAACTCTACATCAAAAGAAAGCATTCCATGTTTATGAATAGAAAGACTCAGCACTGTAAAGATGTCAAGTGTTCTCTTCTGATAAAAAAATCAATGTAATTTCAATCAAAATCCCAATAGAGATTCTCATGGAAATTGACAAACTGATTCTAAAATAGAAGCGCCAAAGGGTAGAGAAAAAGTAGGCAGGAGGGGGGACTCATCTTAACAAATATCAAGACTTCCTATAAACCTGTGGTCATTAAACAGCAGGTATTAGCGGAGGATAGACGAACAGACCACTGGGAAAGAAGAGAGCCCTGAAGTATATTCATGCATATATGTGACTTTGATGTATGGTGGAGTGGCAGCACAGATCAGTGGGGGAATGGAGAACATTCATTAAATGCATCTGGGAAAATGGTCCATATTGGGGAAAAAGGAAATCGAATTCTCATCTCACACCCCACTCACAAAAATGAGCTCCAGATGATCTAAGGATTGAATGCCAAATGCAAAATTAAAAATGTTTAGATAGGTGGATATCTTTAGCCTTGGAGGTAGAAGAAAGGTTTCTTAGGCAAGATGCAATATTTACCAATATTGGAAGGAAAGATAAGTTTGATCATGTAAAACTTTTTAAACTTCAATTCAGTAAAAGAAAATTTTCATTAATGAGTATGTAGTAAATTCCAACAGGTTTTACCATTGGCGTAATTTTGTTTTGATCAATTAAATTACAGTTGCAGCTATAATTTGTGATAACATTTATTGGCTAACAATAAAATGACAAAAAGACACGCAACAAAGGAGAATACTTTTTAAGAAGTGAAAAGGCAAGCTACAAACAGAAAGATATTTGCAACATATTTAACTAATGAGAGGTTAAGATTCAGAATACATAAAGAATTATAAAACAGCAAAAGCCGAAGACAATTCAGTAATATGATGGGCAAAGTTTCATGGAAAAAAATACAAAATACAGATAGATAATCAAGATATGAAGCGGTATCTCACCTCACAGACATACAGATGAAGGCCATTAATGGGAAAACTAAGACTGGACATATCGTAGGTTAAATCAACAGAATCCCTGAAATACTAGCGATGGGACTGGAACTTTGCATTGTCTTGTAAAATTGAAAATTCACATAACTTATGAGACAGCATTTCCTCTTCTGGATATATAAGAGAAAAATGTGCATACTTGCACAAAAAGACATGTACAAGATTATTTGTAGTGACATCTGTTTCTGCACAATAGTAGAAAAACCTGAAAGCAATCTGCTAAATAAATTGTCATATATTCACAAAATTGGATAGGACATAGCAAAGGAAATGAATGAACAATAACTACATGCAACATATAGGTAAATATTCCTAACCAAATATTTAATGATAAAAGCAAGCCTGAAAATATCACATAAAGTAAGATACTCTACATATAAAGTCCAAAAATGAAGAGAACAAAGCAATGTTTTGTTTGGTATACATATACATGTGTTAAGTATGTTATAAAACCAAATAAAGGAAGGAAAAGAATGATAAACAGAACATTCAGGAAGTGGTTACCTTGATTGTAGGAATCAAGAAGTTGGGAGAAGAATGAGCTGATAGGTTATGTTCTAGTTCTTGGGTTGGATGAAAGTGGTAAAAAAGAATACTGTCCACCCCCCATCCTTCCCTCCCCCCCCACCCCTCAATGTCCACGAGCCAAGGAAAGCAGCCAGCTTCTAGAGTATGAAAAAGGCAGGAAAACAGAGTTCTCCCCTAGAGCCTGCAGAAACACAGCCCTGTCAACACCTTGATTTCATCTCAGTGAGACCCATTTTGGACTTTGACCTCCAGAACTGGGGATGATAAAATGATGAATTTGAATTTTAAGCCACTAAGTAATCACAAGAATAAAAGAGTCTTTAAGGAACCAATGATAATGAACCATTAGTCCAATTCTATACAATCTGAAGCCCCAAAATATCTTTAAATTAATTTTCTAAATATTTAAATGTTTAAGTTTAAATTTAGAAAAATACAGTGCCCCCAATGTCGCTAACTTCTGTAAGGAATTTCTTCCAGATATATCAGTTGAGAATTTATAACCCCTCAAGAGTAGTGACAACTGTTCCTAAGGAGAGCAGATGCTGGGTAGAAAAGGGGGTGAAGAGACCTGGGACTTTTAATTACTGATCAATCACTGTTACTGGGCAAGGTTCCAGTGTCAAGAGGATGAAACTAAATGGGTGGTTTCAAATGTGCAAGCAGCAAAACCTTTTTTCGAAAAGTCATCACAAATGGAAGCCCAGTGATAAGAACCAGGCTGCGCTTTTTGGTTCTTGGTGTAGGGGAGAAAGGCTGACCCATCCTAAAAGAACAGCTGTGGCCACAGCCAGTGGGGAAAGGTAGTGATGTCCAAATGTAAAGGGCTACACAAGTGGACCAGACTTCTAGGGCTGACTCTGCAGGGCAGAGCCTATTCCCATGCTCACTGTCAGTATTAGTCGGTTTTTGCCAAGTAAGGAAAAAAACCTCAAAATCTTGGTGGTTTATAACCAGCATTTGTTTTTCTCCTGCATGGGTCAGCCTCATGGGCTAACCACTTCAGGCTGCAGGTCAGGTGCAAATCTGGTCCCCATGTCTTCATTCTGGGGCCATGTTATTTACAAGGCAGATCATGGGCACTTGAGATGGTAAGCCAAATCAGATCTGCACACTGAACACCTCTACTCATATAACTTCTGTTCCTTTAGCCAAGCCCAGCATCAGTAGAGCAGAGATATATACTCCACCCACTCTAGTGGGAGGGACTGTTAAGTGCTGTAGCAACGGCCATGGGTACACTACTGGGTAACAGGAAAAGAATGAAGAATTGGGAGCAATAATACAGCCTACTATGCTGTCCCCTCATAGAGAGGGTTCCAGCCTGCACCATGGAGTGGAACAAAAGTTCCTGAGAGTATCCTCCCTGTCTCTAATGGCCTGTCAGCAATTACTGGAAATGTCAGTGTGATGGCTGAGTTCATGAGTCAACTTGGCCAGGTGACGGTGCTCAGTTGTCTGGTTGAGCAAGCACTGGCTTGACTATTGCTGTGAGGACATTTCCTGGACTTGAATCATCAGTAAGTTAATTGCATCTGTGGCTGATTGCACCTGCAGTCAACTAAGGGGAGTGTCTTCAGCAATGAGATACATTTAATCCAATCAGTTGAAGGCTTTTAAGGGAGAGATGATGAATTGGGTCATTGGAGTTGCCAGCCTGTGGCCAGTCCTACAGAATTTAGACTCATGCATTCACACAGTTGTGTAAGACACTTTTATAAAATCTCACATTTATAGATACCTCCTGTTGGTTCTGTTTCCCTAGAAAACCCTAATGCAGTCAGTATAAATGGTGCTTTAGTTTCCTGGGCTGCTTAAGCAAATACCATGCAATGCGTCAGGTTAAACAATGGGAATTTATTAGCTTACAGTTTTGAGACTAAAAAAGTACATATCAAGGTATCATCAAAGCAAAACTTTCTTTCAAAGACTAGTGTTCTGGGGCTGGCTGCTGGTGATCCTTGGCCTTTAATTTGTCACATGGCAAGGTACATGGCGGCCTCTTCTGGCCTCTCCCTTCTCTTCCAGGTTCTGCCGGTTTCAACTACTGAATGCTCCTTCTGTGGCTTTCTTGCCACCGGTTTGAATTTCACTCCACTTATAAATGACTCCAGTAATAGGATTAAGACACATCCTGATTGAGGTGGGCCACACCCTCTTACCTGAGTAGCCTCATCCAAAAATCCTAGGTAAAATGGGTTCATACCCACAGGAATGGATTAAATTAAAGAACATGTTTTTCTGGGGTACATACCGTTTCAAACCAGTACAAATGGTGCCTAAAGAAATGAATTAACCTCTTTAGGGTGTACTTTCTAAATCTGAATGTATTACAATTTTTTCTCACCTCCTGGGGAGAAATCAGTTCCCTGCTAGGTAGAGCAGCTTTCCCAGAAAAACGCTTGCTGTGTGGCCACCCCCTTCCTGAAGGTAACCCTGCACTCTGAGTAAAGAATGTCATTTGAGGCCCAGTTCCTCCAGCTCAGAGCACAGCTATCTTTGGGGACCACTGTGAGTTTGCCCATGGGGTATCCTTACTCCTATCACTTCACCTACTAAGTAGAATCATGCAAACATGAATACAACAGCATCTATCTGTGGTCAGGAGTTACAGCAGATGGGTTCCTGTGCCCTCTCTAGTTCTCATATTCCCTTACCTTCTCGCCTTTCCAGCTCTCATTCCCTGAGGGGAATTTTCCTGGACCCATGCCCTCTCACTTTCTCACTCTACCCCTCAGTCATGCAAAGCCAAGGTGCTAGGTGTGCCTATACTTTATGTCTTGGCTTGGGTTGGCCTCTGATTGACATCATCACAGAGCCTGATTCCAACATCAGTCTTGGGGGATCAGCCTTGCTCAGCCCTGCACCTGTGTGACTGCCTAAATACCACCATCCGCCAATGCTAAAGCTGCCTGTTCTAGTTTGCTAGCTGCCGGAATGCAATATACCAGAAACGGAATGGCTTTTAACAAGGGGAATTTAATGAGTTGCTAGTTTACAGTTCTAAGGCCAAGAAAATGTCCCAATTAAAACAAGTTTATGGAAATGTCCAATCAAAGGCATCCAGGGAAAGATACCTTGGTTCAAGAAGGCCGGCGAAGTTCAGGGTCTCTCTCTCAAGTGAGACGGCAAACGGCGAACGCAGTCAGGGCTTCTCTCTCGGCTGGAAGGGCATATGGCAAGCCAGGCATCATCTGCTAGCTTCTTCTCCTGGCTTCCAGTTTCATGAAGCTCCCCAGGAGGCGTTTTCCTTCTTCATCTCCAAAGGTCACTGGCTGGTGGATTCTCTACTTCGTGTGCTGCTCTCTCTGAATCTCTCATTCTCCAAAATATTTCCTCTTTTATAGGACTCCAATAAACCAATTAAGACCCATCCAAACGGGTGGAGACATGTTGTCTCCTAATCCAGTTTAACAACCATTCTTGACTAAATCACATCAACCAGGGAGATGATCTCATTACAGTTTCAAATATACAGTATTGAATAGGGATTATTCTACCTTTAAGAAATGGGATTTATATTAAAACATGGCTTTTCTTAGGGGCTGCATTTCCTTTCAAACCAGCATACTGCCCATTAACAGAAACTGGAGGCCAGTATAGAGGATAGGGCCAAAAGGAAAAGGCCCATGGGATTTTGACTGTCCCCTTTGAAAAGAAAGTGTTCCCCATTCTCCAAAGACCAGCTATCTGGCCAGTTTTGGTTCCCTATCTGCAGCCATCTGTTTACTTAAGCAAAGGTTAAAAAAAAAAAATGTAATGTGAGACCATCATATCCTTGTCCTATGCTTGGAAAACACAGACATTTCCTACTTCAGCTTCCCCTGCTCCTTTGCCCTTTGGGTTTGAAGGATTAGTGGGTTCTGACATCCCTGTTCTCTAAGCGTAAACTCTCCACAAATAACAATTTTAGCACAAGGAGGGTAAAAGGCAAAGATGAAAAAGAGGAAAGCAGTGAGTTGCCTCAGAATTTGCTTGATCTGAATTGCTTTTCAGACCCTCACACTGAGATTACGCTTTTGTTTTGTGAGCCTTGGGTTTGAATGGGGCTCTCTCGTGCATCTCACAAGGGACTGGAGAGGAAAGAATGAAGTGCACGTCAATGCAGGGTTGATAATCCTACAACCATTGACTTGAAGAGCTGACCAACAGGGCCCATGCCTGGCTAATCTGCTGTGTCAATGCATATTATTAGCCACCCTTAATTGATGGATTATTGACAGAGAGAGAGCAGGGGTGAGTGCTGATAGCCTCAGTGTGAGGGCCTATTTGGGGAGATTTAACCTGAAAATTATAGTTAGAGTAGAATATAATGGCTCCTCCAAAGCCATTGCCTGGCATTGGATTAGGACCCAGAGAACCATACTCAAAAGGATGGTCCCAAACCCCAGCTTTCCTCCTATCAGATTGGACAATCCTTTCAAGACTGAACAACCTCTATGGTCCTCCCCAAACATATTCTCAGTCCTCCAGTCCATGCTGCTCTGAACAGTGGTTTTCAGCCAACAGTCTGAACAGTGGTTTTCAGCCTTTTATATTAAATTCTAAATTCATCAGGGAGTGGAGGGGAGGGAAGGATAGGGATGGTGGAGAGCTGTAGAGAGGATAGGACAAAGATTCAAATTCTAACACCCCTCATTCTCCCACAGTACTTTGCTCCCTCACAAGCCACTTAAGAATGCCAGTGTCATTTATTTGTAGTCATACCATGTCACAATGCTTGCCAAGGCCTGAGCAAGACACCATAGGGTTGTCTTTTAATTTAACCCATGCTCCCTGCCCTCCAGTTTGGGTGAAAAACCCCTGAAAGTGGCTGCTGGGATCTGGAGCAAGGGGTCACCCTGACATGCCCCATGCCCCCTCTTTCAATTGTTCTTAAAGGCGTCATCTTCAGCCAGAAGAACCCAAAGGCATTAGAATATTTGTGGCACCACCACAACCCTCAATTTTCATCATCTCTTCTTTCATCCCTGTAAATTCAATTCTGGCTGGGGGTTGGGGATGGGGGTGAAATGAAAACCTTTCCATGTCTGCATGTTGAAGTCCAATGCAAAAAATAATTAAATCTCCACCCATTTATCTTCCATCTCTAATTCCAATCCATTGTTCTGAGAATGATTGGAGTGGTGTACTTTTCCCTCCCACTGTGTAATTTAAAATTGAGTTCACACTTAGCTAACTTTTTACTGTTGGAAAGGTTTCTGCAGCACACAGAACAGTTCTAATTTGGAGCTCGAACAGAGAGAAGGAGCTGGTATTGTAGGAATGTCAGGGAGTGCCTGTTTTAATGGCTGTGGGGTGGCTGAGTAGTTGCAGATGTGAGTGCTTTCGTGGAAGCGGCATCACTAAGGCTGGAACGAACGCCTCAGAGCCCTGGCATTTCAGACTGGGTGCAAGCCTGGGACATAAAATTTCTTTTCCGATGCTACTTTTGAGTGTCAGAGCCAGTACTTGATCCACAATATGGTAGCTCTAATGAATCCATTCAATCTAATCTTCATAATCATGGTATCTCCAAGGTAGAAAATTAATTGGATGAAGCTAAATATCCCCTTTTCATGTCAACGAAATTGGTTTTTCTGGGGATTAAAGGATTAACGTGGTGTTAAGTCCCTAAAGAGGTTAAAATACTTTATTATTCATTACAAAACACAAAGATTGGGCTGTTATTTTTTTCTTATGTCACTGCCGCTCATTTCATTAAAGTGAGTGCCCAGAAGAACTGTTAATGACAATCTCAGAAGCTCCTAATGCCCTTCAAAATGCATCTCTAACCTGCTTGCAAACTCTTTCTGGGGAAAGCGGCCTGAAATATATAGAGTTGAAGCCTTTTACAGCGAATTCTCAGAGCCAAATGACAGGGGACAGGAATAAGCTTTCAGGTAAGGCATCAAAGCTGTAAGATATAGCATTCCATACTGATGTTCTCTCAACTTTTGACCAGAAAAGCACAATTCCCAAGGACCTACTGAGAAGATATTTCCAGTTTGGGCCGAAGGACAAGAAAGTTGAGCTGTGCCATGTCACCACATGAGACAGGGGTAGCCACTTTTCAAATTAGAATTTATCTTCTTTACCCACACCATATAAAAGTGATTGATGTCACTGTGTTCCCATCAGAGTTCGTACAATTTTGAGTTGTGAAGATCCCTAAATCCAATGCCGGCCTTTTGCAACTTGGGAAACCAAGGCTTGGACCTATGATGTGATTTGCTCTTGGTCACATAAGAATAAGTGGTAGGGTGGCATTGGAATCCTTATTTCCTGACCCTGAAATCTCTTTCCCTCTATTCCATGCTCCCCCAGCCTTCTGCATTCTCCTCCAGGTGGAGAGCTTTGTGACTAAGGGCCCACATTAAAAGCCAGATAATGGGAGTTAGGACTCAGTCAGAGACCAGGACACATGTCAAGGTCATGGGGTTACCCAGTGACCAGCTGTGACCTCAGCCACATAAGGCCCAGATTCTCAGCCACAGAGACATACTATTCACCAGACTCAGCAAGCCTTGCTCTCCCTCTCATTCAAATCCATCCTGGGTGGCTCCTGTTTCCCTTTAAGGGCACATAAAGACAACGAGACTGCAAAACAATCAGTGCAAACACCATCAGACCAATCCTAATCATATACAAAGTTCTAGGCTAGGGAAAGAATAATGAGTTAACCATGAGGTTGGGCATTTTGAAAAAATAATGTAAAGCAACTATAATATAAGAAGAGTGGGCGGGCCACGGTGGCTCAGTAGGCAAGAATGCTTGCCTGCCATGCCAGATGACCCGGGTTCGATTCCCAGTGCCTGCCCATGTTAAAAATAAAAAATAAAAAATAAAAATTACCAAGAAGAGTAAGACAAGATAAAGAATCATGAGAGGTAATATCAAAAATCTGGAGTCAAGAGGGAGGTCTCTTTTTAGTTGGGGAACCCAGAAATGAATCATGGATGAGAAGGTAGCATCTGAATGAGTCTCGAAGCAAGGATAAGTTTCAGGAGCTGTAGATAAGGCAAAAAATCACTGCATCTAGAAGAAAACACATACCCAAAAAAGTAAGTAGAGAGAGCTGTTTAGGAGGCAGTAAATGATTTTCTTTGAGAACAGTTCTTATGTCTTCACCTTCAGGAAGTCTTCCCTGATTGCTCCAGACTGGGTTAAATGCCCCCTCCTCAGTGACCACTCCCCTGCTCCAGCACTCTAAGCAGACTCCTACTGTAGTGCTTTGCACAGAATGTTGTTACGGTCTCCCCCCGCCAACTAAACCTTGAGCAACTTGCAAGTTCAAGGTACTTTCTAGCATTTTTGGTATATGACCTCCAGCACATGGTACGTTCCTCAAAATATTACATAAATGTGTCAAGGGCTCAGTCTGGATCTCTGAAGAGAAATGGTAGAAAGAAGTCTTGAAAGGAAGTTTGGGCCTATTTGGGGACGACTTTCACTGCTGAGACAAGGAGCTCATGCTTCATCTACTATGTAATGGGTCAGGGAGCTAGTGGCAACAGAGCTATCCTTTGAGGGGAGTTATCTGACCAGCTGGTGTAGGATGGATTTAAGGAGTGAGAACTAAAATCCGAGTCATAGTTCAGGAGAATCTTTGCGTGCCCGTGTGTTGATCCATGTGAAGGGGCCTGGGCCAGGGCAAAGACGGTCAGGAGGAAGAGGGGCTGAGAGTGCAGAGGGAGCTGCCAGGTCAGGAGGGCTTTATTTCTTTTTCATTCTTAGCTCTGTGTTCCTCAGTTGGCAAGGGTAGGGTGGGGGCTGTGTAAGGTCTGTTTCTTAGAGGGATGGTCTAAGTGAAAATACTTACTTCTTGTAAAGTGCTTTTAACTTTGTGAGTGCAGTAAGCATAAGAAAGGGAAAGAAGTGTTATTTCTGGATCTTCACTGGAGAATGCCAAGACAGTGAGGTGGATGAGGGAGGTATCCAGAGAGACACAGGAAATCAGACCCTCAACTAAATTACTTGGAAATCAGGATTAATCCTTTAGCTATTGTTAATATGTTAATATGTTGCAGACACACACACCTTGCCACCACCAAACTGTAAAAATATTTCTCTACTGGTACAGAATTACAAGAATCAGTGGAAAGCAGTATAGAACAGTGGCTCATAGAAATGTCTCCAAATCAGGATCATGGCTTCACAATCTACGAGCTGAAGAACTTTGGGCAAATTATCCAACCTCTCTGAGCCTCAGTTTCCTTGTGTGCAAAATGGAGACAATAACAGTATCTATGTCAAGGGGTTCTCCTGAGATTTGGATAAGAATGTATTGAACTATATTGCATAGCATCATTATACACTATATATATATAGCACAATATATAGCATATATAGTACATTACATATACTGTGCATTATTATATATTACCATATTTCTAATACATTATTCTAGTAGACTAATTTTAGTGTTGACTTTAAAAGGGAACGTCTTGCATACCAAAGTGAAAGGAGACCTGAGTCAAGCTGAAGCAAATGGGATTTCTCTGCCCAGCAGCAGCAGGAAGCTGGCAGCATTTGTGGGCAGGGGAATGGAAGAAAGGAATATATACATTTGACCTCTAATACATGCTAGCCAGCGGCAAGTCAACTGGCAAAGGAGCAGAGGCAGGATGATTGTCTTCTATGGGCTTAAGCTTTGTGGCAAAAGTTTAGAAAAGCTACAAGTGACAACGAAAGGTTGGAATTGGCCTGTTGAGGAGGAAAGGAAGAAAAGGCTTGTTACTTTGGAGTGGAATTCCATGAAGTGGCTGGCATTAATGGCCAGCTCTGAACATCAAAGCACATAATTTTTACAGGTAATATTTTAAAAGTAATTATTGATGGTATCAACTTGCATTTCTAGCCCTCTTTAATTTCTCAATGTACTTTCAGACCATGGCCATCCTCTTCTTCCTCACTACCTTCCAGGAAGGCTGCAATTATATTGTTTGTCCTGAATTACAAAGATGAGAAGCCTGAGGACAAAGAGGTTCCATGACTTACCCAATGCCACCCTTGTAATCTCATGCACATGCTGCTCTCATTTGCAGTCAGGTCTTTTTGTTGTGTTGCATCATTCTGAATACTATCCAGCCTTTCTCTAGACTCCTTTCAATGATTCTGAAGGTCCTGGTCCATCTTGTCTATTTCTTTTGCCTCTGCCATGTTCCATCTCCTCCCAATTCCTGTCCTCCAGACCTGCTGCAGCACCTCTAGGTGCTTTATCCAGCCAATGCTCAAGCATCCTTAAGGAACAACAGACCAAATGACCTTCATGCTCAGAACACTTGCTTCAACCATTCCCAACTCAAGGGGCCTTCAGGCTGACCTCAATTACCCAAGAGTGTGCCCTGATGTAGGATGAGTTCTGGAGAACCATCTAGCTAATGCTGGGGCTCTGCACACTGGATGTGATGGAGCTGTTGACCAAATGGGTAGATGTTAACCCCGTTATTGGCCATGGCGAAGAACAGCTCTACCAGGAACAAGCTGCTGGTGGTGGAGCCTGCAGCAGAGGCCATTCTCCAAAGGAACTCCCAAGTTATTCTTTGGGCAGAGGAAGGAGGTGGTTATCACAACATTTCCTAAGCTGAGAAACCTTGTTTCAGAAACAGTTGAGAAACTGTTTCAGCAACTGGCTTTGGAAAAGGAAGGAAGAAGGCAAGTGGGACAAAGAATCTAGCAAGTTCTAAGAGGACTATGGTAGATTTTAGAGCCCTTACTGGAATGGAGATTAAATTCCCCAGAGCCAAAGGGACTCTAGAGACAGTTAATCAGCCCTCCCTCCCAGTTTTTTAGGCTCTCTATTTTAAGTTCCATCAGAATTTAATGTAGCTGGTGGTTCCTATCTTAGTTTACCACAGAAAAGCCCGAGCTGAAATAAAAGTTAATGCTATAACTTTAACCTGTATAGAGGGTCGATAGGAGAAACATTTAGCAGCGTTTCTCTACCTTTGCAGACCTCCAGCAGAAAGTAGCATCTGTTACACTAGCCAATGCCCTTGCACAGTCCGACACAATCAATCCACCTTGTGCACACAGCTGGCAAAGCCTCTTTCTCTTCCAACTTGTATTCCCTCTCTCTCCAGATATTACAGACTGGACAAGTGAGTGTGCATTCTTTTTATTTATTTATTTATTGCCTTAGTTTCTAAGAAGCTCAGCACTATCTTCAGTGTTCAGCTGCAATAATTGATTCCACCCTCATTACCGCCAACATCAGTTTCCCTTTACTTTCTTTTACTCGCTTTTTAAAAAATTGTTATTTAATGTGTGGCTAATTTATTTTTTGTATGTTGTATGGCGGGGTCACATTTCATTATATTTACATTTGAGTATCCCGTTATTGCAGCACCAATTGTTAAATTTTTTGTTTTTTGGTTTTGCTTATTTGTTTTTTGGGGAAGTGCATGGACTAGAAATCGAACCTGGGTCGCCAGCATGGCAGGTGAGAATTCTACCACTGAACTACCCTTGCACCCCCATCTGCCCAGCAGCTAATTCTGTAAGCTGCTCAGATCCTGCCCCTTTCCCTCCCAGCACCTGCCACCCCCATTTAGGAAAGGAAGGGATAATAGATGAGTGATGAATAGAGATAGATGAATGGTAGGTAGGGAGCGAGATAGAAAAAGAGAAACCAAGCTAGCTTTGGGTGAATGGATGGAGGGCTGGTAGATGGATATATTAGCCTGAATTTCATCATTTCAGCCACACAATTAGACCAAAATGAAATAAGGAGTCCAGAGTCAGCCCTGTTATTGGTCCAAGAGTTCCATTCAATTCAATTTAACAAAGATGAATTGAGTATCTACATCTTGAACGCAAATTTCTCCAGGATGCAGTTAATTTTCGTTCACATTTATATCCAACACAGGGCTACCATGTAGTAGGTGCTCACAAAATATTTGAGGTAAATCTAATTTAAGTGAACTAGAAAAGAAACTCTAGCAGATGCAAAACATAAAGCTCACAGCCCACCATCTCCTTGGGGAACTATAATTCTCAGACCCAAATAGGTAACAGTGGCCATATAATCAATACACCCCACCTAAATCAGCCCGGCTGATCCCCTCAGACCCTGCTTGTTGCTGCTACGGGCAGGAATATTTCTCCATCTGCAATGCCCTCCCCGTTCCCATCCACTTAACCAGCTCCTACCAGCCTTTGAGGCTTAAATCAAGTCTTACCTCCATAAAGCTTGTTTCCAATTCCAGTCAGCCCACACTGGCTTCAGACTTTCCCTGATCATTTTCTGCAAATCAGGCTTCTCACGTATCTCCAACTGCCTGTGAACTGTCCACACAAACATCTCCCAGGCACCCCCATTTCAGCTCTCCAAAGTGGAACCCCCTACTCCCCAAGTACACTGAGTCATTAAATTTACAGGTCTTGTGATGAAATGACCTGACTGCCCAACTGTATTAGATAGGATTCATCAGAGAAGCAGAACCACTAGGAGATAAATATGTGATTATACACACACACACACACGGTATATATACATATGTATATGTGTGTATATATATATATATATATATAGGAGATATACAGACACACATATATACATAAATATACAGGAGCAATATTTAGAATATATATATAGCATATATAGGGGAGATAGATATATATGCATATATACATATATATACACACACACATAACTATATAGGCGATATATGCAGGATATATATATGTGTGTGTGTGTGTGATACCATATATATGATACACACTCACATATAAATGAATTTGTTACAGGGATTTGGCCTCCCAATCATGGGAGGTGGTTTAGCAATCTTTGTAATATGTCTTTGCATCCGATGCTGGAGCTAGAGGTTCCTGAAGCATCGGGAAAGAAAGATGGAGATCAAGAACAAGCTGAAGCCCACCAGCACAATCTCAAGCCTTTGAGGTTGGACCAAACCCATCCCAGCTCTTGTTGCCTCTGGCCCTCGTGGTGCGGGTATCCTGTGGAAGGCAGAGTCCTTTGTGATGGAGCTAGCACACCCACCTGGCCTGGAACCGGGAAGCAGGAGGATTGGCTGAGGGAAGGTGGAGCAGTGACAGCCCAACCATACCTCACGCCAACCAACTGAGCCAACAGACCAGTATCAACGGCTGTGAGCTGCTTTTGTTTTGTTCTCAAAGTCTCCCACAAGAATCTTCCTTGTGACACACGCTCACCAGAACCATCCAAGAAAGGGAATTCTGGGAAATGTAGTTTAGCCCAGCCAAGGTTAACATTTCAGGGCTACCCCACCATGGGTGATCTTCACGGCCTTGGACAAGTGACAACTTTCAGAGCCTCTGTTTTCTCATTTGTAAAATGGTAATGATTATAGCTAAGGATTCTCATATGAATTAGATACACTTAAGTCTGTTGAGTTCTTGGCACAGTGCCTGGCTCATAGTTAGTGATCAATAAATGTTAGCTTCTATGATTGATTTGGCCTCTGCTATTCTCCCAGCTCAGTTAGTGGCCACCCCTGCACCCAAGCTGGTAAACTGGGAATCAGCCTCGACCCCTTCCCACCCCTCAACTGCTCACAGCCACTCAATCTCAAGGACCTGCCATTATCCTCTACCTGAAATCCTCTACCTGAAATTTCCCTCCTTTGTCCCCACTGCCTTTACACTAGTTTAAAGTAGACCTCATTCTTTGCCTGACTTACTATGAAGTTTTCTAAGTTCAGTCTTGTCTCTCCCATTATTCCTATAGTTGATCAAAATGATCTATTTACAAAAAGAAAAGGAAAAGACAAGTACTGAAAGTAATAAGCTGAATTGTGCACCTCCCCCACCAAAAAATTATGCTCTTAATCTCTTAATAATCCACTCTTATAGGTGTGAATCCATTGAAAATAGGATCTTTTGAAGTTATTTTTAGATAAAGTGTGGCCAGTGAATCAGAAGGAGACCTTACAGAGAAGGTCACAAGGAGGAGATATAAGCCGGAAACCAATGTAATCCAGAGGAGAAAGGAGACGACATGGTCATGTGCTTTGCCATGTGACAGAAAAGCCAAGAAATCCCAAGGATCACTGGCAGTCAGCCCCAGAATGTTGCAGACCTTGGGGAGAAAGCATTGCCTTGCTGACTCCTCAGTTTTGGACTTTTCTTAGACTCAAAGCAATAAGCCAATAAATTTTCATGATTATGTTAAACCACTGTATGACATTTGTGATCACAGATGGGAAACAGACACTGCATATCACCACCACCTCTCAACCCCCACTGCCACCCCTGCTTCAACTGGTTCTTCTGTTGCTCTCAAGGCCACAGCTAATTCCTTACTATTCCCCTAGGGACTCTGCATGATGTGGACCCTTGCCCTTGCCCAGTGTTTTAGTTTCTTTGGCCATTCAAGCAAATTCCATGAAATGTGTCAGCTTAAACAATGGGGATTTACTGACTCACAGTTTTGTGGATAAATAAAAGTCCAAATTGAAGCATCATCAAGGCAATGTTTTCTTCCTGAAGACTGGCCTTCTGGGGCTGGCTGCTGGTAATCCTTGGTCATTGGCTCCTCTCTCATACAGCAAGGCACTTGGCAGCCTCTCCTGACCTCTTTCTTCTCTTCTGAGTTCTGCAGACCTTCAACTTCATGCTTCCTCTGGCTTTCTCTCTGTGCCTAAATTTCATTCTGCTAATAAAGGACACCAGTGATAAGATTAAGGCCCAACCTGATTAAAGTGGGCCACACCCCAACTGAAGTAGCCTCATCAAAAGGTCCTATTTACAATGAGTTCACACCCACAGGAATGGACTAAGTTTAAGAACATATTTTTCTGGGATACATATAGCTCCAAGTCACCACATCCAGTTTTTCCCCACATGTACCACTACCTCCTGACACATGAACCATCTGCAGTTGCCCAAAGGCATTATGTTCTTGCCTTTTTTTGTAGCCTCAGTGTACAGAACTGGATTAATCATGACCTTGGCCCATCTCAGCATCTGCATATGCAGGGCCTTTCTCTGCATTTATTTATTTATTTATTTCAACAAGAACTTGTCCCGAAAATACAGTGCCTGAATCTCCTCCCCATGACACCTTTCTACCTTCCCAAGCCACAAACAACCACCCATAAAACCACTTGTACAATTGACTCCAGCTCTTTGGCCAAAAGGGCTTGCTAAGCCTCCCTGCCCACCCTACCCTGACCCCTGCATTTAGAAGAACAGCCCACCCAAGAGAATACCCACTCTGGGTCATGTGGGATGGAACAGAGGCTCATCGTAACTACTGCAAATACCCTGGATGAGGTGTGAAACCTTCAATTATAACATGCCTTGCCATGGTGCACAACTGTATGCAACAAAGGCCACCTCCTTTTCCTTCAAAAAAATATGGCTTTCCACAACTGAACAGCTCCAGCTGGTCCCCTCTGTATTACCTGTGAACATGGGCCCCCCGTACTTTCTCTGCACCCAGGGTAAGTTCTGGCTAAGCATCCTCCTCCTGCATTCTTTGTCTTAGCTTCCATACTTTGTTTCTGAATGCCTCAGGTCATATCTTCTACATGTAAGTCACTAATTAGTGATCACTAATTTCTCTTACTACCTTTCAAAAACACCTCCTTAAGTTGAATTCTTTGTTAAAATTTGCCAAGGGCTGTCTATTTTAATGGGTTGAGCTTGCTAAAATCAGTAGTTTTATCTCTAACAAGCAACTACATAAATCTGGCATTCCCTTCTGGCCTTGAAAACACAAATACCAACAGGAGCCAGGCAGGTTTTGGAAAACATACACAAATCAGATAACTGGGCCCCATGCCTGTATACTCTGAGTCAGAAGGTTAAGATGGGTTCTGATTTCTATATTTTAAACAAGCTCCCTGTTTTAGTTTCCTCATTGTTAAAGCAAATCCATATAACGGGTCAGCTTAAATAAAGGGAATCTATTGGCTCATGGTTTTGAATATAGGAGAAGTCCGAAGTCAAGGTGTCAAGATGATGCTTTCTTCCAGAAGACTTCTGTTGTTTTTGGGGCTGGCTGCTGGTGATCCCTGGTCCTTGGCTCCTTCATCATATGGCAACACACATGGCAGCCACTCCTGGCTTACATTTCCAGCTTCTGGCTGCTCCCTCTGGCTTTCTGTCTGTGACTTTCCCTATAGGACCTTCAGTAATAAGATTAAGACCCATCCTAAGTCGGCTGGGCCACACCCCAACTGAAGTAACCTCATCAAAGGGTCCAATTTCCAATAAGTTCACACCCACAAGAATGTATTAAGTTTAAGAATGTTATTCTCGGGTACATAGGTCCAAGCTGCCACACTTTCCAAGTGGTATAATGCACATCAAGGTTTGAGAATTGCAGTAATTTTAAAGTCAGCCTACGTGTCCCTTCTCCGGGATGCCTTGCTAACCCCTCATCACCCTCACCCTCAGCCCCAAACTAGAGGTTCCTCCTCCAGGGTCCCAAATCCATCCTCAGTTTACCTCCAACTTAGGACACATCACACTGTCTGTCATTATCTGCCCATCCACCTCTTTCCTCCTCCAAGGCAAGCCAGAAGCTCCCAGAGGATAAAGATGGTGATAGAGGAAGCCCAAATATTGGGAATGTAATTAAAGTCTCTGAATGGTACCCATAAAAGTGATTAAAATGGTGAATTTTGCATTTGTACCAATGAGATAATAATAATAATGACAGCTAACATTTATTGAGGCACAGAGAAGTTAAGTTACCTGCTCAAAGTCACACAGTTAGTAAGAGAAACCAAGCGTCAGTCCCAAAGCCAGTGCTCCTAACTTCCAAGCCTCTCTAGGAAACTGTATTGTGAACAGTCATTGTTGTGGGAAAGTAGAGGAGGAAGAGGTCAGAGGATTGGAATAAAAAAGAAAAATTTTGTATTCTTCATAGCCTCAGTGCCTGGCACAATACCTACCATATAGTAAATGCTTGGAGAATGAATGGATGAAAGAATGAATGACTATACATTTACAAATGAGAAGACCAAGGATGAGAAGTGAAATGACTTGGCCAAGAACACTCAGCTAGTTGGTAATAAGCCAAAGATACACATCCCAGGAATCCTGACTCCCTGTCCAGTGCCCTTGCCTTTCTATGCCTTATTTTCCAATACTAATAGCAGAAATATTCAGAAATAAATGCTCTTAGTCCATAGGGAATGGTTGCTTTAACCTACTTGCCTCCCTCCTGCTGGAGTTCAGACATCACTTCTTCTCTGGGATCTGTAAGCATCAAGACTTCTTCTGGGTCTCACTGAAGACTGTTAAATAAAGGCAAATACAACTACTGCCCTTCCAGGGTCTTGCATCAAGCCAAAGAAGCCAAAATTACTCATACCAACAGCCACTGGAATCATTCTGGCAAAGAAAATATCCTGCTAAAATTTAGTGCTGGGCTACCCAGCCTCTGACCACCCATGGCACAGGGGTGTTCTTTAAATTGTGCTCTCTTATTCTCACCTTGGGCCCCAGGTCTTGGTGGTACTGTCACTGACAGGAGAAGGACCTGGCAAGGCAGAGAGTTAACTGAAAATCATTATTTGGAAATGATTCCAACCTGGGCTAGGGCAAAGATTGAACACCTCATTTTTCAAGAATCTTGGTCATTGAGAAATAACTACTGAGTATCTGAATGAACTGTGATGTCTGGGATTTGCTTCAAAATACAGTAGGACTTCATTTTATGCAAACTTCACACATGCAAATTCAGACATATATGATTTGCAATTGAAAAAACAAAGGCCGAGAGAGAGAATTAAAATTAAAAAAAATTATTTATATGGTCAATTGTGTTTAGTTGTTGTTACTAGAGAGTTTATTTGCCTTATTTCAAGCCTTATTTATTTGCCTTATTTATTAAAAATATGTGATAAGTACATTGATTTGAGAAACATTTACCAAATAATTTAGTTCACTATTATTTGTGAATTTCAACTAATGCAAAGGGTCTTGGAACATATTGGTCACATAAAAACAAAGTCCCACTGTAATTTAAGGTAAGATGGGAAGTGGGTGTGTACCTAAATGATTTAATATAGTTACGTGTATATTGTTACAGCTGGGGTTCATTATATGATTTTCTCTTTGTCTACATA
Organism: Tamandua tetradactyla; assembly: GCF_023851605.1. Taxonomy (NCBI): domain Eukaryota; kingdom Metazoa; phylum Chordata; class Mammalia; order Pilosa; family Myrmecophagidae; genus Tamandua; species Tamandua tetradactyla. The sequence goes on along the minus strand of NC_135329.1, from coordinate 94,695,170 downwards.
AGTTTGAAATTTTCTATATTTAATTTTTTTACTTAGTAACTGTTCTAAGGAGTTAATATAGCTATCCTTAGAAAGGCCTTTTTCAAAGTTGGTCCTTGGCTGGTGACTGAGAAGTTGGCTGGCAAACAGTTTCCTAACTGATATAAAGCATTCCCTAACAGATAGAAGTGGCTCACTGTACCTAATAGACTGTTTGTGCAAACAATATGGTTTATGCTGTGTGCCTGATTTCCTCCTGGGAGTCAGGCATTTTAATGGCAGGCAGAGTGGTAGGCAGAGTGATTAGTCCCCAGTAAAAAGCTTGGGTGCGGAGTCTCTAATGGGTTTCCCTGGGAAGAAACAACGCACACACGTTGCTACATTTTCATTGCTGGAAAGACTGGGCTCTGTGTGACCCCTCATGTGAGTGAGAGAACACAAAGATGTCTATGCATGACTCTCTCTACTTTGCTTGTGTCTTCCCTTCTTGTGACCCAGCTTAGTATCCTTACTTTATCACTGTAGTAAATCTCAGCCATAAGTACAACTATATGCCGAGTCAGAAGAGTCTTTTGAGCAAATCTCTGAACATGGGGATGGTCTTGGGGGCCCCCCAAAAAAGTAAGCAAAGTCTAAATCCAGGAGATTTTACATGAAAATCTGGATTTCCAGTTTCTCTTGCAAAAGCAAAAGTTCTGGCAACCCTGGCTCTCCAACCGATATTGAACATGACCTCTCTAGCTCAACACTTTCTGCCCTGACTGTTTCAATCCTTGGTATTATCTGTCTGGCCCCTGCAAACATTTGAGTTTTAGACCCTTAAACTGGAGAAGGGGTTTTGATGATTGCCTCAAAAACACAGTTTTCTGAGGCTGTATACTTTAAGAGGAATTAATCTTCTCTCCATTAAAGAACCCCTCAGGGTCCTTCAAGTGCAACAGACTCTGCAAATATTTACAAAGAACCTAATGTTTCCCAGGCCTCATACTAATAATATCAACAACAATAATAATACATAATAATACTTACCATTTAGTTGTTCTAAATGTACGTAGCTTTACCTACATCATTCCTAATACTAATAGCACCCTAACAGGTAGATCTTATGATTGTCATTTCACAAGGTCCTTCATTCTATGATAATTGAGCATCTATGCCATGTATGGGAACTGTCCTGGGCAGTGATGGCACAGGGGTGAATAAGACAAAGCCAGACAGCACATTAATAAACAAGTATATGTGTCAGGCAATAACAACTTCTGTGAAGGGAAATCAAGCTGAAGATGTGTGGCCAGGCAGGACCTCTCTGAGAGGGTAACATTTGAACAAGGATCCTAATGAGGTAAGAGTGGGAACCAGGTCAAGGTCTATGGGGCAATTTTCCAGGCATAGAAAGAGCACGTGCAAAGGTCCTGAAGCAGAGGTAAGTGTGGATCAACCAAATTGTTAGAGCTTAGTGAGCAAGAGCTCTGCAAGGACAGTGATGGTCAGATTATGAAGGTCCTGTAGGCTGAGATGAGGACTTTGGAATGTTTGGGAAAATACTGGAGATTTCTGAGCAAGGATGTGGAAGCATATATAGAAGCTGAGGCTCAGAGGCAGTAAATAATATTTCCAATAAGTAGGTGAGTCAGAATTCAGTATCACATCTGTCTCGAAAGGGTCCTTATCACAGCAAAGGCAGTACATAGGAACTCTTTCCTTCTCAAAAAGTTCTCTGAGGCTTGAAAAACCCAACCAAATTCCTTTTGCCACGGTTCACACCCTCACAATTTCGCAGTGCATGGGAACTTTCTAGACTGAGAAAGGGACACCTCTTACCTTCAGCTTTTTGGCCAAGATAATAGGTAGATGGATGTACCTTAATTATTATTAAACTTGAGCAATGCAGACATGTGTCACTTGAATTCATTCATGAAAACTTGTGGATAAATCCATTTTTCATCACTTAAATCCCTTAGAAACCACTGATATGCATATTATTTAAAAGAAACAGAGAAATCCTTAGTTAAGAAAGCAAAAACCATTTTGTAATACAAATAATGATTCCTGATTTCTCTTTCTGCCCTCCAAATTTTGTTTCCTGTACTTCGTTGTTGTATTTTTAAAGAAGTAGATACCTGGATTATTACTTTGGCCTCATTTCACTATATCATTAAGCTCTATACCATTAGATATGGCATGCTTAAGTTAACTGATGATTCAGTACCCCTCTTGATGGAGAAGTGTCTACGACATCGAATGGAAACTGAGTCATCAGATCTCCTGAATTTACATGGCCTCTTTAGAGTTCCAATCTGTTCTCACTGTAATACTTAAACAGTCCTTCTAGACACTGGAACATGGGACTTTTGGGGCCCCATATTCTGAGTTTTATTTGGCCAAACCAAACCAGCCTTTAATTCCCCAGAGGACTCCCACAGGAAGCAAATGTAGGTAGATTCAGAGTGTGCTAATAATTAAAGAGAGAAACCAACTTTTGTGCCAGCAACTCTTGAGTATTCAGGGGTAGATGATCCAATTTGTGGATTAGCTGGGCCTCTGGGTCGTCCCTGATTTCACTGATCATTAGCCCATGCCCCCTTGGGCCAGGAAGATAAAAGGAGCCCAAGGCAAAGTGGTCCAGTGGCTTCTTGGCCCATCTGATAAAAGGGCAAGCGAGGAAGCAGTTGGATGCAGTGGAGAAAATGAGGTTTGGGGATTATCCGGATTTCAATGAGCTGGTTTCTCAGTGGCGCCTGGGCCTCCCACCTGAGTTCCTAATGCTGCATAATCAACAGTTTGCTTTGGATGGGGTGGGGCATAGTAACACACTCCTGTGGATTCTGAAAGTGTTATTGCAAGTGCATGGGGCAGGGGTGGGAAGCAGTCTGGTGGAAGAGGCCCAGGGCATCAAACTCATCACAATTCCATGGGGAGTGTGTCAGGGAGGGGATGGCAGTGGGCAGGGTGTTGGCTTTTACACAGAACATTCTGGGAGCTCTCTGCACCAGGCACAGCAATACTTTTAACCCTAGAAAGGGGAGATTTCATTTTCTTACTTGCACGACATTTTCTGGGATTGAAAAAAGAAGAAGGATGAGAAGGGAGTGGAGAAGAGGAAGGATGAAAGAAAAGAAGGAGGAAAGGAGCAAGAGGAGGAGGAAAGGAAGGAGGGAGGAAAACCTGAAACAAGTTTTGATTCCAAAAGACAATCCTAGAAAAGACCTTCTCAATGACTGACCTGGATCAACTAATGAACAAGTGCTATGGAGACCACAAAACTAGTCAGTTGGCAAAGTCAGGCCATTAGGAAAGTGGCGAGAAGGATTTCAGCAGAAGCAGAGAGGGAGGTCTTCAAAGGCAGGATCTGCTACTCACCATCTGTGCTTTGGGTAAGTTACTCCTGAAGACTGAGTTTTCTCATAGGAATAGTCAGAATAATAAGAGTGCAAATCTGTCAAATTGCTGAGAGAAAGAACTGAGATTCCCAAAGTACAGGACAAGACTCCACCCAGTATGGGGTGCATAGAAAACACTGGACGAAGACCATAAACAGAGCTCCAGAAGGGGCGGGCATCTGCTAGGGCAGCTCATCTGCAGAGATGCCCCAGGTAGATTAGTTCATCTAGGACACCTCTGAGCTCATTGATAGACTTTCCTCCCCCCACAGGCTGATGACAAGGAATCTGGTCTAGGCATTTCCAGATCCAGGTGCTATCCACGGCTGCCACTGGCTTGTTCTGTGATGCTGGAAGGCCACACAGCTTCTCTTAAGCATGTTTCCTGTCTTTCAATGCAGCAAGATTTCCTCTTCTATCCCACAGGCAGTTTCATCAGTGTTAAGTTGAAGACTGAAAAGTGTCAAAAAAAAAATGAAAGGAGGATGTTGGAATGGAAATTTTATTATTATTATTTTTTTACATGGGCAGGCACCAGGGATCGAACCCGGGTCCTCTGGCATGGCAGGCAAGAATTCTTGCCGGCTGAGCCACCGTGGCCTACCCTTAAATTTTTTTTTTTTTTTGATTATTCAAAAGAACTTCCTAATTTCCAAAGGTTTGAGCAAATATTTATATTTAGAGGTTCTGCATCTTGCCTTGAGCAGAATAAAGGGTCTCCATGAGAGCCAAATGTCCAGGAGTAACCTTAGGAGTCACTCCTCGCCTTCAAGGATGGGAAGTCACAGACAGTCCCTCATCCAATGTCTATGGAGAGAGTAGCTCAGTGATGGGAGCTGGGGGTGCAGAGGTAAACACACTACTTTCCTTACCAAGAGACAGAAGGCTCAAGAACAGCAGAGCTCAAATTCTGTGCTCTCAGGACCCCTTTGTACTCTTAAAAGTTATTGAAGAGCCCAAAAAGCTTTGCTTATGTGGATTATATCTATTATGTTTATCATATTACAGATCAAAACAAAGTTTTAAAATGCAAGAACACTCAAGTGCACCTTCCATTAGCTGTCCTCACTGGGAAAACCCCACTGGACTCCCATTAAAGAATGGTAACGCAAAAAGCAAATAAAGAAAGTATTATTAGGGAAATAATTTAGACTTCAACTCCCTCCCTCTACTACACACACACACACACACACACACACACACACACACACACACACACACACACAAGTCTTGGGAACCCAGCTTCTCCCATAATGTTTATACAAACCACCTGGTGATTCTGTTAAAATGCAGATTCCCCTTTAGTGGATTTGGGGTGAGGACCAAGATTCTGCATTTCTAACAGCCTCCTAGGGAGGCTAATGCTCCTGGTACTTGGACTACACTTTGAGTAGTAAGTCCATAGGATCAGAGGAGGAAAAGTTCCCCTTTGGCTAGAGGGATCATAAATTTGGCCTTTATAAGTTGTGCAATTTAACTTCAAATAGTGGAAATGGGTAGTAATAAGGGCCTTTCAAGTGGAGATGACATAAGCAAAGGTGCAGGTAGAGGGAAATGCAAATTTAAACAAAGTGTACAATTCATCAAAACCCTAAGCTGCCCACCATCCCAACCTCCAGGCCACAGCACGATCTACAGCTTCCGGTCCAGGCAGAGAAGGTACTGGGCTTGGCATCTCAGTGTAAGGTGTTATCAGACCTATCCCCACCCATCACCATCATCAATGAACTTTTATCAGGCACCTGTGAGAAACAAGGAACTCCAGTGGACATCTGCCAGCCTTGCTTTTCCATCTTCCATCCCCCCTGCAATTTTCCCCATGGGAATCATCGTTTTCCCATCCTCAGTCTAAGTCATTTGGGTCAGGTTGACTCAGGGGAAGTATATGATCCAGGCCTGGCACTCAAAACAGTCTCCCTCTGGCCACACTGACTGTTTCAAGTTTGGCCATTGAAAGTCTCCCCAGGACTTGTACTGGTATTTCAGAGAGACCATGTGGGGAGAAAGAGAGATATGCCTAAGGAGTTGGCCCAGACTCCAAACCCATGGGTGAAAAAGCTTCCAAGGTGGCTCCAACCCCAGTACCACCCAACTACAATTACCTGAAAGGCCTCAAGCAACTACCCAGTTAACCCTCAGAGTCCTAAGCAAAGTGAGTATTGTTTTAAGCCACTCTTTTGGGGTAGCTTATGCAGTAATAGATAGCCAGAATTGGATCTGTTTGGTTTACCTATTAATCTCGAGGGCTAAACTGCCAGGAAATGAACAGAAACTCAGGATAAGGAAGACAATGAACAAATAACAAATTTCCCAACTGCCTTCACTTTGAACCAATGCATTGTCTGTAGGTTTAGTTAATGTTTTTTCACTGTGTAATTGATAACGGTCATTTTCCTGGGTATCTGTTATGGGACCAATCATCCTGTTCGATACTTCCTATATCATATCTTAAGTCTGAAAAAGAGACATGTCATTATCCCATATAAAGATAAAAAAACTGAGTTGTGGAGAGATGCAGCACAGCTGGTAAGTGATAGAGTTAGCCTGGTCTTCAGACTCAAGGCCCATCTTCCCAAACCTCCAAGTTGCCTGAGAGTGACTTCCTCTCTCACCAACAGTGCTTCTAATATTTCCCTTAGAAGCTGCGCTTTTCGTTGTAAGGCAAGACTGCAAATCAGTAAGACCCTTTCTCTGCTCAGCATGTGGGGGCGTTCCCATCACACCTCACACCCTAAATTAAGATGGTTTCTGCATCCTGCCCTAATCCACCTGTGATGCAGTCAGGAAGGAAAGGCTATGTGCCACCGGGAGAAGAAGCAGGGCTGTGTGGTCAGAGACCCTCAGTTAAAAATCCTGGCTTTGCCACTTGCTAGCTGTGGGAGATCGGGCCAGTGGCCGAAACACTCTCTCTTTAAATGAGTGAGTGAGAATTAAATGAAATGGTCCAGGCTGCTGTGGGAAGAGTGAGCATTTGATAAAGCCTGGTCATTTTCATTGTGGTGCAGAAGACTGCCTGTTCATGGATGTTTTATTGGATCAGTTGGTTTCTTAATCTCAGATTGTAAAATCCTGGTGGAATGAGACATTTCTAATATTTCTTCAAGGTCCCAAAGCCTATGGTAGAATGTCAGGCATGTATGGGGCACTTCATAAACACCTGTTGACAACTTGCTTGATTTAAATCCCAATCCATCTATTTCATATGGGAAGGTCACGGCAGGCCACGCTGGTCAATAGGTTCTTTCAATGATAAAGATAGTAAAACCATTTTTAAAATTCATTCTAGAAATGCATATATAACCTAAAATTTCCGACTTTTTAACTATATTGAACTGTATAATTCAGTGGTGTTGATTACATGCACAGTGTTGTGCTACCATCACCACCATCCATTACCAAAACATTTATATCACCCCAAACAGAACACCTACACCAATTAAACATTAACTCCCAATTTCTTATCCCCACCCTGGCCCCTGGTAACCTGTATTCTATTTTCTGACTATAAGTCTACTTATTCTAATTATTTTATATCAATGAGATCATACAATATTTGTTCTCTTGTGTCTGGCCTATTTCACTCAACATGACGTCTTCAAAATCCAGCCATGTTGTTGTATATGTCAGAGCTTCATTCCCTTTATACACTCTGCTGTATGTATATACCACTTGTTTCTCCATTCATCGGTTGATGGACGCTTGGCTTCCTTCCATCTTTTGGCATTTGTGAATAATGTTGCCCATGAACATCAGTGTGCAAATATCTGTTTAAGTCCCTGCTTTCAATATGGTAATTCTATACTTTAAAAAAAATGTAGCACTGTACAACACAAGCCATGAACCCTAATGCAAACCATGGGCCATACTTAATAGTATAATTACAATAATATTTATAATTATAATTTATAATGTTCTTATAAATATTATAATAAATATTAATATTCTTTCTCAATTGTAACAAATGTACCACACTAACGCAAGGTGGTGATGTATGGGAACTCTGTATTTTCTGCTTGATTTCTTTGTAAACTTCTTTAACAAAAAAATTATTAATAAGAAAAGCACACAGAAATATCATGTGGGAGAAGGGGGCAGAGGGCCACCCTTGTGTGACTTCTCCAGGAGACCTCTGACAGTGTGGAGTAGACAGACCTGGACTCAAATCCTGACTCCGCCACTGATGAGCTGAAGGCATTCAGTGTACCACCACCCCTGAGAGCCTCGGCTTTCTTCTCTGTAAAGTGGGGATAACAAACCTTCAGGGTTGAGGTGATTAAATGAGACATTTAACGTAAAACATAAATCTGTATGTGGTAGGCATGCCATGAATGGAAACGATTATCATTAGCTTTACATTTGGGGATAAAATCCCTGGCTTACACACTTTACATGGCAGTTTTGTGGATCAAGTGAGACTGGATGCGATGAGGCTTTCAAAATATTTATAAAGTTCAATGCAAATGAAGTTATTAAAAGCCAGACTAAAGTCTAAATCATCCAACATAAATATCCTTTCTGTTTACACATGCAAAGCAGAGCACGGCGTATAAGGAAGAAATGGTTGGGGAAATTCAGAGAGAGGGAGTCACTTGAACCTCAATGATCCAGTAACCTAAAACTGGAAAGAATTTTGAAGATTATCTGACTCTCCTCGTTTTTCAGGTCCCACAAATGCAGCTGGGTAGACAAAAATCAAGCAGCCTTAACAGGCAGCTCCAAGACTAGAACTGTGGACCCAAAGGCCCTTTGCACTATTCCCCACCTTCGGGCTTGCCTTCGCTGGTAATTAACCAACAGTCTGTCTCCAGAACATTCTCAAGCAAGTATTGGATGCAGCAAATAAATAAATAAATAAATAAATAAATAAATAAATAAATAAATAAATGTCAGATCAGCATTCTCATGTGAACATTTTCTGGCTGCCTGGAGGTTGCAGAGAAAACACCTCTGGGGTCTCTTTCTCTGACTTCCTTCCTCAATAATGGCATAAAAATTGAAATGAACAGTTAAGGAGGAGAAAAGCATCTTGGGAAAATGCTTGGGAAAATACTCGAGGCAACTTCTCTGTCTAACCACACCAAGGGACTGAGCTCTGGGATCCTGGCCTTTATACCTGGTTGGGGTCAGCCAGATGGCCAAATGTCCGGCTTTGACCAAGAAAGTTCTTCCATATTGGGAGAAAGCTCACCCATAGATTTCATCATGTTTGCAGTGTTTTAAATACTTTGCATGTAATAGTAGATTTAAATGTTATTTTTATCTCTTGCACATAATGAGGCTGCCTTGTTTCCGGGACACCTAGGCTGGAAGGCCCAGTTACCTCTGCCCTGACTCTCTGCTTTGAGTCCTGCATCCATCCTTCACAATTCTTGCTGAATCATTCTATCTTTCCATCTACGTGGCACTGGCCAGCAGCAGCCCTCACACTCCATGCCTTCCACAGCCTCGCTACAGGGATCTAGGCACTCAAGCCTCCCCCCAACACCAAACCTTGCTTGCATATCATCCCCAGGTTCACCCTCCAGAAATAGCCCCCAGATTCTGTCACTTCAGAGTTCCCCTGGTCCCTAGACCAAAATCCAAGAGTCTTAGCCTGAAAATAGCTCTCTCCTCTTTCATTCCCCTCTTACCTGCTTGGCTGCCTTGGAAAAGAAATTTGCATGCCATTCTATTTGCATGCCATTCTCCATATCTTCGAAGCCCTTCCACCTCTACTGATCCACATCTCAGCCAGCCTTCAAGTCCTTGGCCATGATACTTCTTCCATGAAGCTCGGCTGGTAACTCCAGTCAGAAATCACACGTTCCTTGGTAGAATCTCCTTCCCAAAACCTCAGACCCAGCCACCCCATTCTGTGTTCGTAAATTCCTTGCTATCACTCCCCTTGCTTGTCACAGAGACCCTCCCAAAGGGCATATTCTTTTAGGGCAGGGACCCTATCTCATTCTTTACCCCTCCACCCGTGGAACATTTTACCTTTTGTATCCTAGATACTCAATAATTATTTGTTGATCGAATGAAAGGAGGGTGGGGAACTTTTTTTTTTTTAGCAGAATGCCTTCCAAGACATCCAACAGAATTCAGAGGGCTGAGTTGGATTCAATTCTAATTCTTCTCTGAATATCATTTTGAAAGTTCACTGGCTGCTCCTGAGCCTCAGTTTCCCCATTGATGATCAAATGACAGGAACCCTTCCTAATTCACCTTACCAGGCTACTTACTTTCGCCTCAAAGGTGTCAACATCATGCTTGCTTTGTGTTTGGTTTTTAGGCAGACTAAGTACACAAAAACCTGTTTGTAAGAGAAAGACTCTAGGCGTGTTGCTGTGAGTTCACTGCCAGCCCACAGGGGAGGAACAGGTTCTCTCACCAACCAGAAAGGAAGCAGCTGTGGTGACAGATGTTGGTGGCACTGATTATTCCAGGGATGTTTGCATTCAGATTTTCTAGGCAGTCTTGGTTTTTTGAAGTCAGTCTTGTTTGACGGGTTTCTCCTGGTCTGGACTTGGGGGGGGGGGGGGCGAACACAAACTGATCCCCCCTATAAAGTTTCATGTATTTCCCCTCTCTACTCACGAACACGGTACAGGGGGCACACACTCACCACATCCCTTCCCCACTCCCAAGTGACTTTGTGTTTCCTTTTGAACATAAACAGCCTGAGGGAATAACCCTTTTCACTCCCCCTCAGGCTGCTTTGTGTTTTTGTAGGTGTGCATGTGTGCGGTGGAAAGGGTTGTGGGCATCTGGCTCAACAAGATCCAAGGCCAATTTCTCGAAAAGAAGTGCAAACTTCTGCTCTCACCCGGGACTTCAACTGAATACCAAAAAGGGGTGCCTTTGTTCCTTCTAAACGGAGTATTTACTTTGAGCTGGTAAAATGAATCAATGAAAGGAAATGACACCTCCAGCTTCTGGGAGAGGGGTAGTACGTGAAATCAGGAGGGGGGAGAAATTTCCCCATTTCTCCCAGATAAATGGTGTGGAGGTTGGGGGGCTGGGGGGGGGGGGACGGGAGCCGATAAGGATGGCAGGGAGGGAGGATCCCAAAGGGCTTTCTCAAACAGATCTTGCTAGAAAACGGCCTACTCTTTTCTGGGATTAAAAGTTGCCTCATAATACTGTAAAGGCCCATGTATATGCAAGCAGTTGGGAGTTATTACGGGCCGAAAATAGGCGACCATTCGCTTGATCTTTCAGTTCAATCCTATTAGGGGCCCCCTGGAGCTCGCGAGAGATACCAACCTGTCATGTCCCTGTTGCTGTGACGACCCAGTCTTTAGAGAACAAGAAAGAGAAATGGTCGTGATTGGCAGACCCTGCTTGCTCCCGCATGTAACACAAAGGGCGACAAAACGAAGAGGAAGTGAGGCCCTTCTCCGAGGCCCGACGCTTCTTAACCCTACACCACCTTCCACCTGGTGCCAGGCCCCAGCCCCGGCCTCCGCCAAAGGGAAGGGACGGCACCGCAGGCCGTTAAATGCTCCAGCCAGAAAGCGCACTGATTTTTGTTTAATTTCCATTAACGCTTAAAAAAAAAGCTCATCTTCCATCAACTTCGTCGGGAGAAGAAAATGTGGGTGGGGGCAGGAAGAGGCTAGGCCGGCAGCATTGTCAGCCGGGCACTGTTTGCCCGTGGTTGGGGGTGGGGGGGTGGGGGCGGGCCTGATAAATCCCACCATATGGTGCCAGACTCCAGCTCGCTGGCCATAAATAACGGCCTCCCTTTTCGGGTTTTCTAGCTGGGCTCCTCTGACTCCTGCTGAAGGCGCGGAAAAGTGCAAAACGCTATCCGCGCTCCTTCCCACCGCTGTCTGCGCGCGGCCTGGAGCCCGGGGCCGGCTCACCCGCCCCGACCGGGCGCGCCCGGGTGGCCCCGATATGAGACCCGCGGTGACAAAGGCCGCGCCCCGCGTCGCCGTCTTCCGAACCCGGGCGGGAGTCTCTGCGAGTCGCCCCGTCCCATCAGGGGCCCTTTGCTGCAAAAGTAAAAGTAAAAAAAAAAAAAAAAAAAAAAACCCTGGTAACGGAAGCCAAGGCATTTTGTCTCCGCTCTGTCCCTTTTGAAAAGCCGGTGACCCGGCGGCCCACCGCGTCGCGGGCGAAGGCGCCGCTGCCGCGCCGGGCGGGCACCCCGAGCGCGCGCGGACTTGGAAACATTTTACCCCGGACAATTGCTTTACTTTTGGTGTACGGCTCGGCCCGGGTGTACTCAGAGGTTCGCTCCAGCCAAATCCAGTCTGCCGCGGCCTCACTATATAGAAATAAGCCCAGGACCGCGGTCAAGGCCCCGAGTTGCCCAGCTATTTCCAACGATCCGGGAGTTAAATATGATTTCCGTAGGGTAGAAGGGGGGAGCTTTGTACGAGCTCTTTTCTTCCTGACTCTTGTATGTGTGTGTGTGGGGGGGGGGGGGGGGGTAGAAAATTAAGAAAGGAAAGGAAACGAAAGGAAAAGAGAGTGAAGGAAAGAGAAAAAGGATAGGGAAAAGTTTCTTTGGGGGGAAGCAATGGAATAGGAAATGAAGGTCTGTTCTGTAGTTTAACCGAAAGGAAACTGTCTAATCCTGACACGTATAGCATTTAAAATAAAACTCTTTTATTCTCCTGTGTGCTGAGCCCGCAAACATTGTTCGATCTCCTACAGGGGAAAAGAGGTCATAAAATGGGAATTTGTTTCTTTGTGGGTTGCTCTGCCAACGCGGGGCTTTTAAAAGAAGGCCAGACAAAGCGGGTGCCAGGAGGGGGACTTTCCAGGTGAGCCGCAGGGGGGTATAAACTCCGCTCCAGTCCATGAAAACGCCCGAGCATAAGTTCTTGATGAAAACCGGCCCGCTTCCTTGTAACGCCCCAGTTTTCTTTCCAAAACCCCATCCTTCTCCCAAATAAATTACAAGTGCCTCTTTTCCTAAGCCAGGCGGCTTTCACAATATGCCCCGAAGATTTTTAAGAAAAGACGTTGAGGTTTGGGAATGGGGTGAGTGGAGTGTGTGACTCGCGGCTGTCCTGGGTTGTGTTGCTGGCTCTTTTCCTGCCAGGCGTGATAAAGGAAAATATTTTAACTGCAACCTACAGACTTGCTTTTAACTGTTTTTTTTTTTTTAAATCTTTCTACTCTTTTTTCTTCCTTCATCTAAGACAGATCAAGAAAAACTAATTACAAGGCACAGCACCAAAGTTAGATGAAAATATAATCTGGCAATTCGGAGAGCAAATTAATTTTTTAAAGATAAATTTTAGTTAGGAAAAAAAATGCTTTGTTCTCCCTGGTAACATTTGTTAAAAGCCCGATTTCAGACTGAAACTGCAGTCTTTAACTTAGAACTCCGAGGTCACTCTCTGGATGCATTTTCTTTAGAAATTCTAATTCAAAAATGTTGCAGCCTTCTTGGAGTCATTGTTATGTTATGTATATTTAAAATTTTAGGATTTCTTTTTGGTTGTTCTTGTTGGTTTGGTTTGGTTTTTATTCAAAAATACTCCTTCTCTGTTTAGATCCGTAGTCTTGGAAACTGGGGTTTGGGATAGGATTTTTTTTTTTTAAGTACCTCAGTTGATATTTTATTGAAATTAATAAATCAAAATAAAACTTCTTCCCTTCCAGGTGGGTGTTACATCTCCAAAAACGCCCTTGCCTTTTGGGAAAGTGGCACTGGGGCACCCATCTGATAACCTGCCCTCAACCAGCGCTTGCTTCCTGCTGCTTCCCTCAGATCAAATGAAGCGGCTTTTGTTGTCAGTGTTACTGGGGGGTTTTGTTTTCTTTTGTTTTGATTTGTAAACACTTTTGTTGGGTCTTCTACATCCTAGATTATCTTCCGAGGGAACTGTTTAATTCTCATTTCAGCCATGCACAAGCTGACACACATAAGGGAAGTCGTCAGGTTTCAACCTAAAGATATTTTTTAACGTCCAAACGTGTAAATACTACCATGAATGTGAAAATGGAGCGAAACGTAAGTCCGTTGAGCCATTTCTTTGCTCAACGGGGTTAGAACCTTCTCAACCACTTCCTTAATGTCTTGTATGTCTGAAGCCATTAGAAACCTCTCTTGTTAATTTTCGTACATTAAGATATTCAAAAATGATCTTCCTCAAATTTCCATCCTGTGCTGTCCTTGACCCACATCAGATGAGTCCAGCAAGAAATAAGTTGACAGCTGTTCGTATAACTTAAAAGGGGGTTGTTGTTGTTTAAAAAAAAAAAAAAGAAGAAGAAGAAGAAGAAATCTTCCTGTCTGTTTAATTTATTCTTAAATTTTCTAGGGTTTTTCTTTCTTTTTTCCCTTTCTGTTTTACTGTACTTCCTCAGGGCAGGGCTCAAGTAAAGAAAGCCACGTCCTCCTTTACCGTATTGGCAGTGAATTTGCACCACCTTCTGGTTAGTTGGGGAATAACATCAACACCCACTGTTTCCATCAAAGAATTCTAATTCACCCAACTTCTACGGATGTTGCCCTATTTGCATCTGAACTCAGAACACCATTTAGCTTCCCTGAGAACTCACAGCAGATCTCCTATGTCCCAGTTTTATAAAAAATTATTTGAACCGGGAAACTTATTCTTTATCACAGACTTGAAAAAGCTTACAAAATCCCAAACCAGGCCCTCTATTTTAATTTATTGAAATGCCTGGCAGGGAAGTAAAGGATGGCTAGAGAATACTCTTTCTCTATTCTGTTTTGGCTTTCCTCCGTAAAGCACTTGCAAACAAATCAGAGGCTATAAATGTAGGAGCAGAAAAACAAATGCTTCTCTTTCTTGAGTTCATAAGACCCTCATTACCCACAATTAATCATAATGACATGCTGTATTCAAGCTCCTTGCTAGGATCTGGCGAGGAGCACACAGATGTGGCTTTCTGTAGATTTCAATCCCTTCTACAATATGAATTTCAGGATACAAAGCTCTTTAGTACACATTCCCAGCTCCCTGGGTCTCCTGTTTCTCTCAAACCTGCTGGTCAGTGCTGGGATGCCAAGGATTTTCCCAGTCTGCAAATGGGGAGCATTTTTTTTTCCATGACTTTCCTGCCTGGTGGCAAAAACCACAGAATCCAAAGATCTATACTTATCCCTCTGTGTCAAGTTAGATATTTTTAAATAGAATATATCTCCAATGAGATATGCATAGATACACATGCATATATGTGTTTGTTATATTTATTTTTCTTAGGTGAAGAGCTCTCAGGCAAGGAGAAAAATAACTTGAAGATGTACTTCAAAGAGTGTGTAGAAAATTAAAACCATGTTCCAGAAACAAGGGGTCCAAATGCTTTATGTACAGAACTGAGTTCATAGAGAGAAAGGTGCTCAAATGTTTTTTTTAAGGGAAATCATTTGCTGAATTATTCATCTTATATTAACCGACAAGTGTATTTTCCAAGCTTCTGATATATTCCAGATTTGAGAAGGCAAAATAGCCAGTTACCAGTTACACAACAGGTAAGCTTGCTTTCTGAATTAGCAGGAGCTGTCCCGCAGAGCTGTGCGGCAGGCATCTTCCCAGACAAGTCTGTTTGGTTCCTTACTGATGTTAATACAACCCCATCAAGAAAGACTCATAATTATTTTGTCAACAGTATAATCTAAGATCTTTACTACAAGCTGAGGAAGAGTGTGATGAAAGTATATGGAGAAAACTACAAACTTTCCTGAGAGTTATTTCAAAATAAGATCCAGACTGTGGAGAAAAAGTCTGTGTTCCTGGGTTTTGACTTAAGATGTAAAGACTTCAATTCTTCCAATTAATCTACAAATATACAGTAATACTCATCAAACCAATAGGATATGGGGGGAAGGGAGGTTGCCAAAGTAATTCTAAAATTCATACTTGATACATAAGACAATGAAAGAGCTGAGATGTTTCTACAAAAGCAGAAAACTTGCCCTGATTATATGCTCCATAAAGCTACAACTTTGAGAGGATGGTATTGATCGAAAAATAGACCACGCAAAGAAGCCAGATAAAAAGTATAGAAAGGATTTCTTGGATTTTTAAGAATTCATTTAAGATGAAGTTTATATCTCAAATGAATGACATGGAATGTTTAATGAACATTGGGAAAACATACTTCCATTTGTGAAAAAGATAATGTTAGTATGCACCTTAACCAAAAACAAATTTATATTGCTAAAGATTTACGTGCAAAAATTAAATTACAGCAAAAGACACAAATAGGCATCTTAACAGCAGAAGAGACACATAAGTTAATAAATATGAGAAGAGTTTGGGAACAAGCAAATCAAGGTCATAATGAGATGTCTAGAACAGATACCAATATGCATACTACTTTACAGATGCTATAACATTATTCAATTGTAAAAAATTTTAAACGTCTAGCAATACCAAGTGTTGGAGAGGATGTGGTTCTGCAGGACCTCTGAAACAATGGTGCCAGAAAAGAAAACTGTACAGCAGCCTTGGAAACCAGTTTGATGCATACCATATAACCCTTATGGTTATGTGGTATAAGCTATTCTAGGTCTTGGTGTATACCTAATAGAAGTCTTTTCACCTCTGCACCAGAAAAAAAAATGTGTAAGAGTATTCAAAACAGAGTTGGGTATAATAGTTCTAATGTCTGTAAATGGGAGAATGCATGAAAAACACAGTGCTTTATGGACACAACTGAGCTTGTACAGCAGTTGAAATAAATGATGTACAGTGAGACATTGCTATACTGATTAATTTGAACAGCATAAAATTAAGTGAGAAAAAAATCTGGTGCCAGATTACATGTAGAACTATACTCTTTCTTATTAAGATAAAAATAACAGATGAAATATACGCTCTTTAGGAAAACATATATATAAGATGAAGCTATGTAAAATAAAAGGAGAATGTCAGGTTGAAGGAGTCAGAAGATAGTGAGAGTAAAACACATGAGTCAAAGTAAATTAACTCAAGATCCTAGTTAATACATTGGGTGGGTGGGTTCACAGGTACTTATATTTTTACAACCGAAGGAATGAATGCATTATAAAAGGGCCATTCTTGCGCCAATGAGGAGAGTGTGTCAGGAATTCTTCGCACCTGAGATCCAACAAATTTAAAGAAAATAAAACCTGAAAAAAAATTAAGGTGTTTGTACAATTTTCACATGAGGAAGGTTCATACAGACATAAAGTCAGTAGCAAAAACCATAAAGTAAGTACTGAAAAATATGGCTTCCTAAAACCTTTTAACTTTTTTTACAGTAAGAAACATAATTTAAAAGTTAAAAGCCAAACAACAAGGTAATGAAAATATTTTTGCCACATATAAAAGGCAACAAAGAGACATCTTACTTGAGAAATGGACGAGAAATATAAATAGGCAAGGCACAAAAGAAAACATAAATGGCCAATAAATAAATGAAAAATATGCTCCAACTTCATTAATAATCTAAGAAACGCAACTTAAAACAACAAACAGGCCAAAGATGGAAATGATTACTAATGCATGATGTCTGCAAGGATGTGAGGCAAGGGACTGTCTCCTACACACCTGCATAAATCACTTCTCCACTCCTGGATTCAAAACATAATCGTAACCCAGCTAACATTTATTGAGCTTTTAGTATGCGCCAAGTACTCTTCCAAGTACTCTCCACATGTTTTTTTATCCCCACGACAACTCCAGAAGCTAGTTATTATCATTATTCACTTTTTTCATATGAAAAGTACTTTGAAATGTGTATCAAAACCTTAAAACGTGCTCATTGCACTAACTTAGCAACTTCCTAAGCCTAGATTGCTTGAGATAAATACAGAGCAGACGCATCTTACTGAAGAATTTCTTCCTGCTCACATCTTGCATCCTCCCATAACCTCAAGGCTTCCCGCTGACTTAACTAATGGGAATTTATTGGCTAGCTGTTTTGAGGCTAGAAGCCCAAAATCAAGGTGTCACAAGGCAATGCTTCCTTCCCATCGTGGAACGCTGGCTGTCCACATCCTCAGAATTCCTCGGTTTGTACCCCTGCCTCACCACATGGCCGTGTCCTCTCCTTTCTCTTCCGGGTTCCACTGACTTCTGGCTTTGGCTCCTCCCCGTGGCTTTCTCTTGCACTGGCTTCCAGTTTCTTTCTCTTTATAAGGCTTCCAGTAATCCAGATTTAAACCCACCGTGCCTCAGTTGGACCACATCTTAACTAAAACTAATACCTTCAAGAGGTCCCGTTTACAATGGGTTCACACCACAGGAACGCAGAGTACGATTAAGAACATGCCTAGGGAACAATGGCTGAGTAACGGGAGGGGAACTAGGGTGTGTATATACAACGGACTACTGAGCAGACACAAGAAGGAGCGAAGGTGTGAGACATGCAACTGGGTGAATGAAACTTAAGGACTGTATGTTGAATGAAATGCCAGGAACAAAAAGACAAATATTATCATGTCTCACTCATGTGGACTAACTATAATATAAAAACTCGATGAACTGAAGTCGACAGCATGGATTATCAGGTTGGGACCGAGTGTAAAGGGTCCTAGATTGTAAACTCTTACAGCAGCCATGTGTGTTCAGGAGGTGTAACTGTTAATTTTAAGTTCTAAGATACTGAGCTGTTTGTATGTAAAATGGTCTTTCCCAGAAACTTCGGGTAAACCAGTGAGAGTTAGAATTCTGAAACTATGAATGTCAGCAGCATCCCATACAGAAACTGTTTTAAAAAATTGAAAAAGCGATCAGACTTTGACTAGAGATATGAACGAAGCTGATCTGAATAGGACTCAGGTAAATCAGAATACAGGATAAAGGATGATATCATCCATATTTTAAAACTTCAACTTCTGCATGAGACTAAAGGGAGAGATGTTTATTTAGTGCAAAATTTATATTTTGGGTAGTGCATTACCTAATTTAACTTATATGGTCAGTTTAGTTGCAAACCCTAAGTACATGGAATCTTGAATAGGGAGTGATATGTTGTTGGCTTTTACAGGTTAGTGTGATACCCTGATATATCCCAGAGTAATTTGGGCAGTAAATAAAGTAGATAAAGAACTATTTGCAAAGTCCCCTTGGTGGACTGGAGAGAAAGGAAGAAGTATTCAGGTTCCCCATCTGGGGAATTCCTGATATTCTTGCAAGCAGTGGGAGCAACCAATTCAATAAGCGGAGCCCTCAGTCTTGGGGTTTGCCCCTATAAAACTTCCTCCTTCAAAGGATAGTCTAAGCCTACTTAAAATTAGGTCTAAGAGTCACCCCTGGAGAATGTCTTTTGTTGCTCAGATGTGGCCTATCTCTTTAAACCAACTCGGCAGGTGAACCCAGTGCCCTCCTCTCTACGTGGAACATGATTCCCAGGGGTGTAAATCTCCCTGGCAACGTGGGACAAGACTCCCAGGATGAACTGAGACTCAGCATCAAGGGATTGAGAAAGCCTTCTTGACCAAAAGGGAGAAGAGAGAAATGAGACAAAATAAAGTTTCATTGGCTGAGAGATTTCAAACAGAGCCAAGAAGTTATCCTAGAGGTTATTCTTATACATTATATAGATATCCCTTTTTAGTTTATGGTGTGTTGGGGTGGCTGGAGGGAAGTACATGAAACTGTTGAGCTGTGTTTCAGTAGCCTTGATTCTTGAAGACAATTATATACAGATATAACTTTAATAATGCAACTGTGATTGTGAAAACCTTGTGTCAAGGCTCCTTTTATCCAGAGTATGGACAAATAAGTAAAAAAATATGGATACAAAAATCACTAAATAATAGGGGGGATAAGGGGTAAAATAAATTGAAGAGATGACACCAGTAGTGGTCAATGAGAAAGAGGAGTAAGGGACATGGTATGTTTAAGTTTTTGTTTTTTTCTAAAAAACAATCATGGTGATGAATACGCAACTGTGTTGATGAGATTGTGAGCCATTGATTGTACACCATGTATGGACTGTATGTGTATGATGATTTCTCAATAGAAATATTTACAACAAAAAAAGGACATGTCTAAATTGGGGTATACAACTCAACCTCTGCAGCTTTCAAATAGTGAATCTTTCTATATATTGGGTGTAAAAGAGGCTTTAAAGTGTAAAAAACATGTATGCTCTTGGCCCAGCAATTTCATTTCTAGGGATTTATTAGAAGAAAATTAATAAGGGCACATGCCAAAATGTAGCTGCAAGAACATTCATCCTGATGTTTTCTGTAACAAGAAACCTAATGTCTAACAATAAAAAAATTGGTTGAGTAAATTACAGTATAGTCATGGGATGAAACATCCTGCAGTCCTCCTTTTTTTTTAATCTATCAAATTGTATTTTAGTTATTTTTTTATTTTGAGATAAAGCAGTTATAAAAAATAATACAGAGAGATTCCATGTACTCTTTACCCAGTTTCTCCCAATGGTAACAATCTGCAAAACTATAGAACAATATCGCAAACAGGATATTGACTTTGATAGAGCCAAGCTATGCAATTTTCCATAATAAGAATGTTTCATTTGCTTTTCTATAGCCACACCTGCTTTCCTCCCTCCTCCTCCCCCTCCTTTATCTCTGGGAACCACTAATTTGTTCTACATTTCTATATCTGTCATTTCAGGAATGCTATATAAATAGAATCATACAGTACATAACCTTTAGGGATTGGCTTTTTGCACTCAGCATAATTCTCCAGAGATTCATCCATTTTGTTGCATGTATTGATAGTTTGTTCCTTTCTATTGCTGAATAGTTTTCCTTGGTATAGAACTGCCACAATTTGTTTGCCCATTCACCTATTGAAGGACAGTTGCATTGTTCCCAGTTTGGGACTTTTACAAATAAAGCTGCTATAATCACTCATGTACAAGTCTTTGTAAGAACATAGATCTTCATTTCTCTGGATTAAATGTCCAGAATTAAATTTCTGCATTGCATGGAAGTTACATGCTCATATTTTTAAGAAATTGCCAAACTGTTTTCCAAAGTGGTTGTACCGTTTCATCAATGCACAAGAGATCTAGTGTTGTCACTATTTTTTATTTTGGCCATTCTGATACTATGTAGTGCGATCACACCATGGTTTTAATTTGTATTTACCTAACAGCTATCAGTGTTGAACATCTTTTCATGTGCTTCTTTGCAATCACTATGTCTTCTTTGGCTAAACGGCTCTTCATGTCTTTTGCCCACTTTCAATTTGTTTGTTTGGCTTTTTACTATTGGGTTTTTAGAGTTCTTTATCCTTTGTTAGATATGTGATGTGCAAATATTACTTTGGGATGAGTGGGAAAATCATGACTTCTCACTCATCACTCTAACACAGCCCGGTGGGGTAGGGAAGAGGCATTTTGTTACTGCCGTGCAGGGGTGGAAGCGCAGCTGCTCCACATGGTCTCCACTGACACTGCAGGGCTGGACGGGTGGGCGGGTGGCTTGTCACAGGCTTGTAAGGATGTAAGTCTAAGCTCCCCACCCAGTCTTTACTTTATTATCAAGTGTGGTTGAAGTGTGGTTGTGTAAAAGTTTCCTGTCTTCTGAGACTCCCCCCTTTACAGGTCCTTTGACTTGAAGAGGAGTCTTTTGATGGGACTTTATCTGTGGGTACCTGTGCCTATTTGAAAATAGTATGTACCCCAGAAAAGCCACGTTTTAATCCTGATCCAATCTTGTGGGAGCAGCCTTTTCTTTTAATCCTGATCCGATATTGTAGGGCAGAAACTCTGATTAAATTGTCTCCATGGAGACGAGATGCGCCCACTTGTGGGTATGACCTTTTGATTCTATGGAGATGTGACTCCACCCATTCCAGGTGGGTCTGATTAGTTTGCTGGAATCCTTTCAAAGAGAAAGCATTTTAAAGAGAGTCACAAATGATAGAAACTTCAGAGCTGACAGAGAAAGCACATGTAGATGCTTGAAAACAGTTGCATCAGAGAAGAGAAATACAGTGTTTGGAGATGCTTGGAGCCCAGCAGACGTTGTCATGAGATGCTAAGCAAGCTAGAACCTGGAGAGAGTCAAGGTAGACTTTTTAGGGTCTACCTACATACGTTTCATTTATTATGTCAAAGGTTTTCAGTTGCACTTAGCAGGAAGAATAGGGAAATGCATGTCTATTCCATCTTCCTGGAAGTGGAAGAACACTTTAAGCAGTAGAAGGTATAAAGATAGGTAAAAATATAATTATCAGCAAGGAAATTTCTTCACAAATTCCATTGCGCTAATTAAAAAGAAATCTGCAAAATACTGTAATTATATTTTATAAGTAGAGCATATATACATGGGGAAAAGTGTGGAAGTGTATCTGGGATGATATTAGCGATTAACCTCTGCATGGAGGGATTATAGGTGATTTTTATTTTCTTTTTATGTATTTATCAGTATTTTCTGATTTTCAACATAAATGTCACTTGTAGATAAAGGATTTCACTATGTAAAAAGCAATTTTGAGACGTTCTAACATAGTAGGAGAATATAATATTAGCTACTGTTTATAGGGGAGCAGCTTTTATGTGTCAGAAGGAAGTACTGAATTCTCTCATTTAATCCTGGCCTCTAAGAGATAGACTTTATTGCCCATTATACAGGTGGGGTAACAATTTCAAAGAGGCTAAGTCACTCGACTATGTTTACAAAGCTAGTAAGAGCTAGATATTAACGCCCAGGCTTACCTGGACTCTTACTACCTCCCAACAATCATTGAGCTATTTGTGGTATATTATAGACATGAAAGTATGTTTCTTATGACTTCACATTTAGGGTTTACAATAGCTTGGCCTCCCAGGATTTGATCTAAGGCTATGCCTTCAGTGAGCTCTGGGATGTCACAAAATGAGAATTTGATCTAGATCATCTCACTCCAAATTATTTTGCCCAACTGTCCTCCGGGGACGCCTTCTGGAATCTTACCATCCAAAAAACTACTCACAGGGGGTTTAAGCAACCCATGACCAGAGAGTCTTCCCCAGTAAAGACAGCCATATCTCAGCAGGTGGACATAGAAAAAAATCCCCCAAAAGCTATTATTAGGCAGCTGTGCTACAGGGGGAAGAGTGGAGTCTTTCCCCAACCCTGGGAAAACGCATCACTCATGAAGCACATTCAGCTTTGAGCCCCTTCCCTTCCATTTCCCCCACCCTAAATTCCAGAGAGAGAAATCCTGTATCACCCTTAACATCTTTCTCTAAGAGGAAGAGACAGAGTGGGTAGGTATGTTTTTGGAAGTAAACTTTGTCCTTTGAGTTCTCCCACTAACTTTTTTTCACCCACTGAGCTTTGTGCCTCCTTCTTCTGTACCCATCACACTCAGGCAGACTCATTGTCCAGAAGCCTCCCCTACCTGGCCTTCTTTCTTTCCCCTTCCTGAATGTGACACTCTAAGTCAAATGTAGCACACTGATTATTCACAGGCATTGGGCATTCCCATGTGTTTTGTTTAGCCCACTTGGGATTAATTAGTTCAATAATTGGTTAGTTAGATTAATGTGTCTTAATTTATAACTTTTAAAAATCAAACGATTTCCTTGAATCCAGTTTCTGGCTTTTCTTATAAAACTGGAAAACCTTACAAGATTGGCCCATATCACTTCATGGCACCAAGAGCTGAGTGGTGCCCATACCCTTTAATGGGGCAAGTTCTCTCCAATTTGCCTCAGTCCCCACCGCTCCCTCTTGCACACTCGTTAAGGCTTCCCAATTGTATTACCTACTTTGGGTGTTTGAGTACCCTGCTATAAATTATTTCTCCCTCTATTCCTTGACTTCATACAACAGCATATCCCTGTCACTCTTGTCTCAGATCCTCAGAGCAATTTGATTAAACATATTGGCACTAGAGAAACTTGCTCCCCAAAACGTGCTCTCTCAGCCAGCATTCTGCACATCACCTGAGAGCTTGCCAGAAACGCAGAATCTCAGCCCCTAACCCCCAGGCCTGCTGAATCTGAATCTGAATCTGAATCCGAATCTGCATTTTAAATGAGATCCTTGGTTCATTCACAAGCATATTAAAGTTTGAAAAGTGCTGCTCTAGAGTGACCATCCCATGCAGCCCTTTGGCCCTCATATATCCTAATATTTTAAAAGAGAAAGGTTTATAACCCCAATCAGTGAAATTTTAATGTGAATAAGTGAAAGAAAAGACATTTCATGGATTTCAAGGGAGATATTTTCAGACTCACTGCCTCTTAGAGTTGAAAAAGACCCTGGTGATTTCCTAAAAATTTATGTTCAGCTCTTATTTTTTGGCTAAAGACTTGGCAGCTAAGACAGGGGAACTATCTCCTGCAGAGTTAAAAGCCAGGGGTAGAGCTAAGAGGAAAACAGAGGCGGCCTCCTTGCAGAATTTCCAGAAGAACAGGGATGATGTGCTTCCTGGGTTGTGGATCTCTTGCGTTTGCCCCTGGTCTGCTTAGTCTGGAGCAGTGATTCCAGGTCAAGCAAGCAACAGAATCACCTGCGGGGCTTGGTGAACAGATGGCTGGGCCTGTGCATGAGTGTGATCTCCTCCAGCCTCAGGTCAAGCTCCTCCCGCACATCCCGTAACCAGCCATCTGGCCAATGCTCGTGCTTAGGTGAGTTTCTGGTGGTTACCCAGCCTTGGGAATATGGTCTGGGGGTTGGAGGGGAGGTTGGGCAGGAAGCCCACACAGGTCCTGCAAGTGGGCTTGCAGTGGTCTAGGGAGGGAATTCCTCATAATCCTCATAGTCCTATGAGGACTATCCTCATAGTCCTACCAGACTATGGCCAAGAAGCTGGGAGCAGGCTCCACATGGGTGCTACCTTTTGCAGACTCCTCACCCTGTGGAGAGGGGCATGGTCAGAAGAGGGTCAGAACACGGTCTCTGAGCCCTGTTCATAAAAATGGAGCTCTGGTCCAGTAGCAGCAGCAGCAGCAGCCTAGACTGGATAGAAATGCAGAATCTGAGGTGCCAACCCTGACCTCCTGAATCAGAATCTGCATTTGAACAAGACCCTCAAGAAATCTGGGTGCAGGTAAGAGCTGAGCAGTGCTGATCTAAGCACAGGGCCCTTTTGTCTGTTTCTGAGGGCAGAATTAGGCCTTGAGATGTCTTCACTCATCTTTGGATCCTGTGTAGAATCTGCTATACAGTTAGCACGCAATTAATATTTGATAAATTTGACTGATATTAACAAATTAATATTTGTTAAATTTGACTGATGTAACTACAGAGTAATTTGGGTTATTCCCATTTCTGTTTCAATTTATTCTCCCCCATGTTTATTTCACAAGAAAGTTTTCCAGATCTACCCATGAAATTAGCACAGTATAAGGAAATGATTTGATAATGCAGCATTTCTGGAGCAAAACAAAGAATTTTTTTTGTAGGAGGGAGGGAGAGAGGAATATAATAGACAAACTGCTCTTTGCACTGGACCATTTGATATACAGATTTGACCATTTGGTTAGCTAAAGAGTAGCTCCAGATGGAAAAGGTTTCATTCTGGTGGCCTACAGATAAACCAGTCTAGATTGTTTTACATTAAAATTAGCATTTTTCAGCTTCTCTGGACCAATAGAATGATCTAGAGATACTGAGTCCATATTCGCACATGGCCACAATTGGCTGGCGCTGAGGAGTGAAGCTCGCTGGCACTGATGGGTTCAGAGCTCAGCATTCCTAGCTGCCTTCTGCTGCCTTCTTCACTGATGTTTAGGGGATACCCTCTCAGCTCTTATTGGGCATTTATTCAGCATCCTGTGCTTCAGAAAGCCCCAAGGTTTGGCTACTCTAAAAACTAAAACATAAAAGCCTCAGAATAGGAACATTCCAGCCAAAGCAGCCATTAGGCAAGTACTTGTTGTGTGTTGGGTTCCAGGTCCTCAACTGGAGAAATAGACTTGAGCCAGATATGGAGCTTCCATATCAGGAGGAGAGAAAAGATAAGTGCCTGAGCAATCATCATAAACATTCAGCGTCATCAGGGCTGCAAGAAAGGCACAGGAGTCAGCCCAACTTCAAGGCCATAGTTGGTTCTGCAGGCCATGGGGGATGCAGCCCAAACATTTTAGCTCCTCCTTTGGGTGACTCACCAGTGGGGTGCCCAGGCACATGTTGAAAACCCAAAGCTCTTGGTGAGGATGCCGCTTTATCACCTAGACATTCGCCACGAGTCAAAAATTCAGCTTTCATTTGCCTTGTGAAGGCTCTCTAAATAAGAGGCACAAAGGAAAGCAAGCACAGTTCCTCACATCCAGAATATTTAAAATGGGCTCTTTCCACTTGCATCACTCTCATCTCAGTATGAGGAAACCAATGTCAATAAATTGCACTTTACATAGAGACGATTAAAACAAATTTATGGGATGCATTATTACAAAAAGTTTGCGCGGGGACACAGATGCAAACACAGACACACATATGCACGTATGCATTCATGTTTGCCCATGTACAAATGTGTGTATTTCTATACACATCTGCATACATGTGTGTGTGTGTTTATGTGTGTACGTATGCATGTATAAAGGGCCCTTCCTATCTATCCACATATCTAAAGAAAATGGCTCATCCATGTCCGTTTCCTGAGGGCAGATTACTCTATGTGGGTAGGTGGAGATAC
Source organism: Tamandua tetradactyla (assembly GCF_023851605.1). Classification (NCBI taxonomy): domain Eukaryota; kingdom Metazoa; phylum Chordata; class Mammalia; order Pilosa; family Myrmecophagidae; genus Tamandua; species Tamandua tetradactyla. The sequence goes on along the minus strand of NC_135329.1, from coordinate 94,669,315 downwards.
ACATTTATAGAGAGGGCATGCCTCATCCCAAAATGCAGGAAGCTGGGTGTCCCTTGGGACCAAGTAATCACATCTGCCCTGGTACTTCTTCCTAATATGGTTCTTGTATTTCTTCTCTGATACTAGTTCAACCTAGAAGGAAAAGGTAAAACCGTCTAATCCCTCCTATGCAAAAATGAAAGGATTTGGGCCCACTGCACCTAAGGACCATAGCTTTCTTGCATTTATTGAACTGCATGATTACAACCAGGGGAAAAAAACATATGGAGCATTTGGAGATGAGTAGTTTGAATGGTAAGTAAGACATGAATAATTAATGGGATTAAGAGAGAGGAGTATCTATATTTATTTTAAGGAGCCCCTGACAGCTCACAGGGACTTAAAAAATCCTCGACATTTTCAGGATGCACTGCTTCTGTCCAAAGTGACACCAGCTTTCCATGTATTAGTTCAACTTCAAAAGTTCTGAAATAACTGACATGTCACATCTGACTTCTAAGGTGAAAAATACAAATGTGGAACCTTTGTCTGGCACTTTACATATTGTTGTTGAGGCTTTGCAGAAAAATACATCAGAAAATTGAAAAAAAAATATCACAGCGGCAGGGCCACCTCAGCGAAGCAGCTGTTGTGCAAACAGCCAGGTGTGACTTTGGGCAAGTCCCGTCATCGCTAATCTTGAGTTCTTGTTTAGCACCGCCCCTCAGAGTCTGGTCAATCACAACGTATGGCTGAAAAATAACCCTCTAGGATAGTCGGTCCTAATCCCCAGCACCTGCCAATTGACCTTACATGGCAAGAGGGGCTTTGAAGATGTGATTAAGTGAAGGATTCTGAGATGGGGACATTATGATGGTTTATCTCTATGGTTCCTAAATGTAACCATGAATGCCTTTATAAGAGGATGGCTGAGGGAGATTTGACCCAGAGGAGGAGACAGCAAAGAGACCCCAGAGGCAAAGATTAGAGTGAAGTGTCCAAAAGCCAAGAGAGGCCAGCAGCCACCAGCAGCTGGAAGAGACAAGGAGCTGCCCTGCCAACACCTCGATTTTAGCCCTCTAAGATTCATTCAGACTTCCGACCTCCAGAACTGTAAGAGAATACGTGTCATTTGTTTTCTGTCACTGAGTTTGTGATAACATGTTACATCATCAATAGGAAACTAGTACACACACAGATGCTGGCTGTCCGGGGCGGGGGCGGGGGGAGGTGTCATATATATGACTTTTCAAAAAGCAACAACCTCAACTCTTTGCAAGACCCTTTAGCACTTGGGTAGCTTCCCTGCTGAGCATTTTGCCTCTTTAACAGAAGAACTGGGGACAAACTGCATACCCTTGGTGTCTGCACGCCTTCGTACATTCCTGTGTGGATGGGAGCCCGTCACTTGCTGAGGGATGGGATAGATTTGGGTAAGTCTGTCATTTGCAACTGCAGCTGATTGGAAAACAAATCATGTATGTTCTATCATCACTCTGACCCATCTGAAGCCAGTCTAGAGATCAGATGATGGTAAGAAAAAAAAACAGCCTAAGAACCAGGTACAACTTCTATATTAATACAGGGGCCTCTGCTTGCTTCTGTTTGGAAGTCTCCCCTTGTTCTCCCCTCTGGAAAGCCTAGCAGAGGGTTTGGCTGAGAATCTAGCCAATCTGGCTAGCTGTCTTGGAAACCAGAGCAGGAGTTCTCCTAAGTGTCCAGGTATGACAGCTTCTCCCGTGGAGACTCCAGGGTCCTTCTCTGTCCTGCAACATGGTTTTTTAGGAAAGAGTCATGAGACACTTGCCACAGTCAAGAACTTCCTTCTGCAGCTGGAGGGACCCAGGGCTGCCCATGGAAGCCCACCTTCCCAGGACTCACTATCCATATGCCTGCATCCTCTTTAGAAGGCGCCACCCTTGAGTGCCAAGTCAGGGCCCTAACATCTACCCAGCACCCAGGGCATGGTGCCCTCTCAGCTGGAGAAAAGGCAAAGAGCCTCTAAAGAGCTGGGAAATTTAGCAGCCGACCTCGGCCCAAAGACTTAGATCATGGGCTTGTTCTAAGCGGCCATGTCTCAGCCTCCAGGATCCACACTTGGCCTCTCCTATGGCCTGGGTCTGGGCTGATCCAATGTCTGACCTGAAGCCCTGACTTCTGCTTCAACGTTCTCTTGGCTCTCTGACTCCTGACTCACAAGTCCAATTTCTCTGCCAACCCGTCTCAAGGCCCCAGCAGTCCTGGGAGAGGACAGCACTTCCCTGTGGCCCGGCCAGTCATGGTGGTCTTCCCTGGGAAGCAGCCAGCTCACTAACCTACCCTTCTAGAAGTCCCCTTTTTGGTAGACTTGCCAGATTTAGAAGAAAAAAAAATCAATACTGGGGGCATGTTTATACTAAAAAATTATCTATTGTTTATCTGAAACTCTAATTTAATTGGGTGTTCTGAATTTTTTTCTGGCAATCCCACCTTTTGGCATTAAATCCCTGGTTCTCAATTCACTCAGATAGTAGATTATCTGGAAGTCGTTGGGTTATGGAAACACCATAATGTGTGGGTATATTTAACTCCATCGGTGAATGGATGGAACGCATGATATATTATCAGTCCATGTGTAAGTGCGTAGAGATGTTTGCTTTAATTGAATACCCTAGGTGTATAACAATATAAAACCACAAATAATGATAACCACGCCCATGAGAGGAAGCACTGAGCTTCTACAGCCAGGAGGAGCAGCTCCTGGCTCTGAATTCCCCTATTCAGAACCTGTCACTGTCTTTCATTCATTTCACCACCTGCATGTGAGCAATGGAGAAATACAAGTGCCCAAAGTAAAACAAAATGACAAAGGGAAACTTAAATTGAAGAAAATCATTTTCACTAAACATTACTTTTTTTTAAATTTGGAAAAGACCTTTATTTTTATTTTACCACAGGATCTTAATTTGCACCAGATAATATTTTGTAGAACTTTTGACTCAAAATATTGTCAGCTCATTATGTCATTACGTGGTGGGGCAAGGAAGGGGGCTTGACACTTTAAACCAGGACTAAATTGCACAGGGGTCTTTCGCCACCTGCCTCAGAATCTACCGGGGAGATTTTTTAAACAAGCAGATTCCCAGGTCTACTGAACCCAAACACTGAGGTGGGCGCGGGGATCCAAATTTTAGCAAGAGTCATCAGGGAATATGTATGCAAACTTAAGTTTGAGATGTACTTAAATATTTTATCAGCCTAGTTTAGTTCCCTAGGTTGCTCAAAGCAAAGACCATGCGATGGGTTTTGCTCACAGTTTTAAGGCCAGGAAGAAGTTCAAACCAAGGTGTTATCAAGGTGATGCTTTCTTCCCAGAGACCAGCTGCCTGCAATCCTTGTTCCTCTGTCACATGACAAAGCACATGTTGGCATCTGCTGATCTCTCCCTTCTCTTCCAGGTTTCCTTGATTTCAGCTTCTTGCTCCCAGGCCTTTTTCTCTGTCTGAATGTCATTCTTTTATAAGAGCTCCAGTTACAAGATTAAGACCCATCCCGATTGAGGTGGGACACACTTCAACTGAAGCAACCCCATCAAAAGGTCCTACTTACGATGAGTTCACACCTACCAGAATGGATTAGATATAAGAATATGTTTGTCTGGGGGTACATACAGCTTCAGACCACCACACAGTCCCTCTCTGTTACCAAATCCAGAAAGTATTTCAGTGTGAGAGGTTGTCAGTCCTTAGGGGCAGACCTGTTTTGTTTGCTTCCCACTGTGTTTTAGCACTTTAGGCAGGACACACACTCTCTAGCTTTGTTACAGTCCTCATCCTTCCTTATTGTCTCCCACATGGCCTCTTTCCTGCAATAACGTCACTTGCTTGTGCTTGACCCGTGAAGGCATTTGAGTTGGCAGCCCCTGGAACCCCTCCCCCAGCAGGACTCCAGTGCAATAGTCACCCATTCATTTATTCATTCATTCAGCCCATGTTCATTAGGTACCTGTTGGGGAGAATAGACAAAATCAATCCTTGCTCTCAAGGGGCTCAGGAAAAACAATGCTCTGGGATTGTGGAAGGAGGGACACAAATGTGGAGAGGTAGGAGGAAGGGCTGTGCCACCGTTTGGCACCAAAAAGGGGCTGCTAAGGGGTGGGAGTCAGCAGGAGGGTCATGGGTGCCAGTGAGAGGTTGGGAAGGGAGGTGGAAAGATGCCAGTGTGTCCACCTGCAGCACACTTGTGGCCTTGAGAGTCCAGCAAACCTGACTCCAGGACCAGCCACTTCCTCTCCAACCAGAGCCCCCCACCCCGGGCCTCCCCTGCCTATTCAAGGATGGAAACTGCAGGCTAACCTGATGGCCAAAGCTTTCACAGAATCCTGTCTCTTGGTGTTTTAATTAGCGTCTTTATCAAACTGAGAGCGGTGACCCATTAGCAGGTTAAAAATCAATTTCATAGGTCATATCAGCATTTTTTAAAGCAGAACAGAACTGAATAGAAAATAGTCAAGTATGTTGTAGATTGTAAGTGGAATATTGTTTGGGGAAGTTTTGTTTCAGAAATATATATATATGCACACACACACACACACAGAGATATAATGTAAGATGTATTTATTACTATGAGTCTTGGGCAGAAGAGTTTTTAAGAGCCACTGGTTTAATTATTTCAAAGTGAGATAAACTGCCTCAATCTTTTCTAAAATAAGAAAGGCAAGTGGTAGTAAATAAATTCTTAAAATAAATGAAATACCAAGTGAGTTTATGTGAGCTTATGCAAGCGGCCATCAACCCAGAAAGCATGCTCTGCATCCTAATTGCGTGTAAGGCACCATTCTGGGCAGTCGAGGGGTCTTAACTGCAAATAAGACCCAGACTCAGAGCTCCCAGCTCTGAAAAGAGGCAAGACATGTGCACACTTCATAGCAATTGTGAGCAAAATGCAGTACAAGCAATTAACAAGGGCCCTGAAGACCTCCAGGCACAGAAATTATAGAAATCCTCATGTCAAAAATAGTATCGGAGCTGGCCCTTAAATGTGGGTTTAAACATAGTGAGATGTGGAAAAGGTTTTCAGGTTGAGAGTGCAGCATGGGCAAAAGCAGTGAGACAGGGAAGTACTTAGCCTCTCCAAGAAGGAGGAAGTAGATCTCTTGGTGTGGAGCCAGTCATGAATCTGGGTTAATAGGGTTCCTGCAGAAGATAGCACTGCAAAGATAGGTTGGGACCTTCCACAAGCTACTGACCCTCTTTGACCATCAGTTTCTTCTTCTACCCAATGAAATTAATGGTACTTACCCTACTCACCTCACTGGGGACAGTGAAGATAAAAACAGAGGAGGAATGGGGAAATGCAGTGAAGCATGTACAGCCCCATATTGCAAACCTTCCTGACACCTGCTGTGAGGCTGACATTGGTCTGGAATGTGATGGTGGGTGAGGAGCACCTGGTTCAGTGGTGTATACCGAACTCAAGGAACAGGTCACTCGCTCTGCCTTGGAAGGTTAAAAAAAACGTGGCCCAGGGACAGGGTGCTTGAGTGTTCTGGAAAGAGGACTGGGAATTTGAGAACTCCAGGCAGAAGACACAGCAGGCATAAAGGTTTTAGAGCTCAGCTGTGTGTCCAGAGAACAGTGAGAGGGTCCTTGCGGCTGAACTCAGAAGGGTAGACAGGGTTAACCCAAACCGCTGGTCAAGTTATGCCCTGCAGAAGGAACCAGGCTGAAGGCACCAGGGCAAGCTGAAATTCAGCCAGTGCTCTGCTGATACAGCCAAATGCCTTGGCTTCTCCAGTTCACACAGCGGCACCATCTGCTGGCCACGTGCCTGCAAGGCAGGTCTGACCAGAAGGGCACTTTTTTCAAAGTTGCCCCAAACGAAAACTTGGTACAAGGCTAGAGAAAACTTGTATAGGCAGGACTTGCTAGGAAAGCAGATATGAGCTAGAGGGCAAAGGATGAATGTGAGCAGCTTCTCCATCAACTTCTCTGAAAGTGGGTTTCAGGAACCTTCTTCCCATCTCCAGTCTCAGTTCCCTACCAAGACTCCTAGCTATAGCACCAATACTTTACCCTTCTTAGACCACCTCTGCCCATTCTCTTCTTCCAATTATGCTTTGCTCGCTCTGCCACCTCCTCCAGGCAGCCTTCCAAGATTCCCCCACCAGGATCGCTGCCTTCCCTTCAGTCTTTCTCCCTCTTGAGCAGGGGAACACACCACAAGTCCTGAGTGCAGGTGGGATGTGCACCCCGGTATCTCAATCATTTGTGCTCCTTGTGCATGCTCAGCCTTTCATCCTCATGGATACACCTTCAACCCCTTTACAAAAGCTGCTAGTGATCCACAAAGAACCATTTCTGATTCACTGGGAGAGGAGAGAAATCTCCTGGATGGCCTGACACAGGTGCCTGGAGCTTGATATGGAAGAACTTCAGGGAGGGCTTTTAGCTGCATAGGGAAGTTACTCCCCCCACGCCCACTTTGTTCTCCTCCCCTCAGATGCTTCCACAGAGATAAAGGTAGGCCAGCCCACAGGGAGCACTTCCCTCAGAGCCCTCCACGTGGGTGGTCCCACTACCATGGGACCCCAGCCTGCATTTGGCATCTGTTGGTGGTCCCTCCCCTGAGACTGTGTCCTCTCCAGCTAACTAGGGGATTTCTTGGGAGCCGAGAACATGTGCTTTGTATTTCTTCTGTCTCAGTCACAAGTTAAGAACAAAGTCAATGATAAGATGGTGATGATGATGATGGTGAGCATTTCACATTTCATATACATTAGCTCAAAGTTCCCAACAGCTGCCCTGAGAAGTTATATCATCCTCATTTTGCTAGTGTGGAAGTTGAGGCACTATTATGGGTTGAATTGTGTTCCCCCAAAAAGACATAGCGGAGTCCTAATTCCCTGTGAATATGCCCCTATTTGGAAATAGGATCTTTGACAATGTAGTTATTAGTTAAAATGAGGCCCATCTGGTGTATGGTGGGCCTAATCCAATAGGACTGGTGTCCTCAGAGGAAGGGGAGAATTAGGCGCAGGCAGATACAGGGACAAGCGCCATGTGACAGATGAGGTAGAGAGCACCATGGATTGCCTGCAAGTCACTACCAGAAGAGAGGTATGAACAGATTTGTTGACGGAGCATGGCTCTGCTGTCGCCTTGATTTCAGACTTCCAGCCTCCAGAACTGGGAGACAATGATTTCCCGTCATTTTAAACCCCCCAGGTGTGAGGCTTTATTTCAGCAGTACTAGACGGCTACATCAAGCACTGAGGTTATAGGACTTATCCAAAGACCCCTAGTGGGAAGCAGTTGGAATCTGAGTGTCTCTGGCTCTGGACCCTTGAATTTAAACTCTAACTGCCACTATCAGCCCAAGTTGGCAGGGAGCTAAGCTCCCCATCCTTGCACATGGCTGCTTGAGTGTGTTCAGCTTGAGACATATCTATGCAATTCTGTCTGGCTCATCTCTGTGTTCCCAGTGCCCAGCCAAATGGTAAGGACATAGTAGGAGTTCCGTGTATGAATTCATGAATGGAGATACTCTAAAAGGGGGACCACCCTGGGCCTTGCCAGTCATACACTGGTCCAACACCTCTTATCCATCAGAAGATCCAGCCCCTGTACATATTACACACCCATGATGTTATTGGAACATACTAGAGATGACCCCACTCATTCTAAATTAACTAATCGAATGGTGTTTACCTGGCACCTCTCTGAGCATGGTCCTGCATAAAGAATTCATCTTTCACATTCTCTTTTAATGCATCTTAGGACTTCCTAATAAACTCTGGGTAGCTAATTGACATATCTGATGACACAAATGCATATTTGCATAGCAGTTTCTAGCGAGAACTTACCAAGAAAAAGAAGAAGAAGAAAAAAGCTTCAACGACTCCCTGCCAAGTCATTCCACTTTTCAGCAGAACCAGAGACTCAGAAAGGATTCAGATTCTTCCCCATCTATCCCCAGTACCACCACCCAGTTCAGCCTCCACCTTTGCAGCTGTCTTCCAGCACAGTGCTGCTTAGCCAGGGACATTGTTAAAACGCAGATTCTGATTCGGTGAGTCTGGGGTAGGTAGGGGTAGAAATCCTGCATTTCTAACAGTCCCAGGTAAAGCCTAGGACTAAGATCACACATGGAGAAGCCAAGCTGCAACAATCTCTTTGCCTCAGAGAAAGCTCCCTCTCTCAAGTCCATTGTCCATCCTCCCCATAATCTAACACACAGAACAGATTCCATTGCTTCCCACTTACAACTTCTTGGGATCCGGTCCCAAATCCTTGGGTTGGCCCTGGTCACAGAGCTCATCTTTCTCTGCCCCTCCCCCATCAAGCTATTTACTACTCCCTCAAATATCCAGGGGGTCCCTTCATCCTCTTAACCATGCAGTTATCCCCCAATGTTCCATGAAGCCTTCTCTGACCTCGTGTTTCTTCCTCTACTGCTCCTCCAACCTCCCCTCTGTCTCCATAACATCCTCCATATGCATCTTGCGTAGTTTATGTGTAAGGGTTTTGCTCCAGGTTGGTTTCCCCACCAGAGAGGTCCTCGAGGGCAGGGACCAACACTGTCTGATCCATCTTCATATCCTCTGGGCCCTGAAAGCATTTTGGGGAATGAAAAAAAAGAAACCTCTTTAAAAGTACTCTTTCACACAACGAAGGAAGACACTGGGATTTCACAAAGGAGCAATGACTGCTTGGCCATTGAAGAGTGCAAATCATAGGTTATCTGTGACTTTTTTCAGGTTGATTAGATGTTTACTTATATTAATGTGTCTGAACATGTCATTGCTTTGTAAAACGCAGGTAAAAATTCTAAATGTTAACTGGTATTAAATAACTTTTTGTTAAGGGTGGAGAGAGCAAACTAAATGCATTTAGTCCACAAACTGCACAAGCGATAGTGTTCCTGGAAGCAGCTGCAGTATGACCTGTGTTCAGTGGTGAACTCACTGTTCTATGAAGGACCATATATTAGGAGATTATGATGGAAACTACGAGAAGTATTTGACACAATAGAAAGATATAGATAGATGATAGATGATCGCTAGATAAATAAATAAGTAGATGTAGATGTAAATAGATGATGGAGAGAAAGATGACAGAAATAGACAGACAGACAGAGATAGATTAGATTATAGACAGATGATAGACAGGGAGATGGGTAGATGGTAGATAGATAGATAGATGATAGATGGATAGATAGATAGATAGATAGATAGATAGATAGATAGATAGATAGATAGATAGATAGATAGATAGATGAATGGATATATGCCTTTCACACAACATTAAGAATAAAAATAACCACCACAAATAAAAATTGTTTGTTGGGTACTCGCTCTGTACCAAGCACAAGATTAATTCTTTGCACCTATGATCTCATGCAATCTTTAACCCCCTCTCCTTCCTATTGAGTTGGACACCATTTTACCCATTCTACCAATAAAAATACTGAGGTTCTGAGGGATTGAGAGACTTACCAATGGTTTGGTGCATTTGATGTTGAAGCACATCTGGGATCCAAGCTTTGCTGCCTCTTATCAAATGTTTCAAATGTGTGGTTAAGGGACAAATGTGCCAAAGGGCCATGTGCATGGCACAAGATGCAAGGAAAATGAGAAAGAACCTCTACCCTCTGCTGTCAGTTTAAAGTCAGATCCCACACCCATGGCCCAGGATGTCCACATTAGTGGGAGAGATACAAAGCATTATGGGCTGAATCTAGTCCCTTCAAACATACGTTCAAGTCCTAACCTCTGGTCCTGTGAGTGTGACCTTATGTGGAAACAGGGTTGTCATAAATGGAATGAGTTAAGGGGAAGTCTGGAGAATGGTGTCCCCTTAATCCAATGTGACTTGCATCTTATAAGAAGAGGAAAATGAGATGGACGCAGAAGGCCATGTGATGTCAGAGACAGAGACTGAAGTGCTGCAGCTGTGAGCCAAGGAATAGCAAGTGTTTTAGTTTCCTGGGCTACTCAAGCAAATACCATGAAATGGGTCGGGTTAAACAATGGGAATTTATTCACCCACAGTTTGAGGTTGGGAAAAAGTCCAATTCAAGGCATCATCAAGGTAATGCTTTCTTCTTGAAGACTGTGACATTCTGGGGCTGACTCCTAGGATCCTTGGTTCTTAGATTGTCACCTGGCAAGGTACATGGCAGCATTTCCTGGTCTTTGCCTTCTCTTCCTGGTTCCGTTGATATTTAGCTTCTTAACTCTTGCGGCTTTCTAGCTTTCTGTTTGAATTTTGTTTTGCTTATAAAGGACTCCGGTACCAGGATTAAGATCTATTCTGATTGAAGTGGGCCACATCTCAATCGAAGCAACCTCATCAAAAGGTCCTACTTACAATGGGCTCACACCCACAAGAACATGTTTAAGAATATGTTTTTCTTGGGTACATACAACTTCAAACCATCACACCAAGTATTGCCAGCAAATACCAGAAACTAGGAAGGGGCAAGGAAGGATCCTCTCCTACAGTTTTCAGAGGGAGCATGGGCAGGCCGACACTTTGATTTCAGACTTGTTGCCTCCAGAACTGAAATAATACATTTCTACTACTTTAAATCCCTTGTTTATGGAGCTTTATTATGACTGTCCTAGAAACTAAGACACAATGTAAATTTATCCTTGATAGAACCTCACTTATAATGATGAGCATGGGGAAAAAAAAAATCAAAATTTAGTAATTAAGCCTAGAACCAGAAGCCAAGGCATGGAGTGGCATGAAATAAGGATTGCATCAGAGCAACCTATAATGAGGAACTGGAAGCAGAGAAGGAAGCAAACAGGTAGGCAGAGTCTCTCTGGGCCAGATATTGTCCCACGTGCTTCTCATATGTGATTCCCTCCTGTCGTCCAGGTATTGCTGTGAAGCACTTATCACTGCAGCCATTTTACAGATCCACAAACTGAGGCTCAGGGAGATGAAGGAATTGCCAAGTAAGTGGCAGGGCAGATGTTTGAGCTGGCATCTGTCTTGTGCTTTCTGGGCAGATTTGTGTTGTCTCTTCACTTTTCTCCACCTTCAGTCCACATATCTCTCCAAATCTGGTCGTCGAGCAGGTCACCAGCAGGGACTTTTTCTAGGAGGGACTTCTTTAAAATTCTTAATGGATTTTTGAATTCACTTGCCAGGAAACTGAGAGAGCTCAGCCCAAGGCAGTGGCAAATACCAACCCTCAGTGGAGGGGAGAGGCTAATATTTCAGGAAACCATGGAAAAATTAGTAACTTGAGAGCATTGAGACTTCTTGAAAGGGCAGGAGGTAGAAGAAATTTCATTTTATTATTGGAAACTTGAAGAGATGAAAAATATGACCTTTCCTGCCTCTCCCGCTTCTGAAAAGGGACAAAAGTGTTTCATATGCCTACAAGCGATATTAGCAGAGATGCTTCCAATTGTGTGTGGCCTCCCTAGGAGCAAAAAGTTTCATTCTCTCTTCTTCTGTTGTTCTTTGGCAAAGAGAAAAGAGATGCTTTTCTGGCAGGCAAGTGTCCATGTGGTTTTGATATGACTCTGGGCAAACAAAGCTGCAGCCCAGCCATTCCTTCAGACCTTCTCACATCCAAGTGAAAGATGCCCCTTCCACCTTAAATGCTTGCCGATTTCTTCCCAAAGTACTGCCAGGTTACCAAAGAGAATCCTCAGCTCAGAGACCCCAGTACTCAGGCTCCATCCCCAGGGGCGAAGCAAACATTAGAATGCTGGAAAATGTCCCTACCAACACTTCTCATCTTAACTTCCACTTCCACAAAATGGGAAGACTTTTATGCACATCCTTTGCCACAAAGGCCATGACCATTGTTAGCTGGCTGTCCATACTTGAGAGTGCAGGCAGCTCTATTGCCTTCTGCAGAGCCACCCATGCCTCTCTGAAGTTCTCTGGAAAGAGCTACCAGATCATCAATTAGGCCGACAGCAGAGATGTCTTTAAAAGCCAAAGCCTTGTCCATGTCAAGGGCTAATGTGACTTAGACCCAGTCCAAGCAACCTAGGCCTGTCTCCCTGGCTCTTTTTACAGGCTCCCTCACCCTCCCGTGCAGGTGTAACCTGCACAAGGAAACTGGACCAAGGAGACAAAAAGGTTCTGAAATTCTGCCCATGTTCCATATGGCAAGGCAGCCTCCTGGGGGAAGGGTGGGGCTGAATTCCCTGGAGGAATTTGCATAAAAGTTATATATAGGCTAGTGGTGGCCAAGTTCTTTTTCCGGTGTTCATAAGACTGGCCTTGCATCATGAACAGAGTCAGGCATACCAGCCTGCCTTCCTTCCTCCCTCCCTCCCTTCCTTCCAACAACCTTTATCAAGTGTCCCTATTTGCTGGCTCCTAAGCCACAGGCCCTGCGTGAAAGAGCCCATGGTCTGACAGAGGAACAGGTATGGAAGAAATGACTACAAAACAGGGCAGCATGTGTGTCTTAGTCTCCTGGCTGTTTAAACAAATACTGAGCATTGGGTCAGCTTAGCAACAGGAATTTATTGGCTCAGGTTTCTGAGTCTAGAAGGCTTACTTCTTCCAGGGGATTGCCTGCTCTCGTTGGGGGTTCCTTGGCATTGCACATGGTGGCATCTTCCTCTTCCTGGTTCCATTGACTTCAGCTTCTGGCTGCTCCCTGTGGCTTCTCCTTCTGTGTTCAATTTCCTTTGCTTATAAGGATCTCACCCACACTGGATGAAGGCCCAGCCTCATTCAGCTTGGGCACAGTTTAGCTAATAACAGCTTCGAAGTTTCTATTGACAAATGAGTTCACACTCACAGGACTAGAGGTTGGGACCTGAACATGTCTTTGGGGGCTGGGGTGGGGCATGGTTCAATCTCCAACATGGGCTAGGATGGGTGTCCTGAAGTGGGAGAAGGAGCATGTGCTCAGGGAGGTAAGTAACTGGCTCCAGATCACATGACTCATTGGGGACAGAACCCAGGTTAGAAAACCAGGTGTCCTGATTTCCACTCTACCACCTAAATAAGAGAAGGATAAGAAAAGGGGGTTAGAAGGGGGGAGCAAGAAGAAAGGAAATGCAGGAGAAAGAGGGAGGGAATGAAAGGAGTATCAGGAAAAGGATGAGGTGGAAGTGGGAAGAATGAAGTGTCATCTAGCTGGGATGCAGAAGTGTGTGCAAGTGTTTCAACACGCGTGCTCATATGTGTTAAGTCAGAGACCCGTGGGGGTTGGTACACTGTACCAGTCACTGAAACAGTCACTTTACAGACATCATCTCATTGAATTCTTGCTGTCATCCTTCAAGAGAATCTTCATTGTTTCCATTTCATGAATTAGGAACTTGGATTTCAGCAGGATGAAAGGATTTGACCCAGAGGACACAGCTGATTTGTAATAGAGCCCACACTGTCCACACCCCAGAAGAGGGAGCACTGTCTTCCACCCTGGGAGTCAGTCCCTCCAGTGGCCCCTATTGGCTAGAGGTCGAGGCCCCTGGGGCCCAGAAGCCCCGGTCTCACAGACACAGTGAGGATTTCACACACCAGCTCTGGCAGAGGCTAAGGTTGCCCGCACAGATCTTAGGCTGCCATTTGCTCAGCAGCCAGAAAGCATTTGGTGAGCCCTCTGTCCCTCTTAGCCCAGGTACAAGGGCCTCCCAGTTTTGTTAATGAAACCAAGCTAATCATGCAAATGAGCTGACCCACGTCATGGGCACAGGGCATGGCCCCAAGTCACTGGATGGTCAGAAAATCCAATTAAGGTAGAGCTGAGTGCACCATGATTCATACAGATCGCTGGGGGCAAGTGTAGGGGCTGAAGAGAAGCGAGGAGAGGGAATTATATCTTAATATTCATCAAATCAACCTCTCGCTTCAGCAGCAGCCCCTGTACCAGGATCTAGGATGAATCTGGAAGAGAATCAAATGGAAACCAGGTAGCAGCCTATTGCCCATGAAAACCTGCTTCTGGAATTCTGGTTGGGGGCATGTGGCAGGCACAGGAAATAGGCCCAGGCAGGCCCGTGTGATCTAGGGAGTCCTGAGCTAGGAGGGACGAGGTCCAGGGTCAGGGCTGGGCTGGGCTTCACCACCAATGCACAGCGTGACCTTCAGTATGGCCCTCTCCGAGCCTTAAGAAAACAGGACACTAGAGCTGGTCCGAAGCCACCTCATAAGGTGGGCACAGAGACCCAGCGGGATAACCCGTAGAAGAGGATTTGAGAAAGCCCAGTCTTCTATCCATAGAAATCTTTTCCCTGTAATGAAACAACAAATAGAAAATACTGGTGGTGTCGATCACGAGGGTGGAGAGAGGATCTATTCTTTCCTTTATCCATCCATTCAAAATGTATTGAGCATCTAAATGTTCCAGGCTACAGAATAAACATGGTCTGTAACCCAGAGAGGGTTTTTCACAGGCCATGAGAGGAGGCTGTGCGTCTGTATTTCTTCCCATGATACTACCAATATTTAACAATAGGCTAATACTCTCGGTAGATGGTGAATAGATGTTTGTGGGTTACATGAATGGACTACCTATTTAGAAGGGGCTCAGGTCAAGTGAGCCCATATTTTCAGTGAAGAACGGTAAAACTATGAGAGAGTTAAAGGGGCCTTAGAAACTTAAATGAGGGGCACCTCATCCCACTGGGGAGCAGAAAGATGAGGGCATCAGGAAAGGCTCCCAGAAGGCAGCAGCTGCCTGAACCGGGTGCTGGAGGGTTGAGGAAGAAAGGACTGTGGGTAGGAGGATGGAGAAAATGGGCAGGACCAAAGCTGGTCAGCGGAGCCAGACATACACCTGGAAGAAGAACCCTGAGGTATCTGTATTAGGAAGGAGGACACACCACAGGGGAGTCGCCTACTGCTTACAAGACACTGTGTCATGCCCAGCCAGCTGAAGGAGAAGCCAGCGGGGAGCATGGAGGATTCAGTGAGATTTGGTTTAAGCTCTGGAATGGGGACCAGATATTGAATTGGAAAGCATGAAAGTGGGAAAGGCAAGGCTGGGGGCAGGAAAGATGAGGAACTTCAGGATGACGGGAGGATGTAAACTACTGGGATGGGGGAAAAGAAATTGACAGAGGGTGGGTGGGCAGGCACCTGAGCGCGCGGAGATAGAACTGCTGATGGGACCCATAAAGGCCGGGCGCGCGCCCCAGCCCGCGACGCTCGGGGTAAGGGGGAAGGGATGAACCCAGCTGCGCGCAGAGCCACCCGCAAGCAAAAACAGGGCCGTCTCTGCGAAACAAAAATGAAACAGTCGTGGCCAGGGAGCGCCAAATATTTGCGAGATGATGTGAACAAAGGGGAAAAAATCTAGGAAAGTTTGAGTTTCTCTGGTCGGAGTCTTCAGAGGCTCCCGGCGCTGGAGACTTTATGAGAACGTCCTTTGCCCGCCGCTCTCCCTCTCTCCCTGAAGGAAAATAAATCTTGGCAAAATGAGACTTGACGGCATGAAAAGGACGTCTCCAGGCTGCCCCAGCTGGCGCAGGCGCGGGCATGCCCGAGGTACCGAGTGGGCAACGCTGCGGCGCTGGCTGCACCCCCGCTGGTGGTGCAGAGAACCTTTGTTTCTCGCGCGGGCCCCTCCTGCCAACCCAGGTCCTTGGTGTTCCTTCCTCAGTTTGCAGCTTGTGCCCCAGCCCGGCTTTCCTCGTCTCAGCCCGTCAGCGACTCCTATCCCCTCCCCACCACCTGAGACACCTCTCCCCTCTCCCTTCTTTAAACCACCCAGCAGCAGCCCACAGGCCACATTGCAGTTGCCCATAAATGCCAAGGCGAGGAACCGCCGATACCTGTTTGAGAAGATGGCCTTTTAATTAGCCCACTCCAGCTGCCATAGACAGTGGCTCCTGCCCCACCTCTCCTCCCCCTGCTCGCCGGCTCTTCCAGCCTCCCTGCTCACCCCGACCCCATCTATGTAAAAAAGCCATAAAGCCTTTCTCCAATCGCCTTCTCGGAGTTTATGCAACCCCCAGAACACAGGTTGATTGGAAAGGTCCCTCTCCCGGATAACAACAATTCAATGTGCCTTGACATTTTAATAGCCTGCCGTCCTGGTGAACACAATCGAGCAAGGCAGTGAAGCAAAAATCATTAGGTAAGCAAGATAATCTAAGCAGAATCTGCCTCCTGCTCTCTCACATCTGGGGGTAGGTTGCACAGCTGGGGCAGCCCATCAAGCTCGGCCAGTCCTCCCTTTTGGTGCTTTCAGATGTATGAAGGGATAGATACACTTGTTTAGCAAGAGCTCCACACCCCGGTGTATGCGTTTTGGAAGATAAACATACTCTGGCAAGTGCAGACCCACTGAAGCTCCCACATGAAATAGCTTAAGAGTACATGAATTTAAAATGAACCGAAATATCTACAAACTAAACCACCACCAAAATAAATGTACTGCTCACAGTGCAGGGAACAAGGCAAATATTTGTTGGGACCCCTAAAACCAGCCATTCAAAGGCTTATGTATTGCCAGGAGCACAGACGTCTTCATTTATAGAAAGATTATTCATATAATGCCATGGCTAAATATATGAGTTAAATATAAATAGATAATATAAAACATTTATACTCATTGCATGCCAGGTCTAGTTATTATGCTTCACACGTGCAAACTCGTTTAATCCTTAGAATGCATAATAATACTATGAGTATTCCCATTTTATAGATGGGTAACCAAGACGCAGAGAATTTGTGCGAGGTCATCCTCCAAGCTAGGATTTAGATCCAAGCGATCTGACTCTATTCTGTCTCTCATAAAAAGTAAATCACACAAATAATAAAATGTATCAAATGTCTTTATAAGGTCAGTGCATTCCTTCATGAGTGTGTATATCCCCCCCACACACACCGCACATATATATTCATTTGGACACACAAAAGATGTGCCTGCAAAGCAGTATAATGACTTCTTTTTAACACTAACACCTGCCTTTCTATATTCAGCCACATTCATATATCAAGCATCTGTAAGTCCCAAGGCCAAGTGCGAGGGTACTGAGGATACAACAATTTAATTAGACACAACTGCCACCCTCAAGTAACTCAAAGCCGAAGGGGGAGTCGAACAGGCAAGAAGATACGAAACCCTGCAGGTGTTCAGTTAGAGGCTGACCCAGAGTGGCAGAGGCCAAGGGGACTCCAGACCTCACCCCCTGTCCCGGGGGTGTGAAGCCATATGCTTTACTCCTACAAGGTTGACCTCACTCAAAACACTTGGGGACCTCTGCCTGGGAATTGCCTTCAAAACCATTTTATAAGCTGCCCAAGGAAATGAGACTTGCTGCTTGATAATGACATGGAACACATACACTCACACCCATTTCTTAGGAGGGAGACAAAAGTGACATCACAGAACCCGGGGGGGCCAAACAGATGGCAGAAAATTCTCCCGTTGGCTTCCAACCCTCCCCAGCCAGCCCACGAGCCTCCTCTCTCCCTCCACACAAGTCCACGGGCACAGATCGCTTCCCTGGGTGCTGACTTGGCAAGCCGTTCGCTTTATGAATATGACCCTCAGAGGGAGAGCCCCTCTCCGCAGCCCCCCGAAGTATGTTATCACCGTTATTAAGGGGCTTAAAGAGGAGCTGGGTGGATGCGCCACCGCTGGAATGGCAGCCTGATTGTGATTGATGGGTTCCCATTAGCACCTCAGTGTTATCTCTCTGGATGGCAAGAACAGCCAGTGGCTTGTAACACAACAGATTACCTGAGTTCTCAGCCTTAGAAGGATGTTTAAATAAAATATAGTCCCTCTTAGCAAGAGGCTCATTTTCTCCAGGAGGCTCCCAGACTATTTCATGTCAGCTTTGATTGGCTGCGACTCTCCTCGGTAAACATGTCTTATCATTAATAATTCTTTACAAGCACAGTCTCCAGGAGTCTTCTCTCTCTCTCTTTCTCTAGGTGGCTGGACTCAGACACATCACGCTCCAGTTTGGGTTCCAAGGTGCTTCTCTCTGGATTTTCACCTGCCTTGCCAAAAATGATTGATTACGCCAGGCCGACTGGGTGTCCGGCCATACCCAACAAATGACTTTGGCCCCTAACAGCAGGCCTTGGCCAGATAGAAATCAATATTTCACCATTAAAATCTATCAAAGAAGAGTTAAGGCACCATCTGTCCCTGCCGCCTCTCTATGGTGTGTGAACATTAAATCCGACACTTGTACTACATGGGTAATCAATATATAGTGGTTCACAGATCATTTGTGGTTCCCTTTTAGCAGTGATGGATGTCTGGAATCGTTGTGATTCATTTTGTCAGACCATTAAACAAGATTCTGTCCAGTTCCTTCCTGATTTCATTTACAGGATCATTCTTCACAGTTCATAAGAGGGAAACGGTTTTACCAATCTGCTTCTATTTCAATAAGTCACTTTATAGAGATTTTGTGTCCTCCAGACTGTAAAAATTCTGGAGAGATAGTACAAACAGACCTCTAAAACTATTCACTGCATGACATATGCATAAAGTGTGAAGAGAGGAATGTAAATATGTTTACCTCTTTATCTGCAAATGTTGGTTTTAACCCCCTCCTGGCTGGAGAGCCGGCCTGAAGGTTGGTGCTCCAGGAATGGCACCTGCCAGCAGCAGGGGAGGAGAAGGCTTAGAGGGCAGGGGCTAAATCTGATGAACCCTTCAGGGGCATGGTTAAAAGCAAATGGGAACAGCTCTTCCAGAGGTTGCATTTCAGACTTTCCACTCTCAAACTGATGTTGCCCCCTTCCCCTGCCCCCATGCAAAATTTCTGTCAAATGTCTCTTTGTACCTCTCACAGGCAAGGGAAGCTACTGACCGTGCCTTGTGGGCAGGGACTTAGACGAACAAGAAGGACCATCTGTGGCACACCAACCTGTGTCAGGTCACGGTGGTTGCTCCAGGCTCATCCTCAACAATCCTGAGAGATAGGTCCAATGGGCTCACTGTCCAGGGGGAAACTGAGGCTCAGAGAAGTTAGGTACCCTGCCTAAGATGACTCTAGCCAGAGAATGCAAGAGTCAGGACCCAGACCTGGGCGGGTCTCAGGCCAGAGCCCATGTGGACGGCGGTCAGCTTGGCTGGGTGGCCCTTATTCTGCGGATGATCTTGTTTCAACCCAAGTGAATTTCCTTCAACGCTTCTAGGTTCCTTACTTTCACCAACCAACCAGGTTGTTATTAGGAGATAAAACTCTATTTTATTATTATCTTAAGTATATCTGCAGTGAGATCACTAAATAATGCACTCTATTATTTTATGCACTCCATTGATTTTAAACTATTTTCTGGTTTGGGATCATTGGATAAGTATGTCACTGTCCCTGATAATTGTGTTGATAAGCAGATTTTGATTTAAATGTTAACGTAAATATTAACTTAGCTATACATATGTATGTATATATGTACATACATATATATGTGCATATATACACATATGTGCATATATACACATATGTGCATATAAAATAGATCTTTTATAGATAATTATTATGTATTTGTAATAAATACGTGCAAACAGCTGAGGCTCAGGAAGAATAAAAGCTGGCCCAGGAAACAAGAATTTTGTTTCCTGGCTTCTAAGTCAAAAAATTGTACCAAAAAATTACAAGGAATAGAGTGTTAGTCATTTACAATTTCGCCCTGAGAGGGCGATTGGGAGAGTTGTACCCATTTTGCAGTTAGGCAGAGGGGTGATTCTGTTCTGCATTTTTATATCCATCCCAACTCACTAACCACTGTGCCCTCCTGCCCTGAGGTGAATGTTCCCTAAAATCCCAGCAGGGAAAGCAGGTTGCGCCACTTCAGACCCAGGGACCATCTGGCCAGAGCTGTGTTGGACAGTAGTACTCAGGAAATACCAGGGAGGGGCATGATAAGGAGGTGCTGTGTCACAGCAAAGAGAGCTTTAAAAAGACTAGACAAAATACCCATAGGTGCTACTAAATAGCTGTGTCATCCCAGACAAGTCACTTAACCTCTCTGAGCATGTTCCCTCATCTGTAAAAAGGAAACTAATGAAATTAAGTTCAAAGGAATATTGCAAGGATTGAATGAGACAATATTAGCCTCGGCACAGGCCCTGGCACAGTACATGTTAGTGGCCTCCTGTCCCTTTCTTCTTTCCTTCCTTACTGTTCCATAAATTTGTATTATACTATACTTCTGGCCTCCAATAAGAACCGGTAAAGGGATCTGTCACATAAGAATTTATCTAAGTCCTTCTTGATTCAAGAAACTAAAAATCCAGGAATTAAGAAAAGAAAAGTCCTTTAGCCCAACCAAGACCCAATGCAGGAATCACTTGCTGCCTGCCTGATAGGTCATTTTCAGTGACCAGAAGCTCGAGGCATCAAGAGGAAGCCCACTTCATTGTTGAACAGTCTTTTAGTGATAAATTTCCTCTAAATCTGCCTCTATGTAAATTCCATCCGTTAGTATGAGTAGTAATTCCAATCCATAACCACCTCATGTTCCATATAATAGTTCAACAAAATGAAAAGAAATGTTCCTTTTAATTTGTGTTAAAACTACCTCCTTTCAGTATTTGGATTACTGGACTAGAATCCAAGAGGTTTGTGTCTGCACCCGGGTTTATTTATGCATGTCCTTCCATGTTGGGTGTGATAACATCCCAGCTCATATTGGATATGGGGGAGCGTTGTTTGTTTGTTTGTTTTCCTTCTTTCATGAAGACCCCTGGGTCCTCATCACCCTCTGGGGCATGTGGGCCTCTACAATTCCATTCTTGAGCGTGAAACCCCAGAACTGCACAGAGCACTTCCGATTCAGTTTTATACTTGGGGCTTTCATTTTTCTGTTTCTTCTTTTCTCCGGTCATTCCCCTTTTCATTTTTCCTCCGTCCACCTGACCGTCCATCTGTGCATCCCTTCATCTGAGATATCTGAGTCAAAGCAAGAGTCCCAGCATATGCCCCGTGTCTGAACGGCACCCCTTAATAATGGAGCAAAGTCAAGACCAGCTCCAACTGCGACGGCATCCCCAGTGGCTGTCGAGGCTGCAGTTGTCCACCTTTGCAGTGATTGCTGTGCGTGTGGGCTCCAGGCGGGCAAGCTCAGAGCCTGCCAGGGACCCCAGGGCAGGCCGTTCTCAACTGCTCCCACCATTCACACTCTCCAAAATGACAGAATTAAATCCAGCGATTGTATGATGGGCATTCCTGAGAACATTCCACCGAGTGAATCTTGTGGGTCCTCTCCTCTTAACACTCCCACTCCCACTGAGTGGAAGGGGCCATTTAGTCTTGTGTCCGTTCAGCATAGTATCCTATAGGTTGACTGGGCCCTGTGGTTAAGTGGTTAAAGTAAAATGACAAAATCTATTGCCAGCACGTGCCAGGCAAGGACTTGAGACCCAGGCTGAAATTGGCTTCCAAATCGTGGGGAAGAAAGGTGGGTGGCTAGACTAGTCCTGGAAGCCTGGGCAGGGGACCATCTGTTCAGCAGCAGGGTCTCACTCTTGGATGCTCTCCACAAATCATCAGAGGCTGCTTAAGGCCAGGGAGGCCCTGACTCGTGGTGTCCCCACCTGCTGGGGAAAGGGCTGCAGGGTGCCAGCAAGAAATAATAAACTAGGGAAATCAGCCAGTGGTTGTCAACCAGGGTGGGGGGGAGGTGTCATGTCTCTCTGGTGGCACCAAGAACTGTGACTGTGTGTTGCTGCAATGATTGAGGGTGCTATTGGCAATTAGTGAGCAGGGCAGGGATGCTACATGTGCTATAATGTGTGAGACAGTTCCATGCAATGACGAATTGCCTATTCAAAATGCCACTGGTACCCACTGACTAAGGCCAACTTTCTCATTTTATAGATGAGGAAGGATTTGAATGATTTCCCCCAAAAGAGAGCTTAGAGTGAATATTTTTTCAATCCAGTAGTGTCAGTTTAAATTCAGTTCCCCCAGAAAAAAATATCCCTGAAAATTTTTCCATCCCCTCAAACCCATCAGCAAGGCCAAGACCTTAGAAATGGAAAGGGAAATGGTATTAGTTGAAAGTACCAAATTCTGCATTAAGTCTTTAACATAGGTATTCTTAACATAGATTATCTCTGCAAAAATAAACCTGTGAAACAGGTGGTATTGTAGGGAAGGAACTGAGGCTCAGAGAGTTTGAGTAACCTGATCAAGGTCACACAACTTCTCCCTGACAGAGTCAAGATTCGAGTTCTAGCAGCAAAGCACACAGTCCTTCCACATAGGGAAAAGACAAAGAAATACTCATCTATGATGGATTCCTAAAGAGAGAGAAACTACAGTGTTAGGTTTTCCGAACTATGGGAAGAGCAGTAGGCACCCACTAGGTGCCCAAACTCCACCACACTCTGGAGAAAAGTTGAGAGGGGCAGAGTTCACCTTGGAGCCTTCTTTCTTCCCCCTGTGGTAAACTTAGTGCTTTGACTTCATTGCGTCATCCATCAAGGGGGCCAATAGAAGCTGCTTAGGGGTTATCGTTGCCAAGATTTTTTGCTTTTTCTAAGAATACCTAAGCTATATGAAAATAGAAGCAGGGAAGCTCCTATTGTGGAGTGGGAATGGGGAGAGAACTTACTGATAGAGAGAAGTAACACCTCTTTTTGGAACTGTTACCACTTCACCAGCTTGCCTCGCATAAACCAGCCTTTTAGACCTGTTGAGGAAAGAACCCAGTATTTGCCTAGTGCTTATGACAAGTCCAAGAGTTTCTATTTTCTTTCCCATTGACCTTGAACCATTCAGTATGGGAAGGAATAGAAATATTAGGGAAGAGAGAGATGCAGAAAGGCTGAAGGAGATAGATCTTCAGCCCAGGTTCCAAGACCTGCAGAGAAACAGGACAACGGAAAAGAACAACCACAATCATAAGAAAATCTTGGCAAGTTTTGAAATCCTTTACGTATTTACTCAGAAAGACCAGAACCCTCATTCTATGAATTCCCAGCTTAAGACCTTGGACAAATGACTTGACATTTCTGTACCTCAATGATCTTACTTGCAAATAAATAAACATAGCAATTTCTGCTGCTCAGTATTGTCATTAAACACGAACTTAGAAAGAAAACTTCTAGCACTTAGTAGGCAATCAGCAGTGGAAACCGCTATAGTGAACTCACTAGAAGATGGAGGGATGGGATGGGGGATGGAGTGCAAAAGAGTTCATCACCTCCAAAGCTTTGACTCTGCTATTGTTGATCTCTTTTCCCTTAAGAGTCTGGGGGTGGGGAAGGACAGCCAGGAGCGGAGTTTTCAGGGTAGCAAGACTAATCGGGATTTCACCATCAAAGCAAATATATCCAATTAACAGCTATTAAAGAAGCATTTTCTGGCACTGTGCACAGTGAAGGCCATTCTTTCTAGTGGAAATTAATCTTAATTATTGGTACCTGCATACATACGTGCAAAGGGAAGCAACTCACATTAATCTACATTAAACTTAATAGCAAGTCCGTGTATTATCTATTCTGAGTCAAAATTGACTGCTGGCCCCTGCATAGATAGCTGCAGTGCTAACTCAAGTAATTACAGTGCAGTGGGTCTCAAAGACACAATTTGTTCGCTATATAATAAATCAGCAGCTAGAAGCTTTTTATAATTAAAAACCAAAAGGAAAAAAAATAGAACTGTATAGGCAAATGTCATTTTCTTCTAAGGGAAATTAGGGAAAAGGAAAGCATGCATCCTTGCAGCCTAATCTGAAAAGAGAAAGAAATACTCATCTATGATGGATCCCTAAAGAGAGAGAAACTACAGTGTTAGGTTTTCCAAACTAGGGGAAAGAATGTTTGTAGACCGTTGAATGTAAGTTTTCTGGAAGGCTTTAACTTTGGCTACAAAGAGACCAATTAAGCTATCTGGGCAGATGCCTTAGAACAACTGAAATTTTCAACAGCATGGGTCAAGGTGGAAAGTCAAGTTGATTCTATTAAATTCCAGCTGGTGGGCACTCCCACCATTAGCTGTGAAGAAAAGGCACACTTTCTCTGTGCAACCCACACCCCTTTCTATTAGAACACCATGTATTTATTCAATAGTCAGTTTTTTGAGGTCACCTTCAACTTTGTTATATCCATCTCCAGAAACCACGGTCCGCCCCCCACCCAATCCCTGTGTGGGTTAGGGTCTTTCCGAGGTGCCTGGGATCACACGCTGGCAGAGTTCACCATGTCCCCTGAGGTCCCCTGGTCAAGCTTCTACCTCCATGCGTCCTGCCAGGTGACTGCCCTACCTCCACTGCATCCAGAGCTGAGCCTGAAACAACAAGCCAAAACAAAAGTAACCAGTAAGACCACTCATTTATTGCAATAGCATAAGCAAGAGACCAGGAAGACTGTTCGCGTTTTTCCTCACAGAATGAATCCAGATGAGGGTAGGATAGATCAGAGCAGAGGGGGCTCATCATCACTTCCGAGGGAGCCCCCAACAAAAAGATCCTGCTGTAGCATGGACCCTGGGGGACCAGAGGGAAAGAGAAGGACTAGGAGTGGGATAGGATTGATTACTGAGTCACAGTGGAGAAAAGAGTCTCCAAGACCCCCTGCGTGAGGAGATCTGAGCAGCGGTGTCTGGAAATGGCCTTGGCCAAAGGCCTCGGGATTAGAAGGCCTCCAAATGGAGGCTTTGGGGCAAGGAAGGCAGATATGTGTAAGAGTATGGCCGGCTGTGGGGGGATCTGTCCTTGATTGCAACTCCCTTCAGACAGGGCACCAAGGCTAGTGTGGGGAGGGCAGTTTCCCCGCATGAGGTCTGCTGGGAATAGCCTTCATAATTGCCAATGGTTGGGCCCAAAAGATCACTCCTAGTATTTTTGCCTGGAGCTGGGGATGGTTAGGCTGTGTGCAGATCATGCGTGGACTTCATTTACTTGGGACTGGCGAGCAGGCACACCATTGTCACATTCATATCAGGAAGGCAACCCATACGACCTGCTGCAATTGGGCCATAAACCCACCGTGCCAAATTGAAAGGATTATGTGCCCTAGAAGAGTCATGTTTTAATCCTGATCCATCTTGTGGATGCAGCCATTTCCTTTAATTCTATTCAGCATTGTAGGTTGGAGGCCTGATTGGATCATCTCCAAAGCAATGTGACACGCCCAACTGTGGGCATTAACCTTTGATTAGAGGGAGATGTGATTCCACCCATTCCAGCTGGGTCTTGATTAATTTACTGGAATCCTTTAAAAGAGGAAACATTTTGGAGAGTCACAAGAACCATGAGAGCCCACATAGCCAGAGACCTTTGGAAAATGTTCTCATGGGAGCTTCATGAAACAAGAAGCCTGGAGAGAAAGCTAGCAGATGTTGCCATGTTCACCATGTGTCTTTCCAGTTGAGAGAGAAACCCTGAACATCATTGGCCTTCTTGAACCAAGGTATCACTTAGATGCCTTAATTGGGACGTTTTCATGGCCTTAAAACTGTAAACTTGCAACTTAATACACTCCCCCTTTTAAAAGCCATTCTGTTTCTAATATATCACATTCCGGCAGCTAGCAGACTAGAACACCCACCCAAGCCAGATTTTCCCAGACTGCCCCACCCCCATCTCCAGTTCACTCCAATAGCAGACCCTTCCTAAGCCCTTACTCCTTCTTCTCTCACCTTTGGGTCCCTCCTGAGCCTACCTTCCCTCCACCCACCCACTACTTCTCCTGCATCCCAACCAGGGTTGCATATCCAGATGCACAAATTTCACATTTATCTGCAAAGTGCAAGGTGTCTCTTGCATTTGTGTCTCTCAGTGGCCCTGGTAAAAGTCTCATATCCTGTCACCAACATCTTGTCTTCAACTTGACTCTGTGCCCTGTACTTCCTCCAGCCCTCTGCATTCCCTGTCCCCAAGTATTCTTAGCCTCCAGGTCTCCTTAGCTAGCCAATGCCCTGCCATCCTTCCACCCCTCGGTGCAGGACACCCAGGTTAGGTTCTGAAACCACCTCCTCCCCCCCCCCACTGGGATCCTTTGCCCTCGATCCCTGGTCCAACTTTTTCCCATCAAGTTGAAACTCCCTTCTGGACTACAAACCTTAGATTTCTTCCTTCTTCCCAGCATCTTCCCATCTCCACTTTCTAAGTCTGTGTGAAACTCTTGCTACCCACTTTGACCTGTCACACCTGTGTGCTTTATTCTCCCATATACAATAGCGTCCTTTAAAATTAAAAATCTGCATATGCTTCCTAAAGACATTTCAGAAAACACAGAAAAACAAGATAGCCAGTATTAACCTTTGGTGCCTCTTACTGAAGGCTTCTGTGCATGTGTAGTATACACTCTCATTTACAAAATGGACATATAATTGACACCAATTTTTTAAATGATCATCACTGTTTTTTAAACATCTGTGCCCTTGTCTCTCAGCATCTCATCCCAAAGGCAACCACCATTACCAGATTATTTTCTATATCTCTAGAGATATTTTATTGGTAAATAAATATATATTGAGAATAAATGTATTCTTTTACACAAATGTTGGGAAACAACAAGTTAATTTACACCTTCCTTTTCTTGCATGAATGTTAGTGATAACTTGCACTGTGAATGTACATCTACACTAACTCTCTTTTTAAGTATATTTCTTTAAGTAAAAGAGCAAATAATGGCACCCTTGGGGTTGAGATGCAGCAAAATTCACAAGAGAGGCATTTGAACAGCTGAAGTTCAGAACACACTGCATGAATTCTACCACCTCCTCTTGGCCATCCAACCTTATCCATAAGTGACCCTCCAGACCTACTTGAATACCTCCAATGATGGAAATCTCACTTCCTCAGGAGGCAACCTTAGGTGCTATTGCTCTCAGCTTGAGTTTTCTCCACTTTATATTGAACTGAAATCTTTTCACCTGCTTCCCAGATCCCTGAAATCCAGCATCTTTTGACATTCAAAATCTAGTTAATTCATTTGGACGCCTTATAGCTACTGCTGGACATTGTTTCTTAACCATATCATGGGAGAATGCTTTTCCCTTAGAATTCAATTATAAGCTTTTGAAAGACAGAGAACAAGGCTGGGGTTTCTCATCCATCTCTTTCCAGGGCCTGGCACAGACTGCTTCCCACTCTGAAACTGGGCAGTTTCTCCTTATCGTCCAGGTCCCTGTTAAGTTGTTACCTCCTCTAGAGACTTTCCTGGCACCCCCACTCCAAAAATTATCCCAGCTAATTATAGTGATCTATACTACCAGTGGCTTATGCAAAACTTGTATCAGTTTTCAAAAATATATATTTGGTGACTGTTGGGGATTCAGTCATCTCCCACCACAAAAGGCATATTCAAACCCCCACCCCCATCCTAGGGGTATGAATCTATTTGTAAATAGGACCTTTGAGGATGTCATTATTACTTAAGGTGTGGACTCATTTCTGAGCAGGATCCTCTTTCGATGAGGTCCAATTGAGTCAGGGTGGGCCTTAATCCATATGACCGGAGGCCTTTTAAGCAAAGGAAATTGGACTATAGCCAGTCAGTAGAAACCAGAGGAGGAGCACAGGGGACAGATCAGCAAATAACAGAGGACTTCCAGCAGATCATCACCAGAATGTGTAGACTTTGGAGACAGCATGGCTTGCCAACACCCTTGATTTTGGACATAATAAATTCCTGTTGTTCTAGCTAGCCCATTGTGTGATATTTGTCATAATAGCCCTGGAAAACTAAGACAAGTTTCCTATGAAGATATCCAAGCAGAATGGTCCAAAAGAAGAAGAATATGTGGATTTCAAATCAGGAAATTTCTGGACTGGAGATAGATGTCCATGGATGATAAATGGCTGCTGAGCTGTAGATGAGATTTCCCAGGGAGCAGGAACAGAGGGAAAGAGAAGAGAACCAACAGAGAACCCATTAAGAGGTGGGTAGGAGAAAGAGACTTAATAAAGGAAACTGAAAGTCAGCTGGAGAAGTGGGAGGAAAACCCAGAGAGGACAAGGAATGAGGGCATGCCAAGAGGAAGAACAATTACTCAGTTGTGCTAAGTATCATGATGAGATACAATTTCAGAAGCCTTTACTGGATAACCGAAGTAGAAGGCTTGTAGAAACTGACAAGTTTCGGTGAAGTGGTAGGAGTGGAATCCAGATTGTCAAGGTTGAGTAGTAAGTAGAAGGTGAGGAGGAGGAGACAGTAGGTGCAGACACAACTTACCAGACACTTACTGTGATGGTGAAGTTGAAAGATGAGTAAATATCTGGAAGGTGTTGAGTGCTTTTTGAATGATGCTGTTTTTGGAAGATGGGAGAGGCCTAGGTATATCATAATTCTCATAGGAAGAGTCCAATGGAAAGGAAAAAGCTAAAAAATATGGGAGAGAGAAATGCAACATTAATAGAGAAAGTTCTCTGGGAAGATGGATGGGGATAGAAACCAGGAAATATTCCACTGGAACAAGAATGAAATATGCTGTGTTGATCAGAAAATCTTTCAGAGTCGAATAACAGAATCCCCTCTAGGTTTGTGACTTGAACTCAAATTTTATAAGTCAGGAGGTAGTATTTTACACCATTAGGTAAGCATTTCAACATGGCTGAGAATTAACAACTCCACGATTTATATCACCTTTGCCTCATGGTTGCAAGTTGGCTGCAAGTTGGCTGCAGCAGCTCCACATATTATATCTTTAAATGACTAACTCCTAGTCAGGAAGCATGGGTTGGTACAAGGCAGAGAGTTTCTTCCATGAATCTTCCTCTTAGAAGAAAGAAAAATATTTTCTGAGTGCCTATCAGATTTCATGCTACATAATATTACCTAAATTGGGACTTAATCATCCCTAGACCAAGGGTTGGCCTATTTCCCTGAGATGAAGCACTCAAAAAAAATTGAGACTCCAGTGGCAAAGAAAGAGGTAGCTTTGTGTTGGAAGCAGTGGTGTCCGCACAGAGGTACAGGCAAGGTAGGTCAGTGGGTTAGGGAGCAGAAGTTGAATGAGTTCTCGTCAAATGTCTATTTTCTCTGTAAGTCTATCTGCTAAGAATGAGAGGAAAGAGGTGTTAGGAAATATGGCTTGGCAGGCGTGAAGTCTAAAATAACCACTGTGGAAAATGGGAGATGAACTAAACCAGGAAACATTTAAAATTCCAAGAAGGTCCTCAGCAGGGAAGAAATTATAGACCTAGGGAAAGAGGTGAGGCAGGGATTACCTGCTAAGTGACAGCTCTGTATGCCGGGTTCCCCAGCCTCTATACTGTTCGTATTCTGGGCCAATTAATTCTTTGTTGTGGGGAATTGCAGGATGTTTGGCAGCATCCATGGCCTCTACCCACCACACTACAATAGCAGTGCACAGGCCCCTCCCCAGCTGTGGCCATCAATGTCTCTAGACATTGTCAGATATGCTCTAGAGGGCAAAATCATCCCAGTTGAGAACATCTGATGTACACAGAGCAGGGGTTGTGCTTCCACGTTCAGGCATGAGACTGAAAGCCCAAACACATAAAACTATTAAGAGATGGAGCCAGAATTCAAACAGTCTGCCAAACACCACCTCCTTCCCTCTGGCCCTGAGCTCTATCACTTGCAATGCACAGCCAGCCCCACCACACAGCGGGAACTCAGCACCCTTCGCCCTGGCCTCAGCCTTCATCCTACAGTTCTACACCCCACGGAGTCGCTTTGAGTAGTGATCTTTTTTACCAGAAAGAATTTGAGAACTCATCAAAATGAAATCTTAATAAGAACTCTATATAGTTTTGTTTTATTTTTCCCCAAGGAAGTCAGTCATTGGGGTAAAAAAAAAATGTGGCAACATTTTCCCAAGGACTTAGAGGAAGAAACCACCCTCCAGAAAGGAAAATCTTTCAAGTTGGAATGTGCTCTGGGCTGTCTCTTTAAATGAAAAACGTTATATGCCTGGGAAACATTATATATGTCAAAGCAACGTGAGGGACAAGCTGTAATCATGATAGCGTCAGCTCTGGACTGCTTTTCATCCCCGAGACCCCAAGAAGGGCCTTAAAACTGAAATTTTATACAGGGGCACACAATTCTGGAACATTCACACATATATCACTTTGCCCACCTCTCTAATGAAGGTGGAATGCAGTGGCAGATGTTTCGCAGCTGCCCAGCAACCACCCTAGGGCAGTTTAGGACAGGAAGCCAGGGACACCCGATCCAAGAGGAATGGCGGAGACAGACCAGGGAGGTAAAATCTAATCCTGCAAATTGGGATTCGGCCAAATGCTTGGGGTACCCTCCACCTATTGCCTCACCCCTTACTCCAAGAGACCGATTGAAGGAAAATGACTGCCATCTATCTGTATCAGAGAGGCCACACCCTCCCCACAAATACAGTTGCAAGTGGAGGAGGTACTGATACTTGATACATGCTGTGTAAATAGCCTGGGGCTCAGCCCAAGAAAGCCTAGGCTGTAGGTTTGTTCCCCAGGCTAGATAGATCTCTTTATTCTGTTTAATAGCCATAGAGTGCATCCCTGTTGCACAGATGGCTGTCCACCCCCATGACTGAATACACCCTTTCAACAAGAATGCCTGACAGTGATGCACATGGGTGCTGGGGAAGGAGGAAGGGGTGGAAGGTGGGATCTGGTCTAACTAGTTTGCACAATGCTTCGGTAGTCACGAAGTGAGGGGAGACAAACTACTATCGGTGGAGCAGCTAGCTCACATCACCCTGGGCTAGGAACGTGACCTCTGTCGTCTCATTAATCCTCACTGGGTTTAATCTAAATTTTGCAAATGAGGAACCTAAGACCTGGGAAGGTATTTGTCGGGGTTATACACCCAACGAGCCAGGATGCAAGCTCAGCTCTGCCGACCCCAAAATGAACGCATCAGTGTTACCAGCAGATCAGGACACAGAATGACACCAGCACCCCAGAAATATCCTTTGGGCATCCTCTAAGCCATTACCCGCTCTCCCAGGTCACTGCTGCTTTTGCTTCTGTCACTACAGACACAGAGTCTGTATATAGAGTCATTTGAACTCCATATAAATGGAGTCACATAGTAAGTGTTCTTTGGTATCTGACTCCTTTTGCTCAATAATATGCTCGTGACATTCATTCTTGCTGTTGTACAGAAGAGTAAGTCATTCATTTCTGTTGCTATGTAAGGTTCTGCTATGTGGACATATTGCAATGTATTTAGTCATGCTACTGTTGAGAGATGTTTGGATCTTTATAAAATTAAGTTTTCTGGTCCATGAACATTGCAAATCCTTCTCTTTACTTAGGAATTCTTTAATCTCTCTCAAAATGTTCTGTATTTTCAGGCATAGAGGTCTCACTTTTTCAACAGAACATCTAGGGATCCATTTAGGGATAACATGAATAACGTTGCTAAAACTTTTTTGACAGCTCTTTGGGTGCCCATATGTTTCTCCCCCTCCTCTTCCAACCCTACACACTTATGAGTAAAATTGCTGAATCAGAGGATACACATTTGTTCACTTTCAGTAGATAGTGCCAAACACTCCCACCAACAGTGTATAAACATTACATTTGCTCCACATTCTCCAAAAAAATAAAAATGGTATCTTAAATTTCTTTTAAGGGCAGGCCATGGTGGCTCAGCAGGCAGAGTTCTCAAGTGCCATGCCGGGTTCGTTTCCCTGTGCCTGCCCATGAAAAAAAAAACTTCTTTCAAAATCGTGACCATTGCGGTGGCTGTGTAGTTATATTTTGAGGCTTTAATTTCCCTAATAACTGAAGAAGTCGGGCACTTTCTCATATATTTACTGGTCATTTGGCCATCCTCTCTTTTGCAAAATGGTCATCTGTTTTTTGTGTATTGATTTTTAGGAGTTCTTTACATATTCTGTAAAAAAAATCTTTGTCGGATATGTGTATTGCGTATATCTTCCCTCGTACTCTGACTTGTTTTTTCGCTCTCTTTAGGTGTTTTTTTCATTATGATTTTGTATCCAATTAAAATATATATATTTATCTATGCATTGTGATAAAGATATTCTCATTTTATTTGCTAGAATATTTATTGGTTTACCATTCATGTTTAGATCTACAAACCACATGAAAAGAATTTTTCTGTATGATGTAAGATAGGAGTTAATATTTATTTTCCTCCAAATCTAGAACCTTTCACTGCACTGAACTGTCACCTCTGTTGCAAATTGAACAACCATATATGTAAATTCTCTATATTTGTTCCTTTAGCCTATTTGTCTAATCTTGCACCAATGCCACCTAACTCACTTACTATAGCTTTATAATACAGTTTTATTCATTGTGGTATAAGTCCTCCAATGTTTCCTTCTTCTTCCAGATTGTTTTACCTATTCTTGACACTACATGATGTCATATACGTTTTACAATTGCTTTGTCAATTTAAAAAAATTCATGGGATTTTGAATGGAGTTACACACACATATAAACTTAAAGAAACAGATGTCTTTGTAAAATTAAGTTTTCTGGTCCATGAACGTTGCAAATCCTTCTCTTTACTTAGGAATTCTTTAATCTCTCTCAAAATATTCTGTATTTTCAGGCATAGAGGTCTCGCTTTTTCAACAGATTTAGTCCTAGGTATTTTATCATTTAATTTATTGTAAAATACATCATTAAAAATAGTTTTATTTTATTTTATACTTATTGTGTATAGAAACACAATTAATTTTTTATATTGACCTTGTATCCAGGGTCTTATTTGCTGAATTAATATTAATTCTAATCATTTATCTATATGCCCTTTGGATGTTTTAAATAGATAACAATAGTGCACTTTTGAGAATGACAGTTTTCTTTATTGTTTTGGAATCCATATATCCTTTCCCTCTCTCAAATAATTACCTGGCTAGAAATATCATCCAGTAAAATGTTGGGGAAATGCTTGTCTCATTCTCTGTATAAAGGAGAGAACTCTCAATATTTCAGCCTTGACTAGATCTCCTTTATCAGATTAAGATCTCCTCTAATCCAGCTGGCTGAAAGCTTTGATAATAAATAAGGTTCAGTTTTTATCAAATATTTTTTCTGCATCTCTTGTGTTGATAATCTGATACATTTCTTCTTCTTTTGAATTATAATGTATTGTATTGCACTGAATTACAATGATTGATTCTCTAATGCTACGCTAACCTTTCATTTCTAGTATAAACCCCATTTGATATTTTGGTATCAAGGATGAAGTGGTTTCAGAAAATAAATTGGGAATTATTCCCTTTTTTTAGTCTCTGGAAGAATTTGTGAAAATTGATGTTATATCATCCTTAAATGGTTCAAAAAAATCACAGGTGAAGCTATCTGGGCTTGGTGTTTGTGGGAAGTTTTTTTTTTTTTTTTGTAGATTCCATTTTCATTAGTATGTAAGACTACTTTGGATTTCTATATTTTCTTTTGTCAGTATTGCTATGTCATGTTTTTCCAGAATTTTTTTCCATTTAATTTAGAATTTCAGATGTATTAGCATAATACTGTCTTTAGGATCTGTGGTAATGTCTTCTTTATTTCTGATATTGGTGAGATGTGCTCTCTTTTTCTTCTTGATCACTCTTACTCTGGCTCTCTCAATTCTTTTAGTCAGCTCAAATAAATAACTTTCAGAATTAGTGATTTTTTTCAATTATACATTTGTTTTCTATTTCGCTAATTTCATTTCTTAGTTTTATTATTGCCTTCTTTCAACCTGTGGCTGTTTGAAGCTGCAGGCTCCCCAGAAAAACAGGTTCTTAAATCAAACCAATTCCTGTATGTGTGAACCCAGTGTACATAAAAGAAAGACCTCTGATGAGGTTATTTCAGTTAAGGGGTGTCACACCTCAATCAGGAGTCTTAATCCTGTTACTGGATTCCTTTTTAAGAGAATTAAATTCAGACACACACAAGAAAAGCTCAGAAGTGAGAAACCAGAAGAGAAGGGAGAGACCACCAAATGTGCTTTGCCATGCGACACTGGAGCTGAGGATCTCTGGCAGCCTGTCTTTGGAAAGAAAGCATTGCCTTGATTTGGACATGGCCTCAAAACCATGAGCAAATATATTCCAATTGTTTAATCTGATCCATTTCATGGTATTTGCTTTGAGCAGCTTAGACAACTAAAACACTACCCTATTGGGTTTAATTTGTTGTTTTTTTTCTAACGTCTTGAAATGGATATTAAAATAATTGCTTTTTATCCTTTCTTAACATATGCATTTTAAGACTATACAATTCTCTCCAAGCACAAGTATTAACTTTATCCCACAAGTTTTGAGGCAACTTACTTTCACTGACATTCACTTCTAAATTGTTTTCATTTCTTGGCTGCTAAATAAAATGCCATGCAATGGGTTGACTAAAAACAGTGGAAACTTACTGGCTCATGGTTTTGAGAATAGGAGAAGTCCAAAATCAAGGAATTGTCAAGACAATGCTTTCACCTAGAAGACTGTGGCATTCTGGGCCCAGCAGCCAGCAGTCCTTGGTCCTAAGCTCTTCTGTCCCATGGCAATGTAAACCTCTCTTGGTGGCCTCTCTTGGCTTCTCTTCTAGGCCCCACTGACTTCCAGCTTCTGGCTGCTCCCTCTGGTTTTCTCTCTTTCTGTGGCCTTCCCTACAGGGCCTTAGTAATAGGGTTATGATCCATCGTAATTCAACTAAGCCACACTTTAACTGACGTAATCTCATCAAAAAGCCTTATTTAGAAGGGTTCACACCCACAGGAAAGGATTAAGTTTAAGAAACATGTTCCTCTGGGGCATATAGCTCCACCACAAAAATATTTTCTCATTTTTATTTTAATTTCTTTCTTTAAAACATAGATGGAATTTTTAAATTTGGGGGGATTTTCTGGATATAGCTTTGCCGTTGATTTATGGTTAAATTTCACAGTGGTCAGAGAACCTAGTCTGTATATTCTAGCAAATCTTTGAAATTTGTTGAGATTTGTTTTGGGACTCAGCTCATGATCTATTTTAGCAGCTGTTTCATAAACATTGAAAAGGAAATGTATTTTGCCATTATAGGATATGGTGTTCTGTAGACGCCAGTTAAGGGATTTATGAATCTCAAAGCTTGAGCATTGATTTATCAATTTGCTTTATTTGTTTTATCAATCATTGAGTAAGCTATGTTGAAAGCTCACAGTTGTTTAGTAAGCTTGTCTCTTTTTGTTTAATCTGTCAGTGGTTGCTTTGTTTGACTCTAATTTAAATTTAGAATTGCTGTATCTGCTGTGTGGGTTAACCCTTCTAACATTATGAAATGTCCCTGTTCTAGTTTGCTAGCTGCTGGAATGCAATATACCAGAAATTGAATGGCTTTTAACAAGGGGAATTTAATGAGTTGCTAGTTTACAGTTCTAAGGCCGAGAATTAAAACAAGTCTATAGAAAAGTCCAATCAAAGGCATCCAGGGAAAGATACCTTGGTTCAAGAAGGCCGATGAAGTTCAGGGTTTCTCTCTCATCTGGAAAGGCACATGGCGAACGCAGTCAGGGCTTCTCTCTCAGCTGGAAGGGCACATGGCAGACACGGCGTCATCTGCTAGCTTACTCTCCTGGCTTCTGGTTTCATAAAGCTCCCCGGGAGGCATTTCCCTTCTTCATCTCCAAAGGTCGCTGGCTGGTGGACTCTCTGCTTCATGGTGCTGCAGCATTCTCTGCTCTCTCCGAGTCTCTCTGAATCTCCAAAATGTTCCTCTTTTATAGGACTTCAGAAACTAATCAAGACCCACTCAGATGGGTGGAGACATGTCATCCCCTAATCCAGTTTAACAACCATTCTTAACTAAATCACATCAACCAGGGAGATTATCTCATTACAGTTTCAAATATACAGTATTGAATAGGGATTATTCTACCTTTAAGAAATGAGATTTATATTAAAACACGGCTTTTCTTAGGGGGCATACTTCCTTTCAAACCAGCACAGTCCCCTTTTATTGCTAGTTTTGCTTCTTCTTCTAAGGCCTGCTTTATTTGATATTAGTATAGCCACACACCAGTTATTGTGGTCAATGTTTCCTTGTATCTTTTCCCATCCTTTTACTTTCAACCTTCTGGATGCTTATAATTAAGATGTATCTTTTGTAAGCAGCATGCAGTTGATTTTTTTTTTTTTTTTTGGTATGGGCAAGCTCTGGGAATCGAATGTAGTTGATATTTAATTTTCATCTATTTTGATAATTTTTCTCTTTTAATTGGAGTATTTTGTCCATTTGCATTTAAAATAATCATTGACATATTTGTGTTTAAAATCCTGCATTTCATTATTTGTTTTCTAGTTTGTCCATTCCTTTACTCATCTTTTATTTTTCCTTTCTTGTTCTTCTGGACAATCCAAGGATTACTATTATTCCATTTCCTACCATATGAACTTATTAGTTATGATTTCCTTTATTATTCCTTCCGTGGTTATTCTAGAGAGGTGGTTTTCAAAATTTAGCATGCATCAGGAACATCTGCAGGGCTTTATTAAGATACAGATTTTTGGGTTCCTCCCAAAAGAT
This sequence comes from Tamandua tetradactyla, assembly GCF_023851605.1. Classification (NCBI taxonomy): domain Eukaryota; kingdom Metazoa; phylum Chordata; class Mammalia; order Pilosa; family Myrmecophagidae; genus Tamandua; species Tamandua tetradactyla. The sequence continues at coordinate 94,633,007 of NC_135329.1, read as the reverse complement.
CCTGCTTCAGTAGGCCTGGGGTAGAACTCAAGCATTTGCATTTCTAACGAGTGTCCAGATGCTGAACTACTGTTTCAGGCATCTCACTTTGAGAAACAATGCCCTAGAGATGACACTGTGCATCCTTGATTTATTAGTGTGTGTTATAAACTGTACTTTTACTATTTCCCAAGTAATGCAATAACTTTAGAATAATTTTACTTCACTTATTATTTTTACTCATATGCTATAGTTAGTGTGCATTTTAAGTTGTGTACTTTTAAACCCCAAAGACATCATTTTTTTGTGGTTGCTATTATACCCAGTAAATATTCATTTAATTTAAACATATATTCACTTTTTCCACTGCTTTCTATTTCTTCTTGCTTGCATTCTTGTGCTTTCATCTGATATCATTTTCCATTTGCCTGTTAAACTTCTTTTAGGATTTCTTTTAATCTATCAGTTGGTGGTGAATGGTCTCAACTTTTGTTTGTTTAAAAATGTCTTCATTTTACCTTCATTTTTGAAAAATATCTTTGGTTACGAAATCCTAGAATGGGAGATATTTTCCTTCCGTATGCTAAATACGTTATCCCATTGTTTTCTTTGCTTCCACCATTTCTGTAGTGAAGTCCGTAGTCATTCTTATCACTGTCTCCTTGAGGTGAATGTCTCTTACTTTTTTTAATAAGGTTTCTCACAATAGTTTCTCTGCCTTCGATTTTAAGCAACTGGTGATAGGAATGGTTTTACTTGTGTTTATCCTACTTATAAATATGTAACTCAATGTCTTTCATCAGTTCTAGAGAATTGTCAGAGAGTGTCTCTTCACACATTGCTTTTGTACAATTCTCTGTCTTCCTTTTATGTTATTGGACTTGTAGGTATGGTAGAATTTTCACCATGTCCCATTTATCTCTTACGCCTTTTTGGGTATTTTCCAATCTTTTTTCCTTTGAGCTTTATTCTAATATTTTCAACTTGCCTGCATTTCAGTTCTCTAATAATTCCTCCTGTTATATCTAGTTAATTTTTTATGAGAGTTGATTCATTTTAGATATGCCCTTAATCTTAGGATATAGAGATCTCAATTGAAAGCCTCAGTTTTTAACAAGGGCACCCCTCCTGTTTTTGTATGTCCTGAACTAAAAAAATTGTCACCCCAGTATAGTGAGACAGCAAAAATTCTATGTTGCTTTATAGTCTCTTATACTGGCCCATGAAATTTAGAAACTGGCAATTGCTCCAAGATGAAAGCAAAGCAGAATATTGGGCTTACTTCTTTGAGGTTCTCTTTTCTCTGGGATCCTTGCCTTCTAAGTTTCAGCATTCTCAGTAGCTATAAACTACAATTTTTGTTTTCCCAGTCCTATGAAGACTGCCAAAAGCCTTGATTCACTACTTTCTACCCAGTTTCTCAGTCATCTTCTACTTTCAAATGTGCAAATAAGTGGGACACGACTACCAGGGGTGCAGACCTTCCTGGCAATGTGGGACAGAAATCCAAGAATGAGCTGGGACTCAGCATCAAGGGATTGAGAAAAACCCTAGAATGAGCTGAGACTCAGCATCAAGGGACTGAGAAAATCCTCTTGACCGAAAAGGGGAAGAGTAAAATGAGAAAAAGTGTCAATGGCTGAGAGATTCCAAACAGAGTCGAGAGGTTATCCTGGAGGTTATTATTATGCATTAAGTAGATATCACCTTGTTATTCAAGAGGAAATGGAGAGGCTAGAGGGAACTGCCTGAAAATGTAGAGCTGTGTTCCAGTAGCCACGTTTCTTGATGATGATTGTATAATGGTGTAGCTTTCACAGTGTGACTGTGTGATTGCGAAAACCTTGTGTCTTATGCTCCTTTTATCTACCTTGTCAACAGATGAGTAGAACATATAGAGTAAAAATAAATAATAGGGGGAACAAATGTTAAAATAAATTTAGTTTGAAATGCTAGTGATCAATGAAAGGGAGGAGTAAGGGGTATGGTGTGTATGTGTTTTTTTTCTGCTTTCGTTTTATTTTTCTGTTGTCTTTTTGTTTCTTTTTCTAATTGATGCAAATATTCTAAGAAATGATCATGATGATGAATCTGCAGCTATGTGATGATATTGTGAATTACTGATTATATATGTAGAATGGAATGAACACATATTGGGAATGTTTGTGTTTCTTTCCTGTAATTTTTTTTGTTTTTTAAATTAATAAAAAAATTTAGAAAGCAAACAAAAACAAAAAAAATGTGCAAATAATTCAGAATGAAAACATTAGAAAATATCAATCTCACCTTTTCTGATAGTTAGGTTTATGTGTCAACTTGGTTAGATTACAGTGTCCAGTTGTTTGGTCACGTAGGTACTGGTTTGATTGTTGTTGAGAGGATATTTTGTGGATTTAAATCATTCATTGATTGATTGTATCTATGGTTGATTGTATCTACAATCAAAAAAGAAGACTGCCTTTTACAATAAGAGAGGTTTCATCCAATCAGTTGAAGGTCTTATAGGGAAAACTAATGATTTTAGCAGTAAGAAAGAAGAATTTTTCTCTCTCCTTTGGCCAGCCAGCTTCTCCTGGGGATTTTACCAAAACCTTCAATGGAGTTACCAACATGTGGACTGCCCCACAGAATTTCAGCTTACCAAATCCACAGCTACATGAGTCAACTGTTATAATAAATCTCATAATATTTTATATATATCCTGTCAATTTCCCTGGAAATATCCTATTTCCCTGGAGAACCCTGACTAATAATACACCTTTCCTCTGGGATCCTGGTACCTTAAGGCCTATCTGCCTTGAGTGTCCTTCAATGCTTTCAAGAATTGATTTGTTTTTTCCCTTTTATCCAACTTTATAGTTATCCTCATTAGGAAATATGTCTCATAGAAGCTGCTCTGTCATAGCCAGAAGTGGATGTTTTAGAAGTCTTTCAGGTGACTCTAATATGCAATCATAGATAAGAAACACTACCCTAATTTATCACAGTCTCTCATGCATATGTAGTTTCTTCTGCCAGGAATTCCATTTTCACATCCTTTACCTGGATAACTGCCAGAGAAAGCCTTTCCCTATCTAAGACAGATAAGGTTAGTGGCCACTCTACATAAGCTTATAAAACCTTATGTCTACCCTGTTTTAGCACTAATGCTACTATGTTTTAATCTGTTTTCTTTTGCATTTATCACCGCCATCACACTAGGGGTTCCTTGTGGGCAGCAGCCATCTAATTTGTTGTTATATTTTGTAAGTATTCAAATAAATGATTTTAAACATCATACTGCTCTTCAGGCAGCCACCATCTCTCCTATTGGGCCATCTTTCTCACTGTTCTCAACAACAGGCCTCTCTCTCCTTCTCCAATCCCATGGAACAGTTTTTGGATCCATCCCAACACATCTGGTCTTTTGATCCTCTGAGGCCAACTTAACTTCTCACCTTCCTTAGCTTAATGGGTATGAAGCATTACTAATCTTGCTACCAACCTTGTGTGTCCTTCATGCATCTACTTTCCTTTTCATATATCCATGACAGTATATGTTTTGGTAAATATGCATGTATATGCTGTTTTTTGTCATATAAATTCAATCAATCAATATCTGTGTACTGAGCTACTAATATACATGCAGGCTATGATGGAATCAGCAGTAGATTTCATTCCTCAAAGTTCAGCTCAAATACTATTACCTATGGGAAATTTCTTTCTAGCTCTGGCATTCTTTGTGATGATTGTGCTTCTCTACCCAGAGTTCATTGTCTGATTGAAGAAGCTAAATATCTCCATGCCTCCAATCAGAAAGGGATGGAAAAAGTTCCTGCATTACTCTAAGTTGCTTCACTAAGGCCAAAATAGTGACATCACATTGGAATTTTTCTAGATATATGCTGGGAGAATGGGGGGAAATCATCAAAACTTGTTGACAGCCCAAAGAAAAATACCATCCCGCCAGAGCAGCTGTTGCTAAGTTTAGTTAATGTGTGTCCTGTCAGTGAGAAAACGTCTTTTCTTAAAATGTCTTTTTTTTGTTTGATTGCTTGTCTACTCCAGCACTGATTAGCTTGTTTTACAAGCACATAGTTTGCAAGAACATCTCAAGGTACGTGTGGTGGTGTGGGGGGGGGTGGGGGTGGGGAATGTGGAGTAGAATGTCTTTTTCACAGTTGTGACGCCAGCTAGGCTAACTCAGTGTCCTTACTACATTTTCTCCCACAGTATTGGAATAATGCAATGGATAGCAAGGAAGTGGGTCATAAGAGCTTCTAGCCCTCTGTTCTTCCTGCCTTTTAAACATCAGGTCTCTATTTGTGATCCCCTAGGCAAGGAAATGTGAATCCTGAGACCATTCCATGGCATTCTCTCAAAGGTCAAACTTGGAGTCAGTAAGAGAGGCTTATGTGATTTCAAAATGAAGTGCTCAAATAAGCGGTTGGATTTGTCTTTTCAGACAGCAGAGAATGTATTTAATTTCTCTTTGTATTTCTTGTGGTACATGCTGCCGTGATTTGCACTCAATGAAAGCTGGGGGGAAAAATCCAAATAATGATAGAGAACCAGATAGATTGTCATCTGTTTAGAATGGGTTAGACATTATCACACAGAAGTAGGGAAATACCCCTGAGGTGATGAGTAACCCAAATTCCCCTTTCAGACATCACCAATCTCTCCTCTGCTTAATTCTCTGTATTTCTAGTTTTCTGTAGATTGACTCCAACAACCACATTCCAGACTAATGGCTCCCAATATTGCAAGTACAAGGCACCTTTTTAAGGACCCAAAATTCCCCTTACCCATACATGTCAGAAGTTGTACTTTTAGAAGTTGCTGATGGGGAAAATACCAGACAAAATCAAGTATAAATTCAACCACACTATTAAGATACTTAAAACAGAATAACGTCCACACATATTTAAAAATTATGTGTACGGCATTATATTTAAATCAAGCAACAGGTGGAATGCATATGAATTTGCTAACCCCTTGAAACAACTTCGACCCTTAGTCCCCTAACCCCTCTGCCTCCCTACACTGTGCTCAGGCTTCCTACTGACTATCCCACTTTCCCTCAAGGACCTCATCTCCCTTGTCTTTGTACACGATTCTTTCTTGCCTCTAAAAAATATTGTGCCCCTGCACCACCCTTTGCTTCGCCTTAACTGCCCACTCTTTTCCAAAAGCCCTTACTTAGCCATCCCTTCCATTGAAACCAGATTGGTTCCTGTTATCTTTGAGGGTCTTCTCAAACTTATTGCCTTTTGCAGCTCTAGCCTCATTTCTGGCCATCAGCGTCTGTTTAGGTTTGCTAAAGCTACCAGAATGTAATATACCAGAAATGGCTTGGCTTTTACAAGGGGATTTATTAGGTTACCAATTTACAGAAGTAAGTCCATGAAAATGTCCAAATTAAGGCATCAGTAAGAAGCCTTCACTCAAGAAAGGCTGGTCGTGTCTGGGGTTTCTCTGTCACATGGCAAGGCACATGGTGACGCCACCCACAATGAGTCTGCACCCACAAGATCGATTAAAAGAGCATGGCTTTTCTGAGGTTTTAACAATTTCAAACCAGCACAGCATCTCTCTCTGAGTTAACAGAGTAGAGTAGTTAGTCTCCTTAAACTGCCTTTCTTGTTTGATGGTGTGCCTATTCTGTTACTGACTGACTTTATTTTACAGGTGCAAATTCTGCAAGAATACATCAGTGAGCATTCCAGCTCTGTGCTTTGTGAAGAACTCAAGTCTGGGCCCTGTGGCTGGAGGGGCTGCAAAAGTATTTGGGAAGATGACATTGTAAAGTAGGTGACATTTGCATCCTCATATGTCCCCTATTTACAGAATTTAAGTAATGTATGCAAGTTAGATGAGAGTATTTTGTGGCCTGTGAGAGAGATTGCCCTGACCTCCTTGTCTAGGGCATGGCCAGGCCAAACCACATACTAAAGGGCAAGATAGCAAAGGGCTGCCCTTTGTCATGCTGTGATTTTCATTCTGAAAGTACTTACCCTGTATCATGAGCCCCACAGATCAGGCCTGCTTCCTCTTTCAGAAGACACTCCACAAAGCTGATGGCAACGTCTCTGTTCCTCCTACTTCTTCCCCATATAGGTTAAACGACCCCAGTTATTTCTGCTGCTCTCCTTATCGCTCTGATTGTTGAATCACTTCCCTCTGACATCGCCTCATTCATTCTCATCTTTCTTAAAGTATATTGTCCAGAATGGGATATGCTACTCAAGAAGCAGAGGCACAACGCAGGGCATGAGGAACTATTTCCTACCCCCTGCTGGTCATTTTGGCCTAAATTCTCACCTCGTTGGGAGAAGCAGTGCTACTACAGGGTGTCACAAAAACCATCATTTATAACCACCTACCAGCTGAATGTCTTCAAAGAGAACTTTTAGCTTCCCTGAGATAAAAATTACCAATCAAAAAGGTATTTGACTTTGTCATCAGCGAAGTGCAAATTCAAATCCACCACGCTAGCTCCAGCACAAAGGACAAAGAAACAATTCCAAGTGACGGGGAAGATTGCCAGCAACCAGAACTCTCATACATTACTGGGGAGAGTAAGTTTGGGAAAACTATTTAACAGCATCTACTATAGCTGATCCTGTAATTCCATTCTAGCGAAATACTCAAAAGAAATGAGTGCCTAGATCCACCAAAAGTCGTGTACAAGCATGCTTTAAGAAGCACTATTCATCATATCCCTCGACTGGAAACAACCCAGATGCCCACCGATACCAGAATAGATAGAGTGACACATTCACACAATGGAAAACTGTACACAGTGAGAATGAATGAACTTCAGATACAGGCCACGATGTGGGCGAACCTCACAAACAAAACTGAGCAAAAGAAGCCAGACACAAAAGAGACAATATGATGATATTTTATTTATAAACAGTCTAAGAACAGACTAATGAATCTTTGATGATAGAAATCACAAGAGGTGCTACGCTTAGATTAGGAAGAATGGAATAGTGACTGGAAGGGAGCATGGGGGTGTTTCTCAGAGTCATAAAATTTTTCTGATTGTGTTTTGGGTACTGACTACATGAGTGTGTTCAAATTGTGGGAATCCATGAACTGTGTGCTTCTGGCGATGCCATTTTCTGTATGTATGCATCCTTTCATAAAAAGTTATATAGGTTGGGCCACGGTGGCTCAGCTGGCAGAGTTCTCGCCTGCCATGCTAGAGACCTGGGTTCGCTTCCCAGTGCCTGGTCATGTTAAAAAAAAAAAAGTTAAATAAGTTAAAAAACCACCAAAATAAGAACCATGGCAACAAAACTAGGACAGCTAAAACATCTTCAAAACCACGAGCAATTGAGGAAGAAAAAAAATAGCTAGCGCAAATCCACTTAATTTTTTGGGGTAAGCATGTTGGTCCAACCAGAGCTGCTTCCAAATGGACCTTCTGTTTCATACTATACTCTGCTTCCAGGCTACCTGCTTTCACCCCTGCCTGAGGGGGCTCAGGTCCTCTCTGGCTTGTGGCTCCCCTGCCTCTGCAGGGAGCATATTAGAAATTGGAAAATATCGTCACAATAGCATGTTAAGCATTGACTGTGTGTCCGACACTGAGCCGAGTGATTTGCTTATATTGTGTTTGTCTCTTTTCAATACCTCTGTAAGGAAGGTGCTTAATCTCCACTTTACAGATGAGGAGAGTGATATAGAGAGAGAATAAGCCATCTGCCCCAAGGCATAGGTACTGGATTAGAGAGATGATTGATGCCCATGCTCTTAATCCTTAGTTTTGTGTGTGTCTGAATCAGGTTCACAGCACAATATTTAGACTGATGATACTCTGACGTGACTTACGTGCCTTCTGGGACTTTGGGCCTCTGTCTTGCTTTCTGCCAGACCCTCAGTGCATAAACTGCCCATCTAGTTCTGATATCCTGCCTATTTCTGACCTCCGACAGTGGCAAAATTCCAAACACCAGGCTGGATAACTGAGATGACCACATCTTTCCAGACAATCCCCTGGCTTTTGTGATCCTGACGTTCATCTGACAGCCTTTGTTCATGGATCTGACACTGGCAAGACGATAAGAAAGAAATCCGATTGAAAGGGGTGAAAGAGAGAGAGAAGAAGGTCATGCCCTCAAAGTCAACCTATGGATCCTACCAGAAGCTCCAGGTCTAAATCTGCAAACCTCTATAGAGTTTCCATCCTTCATGGCCTGAGTCCAGAGAAGAAAGTTGGCTTAGAACTGGAGACCACCCCTTGACCAATTTTTTTTTTCAAGGGTTCCTCTTTTGGACTTGTAGCTGCATGGTATTTCAAAGATTCCTTGCTCTTCTTAAAATCTGTTAGCGGTCCCCAAATCGACAAACAGGCATTAGAAGGTGGGGTGGAGGCAGGGTAGAAGACTGTTTCAGCAGCATTCCCTCTGTAGGGAAAAGCTGAAACCTAAATTGAATACAGCTGAAAATATCTCAATCCTACAAGATTAGTCTTGACACTAGCCCCTCAGCAAGAGCAGCCTGTGTGTTAAAGGAATTACTCCAAGGTTTTTTCTTTCTTATTGCCTACTTATTTCTCTGAAAAGCCCTCTCGAAACACTGTGTCTTACACTAATGCAAAGCCTTTTGGGGAGTTACCATCCTAAATGGCTTCCACCAAGAGAATTTTGGCTGGGGGCCATGATTAAACTGGTGTCTCTGGACTTTGGCTGACCTGAGCAGTGACACTCAGGAAGACCCAGCTTGAGCCACAGAGACCTGGATGATCACAAGAGAAAGCATCACCCAAGTTAAAATTGAACTGGGCTGTGGATTGGTCTGCCCTCGGGGGAGAAATCTTGATTTCCTCATTCATTTCTTTGTGACTCTGTATTGTCCAATTCCCAACCCCTCACCACTTCCTCTTTGATGTGCCTCCAAATTGCAGAGTTTTTACAGACAGGGATGATTACTGGGTCCTGTCGCAAGTCACTGAGTAAGTCATCCACTCTCATTCTCAAGAATTTCCATTCTCTTCTCTGTTTGAATGTCAGTTTTCCTGATTTATAAAATGGCAGCTGGCTAGCAAGGGTTTGAATGGAAAATGAGAGAAATGGAACGTTTGCTCTGATTTCAAGGGGGATCTGGGTCATCCTGGATGCCTTAAAACAAAGTGGACGAGAGGACAACAACGAGTTGAGGGACAGTGTGTAGGGACCCAGTCAAACTCAAGCCCTGCCATAGGGCTTAGTCCCTCAAGATGCTGGCTCACTTCTGCCATGTGCCAAAAGAAAAATTCACTTAACAAAAAAACCCAGCCAGCTCTAATTTGAACTCTCCTATTTGTTCCAGCTATCTAGTTGGGTACATTCTTTAGGAGAGTCCCTATATAATTTTTGGCATAATGGTCCTTTTTCAAAAGAAGTATTTCATTTTAATAAAAATGTGTATCAGCATATTTAATCAATCGGGCTGACTGACAACGGCAATAGTTGAGTCTTATAGCAGATGCTGCTGCTACCTCATTCTTATTCCAGCTTCATTTCTCAATCAAATCCATGTGTAAAAAACATAATGTGCTGCCAACACGATGTAATAAAACCTCAACTGAAATGCACACCAGCAAGACAGAAACTGATAACTCAAAGTATGGGAAAAGTTAACTTCAGAAAAATCACTTATGACATCGGGGTATTCAAGTTTTATGGACAAGTGATGCATCATCTCACTAGAGCTAACATGAATAGGCCAAATTCATGGATTTGTCCTGAAACAAAAAAATAATAATCTCTAAAGCAGCATTTTCCAAAAGCTGGCATAAGAAGCCTTTTTAAACAGCCCAGAAATCATCCTGAAAATTGGCTGCATTTGTTTGAGATGCACCATGTGTGTCACGGAGCAATAAATTAGGACTTGAGCAGCATTTTTTTTATGGTGGTGCAGACTGGTTAAAGATGATGGATCACTGGTTGTCAGAGACTGAACCAGCAGTTTTCAAAGTTAATGATTCATAGAGGAATAAAGGTAACCTAATTATAGCAGTATCAGGGACAGAACTTAGTTACTCCACTCAGATTCTGAGTGCCTCCAAATTTCAGACTGGGGTATTGCAGATTCTTCTGCAGGACAATTACTGTTAGAAAAGCCTGACTTAGGGAGCAAAGATATCAGTCCCTGGAAAAGAAATGGACCCATAGCCCAGACATCTGTAAGTATACAGCATTGAATATTGTCTCTCTTTCCCCCAAATTGATGTCCACCTGGAAAGTGAGCATGTGCCCTTGTTTGGAAATAAGGTCTTTGCAGATGTAATTAAGATGAAGACATGCCAGTTTAAAGTGGTCCCTAAATGTAGTTTATAAAAAGGCCAAGTGGAGAGAGAGACACACACAGACACACACAAAGAGGGGACATGGCCATGTGAAGAGATCGGAATGATGCAACCACAAGCCAAGAAATGCCAAGGTCTGCTGACAACCATCAGAAGCGAGAACGAAACAAGATGGAATTCCATCCTAGAGCCCTTGGACAGGGCACAGTCCTGCTGAGGTTTGATTTCTGACTTCTGGCCTCCAGAATTGTGAGGAGATAAATACCTGTTGCTGTAAGCCAAGCAGTTATTAGAAATTTATTACAGAAGTCCTAAAAAACTAAGACAGTAAGGAAAGACCAAGGGTTCAGGTCCAAGACAGAAGGCGAGAGTCTGCCACATTGACAGGATGCCTGCCAAGAATAAGCAGTGTAGGAAACAGGGTTCCAATGATGGTTTTCCTCATGCTGTCTCCTTACCCAGAACATTTCATGGCTCCATATTGCCTACGGACAAACCCCTCATTCTTCATTTAAATTCAAACCTTCCACAACAAAAGCTCTCAAACTACACACTTTGCCATGATAAACAGATCATAACACAATATAACCATGCCAACATTTGAACAATAATGGGTGTGCAATTTCCTCCAAGGAAGCTATTCATCATAGGGCCCACTATGGTTAAACAGACATCACAGAATGCTGTAGCCACAGGGAATATTTAACAACAGAAAACAGAAAGTCACCAGAAAAAAAATTTTTTTCAGTGATGGGGGATTTTCAAGGTGGCACTCAACACAGGAATTGGTCTCTTCCTGCCAAAAAGTTGGGGAAATCTACAAAATCTGCAGCAGCTTGGCAACAGGACTACTTTAAATTTTTTCAGGCTATAAGTGCAGTGACAGAATTTGCTTCCTCAATTGGAGCAATCACTGCTAGAACATGGCAGACTGATGCACTATAAATACAGTCTTCAAGCGATTGCAACCACGGTGAGAAGTTTGTGCAATCAATATACCAACTTTTATAGAAGGATGTGACCAACCCAGTGTGAACTGACTTGGATTCATGTGGGGTGTAGAAGACCAGAGATGACTCAGGGGAGGTGCGCTAAGAGTTACACTAGGATGGAGGAAAGCATGGTGGACCGTTAACCCCAGGACCATGCTCTGCTTACATCTGCATCTAGTTACGGCATATGCATATTTGTCTCAAGCTCACTGTTAGTGAATTATCCAGGGTTTCTCCCATATGTAGGTTTGGTTCTTCTAGACTTAATATTGGTGCAAACTTTGTAAAGCCCTCAAAAGGGAAGCTTTTTGGATGTGGTGAAAAGGAAACACCTGGTCCCCAATTCAGATGATTATTATAGTCAAGATACCTGCAGCTCAGGTAAATAAGCCTTTTATGGAAGAATGCAGCCTAAATAACTTCTTTCACTGACTTAGCGTGCAATGGTGTGAGTTTTTACAAAAAAGAATGGATCCCTAATCCATTAAGGGCTTTGTGCAGTGTCTGATCATGCAGAAAGATATGGACACATTTCAATACCTCCATAAATTTATACTCACCGACTTTAAAAAGAGAGTGTGCATGCCAGAAACTTTTACTGACCACCTAGTCAAGCACTGATTGTGGTAGTTTGTGATTTCTTGGATATTTGACAGTACTAATTGGCCTTAATCCCTTTCTGTTCCAGCAGTATCCCTGGTGTTCAGAATAAGTATTAGCCATCTGCAGATTGCCTCAGCCTTCTTCTGATACCAGTGGGATCCAGATGGGTTAGTCTATGAAGAGCCTTGTGTTCAACAAATCAAAAGGGTTTTTAAATGGGTTTTGGTGGTCCCATATCCAAGGGCTGAGGTACCAGACTCTCGGGCAGTAATGACAGGTGGTATCCAGGCCCTCCATGTTCCATTTCTGCCAACATCCTTTGGGTCTTAGACTGGTTATCCAGCACACTGGTTACCATTGGCTGCAGGCAAGACGCGTACACACAGGTCCCTTTGATGGGCATTGATTTGCCAGGCTAAGAACTCAGCTTCTTCATTTCCCCAACCACCAGGCTTAACATTGTTGGTTGGTTGGTTGGTTTTTTACTTCTTTAATATTTTTATTGTGAAATTTCCACACACATACTGTCAAACCATATTATACAATCAATGGCTCATAATATCATCTCACAGTTGTGTATTCATCACCATGATCACTTTTTAGAACATCTGCATCACTCCAGAAAAAGAAATAAACAGGAAAAAAAAACCCCTCATACATTCCAGACCCCTTACCCCTCCCTTTCACTGACACACAGTACTTCTTCTACCTAATTTTTACTCTTTATCGCCCCCTATTATTTATTTTTTTATCCTTATTATATTTTTTTACTCACCTGTCCATACTCTGGATAAAAGGAGCATCAGACACAAGGTTTTCAAATCACAGAGTCACATTGTAAATGCTATATAGTTACACAGTCTTCTTGAAGAATCAAGGTTACTGGAACACAGCTCAACTGTTTCAGGAACTTCCCTTTAGCCACTCCAATACACCAAAAACTAAAAGGTTATCTATATAATGCATAAGAATAATCTCCAGGATAACCTCTCAACTGTGTTTGAACTCTCTCAGCCACTGAGACTTTATTTTGCCTCATTTCATTCTTCCCAATTTTGGTCAAGAAGGTTTTCTCATTCCCATGATGCCAGGTCCCGGCTCATCCCCAGGAGTCAGGTCCACATTGCCAGGGAGACTTACACCTCTGGGAGTCATGTCCCACATAGTGGGGGAAGGCAGTAAGCTCACTTGCTATGTCAGCTTAGAGAGCGAGGCCACATCTGAGCAACAAAAGAGGTCCTCTTGAGGTGATGTTTAGGCATAATTATCAGTAGGCTTAGTTTCTCCTTTGCATGACTAAGCTTCATAGGGGCAAGGCCCAAGATTGAGGGCTCAGCCTATTGAATTGGCTGTCCCTCCTGCTTGAGAGAATATCATTTCCAGATGGGGAAGTTGAATATTTCCTCCTTTCTCCTCAGTCCCCCAAGGGGACTTTACAAATCCATTTTATTCTCTACCCATTTACTCTGGGATATATCAGGGCATCACATTAACCTGTACAAACCAACAAGGTCTCATGCCCTATTCAAGATTTCATGTAATTACGGTATTCAAGTAAATTGACCACGGAAGGTAAATTAGATAAAGTGTAAGCCAAAATATAAATTTTGCACCAAACAAACATCTCTCCCTTTGGTCTCACACAGAAGTTGAAGTTTGAAAATATGGACCATATCATCCTTTGCCCAGTATTCTGATTTACCTTAGCCTTATCCAGATCAGCTTCATTCATATCTCTAGACAAAGTCTGAACAGTCTCAGCTTTTGTAATAGTTGCTGAGAGGGGTAATGCTGACTCTCATAGCTTCAGTGTGCTGAGTCACAGGTGTTACATAAATACCCGAAGTTTCAGTTTGTATACAAATAGCTCAGTGTCTCAGAATTTAGAACTATCAGTTTCAACACCTAAATATATGACTGTTGTAAGAACTTAAAATCTAGGAACCTTGACAATAGGTTCTTGACTTCGATTCTCTGAGTTTACGATAGTTAAAGCCATATGAGTGAGGCATGATAGTATTTGTCTTTTCATTTCTGACATTTCATTAAACACACTGTCCTTAATTTCATTCACTTGGTTACATGCCTCACAACTTCATTCCTTCTTGCAGCCGCTCAGTAGTCTGTTGTATATAAACATATTGGTTGCTTTTTAACTTTTACAAAATAATTTTTAAATGATTTGTTGAGGTGAAATTCACATAGCATAAAATTAACCATTTTAAAGTGAAATTTCAGTGGTGTTTAGTACCTTCACAATGTTGTACCACCACCACCTCTATCTAGTTCCAAAACATTTTACCACCCAAAAGGAAACCCCGTACACGCTAGCGGTCGCTCTCTATTTCCTCCTCCATCTGATCCTTGATAACCACTAATCTATTTCTGTCTCTCTACTTTTGCCTATTCTGGACATTTCATATAAATGGTATCATACAATATGTGGCCTTTTGTTACGGGCTTTTTCACTGAGCATAATGTTTTGGAAGGAAGTCAGTACTTCATTCATTTTCATGACTCAGTAATATTCCATTGTATGTTCCTACCACAATTCTTTTATCTGTCTGTCTGTCAGTGGGCATTTGGGTTGTTTCTGTCCTGGGGCTCCTGTGAATAAGGCTACAATGAACATGCTCAGTGAAAAAAGCCAGTAACAAAAGGCCACATATTGTATGACACCATTTATATGAAATGTCCAGAAGAGGCAAAAGTAGAGAGACAGAAATAGATTAGTGGTTATCAAGGATCAGATGGAGGAGGAAATGGAGAGTGACTGCTAGCGTGTACGGGGTTTCCTTTTGGGTGGTAAGTACGTTTAAAATGTACTTTTTGAAAACTTATTTTCAATTATTTTGGGTATAGATATAGGAGTGGAATTGCTGCCTAAATTTTGGAAAGCTCCAAAGGGATACCCAAACCTCTAGAAAGAGAAAAAAAACCCTAAGAAACTTTCTTCTAGCCAGGCTGATAAGGAAGGGAGAAGGTTTAATTCAGCAGTAAAAGAAATTAACGCTGGAGCAACAGCCTTTAATAGAAAACTGAGGTTAGATCAGGACCAAGGAGTATAACCACATGGAGAAGGCCAAGACACTAGAAAACCAGGGGGGGGGGGGTTCCTGGACAAATACAACTCTGCTGCTCCCTAGGTTACCTTATGCAAGAGTCTTATGGGTAAGCAAAGCATAGGCTCACAGATTAGTCTGCCTCCTAAGCCAAGAGAATCCACAAACTCTGCACCTTGGCAGACAGATATTAGCTGTGGAAACTACCCTGGCCTAGAATGATTTAGTCAAGAAGGAGGGGAAAGCTGTGGAGAGATTGCTTGGCTGGGAGCCTGGCATCCGATCACCTATCACCCTGGTCTAGTAGCTTAGCCTTGCTGGATATCAATTTTCATATATATATATATGAAATAGCTGTCTAAGTAGGATTGTCAGGTGTGAAGAACTTGAATGGGGTGTAGTAGACCTGATATCACATATTAGCTTTCCCATATTCCATAAACCTTATATAGTTTATTTAATTTCTAAGCTATAGTTTCCTCATCTGTAAAAATGGGGGTTATTGCTAAAGCTGCTGGAATGCAATATACCAGAAATAGATTGTCTTTTACAGTGGAGATTTATCAATTTAAAATTTGCAAAATTCTAAGGCCTTGAAAATGTCCCAATTAAGGCATCAACAGGATGATACTTGGACTCTGAAGACAGGCCACTAATATTCAGGGTTCCTTTGGCAGCTAACAATGCACATGGCTGACATATGCTGGTCCTTCACTCTCGGCTCTCGTGCTTTCAGCTTCTGGTTCCAGTGGCTTCCTTTATGGCATATCTGGGGCTATAGCATCTCTGGGGCTTTTCTCTTCAATCTCTCTAGGTGTTTCTCTCTCCAAACTTCTCTGGGTATTTCTCTCTGAGTTTCTTGGGTTTTTTCTGTCCTTTAACCTCTCATAAAGGACTCCTTTATAAAGGATTAAAGACCCACTTTGAATTGGGTGGGTCACATAGCTAATGAAGCAACCTAATCAAAACATCCCACCCACAATAGGTCCGCACCCACAGGAATGAATTAAAAGGGCATGGCCTTTTCTGGGGTACGTAACAGCTCCAAACCATCACACGGGGTCATAATCAAACAAGAAATCATATGTGTAAAATATTTTGGTTTTGCATAGTAAGCATTTATTATAAGAGCTATCATTATTATCTACCTCAGAGTGATTATATTTGTAAGCAGCAAATAGGATAATAGATGGAGGGTGATGATAAAGAGGAGGTTCATTTTTAACTTTTTCAATTGTATAATATAACATATATGCAAAGCAAAGAAAGAAAAAAGCAATAGTTTTCAAAGCACTCTTCAACAAGTAGTTACAGGACAGATGCCAGAGTTTGTCATAGGCTACCATACCATCATCTCAGATTTTTTCCTTCTAGCTACTCCAGTATATTGGAAGCTAGAAGGAATAAATACATATTTCTTATCATCACAATCAACTGTTTTTCTTTTTTGTGAAAAATAACTTATATATAAAAAAGCAATAAATTTCAAAGCACAGCACAACAATTAAGAGGAGGTTCATTTTGAACATCAAGAGTGCCCTTACCTTTATGGTACACACCATAGAAAGGTATACACTTATTCATATGACACTGCTTTTGCTCACACATACAAAATGGGCCTGTTCTTTAGAGCTTTTTATGCATAATTAATTTACAACCCTATATGAGCTCTGTCTCAATTCCTTGCTTTGATCACAAAAAGTAATGCAGGATTCATTTTGAATCTGAAGAATATATTCAGACCAGTATTATGCTATTTTCAAAAATCAAATATGCCTTCAAGACTTAAGATTTCCCCCCACTGAGGAAACCCCCCAAAAATGTGTCATACATGTGGCCCTCTACCCCAATAAGGTGGCAGAGTGAGACACTTCAGGGCTCTTCCTCCCACAGAAGTGGCAGAAACATCTTTCTCAAGGTTCCAGAAAACTCTTATCAGGGTTGCAGTAACAGGGCTAATGCAAATCAAGAAAAATGCCACTTAAACGCAGTAGATCTTGCTGGCTGACCCCTTCCCTCCCCCTCACTGGCCCACACTACCAGTACAGATCCCTGGTACCAGTTCTGAAGGGGGCAGAGTAACCCTTGTACACATAATAGGAGTTAATTCCCTAGAGGAGTTCAATAGCAGATTGGAGCTAGCAGAAGAAAGAGTCAGTGAATTTGAATATAGGACAATTTAAATCATCCAGCCTGAGTAGTAAAAAAAAAAAGAAACGGGCGGGCCACGGTGGCTCAGCAGGTAAGAATGCTTGCCTGCCAAGCCTCAGGACCCGGGTTCGATTCCCGGTGCCTCCTGCCCATGTTAAAAAAAAAAAAAAAAAGAAAGGATGAAGAAAAATAGAAAAATGAACAGAACTTTAGGAAACCATGGGAACATACCAGTATACTGATACACATATTGTATTAGTTAGGGTTCTCTAGAGAAACAGAATCAACAGGGACCAATTGCAAATATAAAATTTATGAAAGTGTCTCACGTGACCGTAGGAACGCAGAGTCCAAAATCCACAGGGCAGGCTGCGAAGCCGATGACTCCGGTGGATGGCCTGGATGAACTTCACAGGAGAGGCTCACCAGCCAAAGCAGGAATGGAACCTGTCTCCTCTGAGTCCTCCTTAAAAGGCTTCCCATGATTGCATTTAGCATCACTAATTGCAGAAGACACTCCCCTTTGGCTGATTACAAATGGAATCAGCTGTGATGTAGCTGACGTGATCATGACCTAATCCTATGAAATGTCCTCATTGCAACAGACAGGCCAGCGCTTGCCCAATCAGATGAACAGGTACCACAACTTGGCCAAGTTGACACCTGTCCCTAACCATGACACATATTCTAGGAGTCTTTCTCTCTTTCTTTTCTTAGAAGAAAAAGAAAGGGGCAGAGAGACTATTCAGTGAAATAGTGACTGAAAAAAAACAGTTTAACAAAAGACATCAATATATCCAAGATGCTCAAAAACCCTAGTAGATGAATGTCATCCCATGGCATATTATAATTAAACTGTTGAATACCAAAAATAGAGAATTCTGAAAGCCATAAGAGAGAAGCAATGTGTCACTTACAAAAGCCCCCCAATAAAAATTAAGTGACCTACCCCTTTTTTCTTCAGGAGTATAACTAGACTAAAGTCCCAAAAGACCCCAAAAGGTGAGGTACAAAGTGTGACCCATGAGGAGGTATGATATACCCCAAAAGAACTGCATGAGTTTTCCAATCTATATAGAAAAAAACCAAGAGAATATATGTGGGATGGGATGTTAAGGGTGTGGGATAATGGTGGAAGGAATATAAAGTTGAATCAAGCTGAAATTATTGATATGGGCCCACTAAGCAGAGATTCTGCATTCAATATCTTGAGGGGTTAAAAGGAAACTTACAGTTTGTTTGGATGGTTGGCTGAAACATGGATCAAACAGTGGCCAACATCACCTGAAGTCGAAATGCCAGAACTGCCCTGGTATAACGTAGATGAGGGGGATCTGGAGGCTGAGAGAGATTGGAGTGTTAGAGTGGGTTTATCATGGAAGACTTGCTCATACACCCCAGAAATGTCCAGAGGACACATCTTTCACCAGAACCTTGAAAAATAAATTCATGACACTAGCTCCATCATACCTGAAGAGCTCTGTAGTTGCCCTTCTCTGCAGGTCAGATATTACTGTGGGAACTGCTGCCACTGAGCTAGAATCCTTAAACACAATGGGGAGGATGGGATCCTGAACTGGCAGATGCCATGTGACGACGGTTAATTACAATAGATGAGGTGGGCATGTCCACCATAATGGACAGCAGACTCAAAGCAGCAGTCAAAATAATCTGACTCACAGAGACTTGGGGCATTGGCTAGTAGATCATGAGATACCTAGAAGTAAAATAGATGTGCAGTCTACTAAATTCTTGTCTGAGCTGTATAAGCAGAAGAATGAATCCTAGGTCAAGTGAACAGAAGTCTAACTTGAATTACAGAAATAGAAAATTATGGCCTCTTGATCAATTCCCAGACCTGAGACAGTTTACAGACTCAAAGCCCCTTGAATGAGGAGAGGGCTGGGGACCCTTGGTGAAGGAACATTTTACACTGCTCAAAATTTATACTGTTAACCTTCCTTGCAGCCTTCCCCAAGAAGACCTATGGCCTTTTACCAGTGCAAAAGTACACTGGAGAAAAGGAAATGATCAAATATTTGGGGGATTATTGGACCCTGACTCAGAAATGACACTAATTCCAGGAAACTCAAAACATCACTGTGGCCAACCAGTCAGAATAGGAGCTTAAGGAGGTCAAGTGATCAATGGATTTTTAGCTCAGATCCATCTCACAGTGGGTCCAATGGGTCCCTGAATGCATTCTGTGGTCATTTCCCCAATTCTAGACTGCATAATTGTAACCAACATATTTAGCAACTGGAAGAATCCCCATTTTGGTTCTCTGACTCATGGAGTGAGTTTATATTGGTAGGAAAGGTCAAGTGGAAACCACTCGAACTGCCTCTACCTAGCAAAATAGTAAATCAGAAGCAATACCATATTCTTGGAAGGCTTGCAGACATTACTGCCACTCTTAAGGACTTGAAGGATGCAGGGTGGTGATTCTCACCACATCCCCATTCAACCCTCCTATTTGGCCTGTGGAGAAAACAGATGGGAATTGGAGGAGGAAAGTGGATTATCCTTAACTTAACCAGGTGGTGACCTCAATTGCAGCTGTTTTTCCAGATGTGTTATCATTGCTTGAGCAAATAAATACGTCACCTGGTATCTGGTATGTAGTTACTGATCTGGTAAATGCTTTTTTCTTAATAGATGTCAGTAAGGACCACTAGAAACAGTTTGCATTCAGCTGGTGGCCAGCAGTATACCTTCACTGTCCTACCTCAGCAATAAGTCAACTCTCTAGCCCTATGTCATGGTCTTGTCCAGAGGGCCTTGATTGTTTCTCCCTCACACAAGACATCACACTTATCACACTTGTCCATTATATTGAGGACATCATGTTGATCGGACCTATTGAGCAAGAAGTAGCCACTACTCTAGACTTATTGGTAGGGCATTTGCATGTCAGGGGATAGGAGGTAAGTCCAACAAAAATACAGGGACCTTCCACCTCAGTGACAATTCTAGGTGTTCAGTAGTGTAGGGCATGTTGAGATATCCCTTCTAAGGTAAAGCAGAAGCTGTTGCATCTGGCCCTTCCTATGACCAAAAGAGAGGCATGACACCTAGTTGGCCTCTTTGGATTTTGGAGACAACATCTCCTAACTTGGGTGTGTTACTCCACCCATTTGACAAGTGACCAGAAAAGCTTCTAGTATTGAGTGCGGACAGGAGCAAGAGGAGGCTCTGCAACATGTCCAGGCTGCTATGCAAGATGCTCTGCCACTTGGACCATATGATCCAGCAGATCCAATGGAGCTAGATGTGTCAGTGGCAAATAGGGATGCTGCCTGGACCCTTTGGCTGGCCCCTATAGTAGAATTACAATGCAGACCCTTAGGATTTTGGAGCAAAGGCATACCATGCACAGTAGATAATACTCTCTTTTTGAGAAACATCTTTTAACTTGCTACTGAACCTTAGTAGAGACTGAATGCTTAACCATGGGCCACCAAGTTACCATGAGACCTGAGTTGCCTGTCACAAGCTGGGTGTTGTCTGACCCACCAAGCCATAAATTTGCATGTGTATAGCAGCACTCCATCATAAAATGGAAGTGATATTTAAGAGACAGGGCTTGAGCAGGTCCTGAAGGCACAAATAAGTTACATGAGGAAGTAGCCCAAATGCCCATGGACTGCACTCCTGCCACATTACCTTCTTTTTCCCAGACTAGAGCTATGGCCTTGTGGAGAGTTCCTTACAGTCAGTCGACTGTGAAAGAGAAAACTCAGGCCTAATTTCCAATGGTTATGCACGATATGTAGGGACCACCCAGCAGTGGACAGCTGCAACACTACAACCCCTTTCTAAGATGTCCTGGGATGACATAGATAAGAGGAATCTTCCCCACTGAAACTTCGAGCAGTGCACCTGATTGTTCATTTTGCTTGGAAGGAGAACTGGTCAGAGGTGTGTTTGTAGATTGATTCATGAACTGTCACTAATGGTTTCACTGGATGGTCAGGGACTTGGAAGGAGCATGATTGGAAAATTGGTGACAAAGAGGTCTGGGGAAGAGATATATGGATAGACCTTTCCAAGTGGGCAAAGAACACAAAGATATTTTTGTCCCATATGAATGCTCACCAGAGGGTGACTTCAGCAGAGGAATGTTTTAACAATCAAGTGGATAAGATGACCCATCCTTTGAATACAAGTTATTTTCTTTCCTCAACCACTTCTACCATTGCCCAATGGGCTCATGTGCTGGTTTGAAAGGATGTATAGACCCTAGAAAAGTCATGTTTTAATCAAAATCCCATTTCATAAAGGCAGAATAATCCCTATTCAATACTGTATGTTTGAAACTGCAATCAGATCATCTTCCTGGAGATGTAGTTTAATCAAGAGTGATTGTTAAGCTGAATTAGGTGATGACATATCTCCACCCATTGTGTGGGTCTTGATAAGTTTCTGGAGTCCTATGAAAAAGGAAACATTTTGGGGAATGAAGGGGATTCAGAGAGAGCAGAGAATGCTGCAGCACCATGAAGCAGAGAGTCCACAGACAGCGACCTTTGGAGATGAAGAAGGAAAATGCCTCCCGGGGAGCTTCATGAAACAGGAATCCAGGAGAGAAAGCTAGCAGATGATGCCATGCTCGCCATGTGCTCTTCCAGCCAAGAGAGAAACTGTGGCTGTGTTCACCATGTGCCTTCTCACCTGAAAGAGAAACCCTGAACTTCATTAGCCTTCTTGAACCAAGGTATCTTTCTCTGGATACCTTTGATAGGACATTTCTATTGACTTATTCTAATTGGGACATTTTCTTGGCCTTAGAACTGTAAACTAGCAACTTATCAAATTCCCCTTTTAAAAAGCCATTCCATTTCTGGTATATTGCATTCCAGCAGCCAGCAAACTAGAACAGCTCATGAACAAACTGGGCATGGTGGTAGGGATGGAAGTTATGTGGGGGCTCAGCAACATGGATTTCCACTCACCAAGACCAACCTGGCTATGGTCACTGCTGAGTGCCCAATCTGCCAACAGCAAAGATCCATACTCTGTCTCCAGTAAGGCACCATTCCCCAAGGTAAGCAGTCTGCTAAATGGTAGCACGTTGATTACATTGGACCACTTCCATCATGGAAGGGGCAGCAATTTATTCTAACTGGAATAGACACATATTCCAGATATGAGTTTGCATTCCCTGCATGCAATGCTTCTGCAAAAATTATGATCTGTAGATTTATAGAATGCCTTATTCATCATCATGGTATTCACACAGCCTTGCTTCTAACCAAGGAACCCACTACAAAGCAAATGAAACGCAGGAATGGACACATGCTCATGGAATTCTCTGGTCTTACCTTGTTCCCCATCACCCAGAGAAAGCTGAGTTGATAGAATGGTGGAATGGCTTTTTGAAGACTCAATTACAGTGCCAACTAAGTGGCAATACCTTTCAGGGCTGGGGCAATGTTCTTCAGGAGGCTGTGTATGCTCTGAATTAGCATCCACTGTGTGGTCCTATTTCTTCAATAGCCAGGTGTGGTAGTTAAGTTCAGGTGTCAACTTGGCTAGGTGATGATGTGTAGTTCTGTTGCTGTGGACTTGAATTATTAGATGTGAAATTCATCTATGACTGATTACATCTGCAGTTGGCTAAGGGGAGTGCCTTCCACAATGAGTGATGTTTAATTTAATTAGCTGGAAGCTTAAAAGAGAGAGGTCAGAAGAGAGCTCAACACAACACAAGCCCAAGTAGATCAGCATACCTCATCTCTGCACTAGCAGCTCAGCCCAGACATTTGGAGATTCAGAAAGGAATAGCCATGGAGAAGGCCGTTGGAACCCAGAAGCCATGAGAAAAGACCTGCAGTTGCCTTGTGCCTTCCCATGTAACAGAGAACCTCAAATGAAAACTAGCTGCCTTTCTTCGAAGAACTATAAATTTTAAACTAAATAAATCCCCTATTAAAAGCCAGTCCATCTCTGGTATGTTGCATTTTGGCAGTTTTGGTAAACTAGAACATCACGATTCACAGTTCCAGGAATCAAGGAGTGGAAATGGGAGTGGCACCACTCACTATCACCCCTAGTAATCTGCTAGGAAAATTTTTGCCACCTGTCCCTGAAATCTTAAGCTCTGCTGCTCTACAGGCTTAAGTTCCAAAAGGAGGTGTGCTCCTATCAAGAGACGCAACAATGGTTCCATTGAACTGGAAGTTAAAACTGCCAACTGGCCACCTTGGGCTTCTCATGCCACTGAATCAACAGACACAAAAGAGGATTATTGTTCTGTCTGGGTGATTGACCCTGACTATTGGGGGAAATAGGACTGAAATTACACAATGGAGGTAAAGAAGAATTTTCCTGGAATGCAGGAGATCCCCTAGGACGTCTTTTACTGTGATTAAAGTCAATGGAAAACTCCAACAACCCAATCCTGGCAGGACTACTAATGGCCTAGAAACTTCAGGAAGGTTCAGGTCACCCCAACTGGCAAAGAATCGTGACCAGCTGAAGTGCTTGCTGAGGGTAAAGGGAACATGGAATGGGTAGTAGAGGAAGGTAGTGATAAATACGAACTACAACCACGTGACCAGTTGTAGAAACAAGGACTGTGATTGTATGAATATTTCCTCCCTGTTTTGTTATGAGTATGTTTGCCTTTGTGCATAAGCAAATATCTTTGTCTTTCTCTTATCATATGACATAAGTTGTACTGTTCATGTTATAGTGTTTAAGTCACAGGATATAAAATTTAAGAGTGAATGTTACCTAAGGACTTGCACCCTATCTGAAGAGATACAGTCCATTTCCAGTTATATGCAGGACAGTTGAGTATTAGGCAAAACATATGTTTGTTATTGTGTTCTGTGTGGAAATTAAATATGTTTCAAGGTGATGTGTATAGCTGCCAAGTTGACAAGGAGTGGACTGTGATAGTTAGACTCTGATGTCACCTTGGCCAAGTAATGATGTTTGGTTGTCTGGTCAGGCAAGCACTGGCCTGATCATTGGTGCAAGAATATTTCGTGGCTGGTTGATAAACCAAAAGGCTGGTGAAGTAAGTCATCTGTCAGTTGATTGCATCTGTGGCTGATTACATCTGTGAATCAACTAAGGTATATCTCCCAATCTAATCAGTTGAAGATATTTAAGGAAGAAGAGAGACTTTTTCACTGCTTCTTTAGCCAGCAAGTGTCTTCTGTGGAGTTTGTCCAGACCCTTCACAGAAGCTGCCAGCTTCACTGCCTGCCTTAAGGATTTGAGACTCTTCCATTCCCACAGTTGCATGAGACACCACCTTTATAAATCTCATGTTTACAGATATCTCCTGTTGGTTATGGTTCTCTAGCGAACCCTGACTAATAAACTGTAACTTTCTATTTAATTGCTCTAAAAGTCAACATTATTTAAATGCATACATTTGTTACATTCATTTTAAAATCGATCTGTTTGCATTTTGCCTCTAGTTGAAAATGCTTTGAGAAATAGAATGTGTCAATATATAAATCATGCTATTTATTTTTTACTGAAATGCCATACATGTTATGCCACTGTTCTATACTGTTTTCATCACTCATTTGTTTATTCATTCACTCATTTAATTTTCAAAAGCTATTAATTGAGGGAGGATCTTGTATATCACCTTCAACACAACACTGCCAAGTAAAAAGCTCATTGGTTATTTTGTCTATAAATATAAAACTCCCAAGTGGGAAGATCTCCTCATCAAATTACCTGAGTTGTTTTTCACTACAGTGACTCTGAGGGAAGTTTTAGAGACATCGTGGTCCAGACCTTAAGATGACACTTAGAGGGTAGACCTGGGAATGCCGGCATGACATTTCAGAGGCTTCCATTTCAAGATGGCACACTGAGGCCATGAATTTGTGTTTTCTGTCTCCCAAGATCCCTGATTCATATCATTTTAAATCAATAATAATGAAGAGAATAGGTGAGGTGCCTTCTGTGAACAAAAAATTTTGACAGATTCCTGAAAGACAAAACATGTATGGCAGATGTCAGTATGTTGATGCATAAACCAGAGCAGAGGAGTCTACAGACTAAAGGGTGTGGGCCGGGAGACAATGGAGGAAGGAGTTGGTCATCTCAGAAGAGTCACAGGATTAATGCTGACAAAAAAAAAAGTTTTCCCTCTAAAGATATTTAATTATTCTGTCTGAGGAGGATCAGGCAGTTGTTTAAGTTCACCCGAGAAGGAAGCTTGCCAGTTGATAAGGCCTACTTCCAAATACAGAATGCTGATATTGTTTCTACTCCTTATTCTTAAAAATGAGCTGACAGCAGAGAATAAACAAACACTTGAGGGAAGTAGACAAAAAATACATCTTCAAACAGCATTTCTATTTACTCATTTTTAAAAATTAATGGATGACAGGATGAACAGATCACACCCTAATAGATAGAGATGATTCAAGGAAACAGGGATTTGAAAGGACCCTATATCTATAAGGTGAGAATGGGGGCTTATTTTTTAATTAAAAGAAAATAGCAAATAGCGCCAAGAAATTAGCTTTCCAAAATTAGACAGAACTTTAACAAAAACGTTAGATGATATAATTGAGGAGATTTCCTATACCATTGCGCAAAAAGACAAAGAAAAGAAAGACTAAAAAAGAGGCATAGAGGGTAATAAACCCAGAAGGTTCAGGAGTCAATTAAGAGAAGTTCAGAAAGCAATAAAAGAGAAATTAGGGAAGGGAGTTATCAAAGAAACTATTAAAATGATTCCAAGAAATGAATAGAGACACAAATATTGATCATAAATCATTAAAAGATGACCAAGAACTTGACACACATGCTGAAAATTCATATCACCCAGGATAGCATTCTTAAAATTCCACGACGGAAAAAAGTTCCCTGCAAAGAAATCTGAATCAAACTGTATCTGACTACTCAATCACAATGAAGGCACTGAGCTTCAAAATATGAAGGGAAAATTATTTTGGACCTAGAGCTCTATATCAAACTAAAAAAATGAGAAAAAGGCAATATCATTTTCAGAAATCCAAGGGCTCAGATTACTTGCCTTATCCATACATTTTCTGAAAAATTTACATCAGGATGTAATCTCACAAAAGGTGGGTGGGTGGAGAGAGTGGCACAAACAAAGACAGGGAGAAATATGAAATACAGAAAATTGTAAAGTTGACCAGGATTTGAATGGAAAGAAGCCCCTGGATAATAAGTTTATCACAAGTCTTGGAAGCAATTATAGAAAGTTGTTGAGTTTCCAGAAGATTGTCTTAAAGAGGAAAAAATTAAAAGGCTACTAAGAAATTATCAGAATGACTAGAGAGCTAGATGATATTTGGAATATAAGAAGAAAGATATGGGTTTTTTTCTCCCTACAGAAAAAAAGGAAAAAGTGAGAAACTCAAGAAAATAAAATTTTTAGAAGATAGTCATGATGTAAATAGAAACAAACCAAAATATAGTGTAACTGTAAACAATTAGAGAAGTTGGGTAAGAGGGGTATATTTGACCTCCATGCTAGATATGCTATCTTTCGTATACCAAAGGTACTGTGGCACCGGATCTTGAGAAGAAAAGATGCATTTTAGCTCTGCAGTAAACAATATTGGCATAATGTAAATGCTCATTACTGACTTTCAGTTTTTAGAAACATTCATAGGCAAAGCCCGGAAAACTGAATGGTTACAAAGCAGATTATAAATGTTAGCCACAGGCATAATGTGAAAAGTAGGGGTTCAGCTGAACATAAACAAAAGGTGGAAAGGGAGGAGGATAAAGAGAGGGAAGAGTTGGAAAGGTAAGATCTTCATCTTACCAAATGGGACAGTCGAAAGCGATGGAACAAGGAGTAGAAGTTCATGTACCTCAGTGAAAGATATATGGAAACCAATAAGGAACTTAAAAAATATTAGAACAACTTTCAAAAATTGGATGAGAGAGGAAAGGGAATTGGGGGTGATGAGTGAGCAAAATATTCAGGTCTCCAGGTGATAGCATAAACATTGACCTTAGAATATTATTATTTCCAGTATGAAGGTAATCATTAAAACTAAAAGATATTTAAAAGTTCTTGCCTTCGGGTCCTGGGGCTTAGGGTATTAGGGCTAGAAGCCAGGAGTGTTTGGGGAAAAGGTTTGTTAATTTTCATCATAAGTCTTTCTGTTTTTTTCACTATTACATTAAAAATATTTTTAACTAAAAAAAGTATTGCATTGTATCACGCAGTGTCTTATTTTGCCTGAGCTGCAAAATACCACAAACTGGTTTTGGCTTAAACAATGGGAATGTATTGTCTCATGGTCTGGGGAGGCTAGAAAGCTTACTTCCTCCTAGGGTCAGTAACCTCCAGGTGCCATTTGCTACAATCCTTGAGGCTCCTTGGCTTGCATCTCTGCCTCACATCACATGGAGATGCCCTCTCCTTTCTCTTCCTGGTTCCTGCTGACTTCCTACTTCTGGCTTCTCCCTGTGGCTTTCTCTTTAAAAAGCCTCCAGTGGTCCAGATTAAAACCCATCCTTATTCGGACCTCAGTTGTGTCATGACTTAACTAAAAATAGTCTCCAAGAGATCCTATTTACAATGGGTTCACACCCATAGCAATGCAGATTAAGAACACGTCTATGCTGGGCTACCCAATTCAATCTGCACAGGCAGGTCCTGGCAGGAAACAGAAGGCACACTCAAACGAAGTAATTGAGCAGAGTTTTTACAGCAGCACTATTTACAATTGTATAGGCAGGAGAGGGTAGGGAAACCTGTAAGGGTTGTTGCAGTAACTCACCATCAGCAGAGAAGAAAGTGTCTGCTGAAACTGGTAGGCTGTAGCCTTATGGAGAGGGGAAAACAGAGCCATCCATGATGATCACATAGGAAGGGAGCCAGGGGAATAAAAAACCCTCTTACTCTCCCTCTATTCCCCTAATATCTTCAGGGTGTCTCTTACTGGCCAAACCTAAAACGATGGTAGAATGGCACTGTCCTGTACAATAGCAAATAGTTATGCGTAGTTACTTAGATTTAAATTTAATTAAAATTAAATACATTAAAATTCTAGTTCCTCAGCCACATTAGCCATGTGTCCAGTGGCTACTATACTGGACAGCACAGTTACAGAACATTTCCATCATCAGAGAAAGTTCTATTGGGTAAGGCTGATGAAAGGCAAGGGAGGGTTAGAGTTCATGAAGATCAGACTCCTGGGCACAAAGCAAGGTATAGGAGGATGGAGAGTGGATTTGGAGGACCAACAGGGGATTACAGCAGTTTCAGCATTTCCAAAAGTGTGTCTTATAAAATACTCTGTTAAAAAGAATAAAATAAGTAAATGGTGTAAGGAGGGTACGGTGTCAATGATCAAATGAATTTGACAAACTCTATACACAATTTCTCTCTCTTGGATATTCAAGAGATACATCAAGAACTGTGAAAAATCCTAGAGGGAAAAATAATCTGTTTAACTTTGGTTGTACAGGTGTTCTCCAAACTCTCAGCTAAGGAAAGTTTTTTTTACAGAGAGGATTAAAACCCTTATTCACAAAGTTTGTTTTATAAGGGACATTTATCATTTTTGACTTCCAAGATCCAATCACATTCCTTATTTTGAGGTTGGGAAGAATCCGAAAAAAAGAAAGATGGTTGACTCTTTCTTGCCACCATGGAAGCTGAATGGGGGCAGAGAAGTCTTCTACCAGATGACACAGGAAAGGCCATGCAGATGCTTTCACCCAGGTGGTGCTCACGGGCCTAGATTTCAGCTTTCACCATCTTATAGACTTTCTTGTGAAATGCTCATGAACAGGTACCACTCAGATCTCCTGCTATGGGAGCATAACTGACTGGCAGCTGCAGCTGCTGCCCTTCAAGACCTACCCTCGTGTCCATGCCCTGATTCGCCTGGACTGCTCCCAGCCAAAGACTGAGCACGGAGGTAGGATTGATAGCCCATTCCTGTGAGACACAGGAACCCTGTAAAGACACCTGTAGCTCGAGGGCTCCCCATTGGTCTGGCTGAAACTTTCTTATGACTGTTCTACAGCCTGAGGCTCCTCCCACCAATCCTCCATCCATCCCTTCCCACCTCACAGGTATCAGGCAAGCATCACAGTTGAAGGCTCTCCCTGCTCACTCTGGCTCTCTCCCATCTTTCCCTTCACAGGTGTTTCCCCCAATAAATCTCTTGCATGTCTAGTCCCATCTTGGGGTCTGCTTCTTGGAGGACCTGAGCCAATATACCTCAGGACTTGTATCTCGAAGAGTGACTCAAAGATGTGGGAACAGACACAGATAATTAAAGGAAGAGTCCATTGACGTGGAGGACTCGCAGATGTATTTTTTTTCACAGGCCCAGGGTTTTGTCATCTTTTAACTGAATTGAAGAAAACAATTTTAAAACTTTAGAGCGGCAAATGCTGTATTCCAAACCCTTCTATTTCATCTTATCTTACATCCATCCCAAATTAATTGTTCACATTACCTGCCTGGTACATGTAGGAATTAGAGTGGGGAATCTATAATTTAATGCACATACTTGCTTAGGGAATAAGATACAATGCCAGATCTCTCATGTTTTTTTCCTGAATTCTGATCCAGGGACCCACTGACTTCTACCCTCTGATCAATATTCTACCATGATTTAGAGGACGTTGTGTTCTAAGTGACTTAATAGACTCAGTTTCTTTTGCACTCTTCACTGGGCCTAGATTTCAGCTCTTTCACCATCTTATAGCCTTTCTTGTGAAACGCCTTTAAGGTTCCCCTACCCTTATCAATTTACAGCTCTAATTCTACCGTGCACCAGTCTCCAGTCTCTAAAATCTAGATATGTCATTCCTGATTATCTTCCCTCTACTTTTTCTCTGCTGCCTTCCTTAAGTTTGCTCCATCACCCACTCCTTTAAGAAGAAACCTCACCACGGCTATTTCACATCAGTTCAACCCTTAGTGTGACTCCTAAGAAAGAATCTGTCCACATTCTGATACCACCGTGTATGCCTTTTTATGGTTGTTTGTAGGGTTGGTGTTTCTCACTGATGGAACCACGTAGGGAGAGATTGGACAATATATTAAACAATAGTGAATCACACAGTGGAAAGAAGTTCCCTTTTCAATTCTGATTATACCAAAGAGAAAGTCTTAGTTTGGTATTGGTTTAGTGGTTAGAACACCACTCTATCTCTAATCTCCCTTCCCAATAAAGACCTAACTGCTCCTCAGGATCCGAGCCTGGATTTCCTCATTTGATTGTACTTATCTTTGGCATTGCCTTCTTATGGCAAAGGACACTGCATTTTATTATATAGTAGTGATTCAAAGTGCCCTTTTAAATTAAATTTACTTAAAAAATTTTAATAATAGCACAGTGGGATTAAACTGTGGCAAAAAGTCCTGAAGGGACAAACTGAAGTGGGAAAAAAACATTTTCCTGAAGCAACAAGCATTTTCACAGTTCACTAAGTGTCCTTTATTGTTGAAGCCCCTTTGAGTTGGGTTTTCTATAACTTAGAACATAGAGTCTTCACTAACTGAGGTTCAAGGGGCCTCAGTTAAAGCATCTCTGCTCTCAAGGAGTAAATAATCTGATTGGGAAGCTTGGGGCAGGGACAACCTCTTGTAACCCCAATGCCCAACATAATCTCCAGGCATAGAATAGGAGCTCAAAAATATTAATCAAATGAATAAGTGAAAAATACAAGAAGGAATTGGCAAGACCCAATACAAGATCTATTATGGGTTAGCACAGAATTAATTGCCAAATACATGGGAGAGAGAAAGTGTGTTGTGTGGTGTTCAAGAGGAGAGATGAATCTGAACTGATAAAATAAAGGAAGGAATGGAAGAAGAAAGAGGACAGGAGAAACATAATTTATTTACTGTGGCTAGGTGCCAAGCCCTGTGCTGGGTGCTTTACATTTGCTATCATAGTTAATAGTTGCAATGACCCTAGGGTTAACTACTCTACTTCCATTAGAAATAAGGCAATAGAGGTTTAGAGAATTTAAGTAACTTGATTAAGTTCATTCAGCCACCAGCCAGTCCAGGCATACACCCAGGCCAATTGATGCCCATACTCATTGAATTAGACAGCTGGAATTGAGATCGGTGGTGAAATGGAAAGAGAGTGCCTATACGAGCATGGTTTATAAACTTTTAAATGCCATGAAGGGCATTCCAGGGAATGTACGAACAAAGGGAGAATTGTGTGAGTACTGGGACACGGCACAATTCCACCATAAAAACACTTGCCCAAATTTCAAAGAAGATAATAACTAATTGAATCTGAAGTTTCATTTGCTGGAAACTCATAGCCAGAGAATTCACTATAAATTCTCCTGAATGAAAAGTGAGATGCATGATGTGTGCATGTTGGACAGAAATATTTGATCACTAATCTTTGTAGTTAACATTGGTCTTTAATCACTGATTATGTGTTAATCATCCCAACAGAAACAGGGAAAGACAGGACAAGAATAATAAAAGTTTCAATGAGCTGTACAAAATAAGAAAAAGTAATTTATTGATATAAAAAGAAAGGTTCCTTTTCCATGTACTTCCTTTCCAGCACCATCTCTCAACTGGGCAAACCTCTATAAGCACAAAGCTTTTCTGAAAGTCTGATTGTATATAAGCAAGGTCTATTACCAAGAAGAGCCAAATCTAGAATCACACAGTTATAATGAATTTTTATAAGACTCTCTGGGTCTTCTGAACCACTCATGCCCCAACCAGCCATGGATCCCCACTCCTACTATCCTCCCAAGTCATAAGATCCTGCATCTGGTAGCTTTTGCTGCATAAGAAACAACCTCAGAAGGTATAGCAAAAGAATTCTTACATGTCTGCAGGGCTCAGCACTGATCTTAACTGGACTTGCTGGACCACTCTGCTGACCTTAACCAGGATCACATCTGGGGGTGGCTAGTTAAGGCTTTGGCTGAGGTGACTCATCTCTACTTTGCATTTCCTTACTCTCCTCTAGAACCAGTAGCTAACTCAGACATGTCCCTCTTACCATTGTGGGAGAGATACAAGAAGAAAAGTAAAGACATGCTAGGACTGCTGACACCTAGTTTCTCAATTGGCATATCATCTCTTCCCCTCTATTCTATTGGCCAAAAGAAGTCACAGAGCTGAGGTCAGAGCCAGAGCAGGAAAGCTCTGCAGAGCTGCACAGCAGCAGACATGGAGACCGTGAGAGTAAAGAATGATGTAATCTACTCCAGGCCCTGTTCCTTGCTAATCCACTGTTTTAGTTTGCTAAAGCTGTGGGAATGCCATATTCCAGAAATGGATTGGCGTTTCTAAAGGGGATTTATCAAGCTACAAGTTACAATTCTAAGATTTTGAAAATGTCCAAATTAAGGCCCCCAAAAGAGGATACCATCACTCAAGAAAGGCCAATTGAATCCACGGTTTCTCTGTCATATGGGAAGGCTCATGGTGACATCTGCTGTATTTCTCTCTGGGCTTCTGGTTCCTCTCAGCAGCTCCAAATGTCTGTGTCTGAGCTTTGTCCAGAATGTTCTCCTTTTAAAGAACTCCGGTAAACTAATTAAGGCCCACCTTGAACGGACAGGTTCATATCTCCATGGAAACAATCTAACGAAGCGGTCCCACTAGATCTGGCCCCACAAGTTGGATTAAAAGATCATGGCTTCCCTCTTTTGTTGTTCAGATGTGTCCTGTCTCTCTAAGCCAACATGGCAGATGAACTCACTGCCCTCCCCACTACATGGGTCATGACTCCTAGGGGTATAAATCTCCCTGGTAATATGGGATCTGACTCCTGGAGATGAGCCAGGACCCAGAATCATGGAAATGAGAAAGCCTTCCTGACCAAAAGGGGGAAGAGAGGAATGACACAAAATATAGTATCAATGGCTGAGAGATTTCAAACACAGTCAAGAGGTTATCCTGGAGGTTATTCTTATGCATTATATAGATACCCCCTTTTACATTTATGGTGCATTGGAGTGGCTGGAGGGAAGTACCTGAAACTGTTGAGCTTGTTCCAGTAGCCTTGCTTCTTGAAGACGACTGTATAACTATATAGATTTTACAATGTGACTGTGTGATTGTGAAAACCTTGCATCTGATGCTCCTGTTATCCAGGGTATGGACAAATGAGTAAACTAAAAAAAGAAAAGGATAAAAATAAATAATAGGGGGAGATAAAAGATAAAAGGTAAAAATTGGTGTTCTAGTTTGCTAGCTGCCGGAATGCAACACACCAGAGACGGATTGGCTTTTAATAAAAGGGGATTTATTTTGTTGGTTCTTCAGAGGAAAGGCAGCTAACTTTCCACTGAGGTTCTTTCTTACGTGGAAGGCACAAGATGGTCTCTGCTGGTCTTCTCTCCAGGCCCTTGGGTTCCAACAACTTTCCCCGGGGTGACTTCTTTCTGCATCTCCAAAGGCCTGGGCTGAGCTGCTAGTGCTGAGATGAGGAATGCCGAGCTGCTTAGCAGTGCTACGTTGCAATCTCTCATTTAAGCACCAACCAATTAAGTCAAACATCACTCATTGCAGCAGACATGCCTCCTAGCTGACTGCAGATGTAATTGGCAACAGATGAGGTTCACGTACCGTTGGCTTATGTCCGCAGCAACAAGACTAGGTATGCTCACCTGGCCAAGTTGACAACTGAATCTAACTAACACAATTGGGTAGATTGAAATACTGTGGGTCAGTGAGAGGGAGGGGTAAGGGGTATGGGATGTATGAGCTTTTCCTTTTTCTTTTTATTTCTTTTTCTGTAGTGATGTAAATGTTCTAAAAATGATCATGGTGATGAATACACAACTATGTGATGAGATTGTGAGCCATTGATTGTATACCATGTATGGACTGTATGTGTGTGAAGATTTGTCAATAAGAATATCAAAAAATAAAAATTAAAACAAAAAAAATAGGAAAAAAAATGATCCTGGCTTTTCTAAGGTACCTAACAGTTTCAAAGCAGCACATTGCCAAAGACTTGGCTCCCTGGTTTGGCCAGAAAGAGATTCACTGAGGGCAATAACCATATCTGTTCATTTTATTTCATCCTGACAACCACTCTGCCAAACAATAGCAGGATCTCTGTGTTATACAGGAGAAGATCAAGGTTCAATAAGATCAATCAATATATTTCCAAGACTGCTTAAAATTATCTGTCCTTTCACATTGTCTAGCCCTGGAAACTGCTAATGTGCTGTCACATGTCCTCTGCTGAGAGCTGAGGACCCAGAGATGAATGAAACAGAGCCCCACTCTCCAGGCCATCACATCCTTTAATTGCTTACTTGCGTAGGGCATACTATGTGCTACACGCTATTCTTAACACGCTACATGTTTAGCTCCTTTCATCCTCACAACCCCCTGAGGAGTAAGTGTTACCATTGTTGTCACTGTGCAGAGGGGGACACTGAAGCACAGAGGGGTTCAGTGATTTGTGCAAGGCCCCAAAGAAGGTGGGGTTAGAGCCCTAGGTCAACACAGGCAGAGGGCCTCTGAGACCACACTCTCCCAACTGCCCCATACAGGTAGAAGGACACCTAAGAGGTGGATGACACAATGCCACGAGAGCTGTGAGAGTGTTATGACAGGGTACATACACTCAGTTCCTGGGAGAACAAAGGGGTGTGAGCTAAGTGAGGTGGAGGATGCTGTCAGCAAGGCTTCTGGGAGGAGACGGTCCCTGAGTGGGGTCCTGGCTAGGAGGATGGGAAAGAGGGCCAGGTCAGAGTCAAAGCCAGAACCCTGAGGGGAGGGAACAGAGCTTAGATCAATCAGCTGGAAGGGACAAAGAGAGAGTGATGGAAGGGGTGGGGGCTGGTTGGAGACCTGGGCAGGGCCAAGAGGGACCCGGGAGCCATGCTTCTGAGGGCAGTGGAGACGTGTGTGCTGGGAGGCATCCTGGGACTGCAGTGTGGATGGCCAATGGGGATGGGGGACAGGCCATAGCTAAAGGCAGAGAGCCCAGCACAGGGTCTGCCACAGAAGTCCAGTGGCTTTACTCGTGCCTGAAGGTAGAGCCTGGCCATGGGATGGAAAGTCAAGGATGTGGTGATTGGAGAGAGAGAGAGAGAGGGAGAGTAGCCAAGTATCTCCTGGGTCCTGGCCTGGGTGACTGGGTGGATGGGGATGACATGTACCAGAAACTGAGCATGAAACCTGGGAAGCCCTCACATTATAGAGGGAGGGCAGAGGACATGGAGCCCCGAGAAAACTGACAAAGAGGGAGCAGAGGGGACAGAGGAAAATGAGCAAGCGTCTTCCCAAGAAACCGAGGGAAGTTGATGAGTGAAAGAGCTTAGCCTAGACCTTGAGAATTTACTTGCAGTGAGAATCCTTAAATGTAAATCCAAGCCAAGATATTTATTTATTTATTTACAAACCCCAAGACTGGGGGCTCAGCCTATAGCTTTGGCTGTCCACACTGCTTGTGAGAATATCAAGAATTCAACTTGGGGAAGCTGAATGTTCCCCGTTCTCTCCGAAGGGGACTTTGTAAATACTTTTCCAATCACTGATCAAATCACTCTGGGATTTATCGGGGCATCACTCTGGACAAACCAACAAAATCTCATGTCCTACTCAAGGTTCCATATACTTATGGTGTTCAATTAAGCTATCTACATAAGTTATATTAGGAAATGCACTAGTCAAAATATAAATTTTGTACCAAATAAACATTTTTTGCTTTAATCTTACACATAAGTTGAAATTTTAAAATATTAATTACCATCTATTTTCAGCACCCTGCAGTAATGCCATTCTTTTGTTCTTCCTCATGCACAAACATTTTTAAAAATTTGTACATTTAGTCACCATCATTATACACTCTAGGCATTCCTAGATTATACCAAGATATTTAAAGAAGAGTGCTGCTTCTTGCTTTACAAAAGGTCCTGATTTTTAGTCTTTGTTTTCCCAGTCTTCATTTTCCAAGACTTCACATGTCACCGCCTCATTCATTTAGTATTGTAATTTCTCAATATCTTTGTCTTCTCATTACTGCTCTCCACACACATGGGCATAAAGGGATGAAGGAGGAGGTTCGGCCAGTGGGTATTTGCAATGTGCCAAGATTGATGGATGAACTGATAAACACACCATAGCCACAGTCAATAATAATTGCGACCGCCTCAGCTCGCGTTTATCGAGCATCTATTATGTACCAGGTACCCTGTTGTGAGTTTTACAAACATGGTCAATGAACAGGGCAGATAGGCCATTTCTCTTCCACAGAGGGAGAAATGAAGGCTTGAGAGGTAAGGTGAGTGGCTGAAGGTCACGCAGCCAATAGTAAATAGCAGTGGAGGGTGTGTTACCACTTGCTCCTTCCAGTGTCTGCAGGCTGCCCTTTAAAATGCATTTTCACTCTAAAAGATATTCTTGGTATCTCTGCTATGACGTAGGGGGAGAGGAGGAGTTATGTGTGAGACTTGGAGAGTGAGGACAAGGCAGAGCAAAACCAAGAGGGCCAAGAGGACTCAGAATGGAGAATTACTGTTCCCAAGCTCCAAATTCTAAATCATTAGCTGCACCCTCCAATACACAGCCCTGCACAGGCTCTTTCAATAAGGAATAACAACCTGAATGAGTTTTCATGCCGAAGAGAGATTTAGCCCGAGAAACAGGAAACCTTGATGCAAACAACGCTAGCCAGCGTTCCTTTAAGAACGCAAATCTACATTCATTCAACAAATCACTCATTCATTCAACAAATCTTTTCCAGGTACCCGCTGGATGCCAAACATCAGACTGGATCCCAGGGAT
This sequence comes from Tamandua tetradactyla, assembly GCF_023851605.1. Taxonomy (NCBI): domain Eukaryota; kingdom Metazoa; phylum Chordata; class Mammalia; order Pilosa; family Myrmecophagidae; genus Tamandua; species Tamandua tetradactyla. The sequence goes on along the minus strand of NC_135329.1, from coordinate 94,596,218 downwards.
ACAGTGACAAACAGTAAACACAAATGTGTGTGAGAGAACAAGGGGGCCGTCCTTGGATGCTCTGAGGAAGGGATGGCCTGAAGGAGTGCGAGGTACAGCAGGGCAGATGGTGGGTCTTCGGAACACGGGGCAGCTCCTACTTCTCTCCACCGAGTTTCAGGGGAAACTCAGCCCTTTGGAGACTCTTGCCTGACCTCCCTGAAGAGCTTTCCTGCAGGTTTCCTCTGCAGCCTCTGCACATTTCTGGGATGGTAAGTATTCCCCCACCTGCCTCCCCTTACTCTGAGCTCTCTGGCGGAAGCCAGGTGTCTTTAGCTCTCTGTCCACAGTACCAGCATAGAGGAGGTCCCGACCTTCATCCATGGAACAGCCACAGCACACGGAGCAGATTTCCAAGGGCACCTCAGAACCCCTTGAGGAATACTGGGCCATTGATCCCGCCTGTTTCACCACTTCACGATTCTGTTTGAGGAAGGAAGTTGGGTTTAATGGAAAGATTGGAGGCTTGGGCTCTGCCAGAATGGTGGAGCAATTCATTTAAGGTTTTGTTTCCCTCCCTTATCAGCTTCATGGACGTGGGACGATATGTGGGTTATCGAAGCCCATCTGCATGGTCGTTCATGCTAGAACATGCCCAAGGTTCGCCTACCTCCTGCAGGCCAGATGGAGCAGTGAGACGTCTTCCGGAAGGAAAGTAGCAAGCCTATTTGGCCTTCATTTTACTTAATGCTGATCTCAAATTCCATGACATAATGTTACTCGGGTCTGTGATTTATTTGAAGCTGGATTTTTCAACAAGAACACATCTCCAAGTCCCCAGTATGGAATAAAACAGTAACTCAAATGCTAATATTAAACATTTCCAGAGAGCTTTAATTATAGACTAGGTAAAACAATCACTTGGTTACAAAGTGAAAATTATATAAAAAGATGTATGTTGGGAACCTTGCCACCTTTGTGCATATATCTGCCCTGTTACCACTTTCATTAGTTTCTTATCTATCCTTCCAGTGTTTCTTCTTGTAAATGCAAGCCGTTGTGGCATTTTGTCAAAGACATCTTCAGAATCAGTAGATATGATGATGATTTTTCTCCTTAGCTCTCTTTTGATGAATTATCCTTGCATCCCTAAAATAAGCTGCACTAGGTGATGAAGCATTATTATTTCAGTATGCTGCTGCATTCTGATTGCTAATATTTTATTTAGAATGTATCTATCAATATTCATGTATAAGGTTCATTTACAGTTTCCTATTTGTACAGCTTTTGTCAGGTTTTATTATCAAAGTTATCCTTGCTACATAAAAAGAATTTGGAAGTTTTCCTTCATATCTGTTTCTTTCAGGTTTGCAAATTTATATACTTAAGTTCTATGAAATAGGTTTTTTTAATGTCCTTGGTTTCTGCATTATACTCTCTTAGTTATTATTTTTTCTTTGTTCATTCTCCCTTGATTTCTGATAAGACCCATCTATTTTTCTTGCTTTTCTCCCCATAGCTCAGTTATTTTTTACTGTGTTTTTCCCTGTTATTAGATTCATTCATTCCTCTTATTACTATTTTATTCTTTCTGCTTTCCTTTGGTTTACTTTGTTGTTCTTTTTCTAATTTTCTGAGTTAATGCTTAGTTCCCTCAATTCCATTCCTTTTGTGAGTTTTTAAGGCTCTGATGTTTTCTTTGAGCATGGCTTTTGTTCTATCCTCTAGATTTAAAACCTAAAACGTAGTATTTTCACTATCATTGTTGTCTAGAAATTCGGTGGTTTGGATTTGGATTTGGATCTCTCCTTTAAACTAAAAAGCTGCTTACAGGATGTTTTTTTTAAAAAAAAAATTCTCTGCTTTCGTATTAATTTTTACTTTTGTGGCATTGAGAACAGAGAATAAAGTCTATATTATTTCTACTTTCTGAAATGTATTAAAATTTCCTGCGTGGTAACCAATGGTATGGTCAATTATTGTGACTATTCCATGGACATTTGAAAAAAAAATATGTTCCCTACCTTCAGGGCATGCGGTTTGATACATAGCTTTCATATCTATATTCTTTTTCACTTTTATGTCTTTATTCATTTTTGAGCCAGTTGCTCTGAGAGAATATGTTGCCATTTCCTGTAATGTGGAAAAGCTGGGGAGAAGCCAGTTTGGGGGGAAGTGGGCTGTGGGGTAATCACGAGGTCTGCTTGAGATGTCTGTTAAATCGTCTCCAACCAAATCACTTTTGCTATAAAGAAATTAGAGGAGGGCAAGGTCATACTTCCTCTTTTGTGTCAGTATCACTTAAAAGAAGGAAGATTCAACCTCACATTTAATCTGGGAATTTTGTATTGTTCTCTAATCTTCCCGTATATGGATTTTGCTTGCCAAATCAGGTTGGAATACCCAGTCCTTCTTTGGTATCCTCCATGATGAATTGAATACAACAAGGTCCTGTCTGTGGCTGGGGGGGGGGGGGGGGGGTTTCAGATGATGATGTTGTTAATAAGAACATTTGAGTGTTCACTACCAGCCAGGTTGTTTTCTAGGAACTTTGCATGTCTTAGGTTATTTAATCCATACCTCAACTCATTATACCCCAATTTACAGATGAAAAACAACTGAGGCAAGGGAAAGTGAGATAATGCCCAAGTCCGTCCTGCTTCTCTTTTTAAGACTATCTACTCCAGCAGCTTCTTTTTTTAGGTGAAGAAATGGAGACTCAAAGACAGCAAGTCAGCCAGCAAGCTACTAGCAGAGCTAAAACTAGACTCCTGGTTTTTGACTCTCCATCTAGAGTCTTCCTACTATACAGCATTGCTCTTTCGTATGCACAGGAGCAGTATTTTGTGGTAGAATGGAGTTATGCTTTCCAGGATGATATGGGTTAACCATTTAATAGCAACAACTGTCTCAGGGCTAATGCCATTCTTCCTGTAAAGATGTTTTAATTAAATGCTACCATTTAATCACTCATAGAGATAGAATAAATCCACTTTTAATACTATGATTTGGGCATATAGAATAAATGAGGGTCGGGGGTTGTAAGCAAAAGAAACAATCTAAAATTCTAAAGGGGATAAATTTTTGTAGGTGGGAAGGCTTGAATTTTTAATTTATACCTCCTGTGCTCCCCAATTCCCAGGTGTACGGACCTCATTCTTTGTTTCATGAATTGTGTGTGTTGGGCTTGAAAACAGGTACTTTCCCAGTTCAAGTAAGCATTCAAGTTAGCCAATAGAAAAGAACACTGACCAACCCTCAGGGGAGAGGATCGTCATTAAAAAACAGCACATAAAGATGTGAGTTCCTTATATTTCTCTACAAGTCCAGCTCTCAGAGTCTTTCTCTGGTGCCAGAAGTGATCTAACATCTCCCTGCACAGCTTAGCTTCAGATGATGAGGGTTTTTTTTTTTTTTTTCTCCATTCCACATTCATTCCAGTAATTGTGAAAAGAGAAAGGAGTTTATTACATTTTGGGGGAGGTTGACTCAGTGTCTCAACTATACTAAGAAAGAACATAATGGTTTTGGCAAGATAAGAGAATTCCATTCTGAAATTCTAAAGACATCTTATCCCTGTGGAATTCCTTGATGTGCCAACAATCAAAGTTGTGTAGCTGGCTAGGGCAGGGCCCTGAGCCAGAGGACTAGAGGGTGGAACTCCTGAACAGCTCCACAATCAAGAGGCTTTCAGAAGGCATTCTGATCTGGGTTGGTGGTGCTCCACTTGGATTCATTCCTGAAGAGCCAGCAAGATAGGGTCAACAAGCCCTAGAAACCTACAGCATCTCTGTGAAGTCTGGGAATGGGAATGGTGTTCTTCCTCACAAATCAAGACTCCATAAAAAGACGTATCCACCCACCACCTGCCTACTTTGGGCCCTGAAGCAGAAACTGAATTAAATGCTTACCCATCACCTTGAAGAGCAAATTGACCTCCCATGCCCTCTAACCTAGGACTTGGTAAATCCAAAATGAAGCGAACTGCTGAGACATTGGGATGGATATCTTAAAGAGTTTCTAGAATCTTCAATGGGAATCGTTTAGTTGTGATTCAGCTTAGATTCAGGAGCTCTGCCTCAATGTCCTCTCGGGCTCCACTGGACTAAATGTTCCTGTTCACAAAGAAAGATCCTATTTAAAAAGAGGTGTGGCTCTTTTGCCATCTTGGAGCCTGTGGAGGTCTGCAGGGAACAGGCAAGTACATCTGGAAGGTCGTGGTCCAAGGTCACAGCGGTCTTTGCTGGCTGTGAGCAGGTCTCCAGAACCACAGGGAACACACAGGTCTTCTTAAAATTGAAGTCATTTAGGCCCAAGATGAAACTGAATTTCTATTAGGGCAAGAGATGTGCTCATGTGTACAAGGCAAAAACCAACAAAGTCCTCTTGGTGGCAAATCAAACAAGACCAGAATCATCAGGGGAAAGTTAACTCTCACCTAGGAAATAATGACATGGTTTGTGCCAAATTCCAAAGCAACTTTTCTGCTAAGGCCATTGGACACCAAATCCATGTGATGCAGTATCCCTCAAGGATTTAAACTTTTTAAACAGTAAATAAATAAAATTGTGGGCCTGTAAAAAAAAAAAAAAGAAAGTCTAGCCAATTCATACTTAACCACAAAGCAGGAGCCTTCTGATATTCCATGTAGTATGAAAGTTAAACCGGGAATGGAAGGGGTCAAAAGTGAGTTTCTAAGGAAACTGAGTGTAGGTATGATATGAAAGCTAGAAAACAAGTCTCACTGGTGTCTCCAAGGTCATTTAGTTCAAAGCATGCGTCTAATTGCTCCAAAGGATCTCTTTGGGGGATCTGTTTGGTGGGCAGACTTCTCTTCCCATTGAGGAACACAAGTAGTTTGTAGGGCATCTATAACTTACATATTTCCTGGCATATAGCATTGGTTGTAAAGGGAACATTTTAGCAGATTATTTTAGGCATGGCCATTTGATTACAAAAACAGAACACCAGTCGAATTAAAGTAATTTCTTACAGGGCTCTTGAAGGAAAGGATAGGTTTTGTGGAAAGTAGAAGGACGTCAGATGGATTTTCTCTTCCCTTCCCTCTCATTTCTTCATTGTCCCCTGTCTCTGTTTCTCTCTGCCATTAGCTCCTTTCACTTGCTTTTACAGCTTCCACTTCTTTATGTTTTTGTGATTCTTATTTCGGCCATCTTTATATATATATATATATATATATATATATATATGTATATGCATGTATGTATGTATTTTTATTTTTATCATCATATTCCATTTCTTCTTTGGAGAACAGCCATGTGTATTGGTCTGGCAAGTGATGCCTTACCTGATAAAATCCAATAGGATATGATGAGACTTTTGCTGAGGCTTTTTTTTTTTTTTTATTAATGGAAAAAAAAAAAGAAATTAACACAACATTTAGAAATCATACCATTCTACATATGCACTCAGTAATTCTTAACATCATCATATAGATGCATGATCATTGTTTCTTAGTACATTTGCATCGGTTTAGAGGAACTAGCAACACAACAGAAAAAGATATAAAATGTTAATATAGAGAAAAGAAATAAAAGTAATAATAATAGTAAAAAAAAAAAAAACGCTATAGCTCAGATGCAGCTTCATTCAGTGTTTTAACATGATTACTTTACAATTAGGTATTATGTGCTGTCCATTTTTGAGTTTTTGTATCTAGTCCTGTTGCACAGTCTGTATCCCTTCAGCTTCAATTACCCATTATCTTACCCTGTTTCTAACTCCTGCTGGACGCTGTTACCAATGACATATTTCAAGTTTATTCTCGAATGTCCGTTCACATCAGTGGGACCATACAGTATTTGTCCTTTAGTTTTTGGCTGGACTCACTCAGCATAATATTCTCTAGGTCCATCCATGTTATTACATGCTTCATAAGTTTATCTTGTCTTAAAGCTGCATAATATTCCATCGTATGTATATACCACAGTTTGTTTAGCCATTCTTCTGTTGATGGACATTTTGGCTGTTTCCATCTCTTTGCAATTGTAAATAACGCTGCTATAAACATTGGTGTACAAATGTCCGTTTGTGTCTTTGCCCTTAAGTCCTTTGAGTAGATACCTAGCAATGGTATTGCTGGGTCGTATGGCAATTCTGTATTCAGCTTTTTGAGGAACCGCAAAACTGCCTTACACAGTGGTTGCAGCATTTGACATTCCCACCAACAGTGGATAAGTGTGCCTCTTTCTCCGCATCCTCTCCAGCACTTGTCATTTTCTGTTTTGTTGATAATGGCCATTCTGGTGGGTGTGAGATGATATCTCATTGTGGTTTTGATTTGCATTTCTCTAATGGCCAGGGACATTGAGCATCTCTTCATGTGCCTCTTGGCCATCCGTATTTCCTCTTCTGGTAGGTGTCTGTTCAAGTCTTTTCCCCATTTTGTAATTGGGTTGGCTGTCTTTTTGTTGTTGAGTTGAACAATCTCTTTATAAATTCTGGATATTAGACCTTTATCTGATATGTCATTTCCAAATATTGTCTCCCATTGTGTAGGCTGTCTTTCTACTTTCTTGATGAAGTTCTTTGATGCACAAAAGTGTTTAATTTTGAGGAGCGCCCATTTATTTATTTCTTTCTTCAGTGCTCTTGCTTTAGGTTTAAGGTCCATAAAACCGCCTCCAATTATAAGATTCATAAGATATCTCCCTACATTTTCCTCTAACTGTTTTATGGTCTTAGACCTAATGTTTAGATCTTTGATCCATTTTGAGTTAACTTTTGTATAAGGTGTGAGATACGGGTCTTCTTTCATTCTTTTACGTATGGATATCCAGTTCTCTAGGCACCATTTATTGAAGAGACTGTTCTGTCCCAGGTGAGTTGGCTTGACTGCCTTATCAAAGATCAAATGTCCATAGATGAGAGAGTCTATATCTGAGCACTCTATTCGATTCCATTGGTCGATATATCTATCTTTATGCCAATACCATGCTGTTTTGACCACTGTGGCTTCATAATATGCCTTAAAGTCCGGCATCGCGAGACCTCCAGCTTCGTTTTTTTTCCTCAAGATGTTTTTAGCAATTCGGGGCAACCTGCCCTTCCAGATAAATTTGCTTATTGGTTTTTCTAATTCTGAAAAATAAGTTGTTGGGATTTTGATTGGTATTGCATTGAATCTGTAGATCAGTTTAGGTAGGATTGACATCTTAATTATATTTAGTCTTCCAATCTATGAACACGGTATGCCCTTCCATCTATTTAGGTCTTCTGTGATTTCTTTTAGCAGTTTTTTGTAGTTTTCTTTATATAGGTTTTTTGTCTCTTTGGTTAAATTTATTCCTAGGTATTTTATTCTTTCAGTTGTGACTGTAAATGGGATTCGTTTCTTGATTTCCCCCTCAGCTTGTTCATTACTAGTGTATAGAAAAGCTACAGATTTTTGAATGTTGATCTTGTGGCCTGCTACTTTGCTGTACTCATTTATTAGCTCTAGTAATTTTGTTGTGGATTTTTCTGGGTTTTCTACGTATAGTATCATATCGTCTGCAAACAGTGATAGTTTTACTTCTTCCTTTCCAATTTTGATGCCTTGTATTTCTTTTTCTTGTCTAATTGCTTTGGCTAGAACTTCCAACACAATGTTGAATAATAGTGGTGATAGTGGACATCCTTGTCTTGTTCCTGATCTTAGGGGGAAAGTTTTCAATTTCTCCCCATTGAGGATGATAATTAGCTGTGGGTTTTTCATATATTCCCTCTATCATTTTAAGGAAGTTCCCTTGTATTCCTATCTTTTGAAGTGTTTTCACCAGGAAAGAATGTTGAATCTTGTCAAATGCCTTCTCTGCATCAATTGAGATGATCATGTGATTTTTCTGCTTTGATTTGTTGATGTGGTGTATTACATTAATTGATTTTCTTATGTTGAACCATCCTTGCATACCTGGGATGAATCCTGCTTGGTCCTGATGTATAATTCTTTTAATGTGTTGTTGGATATGATTTGCTAGAATTTTATTGAGGATTTTTGCATCTATATTCATTAGAGAGATTGGTCTGTAGTTTTCTTTTTTTGTAATATCTTTGCCTGGTTTTGGTATGAGGGTGATGTTGGCTTCATAGAATGAATTAGGTAGTTTTCCCTCCACTTCGATTATTTTGAAGAGTTTGAGGAGAGTTGGTACTAATTCTTTCTGGAATGTTTGATAGAATTCACATGTGAAGCCGTCTGGTCCTGGACTTTTCTTTTTAGGGAGCTTTTGAATGACTAATTCAATCTCTTTACTTGTGATTGGTTTGTTGAGGTCATCTATTTCTTCTTGAGTCAAAGTTGGTTGTTCATGTCTTTCCAGGAACCCGTCCATTTCATCTAAATTGTTGTATTTATTAGCGTAAAGTTGTTCATAGTATCCTGTTATTACCTCCTTTATTTCTGTGAGGTCAGTAGTTATGTCTCCTCTTCCATTTCTGATCTTATTTATTTGCATCCTCTCTCTCCTTCTTTTTGTCAATCTTGATAAGGGCCCATCAATCGTATTGATTTTCTCATAGAACCAACTTCTGGTCTCATTGATTTTCTCTATTGTTTTCATGTTTTCAATTTCATTTATTTCTGCTCTAATCTTTGTTATTTCTTTCCTTTTGCTTGCTTTGGGATTAGTTTGCTGTTCTTTCTCCAGTTCTTCCACTTGAACAGTTAATTCCTGCATTTTTGCCTTTTCTTCTTTTCTGATAAAGGCATTTAGGGCAATAAATTTCCCTCTTAGCACTGCCTTTGCTGCGTCCCATAAGTTTTGATATGATGTGTTTTCATTTTCATTCGCCTCTAGGTATTTACTAATTTCTCTTGCAATTTCTTCTTTGACCCACTTGTTGTTTAAGAGTGTGTTGTTGAGCCTCCACGTATTTGTGAATTTTCTGGCACTCCGCCTATTATTGATTTCCAACTTCATTCCTTTATGATCCGAGAAAGTGTTGTGTATGATTTCAATCCTTTTAAATTTGTTAAGACTTGCTTTGTGACCCAGCATATGGTCTATCTTTGAGAATGATCCATGAGCACTTGAGAAAAAGGTGTATCCTGCTGTTGTGGGATGTAATGTCCTATAAATGTCTGTTAAGTCTAGCTCATTTATAGTAATATTCAGATTCTCTATTTCTTTATTGATCCTCTGTCTAGATGTTCTGTCCATTGATGAGAGTGGTGAATTGAAGTCTCCAACTATTATGGTATATGTGTCTATTTCCCTTTTCAGTGTTTGCAGTGTATTCCTCACGTATTTTGGGGCATTCTGGTTCAGTGCATAAATATTTATGATTGTTATGTCTTCTTGTTTAATTGTTCCTTTTATTAGTATATAGTGTCCTTCTTTGTCTCTTTTAACTGTTTTACATTTGAAGTCTAATTTGTTGGATATTAGTGTAGCCACTCCTGCTCTTTTCTGGTTGTTATTTGCATGAAATATCTTTTCCCAACCTTTCACTTTCAACCTATGTTTATCTTTGGGTCTAAGATGTGTTTCCTGTAGACAGCATATAGAAGGATCCTGTTTTTTAATCCATTCTGCCAGTCTATATCTTTTGATTGGGGAATTCAGTCCATTAACATTTAGAGTTATTACTGTTTGGATAATATTTTCCTCTACCATTTTGCCTTTTGTATTATATATATCATATCTGACTTTCCTTCTTTCTACACTCTTCTCCATGCCTCTCTCTTCTGTCTTTTTGTATCTGACTCTAGTGCTCCCTTTAGTATTTCTTGCAGAGCTGGTCTCTTGGTCACAAATTCTCTCAGTGACTTTTTGTCTGAGAATGTTTTAATTTCTCCCTCATTTTTGAAGGACAATTTTGCTGGATATAGGAGTCTTGGTTGGCAGTTTTTCTCTTTTAGTAACTTAAATATATCATCCCACTGTCTTCTAGCTTCCATGGTTTCTGCTGAGAAATCTACACATAGTCTTATTGGGTTTCCCTTGTATGTGATGGATTGTTTTTCTCTTGCTGCTTTCAAGATCCTCTCTTTCTCTTTGACCTCTGACATTCTAACTAGTAAGTGTCTTGGAAAACGCCTATTTGGGTCTAATCTCTTTGGGGTGCGCTGCACTTCTTGGATCTGTAATTTTAGGTCTTTCATAAGAGTTGGGAAATTTTCAGTGATAATTTCTTCCATTAGTTTTTCTCCTCCTTTTCCCTTTTCTTCTCCTTCTGGGACACCCACAACATGTATATTTGTGTGGTTCACATTATCCTTGAGTTCTCTGATACCCTGTTCAAATTTTTCCATTCTTTTCCGGATAGTTTCTGTTTCTTTTTGGAATTCAGATGTTCCATCCTCTAAATCACTAATTCTATCTTCTGTCTCTTTAAATCTATCATTGTAGGTATCCATTGTTTTTTCCATCTTTTCTACTTTATCCTTCACTTCCATAAGCTCTGTGATTTGTTTTTTCAGTTTTTCTATTTCTTCTTTTTGATCAGCCCATGTCTTCTTCATGTCCTCCCTCAATTTATCGATTTCGTTTTTGAAGAGGTTTTCCATTTCTGTTCGTATATTAATTATTAGTTGTTCCAGCTCCTGTATCTCATTTGAACTATTGGTTTGTTCCTTTGACTGGGCCATATTTTCAATTTTCTGAACGTGATCCGTTATCTTCTGCTGGCGTCTGGGCATTTAGTCAGATTTCCCTGGGTGTTCGACCCCACGGGTTGAAAGATTTTTCTGTGAAATCTCTGGGTTCTGTTTTTCTTATCCTGCCCAGTAGGTGGCGCTCGTGGCACACGTTTGTCTACAGGTTCCACCAGTGAAAGTTGCTGTGGGTCCTTTAACTTTGGAAAACTCTCGCCATAGGGGAGGGCAGCCGAAGCGTCTTGGAAGAGTGCCAGCCGGCCCGGGGGTCCGAACGCGGGGAGGGTCGCAGGCCGCCGCAGCACGGGAGAGCGCCCGATCGAATTTCCTAGTCGGCCCTGGGCGCCAAGTGTGGCGGGAGGGCACCAGCTGTCGCAGCCCGGGAGAGTGCACTGTTCCCAGCCGGACCGGGGAGTCACGTGTTTGGAAGGGAACCCCCGTTCACCGTTCTCCGCAGTCTGGGGATTTCCGACCCAACTCTCTCAGTTGGTCCGGGGGGCCTCGTGTGGTGGGGGCGCTAGCCACCGCGGCCCACGGGGACCTCCTGCCCAATTCTGCCAGCTGGCCTGGGAAGGAGGAAGGGAGTGACTCTGGCCGCTTGCCGTCCCGCCCGGGAAAGCCCGCGCCCCTCGGCGATCTCACTGGAGCTGGTTCTCCCAGACAGTCAGCCGTTCCAGGATGGGGTACGCCGTCCCTTTGATCTCCATTGTGGCTCTGGGAGCTGCTCTGTATTGTCTCCACTCCCCCAGTAGCTGTTCTGGAGGAGGAAAGGTGAGGGTGGCAAGGCTGTCGAGGCTGGTGGCGGAGGAGCCGGTGAAGGCGGAAGAGGGCACGGTGGTGGTTGGAGAGCCGCCGGAGCAGGAGGGGGAAGAGGGCAGAGGAGGGCGGGCAGGCCGGCTGCTGCGGGGCGTGCTGCTGAGGCTTTTAAGAGATAAGCTTTGAAGTGGGTATGAAGCAGGAGCCACTGGAGCCATCTTGCCCCTGTGAAGTCCAAGGCTATTACCAACACAGCAGAAGGACAAAGAGATGGAAAGGAGCTCCTGATGATATATTTTTTGAAACCTGTATCCCATACAATTTTTCAATTTCTTGAGCCAATGACTTTCCTTCTTGCTTAAGTCATTTCCAATCAGGCACTCCGTCATGTATAAACCTCAAAAGTCCCAGTTGATACAGCTGTCATGAATGCAGTACCATTGTGTCAACTCCACCATTACTTGACATGACCTTGCAGCCCTAGTTTCCAGATTGGCCTAGTTAGGAAGAGTGTGCTCAGGGAGGAGGGAGGGCAACGTGGTAAGTAGGGCCGTCCTTTCCAGAGCTAAGGTGTGGTAGGATTGTTAAGAAGTGCAGGAGAGAGGAGAAATAATTTAATTCTTGCATTTATATTCATTATTTAGAATCCTTGATCTGACAATTAGCTTAATCATATTTGTGCTGCCCTGTATTCATTAATGTCGTGAATGTCAAAATATAAGGGGTGATATGCAAAAATCACATCAAATTTCTACATAATGCTTGTGATGTTTTTCACAGGCAAGTCTGATGGAAATTTGGAAAATGCTGGGTGCTTTTTTTTCATTTTTTCAGTATATCAACTTTAATTTCAAAATTGAAAACAATAGATTGGCTTAGAGGTTCAAATTTAAGTCATAAATAAACATTTATATGGGAAAATATACTTTACATCCTCTCTATTCATTATGAGAATGATTAAATCTTTGATTTAAAAATATTTCAACTTTAATAAATCATGATTCAAATCTTTCTACATCTCTTCTCTGAAGACATCCAACTTGCTTCATCACAAAATAGTAAATCTCATGCGCAAAACGCATTTCTTCCCCAAGAATCGTATCGTGAAGTTGTTCACTGCTCCAACTGAAATTTGAATTTTTTTAGAAGGGGCAGGAGCATGAATTCCACATATATGTTTAAGTTCGCATCTGACATGTCCCAGGAATAAACAAGATTCCACCAACATGCTCATGTGTTGGCGTCCACAGGTAGCCCGGGTGCCATCCTGGGAGGGTGAGGGCTGGGGCTCCATTTCCAGCTGCACATTCCATTTGAGTGACCTTAGCAGGTTACTTATAATCTCTCAGAGCCTCTGTGCTTTCCACATGTGAAGTACTGACCTTATACTTTTGTAGGTAATAATATTTACCTCATAGCTTTATTGGGGCAATTAAATGAGGTGGCATATATATAGCAGATAATGGGCACTCAATAAATGTTATTTACTAGCCATTACGTAAGGTTGCAAATAATTGTCCTTCATAATAGAAACAAAATTCATGAATGTCTATGCCAACATATATGCTACAACCTTGCATACTTATAAACTGAATCTTCATCTTTCATAAATTGAGGCTTTGATGCCATGTTAAAGATACTGAAATTATTCTGCCATTAACTAGTTGTATGCCCTGGAATAAACACTTAGCCAAGGTGAGTTTTGTACATACATTTATAAAATGTCAAGACTGGACTGTCCCAGATGAATTTTAAGTTCCCTTCCAGCTCTAGCATTCTTTTTTTTTTTATCAATCTTATAATTCAGTAAAGTGGCTGTGTGATCAATATGAATCATCATGGGACAATCGCATCTTAGTTTTAAATGAATCCCTACTCATCCCAAAAGAAGGAAAACTATTGCCATCTTAAACGAGTTTCCCGAGCAAATATCAGTCTCAGTATAAAGGGAGAGAGAGAGTGAGTGAGATGAGGTGATGGTAAAATAACACATATGCTCAGATTTTGCAATTTTGAAAATCTCTAAAAATTATTTCTCAAAATTTGAAGACAAAATTTAATTTTGTGATAGAGATGTAGCAAAAAAAAAGTGTGTCGAAAGTCATGATGGACACTCATCCATTAGGTTGACATTTAATGTGGAGCTGCACATTTAAGACTCCAAACAAAGTGGTCTTACGCTTTGGAAATCCAGTGCTGTGTCTGATACACTCCCATTTTCCTGGAAATGCAAAACAAACTTATCTGATTAACTACATTCCCTTGGTATTTATTTTGAAACCAACTGCGCGTTTCTTGGCCCCTCACGTACAAACAATACCAACTCCTACACAGTTCCATGGAATCTGTGTGTAGTTCTCACTTGTTCTGCCCACTTTATTTTTTTTCCTTGCCCTCCCCTCCATTACCTCATAAATGGTGAACACTTCGGAATTAACAATCCCATTCGCAGGTCTCTACATGTTAGTTTCTAAGGCACTGGAGGAAAAATTCAAAAGATGCCTTTGCACAAAGGTGGAAAAAAGGAGCATAAATTAAATTTGTAATGGACATAGCAACCCAAGAAAGCGCTGTGCGTGAAGAGCCCAGATTCTCTCCGACAGATGGCAAACAGTGCATGCCGCTCGCTGGTAGCACTCGGGAGCTTGCTCCATTGCAGATACAGAAACAATAAAAATGCTTATTGATTTTAAAGAGATCTGTAATTAAGTATGACATTCTAACTGATAGAGGTTTACCAAAGCAGAACAGCCAGAATCTGCGTGCCCCAGAATGGAATACTGTTTAATTGATTCAAATGTCATTCCCAGGATGGCAAAACTTCAAGAACCTCAACTTGTGTGTGTGTGTTTTGTACATGTGCACATATACGATTGTATCTCAAATTTTAAGTAGTGGGTGTCCATTTGAAATTTCCGTGGTGCTCAGAAAAGCAAAGGGTGAAACCCTTACATTCAGTTGCCCTGGGCAAGCAAGAGAAATGTCAAGACCCAGGACTCACTGATAAGGCTGGAGTTGAGAAATGCCCTCCAAATGCCTTCAAGTCAACATTAGCTATGACAGAAGCAAGACTATTATTTAACAGTAGCAGCAAATGTCAAAAACAAACTGTGCCTGGCGTTTTGACAAGACACTATTGAGAGAGAACCACTTTTTCAGCACTTGTGTAACCGTGGGGGAGAACTCGACAATTAATATCCCGAGGTCTAGTAATAGGATTTCCAGGCTGCTTGGTGGTTGCCCTCTGATGCACATGAAAGGAGAAGGCAAGTGGCAGGCATGGGCAAAAATAATCTGAAATGATGAGGCTGGAAGAAAAGGACTGATACATCAGAAATCAGGTACCTTGTGGCTAATTAAAATGTAACTTTTCTTTTGGGTAACCACATTCCACAGCGGTGACACTATAAAGCGTGAGGACTAAGATGCTGACAAAACCCCTCTCCTAGTTCCCACCTCTTCCTTCCCTATAGTGTCCTCATGCCATCCTGTGGCTCCTACCTGAGTTTCCCACTGTGGCAACATCCCAAGCCTAACTTGGCCAAACCTCTCCAGCCCTACTGTCATCCATCAATTAATCAATACAATAAAAACTAACCAGTTCTCTGCTCCCTGTTATCTAACCTGGTGAGCAAAGCTGTGACAAGGTGGTTAGTGGACAATAGTGGATTCATGCATTATGCTTCCTTTCTTTTTGGCAGGAACATTATAAAAGTATCCTAATCCAAAGGAAATGCTAATGAACTTGCTCAATATACATACGTTGAAGTGAATAAGGAGAGAGGCTAAGGAGAGGAATTAAAATTTAATTGAGGAAGCAACCCAAGTGTCCATCAAGCGATGAATGAATAGACAAAATGTACCACATACATACAATGAAATGTCATTCAGCCATAAAAATGAATGAAGTCCCAATACATGAGACAACATGAATGAACCCTGAAGACATCATGTGAAGTGAAATAAGTCAGACACAAAAGGACAATTATTGTATGATCTGTTTTGAAGCAATGAGAATAAGCAAACTCATAGAGTCAGAATCTAAAATATAGTTTACCAGAGGATGGGTTGGGAATAGGGAATAGGAAGTGAAGGCTTATTATGTGCAGAGTTGCTATTTGGAATGATGACAATGCTTTGGTAATAGATAGTGGTGATGGTAACACAACACTGTGGATGTAATTAACAGCACTGAAATATATATCTGAATGTGGTTAAAAGAAGAAATGTTAGGTTGTATATAGTAATCAAAAAAAATTTAATCCATGGAACTGTACTATACAAACAGTGGGCCTAAATTAAACCATGGAATATAATTAACAGTGTGATTATAAAAATGTGCTTTCATCAATTGTAACAAATGTACCACACCAAAGTGTTAACAATAGGGTGGTATATGGGAATCCTGTATCTTATGCATGACTGCTCTGTAAACCCACAATAGTAAAATATAATCTTCGAAAGAATATTACATAAATGGAGAGAAAAATTAATTAAATGCCTCTCATGAATTAAGTGTTTTACGTATCACGGCATTTAATGTCAATCTCCCTTACAGAAGGTGGTATTGCATCTACATTTTATAGATGAGAAAACTGAAGCTTGGAAAGCTTGAGGAACTTACCCAGGGTCCCTGTTTATAAGCTACTTATTCAGTGTTCGAGCTTGGATTTTTCTGACTCCAAAGGCAGACGCATCCCTGACTCTGCCACACCTCAGGATCATGCCTTGATCAGCCACAGAATGTCCTTTTTCAACCAAAGTCTAATAATGATGCTGACTAATAATGAGAACATTTTGAACTTTGGAAGGTGAGGGCAAACTCAACTTTCTGGCCTCCTAAGAGTCAACCAAGCATGTAGTTGTTTTCCCTGCTTGAGCAGAAGCCTGCCCTGCTTGTAAGTTTATGAGGAGATACTTAAATCTCCAAAGAGAAGCAAAGGCTCAAGCCTTACCTTCCAGCCCCTTCTCTGCCTGGTATCTTCACTACAACCTGACTAGACTGAATTCTGCAGTTTATTCACCCATCTGTTCCTATGGTTTTCCTTGTCTATCCCACTCCAAGGGGAAATGCCCTTCTCTCAAGCAGAGTCTGACCTGTCCTTTGAATGCCATTGATACCTGTGACCCCACCCACCCCTGCCTTCCAGAGGCCTTTCTTCACCACCACGTTAATACTCTGTTCTTCCTCTCGCAGAACTTCCCGTCTACACAGCCCGTGGGCATTGATCCAACAAGGCCGGTGCTCCTTATGGGCCACCTCAAAAACTATGCCACCCGGCACAATCACTCACATAGATCTCTTTTAGACTGAGCGTTTTGAAAAGATCAGAAGTGGAAACCTGTAAAAAAATTTACCTCCTTTCTATTCTGTCAGATTTCCATATGAGACTGAGCCCATGGAGGCCAGTGTCAAACATCTCAAACCTGAGAGAGGCTTGAGTCCCAAGTCCCGGGCATTCAGGGAGGGGAGGCATTTTTAGGCTTTCCAGGGGGGCTTTCATTAGCTCCCTATGGAAATCCAGATTCCAGGGTGGAGAAACACAGAAGCATCGGTCTTACTACAAGGTCCTTTGCATTTCTACTTGAAACCTAAGTTTGCATTCATGTCAGAAACGCCTGTGGTGCCAAGTCATGCATTCTAACTGATGTATTAGAAATCTGCTGGAAACGCACAGGCAAAATGAGTCACAAGCAGTTAGGGACTTGCTAAGACAGAAGGCAGGATGGTGATGGGGCAAGTCCTTGGCAACTGGAGGGCAACCAGGATAGGGCTTGAAACCACGTTCTGCCATTCAGAAAAAATGTGGACCTGGGCAGCTGTAAACTAGGGTCCCACACAGGGGTGTGGGAGGAGGATCCTAGGAGGCACTGAAGAAACACTTGACTCATTCCCTCCCCCTCATTTCTCCTTCTAGCTGATGGGAAAAGATAGAAGTAAGCCCCTTCTGTCTTTCTCACCATTCCAGGCCTTGGCTATAGAGTATATACTGTATGCATTTTAAAGATTGTAATTTTAGTTTTTTTTTTTTATTTTACCACCACAAATACATCGTTTATTTTCTTTTAGTTGTGTTCATTATGCGTCATTAAGGAAGGAAAACATTCCGGTGGAAATGTAGGACTGCAAAACATTCTAGACTAACTGTAGTAGGCTTCTCCATGATCACCTACGTTTGGTTCTCTCCCTGGAGGGATCACATGTTCCAGTCCCCTGGCGATAAATCTGGCGCAGAGGAATAGATCTGGTCAACATGCTGAGCAGAAGTGAAGTTTTTCGAGAATGAAAGAGTGGGTCTGAGAGCCCATGAGCCCTTTTGCTCTGATTAGTGACTAAAGAGGCTGCATGTTTGTGGTAGAGCCACCATCTGCCACGGAGCAGAGCCCCCACAAACCCAGGCTGTACTTGTCACATAAGAAACAAGCCACTGAGATTTCAGGGTGTATTTTTTATTACAGCATAGACTATCTTAATACACCAGCCAAATACACATTAGTAAAAACAAGTTGCCACTTGAAAGTCAGATAAAAATATCAGATATTTAAAGATCGCTAATTAATTTTTTTTTGGGGGGGAAGGAAGCTGGACTTAACTCTATTATAAATTTTACATATATTCTGGAAAGATTTGCTTCAATTTATACTGATCTGCCTCCTCTTGGACAGGCATGATCTTGACATGAACTAGTTCTGGGGCATGGAAAATTCATGAAGATTTGTCTTTTACAAACATCTTTGAGCTTCATCTTAAATGTGTCTGGCTGCAGGATTCCCCAAGTCAAGTATGAAAACTGCACACCAGCTGTTTCCATGAGATCCTAAGGTGATGGCGTAGCCCTTTCTTCTTTCTATAATGTCCTGTTGGAAAATCTCAAGCTTTTGTACAAAGCAGAAAGAACTGTTTTAAAACAGAACTGTCACCATCAGACTTTGGTCAAGCAGACAATCTCAGATGATCTAGGAATGACATGTGTTAACTAGAAAGGGAATAAAAATTAGTTTCATTCAATGGCAGAAACTCCCAGGGAATGCATTTCAGAAAGATTTCTTCTAAAACCATTTCAGCACTTGGGTCCTCTCTTTCCTTTATCGACTCAATTGCTCATCATAATGAATCGGTCCGCAGTCACATTCTGTACAAGTTTCCTCAAGAAAGTATTTCTTAGAGAGACAAGTGTTGCAAACAGAACAAAGCACAGTAGTACTGAGTAAATTTACTGTTTTTGGAAGACAAGACTGTTTTTAAATGGCAATACATTTCTCAAGTGCTCATTACTTTTACAGTCCACCTTTGGAAAGGCCACTGAATAATTGGCATTTACAAATCTCACCATGTGAAAAAAAGCAGGGTCACAATAGAATGACACAGTTCCACCAGAGCACAATTTTGGAGTCAAAACTGTCCCTTGTTCATAAAAATACTCAAACTGCAACCAGGGAAACGATGAAAGGGAAAAATTGCCCATATATGGCCATCAGTTTTGACACGAGACTCATCAATAGCCCAGTCTTTCCCAGGCACATCATTATCTATCTGATCTGCCAAATCTGATATTTAACATTGTCTTCAGAACAGCTGACATGCTCCAAAGAAGTCTATCTTGTAAATCAAGAAGAAGGATGACATGTTTCACAGATTTCATCAGTGATAAAAAGAAGGGAGGCATAAAGTAGAGACACCAGTATCCTTGTACTTACTGGCACAGTAAGAACTGAATGCACTAAATGGATTGAAGGGGGGGTGGGGAGGAGGGATCCCCATAAGCCTATTTTTACTGAGCCCAAGTAAGAAACTTCTTAACCTCTTTATCTCAGTTCCTAACAAAATTGAGTTTGTGGAATGCAAAGACATATGATCAGGCAGATGACATGATTTTGTGGTAGAAAAAAAGTGGTAGGGAAGGCTGAATCATATTGGCAGACAAAGTCAAGCTGAAGCTTCTCCTTCTTAGCCGAAACCCATAAAAATAACAAAACAAACAAACAAAAAGATTTCAAAAGGAAAAGTAGATGGCAAATTAAGGAGTGAGGCCCTCAATGGGCCAGAAACAAAGATGACTCCCTGAAACAATTAACAGCAGATTTAGAGAGGGAAACCACAGCTACAAACATTCCAGGAGAAAGAACTGCTAAAAATGAGAATGGCTCCATAGGTATACAAAGCTCAGAGTGTAGATGCCTGTGCAGGAAACGGTCAGGGAAATTGATCTGATGGGTTCGACCCAGCTCCTATGGAAGCAAGCAGGCTGTACAACACTTCATGCTTCTCCCACTCTCCAAACTCGGACCAGACAGAACAAAGCAGTAGCTACTCCCCAGATGTGAGTGGTGAGAGTGGCATTTAGACCAGAGAGGCATGGCAGTGTATCCAAGGCAAGCCAAGGAGCACTCACATCCAGAAGACTTGGTGGCTGGCTCTACCCAGAAGCATAGCTGTCCTTTCCTGCCATGAATCCAGGCTGGCTGTGGGAACTGATACAGTTTTCACAGAAGGGGTTGTGGGGAATATCAAATACAAAAAAATATTCACACTGTGTTTGGGAAAAACCAACATATGAAAAAGAGTCACTAAATTTAACAAATGGGAGACTTCTACTCAAGCAAGCATTTAATGGAGCAAACGGAAAGACTTCAGAAGAATAACAGACTCAGGAAAAACTAGAAATGCAATACACTTCCACAAGAAAATAAGAAACAATTAAAGATCCTGGAAATGTCAATGGTGATCACTGAAATGAAAAACTCAAAAGATGGGCTGAAGGCAGAACGGATACAGCTGAAGAGCAATTCAGAGTTGGAAGATCCAGTTAAGTAATTCTCGAATGTAGCAAAACAGAGAAAAGCTGAGGGATAGATAGAAAGCAGAAACAAAATGGCAAGGATCTCTTGAATAGGCAAGTTTTAGAAGAAAAGAACAGAGAAGGTAGATAAAGGAATACCAAAAGCAGTGACAGAAAAATATTTCCCAGGATTATACAGAGGTTTTCTCTGACTGAACAGAATTAACAAAAGACTCACTCTTAACATGTTGCAGTGAAATTTCAGAACGTCCAAGATGATGGCAAAAGCCAGGAAACATTTTTTTTTTAAAGAGGAGGAAAGGGACTCTAATTAAAATCCCAACACAATCCTGTCATCTGGATAGGTATTCCACTCAAATGGTGGAATAGAGATGACACCCTTTATTTCCTCCTCTGAGTGGGCCTCTGAGATCATTCCAGGTAACGTCATCATTGCTATTAAGATCTGGTCACCCAGGCCTTGAACCTCCACTGTACCGCTGTCTATCTTCACCCACTTCAGTGAACCATGTACACAGAGTTGTTTGGATTCACATCATGCACCTGAAGATCTGGAAATGTTCCACTTAAATTTCTTTTTAACTACAAACCCCAAGTCTGTCACACTTCCCATTAAGTAGGTTTTTTTTAACCTCCTTAAGGCCTACAGTCCTTGACCTCACCCATTCTCGTCTGTTGTCATGTCAAAATGGCTAATTTCAACTTCCTTCCCAAACCTGTCTGAACTTTTGATAGGACCCTCAATTAATTTTTCACCTAGCTTTGTGCCATGCCTATCAATTCATCCCTGACTTAAATCAACCTGCTCCATCATGGTTAGTCCAACTCCTGGGCTGCTAAAACCATTTAGAGAAAAATGGCTCAACCATGTTGATTGGTTCCTCTGCAAACATCTGATCTCCACCCTCTTCTGGGTTCTCAAGGGCCTCAAAACTGTCTGCCAGTTCTTTCTTCATCTCTGGTCAGTTGCTGTGCAACTTTATAATGTTGTCCAACTTGTTCAGTTCTCTAGCTACCTCCAGCTCCCCTCACTCCCAATAAATGATCCAGTATATGATCAGGCTTTCCTTAAATATGTTTTATGAGCTATTTTATTATTACAGAAATATTTGAAATGCTAAGATACAATGGGTTATGCTCCTTTTATCCAGGCTATGAACAGAGAAGTAAAAATATGGATAATAAATAATAAATAAGATATAATGGGTTAGAAAAAGCATTTTTCAAAATAAAACAATAAAAATGCACCTTCTGGGTGGGCCACGGTGGCTCAGCAGGCAAGGACGCTTGCCTGCCATGCCAGAGGACCCGGGTTCGATTCCTGGTGCCTGCCCATGTAAAAAAAAAAAAGATATATATATATATTATAAATGCACCTTCTCTAAGATAAATTAACCTATCCAGCTGCTCTTCATAATACCAGTTACCCTCTGCCTGAAACTTCCTTGGGCCTTGGCTTTGTCTACATCTCCCTTCTCTTGCGGTTTCCTCCTACTTCTGACCACACCATGTTTATATCCTTTACCAGTTTCTCTGCTAACATGCTTATAGGCCACAGACCTCTTTATTTCTTGCTATAACATGCTGTCTAGGTGAGCTTATCCACTCCCACAGCCTCATTTACTATTGCTATATGTTGATGACTCTCTCATTTTCATCCAATAACCCAGAATCAAATATCCACATATCACAACAAACTCAACGTGACCCATTAGCCTGCTTCTCTGCATTCCTCTTTGGGGTTTGTGGAAATACCATTCATCTAATTTCCCAAGATAGACAAATTAAATCACCATTGACCCTTCCTCTTCCTTAACCTTACCACCAAGTCAGCAAATTCAGATGATTTTACTCCAAAATACTTCAATACATCCCTCACTCTTCACATCCAACCCCATCTCTAGTAACTGGGCCCTCTCCACTTTAATACAGCCAATTAAAGTTGTACATTTAGAATCACCTGGGAGATTTTTAAAAATCCTAATGCCCAGGGTACACACCCAGGCCAAGTACATCAGAGCTTCCAGGGGCCCACATATCAGCAATTTCAAATATATGTAGCCACATTTAAGGATTTTCCAGAGTTGAAGATATGAGCCCACAGATAGAAAGTGTATGCCAAACACCAATAAAGAAAAACTAAAACAAATCTACAACTAAATAAATCAAAACTGGAAAACCTTACAATAAAGTGAAAGCATGTCAAAAGCTCCAAGAGTCAAAAGACAGATTATCTACAAAGAAAAGAAAATCACACAGATAGCAGACTTGTCATCTGCATTATTAGATGACAGCAAACAATGAGTTAAAAGAGCAGAAGAAAAAGAGACTGTGAACCTAGAATTCTATAGCCTCCTAAACTGTTCAAGAATGAAACAGACTTTTTCAGGCACATAAACCTAAGCTCTCCTATTCATTCAGAGACCATCACTAGAAAACTATCTTACAAAAATGCTTCATTAAGAAAAGTGAACCAAGAAGAGTGGAGAGGTATGCAGTGATATTGAACAAACAAGCCTGACTCCACCTAGAAAATACAAGGTGTGAAATGTGCATACCATTGAGAGGTTCCAGCTCAATTCCAACAAATAAATAACGCTTACTTTAACTTTTGTAGTAGGGACAAGCTAGTTCATTTTAATAGTTTTCTCATACCTTTGTAGAATTTAGTTTGAATTTTCAAGTGTGTAATTTCTGTAACTTTAGATAACAAAAAGGAAAGAAGCAATGCCAATATAACAATCTTAGAAAATGCTTACCACTTCCTTTCATTTGCAAAAAAAAAAAAAAAAAAACCTGAAAATTATTTAAGAATTCCAGTGACAAATTGTGAGATACTGAGCTGTTTGTATAAAGCCTGGTCATTACCAGAAACTTCGGGTTAGAGTTCTGAAGCTGTGAAAGTCAGCAGTACCCCATACAGGAAATGTTTAAAAACTTGAAAAAGGGATCAGACTTTGACTAGAGATATGAAAGTTATCTGGATAGAACTGGGATAGATCAGAATAGAGGGTGAAGGATGATTATCATCCATATTTTAAAACTTCAACTTCTAAGTGAGACCAAAGGGAGAGATGTTTATTTGGTGCAAAATATGTATTTAGGGTAGTGTATTACCTAATTTAACTTAGATGGTCAGTTTAGTTGAACACCATAAGTACATGGAATCTTGACTAGGGTGTGAGATCTTGTTGGTTTGTCCAGATTAGTGTGATGCCCTGATATATCCAAGAGTCATTTGGGCAGTAATAAAGAAGTATTTGCAAGGTCCCCTTGGGGGACTGAAGAGAAAGGAGGAAATATTCAACTTCCCCATTTGGAGAATTTCTAATATTCTCATAGGCAGTGGGGACAACCAAATCAAGAGGCTGAGCCCTCGATTTTGGGGTTCACCCCTATGAAACTTATTCCTGCAAAGGAAAGGCTAAACCTACTTAAAATTATGCCTATGAGTCACCCAAGAGAACCTCTTCTGTTACTCAGATATTGCCTCTCTCTGTAAGCCAGGTGAACTCATACCCTCCCCCTACGTGGGACATGACTCCCAGGGTATAAATCTTCCCGGCAATGTGGGACCCAGCATCCTGGGACTGAGAAAGCCTTTTTGACCAAAAGGGAGAAGAGATATATGAGACAAAATAAAGTTTCAGTGGTTGAGAGATTTCAAATAGAATCAAAAGGTTATCCTGGAGTTTATTCTTATGCATTATGTAGATATCCCTTTTCAGTTTATGGTGTATTGGAGTGACTGAAGGGAGGTACCTGAAACTGTTAAACTGTATTCCAGTAGCCTTGATTCTTTTAGATGATTATATGACGATACAACTTTTACAATGTGACTGTGAAAATCTTGTGTCTGATGCTCCTTTTATCAAGGGTATGGACAGATGAGTAAAGAAATACAGATAAAATAAATAAATAATGGGGGGATATGGGATAAAATAAAATTGGGAAGATTGAAATACCGAAGGTCAATGAGAGGGAAGGGAAGGGGTATGGGATGTATGAGTTGTTTTTTGTTTTTTTTTTCTGGAGTGATGCCAATGTTCTAAAAATGATCATGGTGATGAATACACAACTAACTGATGATACTGTGAGCCACTGATTGTATACCATGTATGTGTGTGAAGATTTGTCAATAAAATACTTTTTAAAAAGGGTGGTGCGATTGTGGCTCAGTGGCAGAATTCTCGCCTGCTATGCTGGAGACCCAGGTTTGGTTCCTGGTGCCTGCCCATGCCGGGGGGCAGGGGGAGGAAAATAAAAAAAACTGAATTCCACTGACATTTACTTGCCCTAATATGTACTTAATTTCTTTCCATTGTTTGTTGGTAAATGCAACCATGCATGTTGATCTCATTCAATTAATCCATAGTACTATACTGTAAGACTTACCACAAGGAAGAAAAAAAGACTCTTAACCAAGATGATAATTATATATTTAATACATCTTGCTTTCAATAGCAATTTTCAAAGTAAATATATCATAGACCTTTATAACTTATTAAGATTTTATAGCACTTACAAAGTTGATTCTAAAAATATACCTTATCTGTACTAAATGAATAATATTATCTGGAAGACAGAATAATAAATTATAGTCATATGCTTATACCACTCTAGATAATGCTGTATGCATATATTCAATATGAAATCCTTTTAGAATTTTCACACTTTCAGCCTTAAAACGTAAGATCAAAGTTTGGCATACAAGATCTCAATCAGATAGCAGTGTTTTTAAAACCAAAAACTGAAAATATCTACTTGACATTCTAGGAGAGCACAGGCACATGCACATACATATATACACACTAACATTCTCTCCATCACACACACATACACACACACACATCCCAGAGAACTTGGGAGACTTTGCCCTTGTCTATCAGACAATTGCCATCAATATCGAAATTAAAAAGGTGTTTAAACCATTTAAATAGTTTCAATCGCTGAAAAGATATGCTCAAAACTGCTATCAAGATCTTTAACATGCACAAAATACCATCTCAATACATTCTTAAACAGACTTGAACTATCCAGTAATGGGCAAATAAATACTTTAGAAATTATGTACCCTTCAATTCCCCAGACTGCATATGATAAGGTTGCAAAATCCAAGCGTTCCGCTGACAATAAGTCATTTGACCCAACCCAGCTTAAAGTGGTTTGCTGCCACTAATAACAGAAGCCAGCAGAATTAGGAACTTCATTTTGATCTGTTTGGGATTTCTTATTTGTTCCAAGTGTACAACCAGGGGAACATTGGTTTGCAAATGACAGCTAACATCACTTTACACTTTATGGCACTGAAGAAGGTCACTTTGTATCTCCAAGACATATATTTATTCTAGTTAAATTCTCTAATGAACATTACTTTTAATTATATATACTTTTCTAATTTAGACTCAAAACAATTTAATGCTGATAATCCCTCCTGGTCATCACATATACTTTCAGTAAAATCTGCCTAAACAGAAATTACTCTTTGGACTCTCCAGCAACGCAGGCTTGAAAACATTCTACGGAAGTTCTTCATATACTAAAACACCCAATGCTCTCTGAAACATTAAGACAGAAATGTGTCACACATTATGGTACACATACTCATCCTGCGGTGATTAGAAAAATAAAAAGGCACAACAGTAAGTGAAAGAGAAAATATCAGTTTTCTGTGTGTGTGTGTGTGTGTGTGCGTGTGTGTGTGTTTTGGTTTGCCTCTTATTTTATTTCACTGCTTATAAATTGTTCAAAGCATTTTTGTACTCTGCATGACAGTAACAGAATATTTTGGCACATCAACATTGTGATACAATGTATGGTATGTTTAAAAAATTAATTTAAAATTTTCATCTAATAACGTTTTTTAATGTAGTACATATATATATTTTACAGTTATTTAAGTCAAATACATAAAGATTTGCAACTAATTTACAGATGAAGCAATCACAGATTGCAGTTATATATATATATATAAATATACCAGTCAAGAAAAACCTGCATCCTGGCAATTTTACAGTCTGAAGTTTTGTTGGGATATCTATCATTTACATGCCCTTTTCATCTTTTCCTCTGTACGAAAGATATATATTTTGCTTTCTTCATTCCTGATGAGATTTTTCTGCGATAACTTTACATTCATACTGAAAAATTAAAAGGTTAACAGATCAGTTTATTTTGAATAGTAATTTCCAAATATGCTTAAAAACTATAAAAATTAATACTTCATTAATCTACGCTCACTCTATTTCTCAAAGAATCTTACAGTGATTATGATTAAATGACAAATATTTTAGGGAAAATGAAAATTCACATCCTAGAAATGACAAGAGCCATAGCAAGAGGCAGGAGAAACACAACCCTTCTGCATTTCAAGCAAATAACAGTATGTGATTTAGATCAGTATTAGAATATGAATTAAAAAGGAGAAAAAGGAAGCAACGTAGTTTTTCTCTGTATTCTCACTAGGGTGAATCAAGCAAAGGAAAGGTCATAAATTTAAGAACAAGACTGATGTAGTAAATTCAGATTATTATTTTTAATCATTTTATGATTTGAGAGAAAAAATCTATTTCATTAACAAAACCTTCTGGTCAAAACAGAGCTGTGTTCCAGTAGCCATGTTTCTTGATGATGATTGAACAATGATATAGCTTTCACAATGAGACTCTGTGAATGTGAAAACCTTGTGTCTGATACTCCTTTCAGTTACTATATCAACAGAAGAGTAGAACAAATGGAATAAAAATAAATAATAGGGGGAACAAATGTTAAAATAAATTTAGTTTGAAATGCTAGTGGTAAATGAAAGCAAGGGGTAAGGGGTATGGTATGTATGATCTTTTTTTTCTCTGTTATCGTTTTATTTCTTTTTCTGTTGTCTTTTTATTTCTTCTTCTAAATCGATGCAAATGTTCTAAGAAATGATGAATATGCAACCATGTGATCATATTAAGAATTACTGATTGTATATGTAGAATGGAATGATATCTTAATGTTTTGTTTGTTAATTTTTTTTAATTAATAAAAAAAGTTTAAAAAAAATAAAAATAAAAATACAGCTATAAAAATGTATGCACACACTTCAAAATAAAGAAACCAACAACAGGCTTAGGAAAACTGCATGGCTGGATTATTTAAAAGATAGCAAAGTAAAGCCCTCTATTCTACTAGCTGGCTAAAACAGAAAAATGACAACTCTTAACCATGAAATTGCTGTGGCCTTTGAATACTACTGCACGACCTCTGCCACCTATGACTGGGGTGACCATCAAGGTACTTTTCTTTCATGACTAAAATGACCAAATGTTTTGATTTGCTGGGGACATTTCCAATTTACACACACTGCAGCAAAGTAGTTATTAATAGTGCCTCTATTAATGGTCCCTTTTTGAAGGAGTAAGAAAGTAAAGATTAAATTTAAAAAATTCTAATATACCAGTTTAGACGATAAAGCATGTCACTTTATCCATAACACATACTGGCTTTTCTATAGTGCCCCTTCAACTTCTATTATACCTATAATTAAATTTTTCTTAATAGCATTGAAAAAGAGAGATCACAAGAATGTTGTCTTCCCAAATGCTTTCCCTCAAAGAAGGAATGCCATGTAGACAAAACTTGTCCTAATAAGCATCAGCTTACCATTGCCAGTTGTCGACCAATGTTTCCCATTGTTATGCCTCCAGCAAAAAATATACATGGTAACCAAGAACGAACATAGAGAAAATCTGGAGATGTATATCTAGAATGATAGAAATATTTTTAACAACCCACAAAGGAAGTACAATGACATTAAGATAATTGCAACTAAAATAAATTATTCTATAGATTAAACTGGCTAGCCTAATTTCAAAATCTCAATTCTGAATTTAGTTATTTATCTAGCCAACAAGCATGAAAAGGATAGTACTTACTGATAAACACCATTATAGACTAGCAGTTGAGTGACCAAGGTTGCCAAGAAAGCAATTCCTACACCAAGGCCAAAACCACTTCTAGATCGATCAAAAGTCCACCACAGTCCAATGGATAATGCAGCCAGTGTGAGAGACAGCTGAATGTTGTTATCAAAATCCACTTTCTGAGATCAGTGTTAAAGAGTCATCTTAAAACTGGTGACCAAATAATATCAACTTGCCATTTTTCCAAAACAAGAGATGTTATGCTGAGAAGGGAATTGTTTATCCTAGAATGTATTAAATCTTTTAATACAATGTAATAGATAACCTAGGATTAAAGCTGTCTCTAGCATTTATCTTTAGTAAATAAAGATATGCAGAGGGCATGATACTTCATTAACAGATCATACTGACCTGTAATCTCGCCCCCAAAATAAGTATAGATAAATTCCCAATTAGAAGAGCAGGCCAGCCCATTATTTAAGAAACATTTTCCTTGCTAAAAAAAAATGTAACTGGAAGCTTCAGAACATAAGTATTACTAAAGGAACATATTTCTTGCTAAAAAGGAAACCAATATTACTTCTCAAACAGGTTTAGAATGACTTGAGAATCAGACAGGGACTTGAAAATAGAGGAGCTGACAGCTATTTAGCAAGGTACCACATTCTCTCTATGATTTACTGACAGACACATTTTATAATAATGCAGCTCAGAAACAAGAGTACCAAGGACACAGTATCCCCTTCTATTATGTCAACTGTTCTAGTTTTTAATTTGTTGAGGATAAAGCCTTGAAGTGAACATTATCTTACAACCTGCCAAGCTATTTTGGTGCCTCAGACTTGCTGCTGTTAAACAGTTTGCTCGAATGATATTTTATTTCCATCACCTACTTAAGCATTTATTCATAAATGTGAGGCCCTTTCAACTACAAAATCTCTGGGCAAAAAGAAACCTTACAAATTCAATTTTCTTGTTTCTTTGCTGGAGGATCACACTCACAGAATTAATTCTAAGTGTCATTAAAAGGGCGTTATCCACGTCCCTCTTCAATTACAACCAGCTCCCTGGGGGCAATGGGTGCCTCACCAAGCTAACTGGTCATGCTATCACTATATAGAAGAAAGAAGTAAAAAAAAAAAACTATATAAAGCCATTTCCCCTTTCCTTTAGCCCCTTTTAAGCACCCCACTGTTGACCACTATACCCCCAGCCACACCAAACCAGCCTGAACACCCGGCTTGCTTATACTTCTCAGCATCTGAGGGCTGTTGTGGGCTAATCCCTCTAAGTCATTCTTTGTTTAGACTTGATTTCTCAAAAAAGCCTATAGGTTTATGGCTGTGCTCTCTGAAAAAGCTTTTCTTACTCTTTGGCTGTCATTCTACCTAAAACTCCAAAAGAAAAGGTTATGAGCTCTGATTTTCTGTACACAACAAATATCCTTGCAATTTGACACTAACTGGGTTTCATCTTTGCTAACTACGTTAACTTCATTAAGAGTCAAAGCAAAATAAGGAGGCTTCCAGGGAAAACAGTTAAAAATACATCCATGCAAAAAGTAGTACTATGTGATGTTCTAAAGTAATAAAAAAAAGTCTATGATAAATTTTATAAAAGTTTTGGATTTTCCTTAAAGGATAGCAGGGACAGCTAAGATTGTTATATTTAAGCATTTCATTCAGAGAGAGAAAAGGAGGAACCAAGGCAAAGAATTTAAATTAAGAATATGAAGTTTTGCAAATTTCAGAAAAGGCTACTTAAAAGTCTCTCTTTAAAAACAGAGTAAGGAATTTACACACTAAGAGGCCCTGGGGTAGGAGAATGAGATATTCCTAGACTTGAGTCAGGACCTTTGAGGTCTTGGTCTCAGCTCTGTCACAACCCCACCAGGAGGAATGGCTGCACTAACTACCTAGCCTCTCTAGCTTTCCGTTATCTGGTTATCGCTATAAAGAAATGTCTAATTGGATGATTTCTAAGTTCTCTTCTATATATACTAGTCTACAATTGTATCTTTTTAAGCCCACCTAACCACCAGATTCATTTTTTATAAAATCATAGATGTAAAGATTTCACTAAAATAAACATTTGAGGAAATTCTTTAATACAAAAGGTAAATCTGAAATGGAAAACCAAAATCACAGCCATAGAGGGATTTTGAAATTCACAGACTTCCAAAGACCAGCACAACTGGGACTTAGAAAGGCAGATGTGTTTTCAAAATCCAGGACCCTGGCTCCTTCAACATTTCTGTACACATGCTTCTCCAAAACACCTCAATACTTTATATAAAAGACATCAGAATCTACTTGCCACATGACCCACCCTCTCTCTCCAGTTAACTCTGCCCTCCCTGAGCCTGGTGCAGTCATAAAGGCAAACCTTCAGCAGCCTGCATCACACTTCCTGCTCTTCCCAGCATCAAAGGCTCCTGCCACCTCCACTCTCTAAACCGCATCTTCAGGAAGAGAGAAGACATGACCAGTTTTCCTGAGATCTTTCTACAAAGAGAAGGTAAAGGCAGCGAGGACAAAATTTGAGAGAAAAAAATTTTTTTTCCTAGGGCTGACTTTTTTTTTCTAGGAGTAGAAGGTAGCAAGAGAAGGAAAACAAAACAAAGACTACCTCACTACTTCTAGACAGGACACTATAAAAACACCCATTAACTGCCATAAAATGACCAGAATCCTTCAATGATTAAAATTTTAAAATAGGTACCTTAGGAAAAAAGGAGTTTTTGGCCAAGAGCTAAGCTGAATATTTCTACTTATTCCACTTTGAATTACGTGGTTTATTGGTATTGATTAAAAGCAGTAAATGACAGTCTGACTTTAAAAAAAAAGAAAAGCGTCACTTCTTTAAATTAACAAAACAAAACAAAACAAACCAGCATCTGATGCCACATGTGCTTACTGGTAAATCTTACATGAAAAAAGAAAGAGAGGAAGAGACTCCTTTGAAAACACACCTGTTTCAATCTTAGAATTACCAAAACCATTCGGAAGTAACTAAGCAACTTAATTTAAGGTAAACGTAAATTTTTACAAAGTGCAGTTTCTAAGTGATATCAAAAAACAGGGACTTAAGAGAAAGGTTATACCTCAAACTATAATTGCATAGCTGCTATTGTGATGTTTCAACAAAACTGTTCCCGTTCTTTTTATGACTAAGTGGACACATCGTAGTTTGACAACGAAAAGTTGCAAAAGGCTATTTAACATTTGGTTTGTCAGAAGCTGTTTTGTTATTACACATTTCATTACAGCATAAAGGATACAGCGCTGGCATGATTTATCCCAACAAAGACGGCTACACAGCGCATGACACTGGACCACTCTCTTTTAAATTTATGTGGTTCTCCTAGATGCCTGTCAATGCAGGGGTATAATAACCCAATCACAGCTGTGGAAAAAAAGAGAAAAAATTAAGTCATCTCAAGTTGTACTGGCAACATTTAAGCTAAGTTATCTCAACCACCATATGTATTTTAAAATTCCTTTTAAAAAACTCTTTAAGTTACTTAACATAAAACACTGATGTTTGCAAAATTACCTTCCAAAAGAAAAAGATGGTAATACCAATGAAGAAAGCATTGTAAACAATTACAACAGTATTCTAAATTATAACAGACAAAACACTGAAGTATAGGATTCACAGATTATCATCAGGACTACATGATTCAGGCTACCTTTGTACTACTAATATCTATGAGGACTGAAAAGCACCAAGCCAGTTAATAGTTAAGCAATGTTCTCTTTAAGTCACATAACCATAAAACATGCTATTAAATGTCACATGTTCTCACGGCCCAGCTGTCCCATCACATGGATGGCCTTGCCCCTCCCAGCTTCTCTTTTCAGTCTCCTAGGGCTGAAGCCCTGACTGTCCTGACTCTCTTCCATCCTGGCCCTCTAATGAGACAATATGCGATATTATCATAGCAGGGAAACTTGCAATGGAAATCAATTTAGACTCAGAATGTAGAAAAAATGGAGAAACATGGTCTAGGAATTACAAATTGTTGGTTAAAATTTAAATTCACTATTAAAAGAAAAGAAATAATCTTAGCAATTTCTTAGTTTTGGAAAGCACATCTTGAATGCTGTATAATTAACTATAAACAACTATAAAAATGTTTATGATTGAGACCCAAAATATTTTCGCCCAATTAGCATTAACACTTGTCAAATCTCAACATTCTATTCATTAAGTGGGAGAGGATTTTAAAAGTCAGTCATTAAAAAAAAAAAAAAGACTGTCCAATGAACCAAAACATTTTCAGCAAGTTATAAGGAAAATGTACTTCTACAGATTTAAAACAAAATAACTAGGCAGCTTTGATTTGCTAATCTTCCTAAACAGATCGATTATGGCTATTCTGGTAATAAAGAAACAACTGTCACATGAGTTGAAAAGAATTAAAATGTTCTATGCCACCTATGATATATCATGAAATTATTGTACCAAAATAAGCACCTGAGGGTCAAAAGCCCCTCCCTGGCCTGGTATTGGCTAGCTATATTTTACAAGCTATGCATTTAACCTTCAATGAAAAATGCGATCAATTAATATAAAAAACCACAGGCTAACAGACCAATAGAGCAGCATTAGAAAGAGGCTGCATGCCCACCCTTCCACCTGGAAGTGAAATCCTGCAATAATATACACATTTTATAGTCCACAAAACTGAGTGGCCTTTTGAGTTAGGTGTGATCTGTGAGCAGAGAGATTAACAATAATTTCAGAATGCACACCTCTAACAGCTATTAGTAAATTTTAAAGTTTCACATTAAACTCCTATTTAAAAGACTGCTCTAAAATGCTGTTAGATTAATTGACAGCATTTCCAAAAGTTTATGCAATTAAAATGGCAACAAGCATGCCTAACAGTTGAAATGTATCTAAATGAATATTACCCCTTTTTTCTCAAGGGGTTGTGACTATCAGCTCATTTGTCCCCTTTCTCCTTCCCACTCACTCTCTCTCCTCCCTTTGCCTGTTGCTGAGTAATATCAACTAAGATCAGGTATTCCAAGTCAGTTTTCCTCAGCAGTTGATGCCATAGGTAAAGAATTATCACATAGAGAAGGCTGACATGTGTGTGCAAAGATATAAATAAGTAAAATTGACTATATTTTTATGCACGTGATGTCAGACTTGCAAGCAAAAGACAATTGAGGAGAGGAAGCAAAAACACAAAAAAGAATTTAAACTGCCATGCTGCCAACCTTGGGATTTGCCAATAAAAATCAAATCCATTGAGTGTGCATGGTTCTCAGTTGCTCACTGAGAGGGAGAATTCAAGGAAGCTTGTCACTTTCCATTACATGTCTTCTTTCTTTCCTTTAAACAAAGGCATGGCAGAGTTGGATAGCAATATATACACCACCACGAGGTTTCACTGTTTGAGAACTCAGAGGTACATCTGAGCTACTTTTCCTCTTCTTCCACTTTCTTATTTGTATAAGTAAGATTTGTTCAAATCATACTTGTATACATATAAACACGGTCTTGCATAATCATATGC
Source organism: Tamandua tetradactyla (assembly GCF_023851605.1). Taxonomy (NCBI): domain Eukaryota; kingdom Metazoa; phylum Chordata; class Mammalia; order Pilosa; family Myrmecophagidae; genus Tamandua; species Tamandua tetradactyla. Next base: position 94,562,654 of record NC_135329.1, on the reverse strand, counting down.
TTGCCTAATGCAAAAATCACATTTCTTGTGATAGCCTTAAGCTATTTCCCAGTAACTAGTTACCATCTACCAAGACCGAAGACAAAAGAAGTTTGTAAAACAGTATTAAGTCATCATTTTTTGATAGTGGTGTGTTGAATCCAGTGATGCATTAAAAGGAATAGTCAAATCAAACGTCAGGCAAGAAAGGGGCAATGACAAGACCACTAGATGGGATTTACTTTTTTGTAAAATTTTGACAGGGTAAGGTAATTTTTTGTTCACAAATACTTAAGCCCCAGGAATGTATCTGGTTTTTGGTAGTTGCTGAGGATTTAAAAAGAAAAAACAGTAAGACGTGGTTCCACCCCTAAATTTCATTCTACCGAGAGACCACAGCAACAACTAAATGCAATAATGTGCTGGGGATGGCACTCGGAGGGCTAGTGGGGACCCAGTCATCTTCACCTTATGTGTGCTGTTGTGGAGTCAGGAACACCTCATAGGAGAGGTGACCCTTCTGGCAGGAGTGTTCACTAAGTGAGTGGGGCGGGGGGCGGGGGTAAAGGGTATGCCAATCCAAGGAGGTGCTTGAAGAAAAGCAAAGACAACTGAAAACTCCTGGTATTACCAGGAAACTCTAAGCTTTAGGCACAAAGGGAGCTTCAGGGTCCAGAGAGACTCTGAAGAGGATAAAAGTAGACAAGGACCATATCACAAAGAGATTTTGCCCTGCAGAGAACTGGGGAATCATGAGAATAAGGCAATCAGATAATTGTATGGGAGAGGGAGGAGATGCTCTTACAGCAGTAAGGATATAATACCTGTGTGTGTGTGGGGGGGGGGGGGTCAGGGGGATGGGTGGGATAGGAATTAGAATCAGTAAAAGAGAAGACTTTTAAAATTCCAAGCAGAGTGGTTGAGGGCCTGGACCAAGAAAGAGACAGAGGAAAGATTAAACCTAGGAAATTAGGTATGGGAGGTGGCAGAGAGGGAGGAGTCTTACAGGGCTCTCCAGGACTGGGGAAATGACTGCAGAGCTAAACAGAAAAGATGGTTTTGTTTTTTCCTTTTTAAAGTGAGATACTGCGTTCATAAGTATGGACACATCTTGACTACTTGTAATTTTTGAGGCAACTTATATAGCTATTTTTACTGACCCAATAGTAGTTGTCTTTTCTTTCCTACTTATTCATTTAGAATAAAGATTCTTTGTGGCCCTTCATAATGCTCAAACTCCAATTTTAGTACACTGCAAACATACAGAGATTAATTAACTTGTAACACCACCTATTATTAAACTAAAAACAGGGAACTAAGAAATGGAAAATGAAACCAAAAAAAGTTTATCAAGTCCTCTACTAGTTATCCCTCCAGAAGCACCACTGGCAAATTTTCCAGGACTGTGCTATAGGGAAAAGGGGTAAATAACCAGGGGGTCCTTCTGTTTACAGGTAGAAAGTGGTGGTCCTAGAGACCTTCGGGAAGGTACTGGCTCAGTCTCTAGATGTTAGCTGGATAAGAAAATCTTAGGATGATTATCAACGGCAAGAGATATTAACCTAGAGAGTTTTGAAAATGCTTGCCAACATATATACCCAAATACATATATGTACACCACAAACTTATACATACGATGTAACTTACATTGTTTACCTCTTTTTTTCCCCTAGATACTTTCTGTAAAATAAGGGGAGCAGGGTATGGAAAAGGAAGCACAGATGGTGCAAGAATCCAGTTTTCATCTTTGGCACCTTCCACAAATCTGCTACCTTCACTCTCATTTATCAAACCATGGCTCACCCAATAAAAATGCAAAGTTAACTGGAATCTAGATTTCCTAAGGTCTCTCTACTTATGCTCAGGTAACTCATGGAATGTATTGCTTTCTGAAGAAATGCCTAAGCAAGAAATGTAAATGCAAATTCCCCAAATGAAAAGGTAGGAGGATAAATGGGTAAGTGTGATAAACCTAGTAATTGGGAATGGAAGAGAAGTAGGGACAAAGGGACTGAAAAACAGGGTTACCATTTAGAATTTTCTTTCCTAAGTAAGCATTCGGAGTGTAAGTGCCCACATCACAGGACCAGAAGGACCAGGAAGAAATGCAGCCCCAGTTTCTCTCCATAATGGAGATACAACAGAAGCTTAATCCAGTTCTCCAGCCCAGCCAGAGTTGCAATGGCATTTAATATGTCTCAGTCTGATCCAGCCCAGCCTGGTACCCCATCTAGAGGGCTGGAAAGAGGGACTCTGAGTAGGGGTAAATGTAAGTAGCTCCTTATTCTGCTTCTCCAGCGTGTGACAGTTGAACATGGCTCCACCATTCACGGCTCTGGGCTCGTTTATTTCCTCTCCCCATCTCAGCTTCCTCATCCCCTTCAAATAGGAACAATACCAACCATCTCTCCCCCAGTGGTGCCCTAAATATCTTGGGGTTAAGGGATGTGCCTGGCATGTTAGCATTCAACAAGTAATAGTTTCTCTTGCCTATCTGACTTTCCTTTTGTCTCTCCTGTAAAGACATGTTCTTCCAGGTGCCTAAAAGCTTCTAACAGCGGTCAGACAATAGCTATAACATAGGAGAAGATAAAAAAGGACTAGAAAGAGTTGTTGAGAAAACCATTTTTTTCTCTTCTGGATTTAAATGAAAGAAAGCAAAGTATACAAGGACCAGTAGATACAATAGAGTGATGATACAGCAAAGTTATGCTTTTTTCCTCTTTGTCTTTTTTAACTATTTTGCCTGTTCTCTTGGAGAATGATAATAACCGTGGGGAAACATGATTTTAAGTCACTTTTTGATGATTTCTCTTTTAATAGTGAGCCATCAATATATAAACCTGAACCCTTACCACAACAATGTCCTTCCATTCATAGGGCAGGATTATGTAATTGTCCAGTATATTTCATGAGGTCACTCTAAAATGGCTCACAACTAACTTTTCACCCTTCAACCTCCAAGTTTCAGAGTAAACCAAGAAGAACTAGGTTATATTTCAAGGTATTCACGTACATTAAGTTTGTGACCAAATGGACATACAAAAAAGCAATTTTCTCCCTCATCACAATTTCCTTCTACCACATGATTATGGCTTCTTTCTCTTACTCTATTCGTCTCAGTCATTAGAAAAAGCTAAAGAGTTTTCCATTATGGAACTTCAGCATCGATAAGCATTCTGAAATGCTCCACTTTATCCAATACACACTGTCCACCACCAAAAAAAACATCTAAAGTAACTAATAAGGTAATGATAACTTTTAAGTTAAGAGAGTCTATTTTTAAGTACTTATTATTCTTAAAGGACAGTTTTTGCAGTTAAAGCATATGCAAAAATCTAAAAAAATAACATGGACTTTAAACCTGAATAAAACTATTCCATCTTTCAAGAATGAATCTACTTTGAAAACCAGATCATAACACACACATCAAAAACTTAAAACCAAACAGTTGTGATCGTCATCAAAACAACTTAAAATAAGACATTTATGAGATAGATTGAAGAAATGACAAAATTAATAAGTTAAATGTCTCTTTCCTGTGTTGGGAATTAAGATTTTTTTGGGTTAACTTTTAAATGCTCATAGTTCAGATAGAAGGCAGACATAAAAGAGTACACACTCTATGGTTCCATTTATATTAAATTCTAGAATAGGCAAAAATAATCTACAGTGACAGAAAACAGATCAGTGGTAATCTAGGGATGGGGAAAAAAGACTATGAGGACGCATAGCAGAAGAGAATTTGAGGGGGATGGGAATGTTTTGTCTATGGATTTGTGGTGGCGTTTACGTGACTGTATGTATTTGTCTAAACTCATCAAACTGTTCACATAAAACATATCCATTATACTGTATTTAAATTTTACCTCAGTAAAGCTGATTTTAAAAACAGTTGCTGCTCAGACAACACCCACACTCATTTACCCCATGTTTCGTTTCTAAGCATTACTGAAACATCCTTGACATACCTGAAGCTGTGCCACAACACAGTGGTACCCACCATGCTGAAGAAAAGATACTTGCAATCACACCAGGTGGAAAGAGGGTCACATTTCTCTGAATCTGAAGTAAATTTAATACTAATGCAAGAAATACTCCAATCAGAAACAGAACAATTCCTCGAATCATCAAATTCACACTCCGGCTAGTGACAGATGAGATATATGGGCCACACTTTTTGGGCCCAGGTGACTCTGTCTCTCCTTCTGCCATGTTTTCATAAGTTCAGTAAGCTGGCAAAAAAACTGGCTTCCCAGCTGAAAAACTCAACTGGCTGTGAATCAAAGCAGACCGACGTTTCAACAGTACCTCATCTCTTCCTAAAATAGGATCTACCAGCAATCCTGCAAGAGAGAAGAAAAAAAAAATCAATGTGTGTCTAATCAATTTTCCTGATTTCAATGCCGATTAATATAAAAGGACAAATAATGAAATGACAAGTTTGTATACTAATTAATTTGACTAAGATGAGGTTTAAAAAGTATTTTTATCTGCATAAGGTAATAAAAAATATAGTGCTACACTTGTGTTAACTATAAGAGGACCAGTGACCTAAGAGACCTAAAGGTCAGAACAATTGTAAAAGCAGAGCAGGTTATCTGAGACTATTACACTAGAATCTGGAAGATCTTCTACCTAAAATTTCCAGCCCATCAGTTACAACAGAGTATTTTATACTTTACACAAAATCAATATTTTCTGATTGAAAATATTGTATTTTTCACAATAAAATATGATTTGCTAAAGAGGGTAACCTCCACAGGAGAGCTAAACGACCTGCTTTAATGTATAATGCTTATATATTTGAATTTCTGCACAAAAACATTCTACAAAGGACATATCCTCACCCATTCACCTACACATTCCCCAATCAAAAAAATCAGACCTGACAGGGTCTCCCCTGGGTCCACGACTCTGTCCCACCTCTTGCTTAGGCTGGGCCTGCCCCTCGCAGCCCTGGGAGCTATTGTGAGAAAGCTGAAGGAAGAAGCTGAAAGGAGCTAAGAAAATGACTACCTAATGGCTAAACTAAAAGGCTAAAGAAAATGAATAACCTAATGGTTAAATTCAAAGTCATCCACATGGCTCCTGACTCCTAAAACCCAGAACTGTGCTAGCATAACCAGTCTAGTTATCTGTTCACTCCTCTAACCAAAATGATCTTTCCATTGTAAGTGCTTGTTCAAGACGAGTAACATTTGAGACTTTCTATATGCTGTTCTAAGCACCTGCCATATGATAACTCATTTAACCCCTATAATAACCCTTCAAGGCAAGTGCAATTATGATGTCCATTTTACAGAGGAGACAAATAAAGCAGAGAGAGGTTAAGCTTATATGCTTAGTAAGAGGCTGAGCTGGATTCAAATTCAGACATTCTGGCTCAAAAGCCCTGATTCTTACCACAATGGTCAGCCTCTCAAACTGTCCCATCTTCTTCTATGCGCTCTCTACGAATACTAACACTTTTAAAATGGGAAAATACTATGCAGACTACTTTGGTAACTTATTTTTATCCTGCCCAACAATAATATACTTGGGCATCTTTACAAGTCAGAACATATATGATCTTCCCTTTGAATTCCATAGTAGTTTATTTATAACCTTACTACAACACTTATAATAGTTACCTTATAATTATACACATAGTTGCTTTATGGAGTATAAAATTTTTATATAGGTCTTATTCATTATCATATGTCCCACTGTCCCCATATATCCAGAAAGGTTCCTATCTAACCCACAGGAAGAACTCCATATCTTCATTCTTGTTTAAGTTGGGTTAACACTTTTTGAATCAAATAATTTTGGGTTACAAGCCTTTTGGAAGGTAAGCCTAGCATCTAATCATTTGAAATATATTTCCTCTGAGTTTCCAAGTTTCGAACTACCTTACAAATGAATTTTGGAACAAAACCAATGTATAAACCGGGGCTAACATGAGAAACAACCAATATAACAAAAGGGAATATTTTTAAGTACTAGCAATTTTCATAGCCTATCAGTTCCACGTCATAAACACTTACAAAATAGAGTTTGCTACTGAGGCTCTTCACACCCAAAGCTCTGTGCCCAACACTCAGCGGAAGGAAGGAAGTGGTTCCATGCCTAAAGTGGTCTTCACAAACCTCCTTAGTTTACAGCAGAACTGACTGAGCTCTATGGCTAAGAAGACTAAAGAAATGAATACATATTACAGCTGATTAGCAGGAAAACATAGTCTAAATGCCAGCCAAAAATGTTCAGAAAACATCTCCTGACCTACTCTTGCAGACTACCCTTTGCTCCAGTATATTAGAAGGCCATGTGTCATGCTCACTTTGAGCAGGCTGTTCAATAGCTATGGAATAACAATTCCCCTTTCCCTTCTCCTTCTTCCCCTCCCTTCCTACTCCTCTTCCTTCTTCTTCATTATCATCATCATCATCACTATTGAACTCTAACCTTCAAAATATAAGATTATAGTATCTCTAATCTTCAAAACCATCCTTAAGGAAGTTATTAACATCCACATTTTACAAATGAGAATCCTAAGACAAGAGATATATGAACTTGCTTAGGGTCACTTGATATACAGTATTGGAACTAGAATTTTACCTCACGTCTGATTGATTCCAAAACCCATCTTCTTTCTTCTATGCCTTGAGCGCTATTTCACCCCAACACCCCAGGATGTCTTTATTGATACATGGGTCTATATAAGGGGGTTTAGTTACTGAAAAGATGAGTAAACGTTGGAGAACCATCTCGACTGTAACAAATTCTCCAGGTAATAATGCCAATGTAAGTAGGCAATTATATAATAGAATAAAACCATGTGGAGAAATGTACAAACACCTGAAGTTTTTCTCAAAAGTTCTAGATCAAGGTAATATAAAAATATTTTAAAGGGAAAAACTCAAATATCCAACTAATACACTGTATGAGACCAACAGCTGTGTTTCCTTCCCAGATTCCCAGCAAACACAGTAAACTGCTCTACATTCTAAAAAAGCTGCTAGAGGACAATTAGTATATGTATCGAGTAATCTAAATTGCTACATCAAATCATCTGTTTCTATCTGTGAATTTTGCCAAGAGGTATTTTTTGGCATTTTGAGCAGGACAATTCCTTGCTATGCGGAAATGTCCTAAGGACTGCAAGATATTTGGCACCCCTGGCTCCTGCCCATTACACATACACACACACACCCATTTGTGACAACCAAAAGTGTCCCCACATACTTCCAGATGCACCCAAGAAGGCCCTGTCCTCCCACGGAGTGTCAATGATTGCTAGAGATTTCTTTCCTCCTTCTATTTCACGGCTGCTAGAGACTTGCTGTTTGTTTACCTTACTCTGCCACAGTTCTTTATTTAACTTTCCTGCCAGTGCTAATTTACAGTTTCCTACTTCACCCCAAAAGCTTCCGTTAAAAATAACAGAACATCTGTGTGATGTTTGAATGAGATCCAAAACGCTGATTATGTGACTATATCACAATACAGTAGTACATAATTACTTGAGACAAAATAAAAGCTAAAATGATTTAGAATCCAAGTATCCTAAAATTTAAGAAACAGAAGAGAAGTGGGAGATCATCAATTCCGGGGGAATGAGAGCCCCATTCAAAAACAAAGAAAAGTTGTGCATTTTTCTGGGTCGAAGGTTCCATGATTTATAGCAAGTACTCAAAAAAGTCCATGATCCTAAAGAAGTTAAGAATTGGTGAACTTAAGTCCTTCGTTACTCCCTGTTTCTACTTTTCCAAAAGCACTGCATCACTTCCTTTAGCACAAGTAACGGCCCTTGTGCCTTTTAAGTTCAGCAAATTCAACGTATAGATCTTTTTAAAATGGTGGGGATTCACATTAGGTCTGTGAACTGGAGTATCAGAAACCTTATACCACATTAAGTCTAACTACACTTTTGATTTCATGTCATTTCTGACATTTGACATTCATCAAAGTGCAGTTTTCTTTGCGTGTGTGTGTATGTGTGCAGATAATTAAGCAAAGTCTTCCCTATCTCTTTATTTGGTGCAATGAAGTATAGCAGGTAAAATGGAGAACAAGATTAATTTTTAAATGTTATGCATTTAGAACTATTAAGTTTGTTTTACTGAAACAGAATTTCACCCTCAAGAAATTAATATCTGAATACTGGTTTCAATAAAGATTCTTGAGATTGTTTAAAAATAAGAATCAGTGAACTAACAGTTTGTCGTTTTGCTGGCAAAGCATATGAGACCTAAAGTGGTCAAGCAAACTGACAAGATCAAGACTGTAGTACCAGATATTGCTACCACAAACATGTAAAGTGAACCTTGTTCTGAAATTTGATTTTCTAATTATATATATGATATTATTTTCTTAAAACAAAGCATACCTATACTTTTAAAAGTACTTAGATCAGCTTTGAGCCTCCAAAATTAAAAATATATAAAAAGATCTATCTGAAAATGTTATTACACAAGAAATAATTTGCTGATGAGGGAAGAAGTCTCTGGCAAAAAAATATGTGTTATAGGACAATATCTCAGTAAATCCTTGATAATATCTGTCTAAGTAGTCAGGTATTTTTATCTCCATGTTATAATATAAAGTAGGTTAAACATCTTTCTGGAATAACAATGCTAATCCCAGGAAGTACCAGGACAAGTATCACATGTTTTGACTCCATAGCCAAAGTTTTCTTTGCGTGTGTGTGTATGTGTGCCAAAGTTCTTTCCATTTTCACAATACTTCCATCTGCAAACACTACACAAGAACAATTTAATTGTCACACAAGAAACAGTCTTTAAAGTCATGTTGATAACTACTGGCAATACCAAAATAATGCTTTTTTTCAACAATTCACAAGGAAAATCTTTCCACAGGACATGAAAAATTCTACCTTGAAACTTGACCTACAATTTCTAAAGAATACACTACTGAACAAAAAGACAAATAGTTCAAATAGTTCGGATTGACCAATGACAAATCACCAGTACATTAGTAATGTAAAAATATTTTTCCAGGTGTATGACTGCTTGTTGATGGGCTATCCTTTTAGATAAATAAAAGAAAACTATAAGTTTTACTACTGAAAATCAAAGCGTATGTTTGCCACTGAACCAACTTTAGGCAAAGAGCGTTGGAAAGCAAGCACACCAAGAAAATTTCCTGGTAACTTTAATAACTGGCTGCAGTGTAATAATTGCAACATTCATTAAAACCGAACAGCAAGGACATTTTAATAATTAGAAGTCAAAGACATATGGTTATTCCCTCGGATTACCCTATGTCTTCAGATGCCTAAGTCAAGCAGGCTGCTCAATAATAAAGTTAAATTACTACTTCCACATCTTTTTCATCATGTGCTCTTTTAATTGGAATGACATTCTCAAAATAGTATAAGCATCAACTTTATAAGAAATCACTTAAATCAAAAAAACACAAATAAAAGCACAGAAATGTGAATCATAGTCTAGAGACACTAATTAACTTCTAGGAAGAAAAACAAACAAAAAAGGTTCATCTTATAGACATTGCAAATCATCCTTCCTTTCAATAGTAAAACCCAAACACAGAAATCATTAAACAAGCAGGGTTCACATCCCATTATTGCTTTTAACTGTCAAATTTCAGTTCCTAAAAAGGCTACTCCTTCATTTGGTAATACTTTTCTGATAGCAAAGAAAACAAACTGTCTTTAAATTACTGAACTAAATTTTATTCTTTCCTTTTCAGCAAAACCATATGTAAAAAGCAACAGTTGTCAGTTTAAAAAGAATCAACCTTTTTCTCAAATGTGCATGAATCACAGTTTGGCTACTTTACACCAGATACGTTCTGAGAACTATGACAAAACACACTACACTGAACACAATGCCCAGAGAAAGCAAAAAGGGGGATAATTGCTAGGGTCCTGTCACGAATATTTTCCCATGGGGCCCCTATAGTGGCAGCATTCCCATTATTCATTTTCATTCAGTGGCTCACTAACAGGGACAAACCCCCAAATTGGAAGAAAATGCAATCTAGTCATTGCTTGGCTGTCCTCATTCTTTCTGCAACCAGGACTGGAGAATACCTTCCCCTGCTACCTGGAGAAGTGATAACTGACAAGAAATGCCTAACTATTCCTTCTTAAAGTATATCCTCATTAATTCTACAAAACAACAGACTCTTCACAGTGTATTTTCCTACCCTATTTAACGCCATACTTAGACAACTTTTATTCAATACTAACTGGACATTGGATCATCAGCCCTTAAGTTTTAACACCCTAACCCTTTCCCTCCTCCCTTAATCACATTCCTTTCCCCAAACCCCATTAGCCCCTAAACCCCAGTAACTATAACCAATTCATTTCTAGGCCCAGGCGAGAGTTCTCTGACTGATCTACCCTATCTACTCCAAAGATATCCAATCCCAATGCAAAAGTTCCACTCCGACTCAATGTCAACAAATCCTTTTGCGGATTCGAAACATACTGCACCACCTACCTTTTGGGATCTATCTCCCTCCCAAGCCTGGGACTCCTTGGCCTGTCTACAAGCTTCTGAAGTGCTGACAGCTCCGTGCTTGACAGCGTACCCACTTTCATCCCTCAGACCTCCAGGGTCGCCCTTCCCGCGTCCTCCAGCCTTCTTCACGCTCGAACACTCTTCCACTGTCCGCGGAGCCTCGGCTTCTCCTACGACCTCTTCCCGACCCCGAAGACCCCTTTCCGACCTCGCTGCCCCTCTCCACGTAACAGGAGCCCTCGCCCAATAGGCCCTGGCGCCAGGTCCTCATCCCCATCCGTGGTCCTGGCTCCCCTCACCTGCGACCGGGGTTCCCAGCCTGCAAAAACACAAGCAGCAACTCTTCCCTTAGGTCATCCCCTTCAGGCTGCTTACCTCAACACTCGGTCACCCGCGCTTCGCCAGGAAACCCCAACTTACCCCCGCCTCCGCCATCTTCTGGGACCATCCCCTTCCCCACCTCCACCTCTTCCTTCTCCCCTCCCACTGCTCTGCTCCAGCTCTACTACGCCTGTGCAGCCGACGCGACAGCTCTAGGGCGATAGGGGAAGAAGAACTTCCGGTTCCTGCCACCACTATTCGCCTGGCACTGGAGTCGGGGCAAGAGGGCTTCCGGTCTCCAGGAAATTGGTAGGCGTGGCCGGTGGAAGGCTGTCATATCAACTGTTTGCTAACCAGAGGACTGTGGATTGTGAAGGGTGCCCTGACCCCGTGGGCGGTGTCAGAGAATCGTGCAGTGACACACACACTCTCCCGAGAGGCGCGGTCCTCTACGTGTCCTTCTCCTTGGAGCCGAATTGCGGGCCCTGGAGCGCAGGCCTCCAGGCTCTTCCAGTTGAGGACAGCCCTCTATATCATCTTCGCTTTTGCCGGACTTTGCTGTCCTTTCTCTTTCTTTATTAAGTCATAACCTTTTTGAGGATAAGAAGCATAGATGATACTTCTCTCTTCTCCATCTGTCAGCACTTTATGCGGTTGTCTTTGACAGTTCGTGCCCCAAGGGCAATCAGGTAACATGCTTTGGGGACAGTTTGCTCATACGAACAGAGGTTTGCACAAAAGTAGAGAAAATAAAAATACGTATTTTTCATCCCTTATCTGTCAGAAGAAGTACTATAGACATTATTTTCCACTGACTCTGAAACTGCATTTTTAGAACAAGAAATAATCCAAGTGTTGTGGACTTTTTATTGTGAAATTTGTTTTAGGCCATATAGTAAATGACCAAAGGGCATGGCAAGGAATTGTCTTCCTTCTCTGAAATGAAGAAAAAAAGGATAATCCTTTTTTGTTTGTTTGTTTTAAAGAGCAAGACCAAAATACGTCTAGAATTTATTACATTACTGGGCCATTCCATTTTTTCATCTTTGTGGGTTGCTTATTCCAAAATATTTTATACCTGTATTCAGGTTAGAATGGTCTTGAGGAAAGTTTTTGGTAGAATCTGAGACTAAGATAATTGCTTAGTATTTCTACTAACGACTGGAAGTTGGTGAAGCTTTTGTTTTCTTCTACTACGGGCTGCTAAATGATAAGATGAATTTTCATCTTTCTGACCTGTCTGTCAGTACATTTATTTCTGAGAATTGAAGGAGAAACTAAATTTATGACAAAATTTGTCTAGGCAAGTATTTATATGACTCTTGTTTTCTCTAACATTTCCTTTATCTCTTAAGTTTCTCTTCTGTAAGTTTTCACACTACCAGTTTAAAACGATATGGGCAGTTATATTGAGTGGATCAGGAATGTAAAAAAAGAAAAGAAAAAAATCACCCATAAGAGATAATAACTTCAAAATGACTTAACATCATGGCTCTTTTTTGGGTGACATGAATCCTATTCAAACAACTCATGCCTAACTTGCCCAGCTTCTTCAAACTCTTAGAAATTGCCTTCAGGAGCATCCTTATGGAAATTTTCCCTTAGAGCAGCATTTATTTTAATTTAAACATTTTTTTATAACAATGAGGAGCAGGGCCTGAAAAGCAAGAATGATGCAGTAACAGTTGCTAAGGTTCATACCTGAATTCCTACTATAGAACAGGCAGAATATAAACTCCTTAGGAGAAATGCACAGAGCCATATGTTCTTCTGATTAGAAGGTTTGAGTATGGTGTTCAGGAAAGATGAGGTCTTTGAGTAGATCTTGAGGATGAGGAGAAAGATATGCTGGGGCTGTACATTCTGATGAGAACTCGGAGGTGGAAAAACAAGAAACAGATTTTAGGACTTGGACTGTGGAAGAATGTATGGTGAGACATGAGTTCTGAATGTCAAGCATTCATGAATTTGACTAAGTGCAATTATTGTCAAAACATTAAAATCCCAAGTTAATTGGTGCCCAAACATAAATTAAGTACATTGAGAAATGAGAATAATTTGGGATCACGTTGAAGTTGGTATAATACCAGTGAACACTGGTGAAGGATTCTTGAAACCTGTGTTGTATTTCAGCTCTTTGACAGTGTATGTGTGTGTGTGTGTGAAATCATGTCAAATAAATTAATTTGCCAAGGCTTTCTTTTTTCATATGTAAAATGAGGGATAGGTCTGGATTTCTCCGGTCCTTTTCATAGGTAAAAATATCAGTGATTCTATGACTTCAGAAAAAGGTTTTTTCCATTAACGAGATACCATTGTTTGGTCTCTCAATTGAATGGGCTGAAAGGTAAATTAGAAAACATAGACCAAAAAAAAAGCCCTTTAGTTAGCTGATATAAGCACTCACAAAAGTTTATTTGCCCTGTTGAGATTAGATAGTGTCAGACTAACATTAATTATTACCCAAGGGTTGATGACAAAGCATTACAGTAAGCCTCTAAGAACCTTGGACTTGGAAGCCTAATCCAAATTTAAAACATTAAAAAAAAAAAGTTGCAGTTTCCTAGTCACTAGCTAGAACCACAAAATCTAGAGACAATTCTACTTGTTTGACTTGGTTTTGGTTTTGGTTTTGGTTTTGGTTGTGATGCACTGTATCACAATGGGGCGGGAATATGTGCTTTGAAGGATGGTGAAGCAGTACTGTGGGGGAGAATAAAGGGGAAGGCTAGAGACTGCGTGTATATTTAGCTGAAACTTGAATTTTGAGAGAGCTCTGCTAAGAGGAAGGTAAGGAACATGTGTGAAGGCACTAAAGCTGGAAAGTCTTGGTGCATGCCAGGATTTGAAAGGAAGGCAAGAGTGGCTGGAAGGTAGCAGTTGAGAAGAAAAAGGGTTACAAATTGGGGTTGTATATTAACTCTTCTTTACTGTGTGCCAGCCAGCACTGTGTTAAGTATAAACTCATTTCATCTCTTCAAAAACCCTGGAAGTAAATACTTTTTATATTAAGGCTAAGAGCAATAGTTCTCAAACCTGCATATTAGGATCACCTGTGGAGTTATTAAAGTTATGTCTGAGCTCCCAGATATTTTTACTTATTTTTTATTTTACACTCATACCCCTCTTCTCCCACCTCACCCATCTGCCCCTCCTTGTAACTCTGCTTTCATGTCTGCAAATTTGCTATTTCCAGTCATCTCATATAAGTTATAAGTGATAATATACAATTTCTGTCCTTATGTGTCTAACTTATTTCACCAATGGAAAGCAGTGTGGTGGTTTCTCAAAATGTTAATTATAGAATTATCAGCTGATCTGGCAATCCCATTTCTAGGTTTACACCTAAAGAGAGTGAAAACAGGATCACAAACAGATACTTGTACACCAGTGGTTATAGCAGCATCATTCACAATAGCTAAAAGCTGAAAATAACAAATGAATGGTGAAGCAGTACTGTGGGGGAGAATAAAGGGGAAGGTGTAGAGACTGTGTGTATATTTAGCTGAAACTTGAATTTTGAGAGAGCTCTGCTAAGAGGAAGGTAAGGAACATGTGTGAAGGCACTAAAACTTCAAATCTTTTCAAAGTTCTTCCACTTGGGACCATATCTCATAGCTTCATTTTTTTCTGATAGCCACATAATATTCCATTGTGTGTGTACAGCATTTTTCATTTATCCATTCATTTGTTATTTTCAGCTTTTAGCTATTGTGAATGATGCTGCTATAACCACTGGTGTACAAGTATCTGTTTGTGATCCTGTTTTCACTCTCTTTAGGTGTAAACCTAGAAATGGGATTGCCAGATCAGCTGATAATTCTATGATTAACATTTTGAGAAACCACCACACTGCTTTCCATAAATAGCTGTACCATCTTATGTTCCCATCAACATTGCATTAGAGTTCAATTTCTCCACATCCTCTCCAACACTTGTTATATTGTTTTGTTTTGTTTTTAAATAATAACCATCTTCAAGGATGGTGGTATCTCATTATGATTTTAATTTGCATTTCCCCAATGGCTACTGATGTTAAGCATCTGAAATCAAACCTGGTCTCTGGTATGGCAGGCGAGAACTCTGCCTGTTGACCCACTGCCCCTTTGCCCATTTTTTAAATTAGATTGTTTGTCTTTCTGTTGTTGTATTTTAAAAGTTCTTTATATATTCTGAATATTATGTCCTTGTATATGGTTTGAAACTATTTTCTCCCATTCTGTAGGTTGTCATTTTACTTTCTTGATAATTTCCCTCAATGCACAAAAGTGTTTATTTTTTATGAATTAATTAATCTTTTTTTCAAATTAATCTACTCAAATTAATCAAATTTTTTTCTTTTGTTGTTCATGCTTTTGGTGTCAAATCTAAAAATTCATTGCTAAATCCCAGGCCATGAAGATTTTTCCCCCTTGTTATGTTCTCAGAGTTTTATAGTTTTAACTCTCTCTTTCTGCCAGGATCAGATCCTTTGATTATTGTCACATTGTAATACAATTTGGAATCAGGAAGTGTGAGTCCTCCAAACCTGTTCTTTTTCAAGATTTTTTGTTTTTTTGGCTATTCAGGACCCCCTGCCATTCCATATAAATTTGAGGATGAGTTTTTCCATTTCTGGAAAAAAAAAAAAAGGCTGCTGGAATTTTAATAAGGATTACATTGAATTTGTATATTTCTTTAAGTAATATGGACATCTTAATGTCATTCTTCCAATTCATGAACATAGAATATCTGGCCATTTACTTAGGTCTTAGTTTTCAATATAAGTCTTTTGTATCATTAGTTAAATTTATTCCTAGATATTTTATTCTTTTAAGTGCTATTAGAAGTGGAATTGTTTTCTTAATTTCCTCTTTGGATTATTCATCACTAGTGTATAGGACCACAGTTGGTTTTTGTGCATTGCTTGTACCCTGCCACTTCGCTGAATTCATTTATTAGCTCTAATAGTTTTCTTGTGAATTCCTTTGAGTTTTCTATATATAAGATCATGTCATCTGCCAGCAGAGATAGTTTTATTTTTTACTTTCCAATTTGGATACCTTTCATGCCTTTTTTCTTGCCCAATTGCTCCAGTAAGAACTTTTAGTACAGTATTGAAGAGCAGACAAGATCCTTGTCTTGTTCCTGATCTTAAGGGGAAAGTGTCCAGTCTTACATCATTGAATGTACTGGCTGTCAATTTTTGATAAATGGTCTTTATCATGTTAAGAAAGTGCCCTTCCTTTCCTCCTGTTATAGGACTTTTCATCAAGAAAAGGGACTGGATTTTGTTGACATACCCAGAGATTCTGATTTAATTGGGCTATAGAGGGGACCCAGATCATTTTAATAAATGCCTTGGACAATCCAAATGTTTAGCCAAAGTTGACAATCAGTGGCTTAAAGTTAATTTGTTTAAGGTCACTCAGCAACTAAGTAAGTGGCTGAGGAGTTAAAAATGAAACCTAGGTCTGTCTGATTGCAAAGCCTATGCTCTTAGCCATCCACTATTACCCTGTCCACAATCAACCACATATTAGTAAGCACCAGTTACATGCCAGAAACTTTGTTAAGCACTGGGGATGCAGAGATGAATGAGACAGAGCTTCTGCCTTCAATAAACTCAAAGCATAGTAAGGCAGAAGTCTTACTAAATGAAGCCAGGCTGGCCCAGTTTTGTAAAGTATTAAAAACTCAACATAGATAAACACGAGTTGACTGTTTAATATCACTGCAGATAATATAGCTTTGTTAACCTATTGAAATTTGGGAATTTCAGGGTTATTTTTCCTGCTCTACCTTTGTTGTCTTTTTTTTTTTTTTTTGCTTTTGATTCATACATAGCAGACATATTATGAAAGACACCGTTCATTTAACACCTGTAAGTGAGTGACTTCAAATCCTTACTTAATGACCTGAATTCCAGATGCATGCTTCCAATGGTCTAGTAGGCATTTCACCTGAATGTTCAAATAGCAGTCAGCAATTTGAACATTCAACAAATGGTGCTGCCATATTTTATTTCCTATTTAAAATAAGAAGGACATATCTGATCTCACTAAGAGTTCTGGGTTGACCTGCCTTAAGCACGTCAACCCAGAGCTCTTAGTAAGATCAGATACGTCCTTCCTATTTTAAGCTAGATTGTCACGGAGGGTAACTGGTGGCAGGGAATCTGGTAGGTGGCCATTGCCATTGCCCAGCTGAGAGATCAGCAGAACTTGCTAACTGCTTTTGTGAGGGGAAGGAAAAGAAAGAAGTGGAAGATGATGTCAAGAGTTTCAAGTTTGAGAGACTGAGTGTAAGCTACACTATTGATCTAGAACAAGAATACAAGAATTGAATTTTAGGTTGAATGAGTTTGAAATACTATTTGAATATTCAGGTAAAATGCCTACTAGACCACTGGAAGCATGCATCTGGAATTCAGGTCATTAAATAAGGATTTGGAGTCACGGACTTAAAGGTGTTAAATGAACGATGTCTTTCATAATGTGTCTGCTATGTATGAATCAAAAAAAAAAAAAGACAACAGAGGTAGAGCAGGAAAAATAACCCTGAAATTCCCAAATTTCAATAGGCTAACAAAGCTCTATTATATGCAGTGATATTAAACAGTCAACTCATGTTTATCTGTGTTGAGTTTTTAATACTTTACAAACTATCCCTGACCAGATAGCAAATTTAGCAGATGACACATAGTCATGGAATACAAACTAATTTTTTAAGTATTGGCTAAAAAAGCTATCTTTAAGAAGAATGCTAAATGATGCATTCAGAAATGCAATATAAATATTCTAGAACAGTGTTTCCAAACTTGAATGATTTTTCTGTACCCTCAGTTATTTTATTTTGTTTTGTTTTTGTATGCTGTATGACAGGGGTCATATTTCATTCTTTTTCCATGTGAATATCCCCTTATGGCAGCACCATTTGTTGAAGTTTTGTTTATTTGGTTTTATCATTTGTTTCTTTTTTGGGAAGTGCATGGGCTGGGATCTAACCTGGATCTCCCACATGGCAGGCAGGAATTCTACCACCAAACTACCCTCTCACCCCCTGTACCCTTAATTTTGACTTGAAATATTTTGATCATATTCATACTTAAACCTATAAAGCTTATAATGTTCTAAATATAAAACTAGAAAAAAAATTCCTAAGCTTAAACTCATATACATTTCTAAAACCAAAATATTTCCAAAATAAACATAAACAAAAGTATAAAATAAATAAACTTCAATTATAATAATGCAAATGATGTTTTATGGAAATTGAAATGCAGCATAAATGTTGAAATGATTGCTACAGAACAAATTATTTTGAGATACACATGCTTTTCAGGTTATGTGCTATGATGGCTCAACTCACTTACCACTTTTCCTTATTAAACTTTCATTTATACAGTCTACCCTACCATCATTTGGGCTTCAGTTGGAGGAAATGATGATTTTAGTCCGCCTGTATATTTTTTAAATCAATAACCTAAGACAAGTACAGAAGTACTTGACACTGAGCCAATCTTAAGTGAAATAATGTGGCAATATTCTGTTATAATATGTTTGTCAATATGATCCAGAACATGCTTGTATTCATATTTTATGATTATCATGTAATTAAAATCACATAATTTAAATGTTCTCCAGAGAAATTGTGAGCTAAGTGTATATAGATCGATGCTTCCTAAAGATCCACAAACCCCACTTTGAGAAATACTATCCTAGATATCCAGTATTTTGGATTATTTATGCCATTGTAAATTTCCTTGGAATAAACATCCAACTCCAAAAATGTGTTCCAAAGATAAAAAGTGCTAAGAAATATTCTGTAGGTTAAATGGGATTCTAACCTCATATTTGGTGAGCATTGGGTTCGACAAAGTTAAACAGATTTTTTTTCAGTATAGAAATCTGAGCTCCTTTAATATGCCAGCATACAATTTAAATGATGGGACTTTTTTTTCCTTTGGGGCATTTCACAAGGCTAGTGGTTTTTACTATGTTTGTATATTGTCAAATAAATATTCTTCTCTAACATACCCATGAGAAATTGAAGTAATGAAGTTGTATTTGTATGGAGAAAATTACTTATAAAATCATCTATCATGAGAAATTTAGAAAGTAGAAACTTCATCAGACATATGGCCAGTACAGTACAGTGGTTCAATAAATATTCTTGAATTAGTTGCCGTTTGGTTTTTGTTTGTTTGTTTTGTTTCATTTTGTTTTATTATGGCAATAGCACTTGCTGTCATTTTGGTTTCTGGAACTATATTGCATCTGAAAGAAACAAAGCATGTGGAAAGAAGACCGTGATCATGAAACTTTTTATGTAGCCTTCTTATATAAGTAATATTTACCCTGGAATATTCTGAAGTATTGTAAAGATATTTCTCTTAGAATCTAAACTGCCCTGTACAGTAGCTACTAACCACGTGTGCTATTTAAATGAATTAAAGTAAAATAATTTAAATATTCAGTTTCTTAGACGCACTAGCCACATATCAAGTGTGCAATAGACATGTTGATTAGTGCAAATTTCCATCATTGCACAAATTTCTGTTAGAAAGCAATGTATTAGATGAATTCTATAAGTTTAGCCCTCTTAAAATACTGACCAGGTAGATTAAAAAATCAAGCAGTAGAAGCGATATGGAATCATTACCTACCAGCATAGTTTACACATAAAATGTATATCCTCTTTTAACATGTTGGAGACAATTATGTAATGCAGAGGAACCTAATGACCTTAGTTTTACTTTAGGAAAGTTTGAGTTTGGTGTTCTGAGCACTCAGACTTTACACCAGGTACTTCCAAAGGAACATTTCAATTTCAAAAGAAAGTTTGGTTTCTTTTTAAGAATTAAAGCATAGGGGAAGATGGAGGAGTAGGATGGGTGGAGTTCACCTCACTGCAAAGAACAGCTAAAGAAGCGACAGAAAAAAGACCAGGAGAGCAATTCCAGGGTGTAAGTGACCTGGGAGGGTCTTCTACACCACATAGAGAGGCCCTGGTTGAAAAAGCAGAAGAATTGAGACACAGAAAACTGGAGACTGGCCAGCTAGTGCTAACAGCCTAGCATATACATTTTCAGACTGAGGCCGGAGCCGTCAGGAGTGGACAGACAGGGAAACTGGGACAAGGAAGAAAGCCTAGCCTTGTTCCTTGAATGTGCTACCCTCACACGTTCCGCCCCTGCCCTGCGATTGGTAACTCTCACCACACTTCACACACCTGAACGCCATCACCTGCCCCCTACTATGCTCCAAGCACCCTCCACCACGACCCCCTCCTTGCGAATCCCAGCCCCATATCCCACACCTCGCATGTTTGCAAACCTGTCCCAGCCTGACCCACCTTGCCTGCGCAAGCGCATGGTCTTACCCAACCCCTCCCAGACCCCGTATCTACAGCCAACTCCTTAACCGTCACCTTCCCCTCCCTGTCCCCTGCAGGCAGTCATTTACTTGCCCATCTGGGCTGCAGGCGCTGACCTTTATACCTGGGCCACATCCACACCCAGACCTTACAGTCGCTTAATCCTGTCTGACCCCACCTGAACTCTGCACATGGGCACATCAGCATCCTTCTCCCAGACACATGCATATGCATGTGCCTACACACACCACACCCCCTCGCTCTAGGCAACTGCTGACCTGTGCATCCAGGCCACACCCACTCCCAGCCCACACAGGCACAGTCCCACCCCGCTGCCCCTAAGCTCTGTGCCTGTGCACACCAA
This sequence comes from Tamandua tetradactyla, assembly GCF_023851605.1. Taxonomy (NCBI): domain Eukaryota; kingdom Metazoa; phylum Chordata; class Mammalia; order Pilosa; family Myrmecophagidae; genus Tamandua; species Tamandua tetradactyla. Next base: position 94,542,140 of record NC_135329.1, on the reverse strand, counting down.
GGCCCTGCCCCCCAGATCCATGCACCGACACAGCCACATCCTCCCTGCTGGGCACCCATGTATCCATGCATGGACCCTCTTGACCCCTGGATCCCAACCCCCTGCCTCGCACATGTGCACACCCTTGTCCCACCCCACAGCGCAAGTACCCTTCTGGCAGGTACTCTCCGGCACAGCTGTGCAACATAGCCTTTGCCCTGCACAAAGCGGGCACCCCTATGGCACCCCACTGTTGCACCTGCAGATCCGTGCCAGGGCCCCACCCACCCATAATCACCCACCTGACACACATCCTGCAATGTCCGTGACCTGTGTCCTGTCCCTACATACTTACACACCTGAATCCAGGCCCCCCTGGACCTCTCCCCCTACATAAGGAAACACCCACGCACCAATCTCCCTGTGCCCCAGCTTCTGTGCCCTGTACTCCACACCCTGACACTCACGACCCACACACTTCATGCGCCCACCTGCCAGCCCCCATGCACCCACTCAGCTCCCCCATCCAACTCCTGCCGTGCCCTACCTCTCTGTCCCCCATGCTGCAACCTGCTCCCATGCTCCACGGCCTGCCTGAGCTATACCTCACACCCACGGCACCTGCACCGCATGTGGACAACCCTGTGACCCAAACCCCACACTCACAGGCACCAGTGTAGAGTCCCCAACCTGTGTATATACCAGCACTGCAACCAGTCACTGCACTGTTGTGCCCCTCCCTATGCCCCACATCCTGCTCCAGGCCCACCTGGCAAATACAAAGCTTTAGACTACTGAAGGAACACAACATCCAAAGTAACCTTATCAAGATATTTACATGCCACAAAAACAACAGAAGATCATTAATCGTATGAAGATGCAGACAGATACAGCCCTGCCTAATGACCAAATTAAAACACCGGAGGAGACACAGACTTTGGAAAAACTGATTAAAGTTGTTCAAATAGATTTACTAAATAAAATCCGTAAATTTTTATTGTATTTTAAAGCAAAATAAGGACATAAAGAAGATCAAGAAGACACTAGAAGAGCATAAAGAGGAAATTGAAAGAAAAAACTAAAAAATAGCAGATATCACAGAGATTAATGATGCTGTAGACCAAATCAACAATATACTAGAAATACACAACAGCAGATTTGAACTCAAAAGGCCAAATGATAAAAAAGATAAAAAAATTTAAATTTGATCTCAGGGAAATGATGGACAAAACAAAGCACACAAATATAAGAGTTACTGGTGTCCCAGAAGGAGAAGAGAAGAGTAAAGGACTAGGAACATTAGTGGAAGATATAATGGGGGAAAACTTCCCAACCTTTGTAAATGACATAAATATGCAAATCAAGGAAGCCCAATGAACTCCAAATAGAATAAATCCAATTAGGCCTACCCTAAGAATCAGTCTGTCAAATGTTGAATAGAAGCAGAAAATCCTGAAAGCAGCAAGAGAAAATCTACTATGTACAAGGGAAACCACATACAACTGAGTTTGGACTACTTAACAGGCATTATGGAAGTGAGAAGCAGTGGTATGACATATTTAAGATCCTGAAAGAGAAAGGCTTCCAGCCTGGAATTTTGTACCCAGCCAAATTGCCCTTCAAATCTTAGGGAGAGATTAAAATTTTCACAGACAAACAAAGTCTGAGAGAATATGTCAATAAAAGACCAGTTCTACAAAAAATACTAAAGGGAGTTCTGCCGGCTGAAAAGAAAAGACAGGAGAGGAAGTCTGCAGGAGAGCACAGAATTGAAGAGTACCAATAAGAGTAACCTAAAGGATAAAAGCAGAAAGAAGGAAAGGAACATATAGATCTGACAGTAAAATCCAAAGGATGAGATGGTGGATTTAAGAGATGCCTTTACACAATAAAGTGCATTGAATGTGAGAATGATAGAGGGAGGAGGGCTGGGGGCACATATAAAACCAGAAGGAAAGATAGGCGATAAAGACTGAGATGGTATTATCTAGGAATGCCTAGAGTGTACAATAATCATGACTAAATGTACAAATTAAAGAATGTTTTTGCATGAGGAAAAACAAAGGAATGTCAATATTGCAGGGTGTTGAAAATAGATGGTCATTCATATTTTAAAACTTCAACTTCTGTGTGAGACCAAAGCAAATAAATGTTTATTTGGTGCAAAATTCATATTTTGACTAGTGCATTTCCTAATATAACTTATATGGACAGGTTAATTGAACACCATAAGTACGGGGAACTTTGGATAGGGCATGAGATTTTGTAGGTTTGTCCAGTGTGTTGCCCGGATAAATCCCAGAGTGATTTGAACAGTGAATAAAGAAATATTTGCAAATTCCCCTTGGTAGAATGGTGAAAAAGGGGGAAAATTCAACTTCCCCATTTGGGAAGTTCCTGATATCCTCAGAAGCAATGGGGACAACCAAATCAATAGGCTGAGCCCTCAATCTTGGCATTTGTTCATATGAGACTTAACCCCACAAGAAATAGGCTAAGCTTACTTAAAATTAGGCCTAAGAGTAACCCCCAGAGAACCTCTTTTGTTGGTCAGATATGGCCTATCTCTCAACCAACCCAGAAAGCAAACTCCCTGCCCTCCTCCTCTCTATGTGGTACATGACTCCCAGTAGTGTAAACCTCCCTGGCAATGTGGGACAGAAATCCTAGAATGAGCTGGGACTTAGCATTAAGGGATTGAGAAAACCTTCTTGGCTGAAAGGGGGAAGAGAGAAAAAATGAGACAAAATAAAGGGTCAGTGGCTGAGAGATGTCAAACAAAGTCAAGAAATTATCCTGGAGATTATTCTTATGGATTATATAGATATCCCCTTTTTAGTTTAAGGTGTATTAGTGGCTAGAGGGAAGTGCCTGAAGCTGTAGAGCTGTGTTCCAGTAGCCATATTTCTTGAAGATGATTGTATAATGATGCAGCTTTCACGATGTGACTGTGTGATTGTGAAAACCGTGTGTCTGATGCTCCTTCTATCTACGGTATGGACAGATGAGTAAAAAATATGGATAAAAAGTAAAGAAATAATAGGGGGGGAAATGTTAAAATAAATTGAGTAGACTGAAATACTAGTAATCAATGAAAGGGTGTGGTAAGGAGTATAGAAAAAAATAAGGGGAAGAAAGGTTAAAATATAATGGGTAGATGGAAATACTAGTGATCAATGAGAGGGAAGGGTAAGGGGTATGTTATATATGAGTTTTTTCTTTTTATTTCTTTCTCTAGAGTGATGCAAATGTTCTAAGAAATGATCATGGTGATGAATATACAACTATGTGATGATATTGTGAGGCATTGAGTGTACACCATGTGTAGAATGTTCATATGTTAAGAATGTTCATGTTTGTGTGTTGTTTTGTTTTGTCAATAAAAATATAAAATAAACAAATAGAATAAAAATTAAATTTTCTAAAAAAATAGAAATGCCTTTACAGTAATAAGTTTGAAGGTTAATGGACTAAATCTGCCAATTAAAGATTGGCAGAATGGATTAATAAATAGAATACAGCTACATGCTGCTTACAAGAGATTCATTTTAGACACAGGGATGCAAATAGATAGAAAGTGAAAGGATGGAAAAAGATGTGCCACACAACCACCTCTAACCAAAAGAAAGCAGGAGTAGCTATACTAATATCAGACAAAATAGATTTTAAATGTAAAGTCATCATTAGAGACAAAGAATGACACTATATATTAGTAACAGGGACAATTAACCAAGAAGAAATAGCAACCATAAATGTCTATGCTCCCAATCAAGGAGCTCCAAAGTACCAAGAAAGACGTTGGCAAAATTGAAGGGAGCGATAGACATTTCAATGATAATATTAGGCAACTTCAATACACCACTATACTCTATAGACAGAACAACCACACAGAGGATCAACAAAGAAATGGAGAACTTAAACAATTTGATAAATGAATTAGATCTAATAGACATATATAAGTCATTACACCCCAAAACACCAGAATGTACATTTTCTCTAGTGCTCATGAAACATTCTCCAGGATAGATCATATGCTGGGACACAAAACAGGTCTTTATAAATTTAAAAACACTGAAATTCCTCAGAGCACTTTTTCTGGTCACAATGGTGTGAAGTTGGAAATCAATAACCGCCAAAGAACAAGAGCTTTCACAAATATGTGGAAATCAAATAACACATACTTAAACAATGTGTGGGTCAAAGAAGAAATTGCTAGAGAAATCAGTAGCTATCTGGAGATGAATGAAAATGAGAATACAACATATCAGAACTGATGGCATGTGGCAAAGGCTGTGCTGAGAGGGAAATTCATTGCCCTAAATGCCTATATTAAAAAAGAAGAGCAAAAATTGAGGACATAACTGCTCACTTGGAGGAACTTGAGAAAGAGAACAGCAAACTAACCCCAAAGTCAATAGAAAAAGAAGAGAAATAACAAAGATTAAAATAGAGTTAAATGAATGGGAGAACAAATGAACAATAGAATTAATAAAACCAAAAATTGGTTCATTGAGAAAATCAATAAAATCGATGGGCCAGTAGCAAGGCTGACAAAGGAAAAAACAGAGAGGATGCAAATAAACAAAATCAGAAATGAGAGGGGGGCCATTACCACAGACACTGAAGAAATTTAAAAAAAAGAAAGAGGATACTATGAACAACTATTCAGCAACAAACTAGACAACTTAGATGAAATGGACAAATAACTGGAAATGCACAAACAAGCTACACTGGCTCAAGGAGAAATAGAAGATCTTAACAAACCAATCACAACTAAAGAGATTTTAAAAATCATCAAAAACCTTCTTACAAAGAAAAGCCCAGGACCAGATGGCTTCACAAGGGAATTTTATCAATCATTCCAAAAAGAACTAACATTAATCCTGTTCAAACTTTTCAAAAAAAAAAAAATGAGAAAAAAGAAACACTACCTAACTCATTTTATAAAGTTAATATCACTTTAATACCAAAACCGGGTAAAAACACTACAAGAAAGGAAAACTACATATGGATCTTCCTAATGAACATAGATGCAAAAATTCTCAACAAAATCATATCAAATTGAATCTAGCAGCACATCAAAAGAATTACACACCACAACCAAGTGGAGTTTATACTAGGAATGGAAGGATGGTTCAACACAAGAAAATCAGTTAATGCAATACAGCACATTAAGAAATCGAAAGGGAAAAGTTACATGATCATCTCAACTGAAGCTGAAAAAGCATTCAACAAAATTCAACATCCTTTTCTGATAAAAACATTTTAAAAAGGCAGGAATCAAAGGTAATTCCTCAACATGCTAAAAGGCATCAGATTCAATGGAGAGAGACTGAAAGCTTTCCCCCTAAGATCGGGACAGAGTCACCCATCACCACTATTATTCAACATTGTACTAGAAGTTCTAGCAAGAGCAATCAGGCATGAAAAAGAAATAAAGGCATCCAAATTGGAAAGAAGGAAGTAAACTTTCATTATTTGTAGATGACATGATACTATACTTGGAAACTCCTGAGAAATATACAACAAAGATACTTAAGATAATAAACAAATTCAGTAAGGTAGTAGGTTATAAAATTAATGTGCAAAAATCAGCACATTTTCTATAGGCAAGCAATGACCTAACCAAGAAGTCAATTAAGGGGGAAAAAAAAGCAACTAAAAGAATCAAGTATCTAGGAATGAACTTAACTAGGGACATAAAGGACTTGTACACAGAGAACTACAGAACATTGTTTAAAAAAAAAATCACAGATCTAAATAGGTGGAAAGTCATTCCATGCTCATGGATAGGAAGGTTAAATGCAGTTCAGATGTCACTTCTACCCAAATTAATCTACAGATTCAATGCAGTACCAATCAAAATCCCAACCTACTTTGATGACTTGGAAAAGCTAGTTATCAAATTCATCTGGAAGGAAAAGAAACCTAGAATAGCTAAAAAGCATCCTTAAAAAAAAGAAGAATGTGGGAGGATTAACACTCCCCGATTTTAAAACTTATTATAAAGCCACAGTAGTCAAAATAGCATGAAATTGGCAGAAAGATAGAAGTATTGACCAAAGGAAATGAATTGAGGGCATAGAAATAGATCACCAAATCTATGGTCAACTGATCTTCAACAAGGCCTGTAAATCCACTGAACTGGGACGAAATAGTGTTTTCAATCATTGGGCATGAGAGAGCCAGATATCAATAGCCCTTACTTTATACAAAAACTAACTCAAAGTGGATCAAATACCTAAATATAAGAACTAGAACCATAAAGCTCCTAGAAGAAAATGTAGGGAAACATTTTCAAGACCTAGTAATAGGAGATAGCTTCCTAAATTTTACATCCAAAGCACATGCAACAAAAGAAAATATAGATTAATGGGAATTCCTCAAAATCAAATGGTTTTGTACTCAAAATACTTTGTCAAAAGGATGAAGAGGCAGTCAACACAATGGGAGAAAATATTTGGAAATCATGTATCTGATAAAGGTTTGATATTCTATATGTATAAAGAAATCATACAACTCAACAACAAAAATAAGCAACCCAATCATAAAGTGGGCTAAAGTTATGAATAGATATTTTTCTGAAGAGCAAATACAGATGGGTAAAAAGCTCATGAAGAAATGCTCGTTCTCATTAACTATAAGGGAAATGCAGATCAAGGCTACAATGAGATACCATCTCATACCTATAAAGAATGGCTGCTATTAAACTAACAGGAAACTACAAATGTTGGAGAGGATGTGGAGAAATTGGGACACTTATGCATTGCTGGAGCAAATGTACAATGGTGCAGCCACTATGGAAGACAGTCTGATGGTTCCTCAGAAAACTAAATATCGAGTTGCCATGCAACCTGGCAATTTCACTACTTGGCGTATACTCAGAAGAGCTGAAAGCAGTGACACAAATAGAGATTTGTACACCGATGTTCATAGCAGCATTATTCATAATCACCAAAAATGGAAACAATCCAAGTGCCCATCAACAGACAAGTGGATTAACAAAATGTGATATGCATATATAATGGAATATTATGCAGCAATAAGACAAAATGACGTCCTGAACCATATGATCAGATGGATGAGCCTTGAGGACATATGCTAAGTGAAATAAGCCAGACACAAAAGGATATTGTATTATTTTACTTTTATGACCATGGTAAATGTAAAAGGATAAATACTGTATTATTCCACTTTTATAACTATGGTAAAGGTAAAATCAGAGGCTTATAATACAAAATATAGATGGCCTAGAGATACACAGAAGCTTGAGATGGGTGGACAGTTAGCTAATGAGGTTGAACTAAATTGTTAGGGAATAGAAGTGAAGGTGGTTCACTAGTGGGTATATAAGCAATATTACCATACTGAAGGTGAATATGATTGAAAGGGATCATACAGATTCATGTGTCCCACCAATTAACACTACAAATATAAATAAGTTCTTGCATGAACTACTGCAAAGATATTACTCTTTTGCAAAGAGGGTATAATTTCAGGGTATGGGGGGAAACTGCTATTGCAAGCCATGGGCTATGTTTGACAAGAAAACAGCAACAGTACATAGCAACACCAGGGGTAAAAAATGGGATTAGGGACATGAGTTAGGGGGAAGTTTGGATTTTCCATTTGGTAAGGGTGTGTTAATTGGCTATCTCTCTCTTGGGAACAATAAAACTATCTTAAATTGAGAGTGTTGATGAACTGTTGACTTTGTATGTTGGACATTATACATGAGGCCCAGTAGATGGAGGTGGCTGAAAGATGCACTGACTGAGAAGATTGGGGAACGATGGTGTAAACATATGGTCAAACCTGGTGCTGCCACAAAAAGAAACGAAGTTGTGAGGTGTGCAATGATGTGAACAACCGTGCGGGGCATTTGGTGAGGCAAAATAAGGCAGAAACAAAAAAGCAAATATTGTATGATTCCATTTAGAAAATACTTATAAGAAAACTGGGGCCTAGATTGTATGTTCTCATAGCAGTCACATTTAGTCTTGAGTGGTAGTTGTTATTTCTGGATTTTGAGGGGCTGCTTTATATAAGTATGACCTGGTCTTTAGAGGTAAGTATGAAGCTGATGGTTGGGATTAAGGTAATTCAGAATACAGGGGTAAGAAAGACGTTATCTACATTTTAGAACCTCATCTACTCTTTGAGACCAAAGAAAGTTGTATTTGTCCAGAACCTAAATTTTCTGTAGCACATAATCTAACTCAACCTGTCTAGAGAGATTATTTAAACAATACAAACACAGGGAGCCCAGAATAAGAATGGAAGGCCTTTACTCCTGTATAGCATAATGTAATGCCTGCATACATCCCAGAGGATATTAAGCAGATAATCAAAAAGTATTGGCAAAGTCTCTTGAGGGGTGGGAGAAGAATTCTGGATTTTACCACTGGGGAAACCTTGGATACTGTTCCAAACATTCAGCACACCCAAATCAATAGGCCAAGCCCTTTATCTTGAAGCTTACTCTCGTGAAGCTTATGTATGAAGTGGAGAAGCTTAGGCATGCCTGAGAGTCACCTCCGGAGAATCTCTTGAGTTGCTCAGATGCAGCCTCTCTCTCTAAGCCCAACTTGGCAAGTGAAACTATTACACTCCCCCCTACATTAGACATGACATCCAGGCATATAAGTCTCCCTGGCGGCGTGGGAGGTGACTCCTAGGGGTGAACCTGGCCCTGGCACCATGGGATCAACAATGCCATACCGACAAAAAGGGGAAAAGAAGTATAACAAATACAGTATTTGTGGCTGAAAGAATTCAAATAGTGTTGAGAGGCTACACTGGAGGTCACTCTTACACATGCTTCAGTTAAACATTGCTACCTGTCATAACTGGCCAAACTCCAACCAAAACCATTCCTGCCAATCCTAAAGAATACTTAGGGCATTATATAAGATTCTACAAAGGCTCCATGTACTAGACTAACTTTCTAAAACTTCAACTTCCAGATGGGTCCATGGACAAGAAAAGTCATGAAATGCAGAGGAGTCAGCCTTCCCAGAGCATCAGCTAGTTCCGTCCTCCTATCCCACATCATCAACAGACCCTTCCAACATGAAAAAGTTAGAATAGGCACAGCCTAAATGCCCCCTAAAGAGTGAGAGAAACATCAAAGGTGATGGTGGAGTTACACAGAAAAGGTCAGGTTTAACAAATGAATTTGAGTGCTGAATCATCATGCTGACACTTCTTTTAAAATTCAGTACCTTAGAGCAGCTAGAAATAAAAACCTAAAATTGTGGAACTGTAACCCATGCCAAACTCTGAAATCTATTCTACAACTAATTTTTGCAATGTACTTTGAAATGTATTGCTTTTATGTTTTTATGTTATTTAAAGAGAAGGAGGACTATAACAGAGAAGACAGAATTTAGCCAATGAGTATGACTGCTGAATCATTATATTGATCTTTCTGTTGGTTTCCAGTGTTTTGGTGCAGCCAGAAGAAAAAAGAAGAAAAATCGTGGAACCGTAACCTATACCAACATTAAACTCTGTTCTATAACTACTTGTTAAAATGTACATGGAAATGTATTGCTTTTTTTGTGTGTATATATTATATTTCACAATAAAGGGAGCATTAGAAGAGAAAGAAAAAAAAAAGAATTATAGCATGGTGGCTTGTAGAAAGTCTAAAGCATGTAACTTAGACCAATTTACAAAGATAAACCCTCTTGCTAAAAACAACAATGTTGGTTCAAGTATATTTTACTTGTCATCTTAAAGCATCAAAGAGCTGAAAAGATGATGACAAATAACCAGGCCACAATCTAAAGGAAAGTAGGAACCCAGAGAAGTAAGCAGAGAAAGGAAACTACTTTTGCCCTGAAATTATTTGCTGATTTGACAAAATTAAAATCCTGATTTAACAGCCTTTTCAATGAGAGAAGAAATGTAAAATCTCAGAGCCTGCCTAATTTGAGAATTGGAGACCTCACATTTAAAAGGTAGCACTTCAAAGGACAACACCCTTGAGGTAAGGGTGAATCTGAATTAAAATCACTCCCCACCCACAGGGGCCATGAAGCTAGCAATGGAAACTGAAAAAAAAAAAGCTATGAAAATGTAGGTACAAGTGGGTTCTCATTCAAATTCACATTTCAAATTCATTCATCTCTTTACTTTTTTTTTACATGGACAGGCACCAGGAATCCAACCCGGGTCCTCTGGCACATCTCTTTACTTTTGATTAAAGTAGTCTCAGACTGGTAGGGTCCAAAATTTCTGTGACCTGAACCCTTCTAAGTTTTTTTCCCAGTCTTTTTCAAATATTTAACCCACTTCTAATCTCTCTGCAAGTTTCTTTAGCAACACTCCTTAAGTTTCTATGGCTTTTGACTTACTTTTCACAGAAATAAAAACTCTGCCTTTCGTATTTACATTTCATCAATTTATAAAACGCTTATTGCATTATGTCATTGCAGCAGCACAACTGGCAGCAAACAGTGGTCTCTGGGTGGGCACACAGCCTAGGTAGGAATGGGCATGCAGGGGGCAATTCCCACCAGCATACTCCGCATGCTGCAGGCACCCAAATGCTTTACCAGGGAGTGGCAGGTTTTGTTTTACTTACATGTGCAGCATGTTATCAAATCCTTATGGCAATGCCATGAGGTAGACAGGTAAGGCCCAGAGAAAAACTCACCCAAGGTTTCCTATGGTAGAAAGCAGCAATTCTGCTTCCTAATCCAGTGCCTTTTCCTTAAAATAAATAAAATAAAATAAAATTCATCTTGATCAAAGTCGCATGCTTTAAATCTTGTGTACCATGTAAAAGAAATTTTTTCTGTGGTATTATTTTAGCAGACTTTAGGAAGATAATTCTTGGTATATTTGTAGGTAAAGTTTTCACACATTTTCTTAATATGCCTACGATATTCAATATATGCTATTGATTCATTTCATTAACCTATACTGTAAATACACTGATGACACCCGATATTCTGTAATGACCAATGCAAGGTGATTTCAGAATGAGGATGCTTCTTAGACAAGCCCACAAGCTCACTGAATGTCTTCCACAATTACGGATCTTTGCCTGATTTTAGTTGGTGCCAAACTCTGTGTCACATTCAAACAAAAAAGGGAAATCAGGGAGGTGCTTATAAATTGATCTCGTCACAGACAGACAAATTAACCTGAATTCTTATGGTTGTATTGCTTCAAACTGTGATTATTAGTAAGGCCAATGCTGACCACAGGAAAAATACCACGAGATCGAAAATGGGGGGCAAAGCTGAAGGTTAAAAACTCAAAGAAGAGGGCAGTGAGAAGGGCATTCATCTTTTAGATGTGGCTTCCTCATAGTAACCTTTAGGGATGCTTTTTGGATGTGTCTTTGGGAAACAGTGGTGGCTAATGTCAATAAATGGAATGTATATAAAGCTAAATGGTCCCTGTTAGGCTTGGTATGTATCATCAGGCACAAATAAGCTAAACAAAGCTCCAGTGAGGCCACCATGGATGAGTAAGCAAATGCAAAATGCAGCTCTAAGGCAGTCACTGAGATATGAAACACTGGAGTGAGAAGACACCCAGAAGGATTATAGACTATAAACTGTATGTTAGAGAGGCAATGATAGAGACCCAGCTTAGAGTCTGTACTATTAATTATTACAAAGGCCCACACAATCTGAGACCAGAAAACATTTCTAAGTGATTTCTCTTCCACTAATTCACCATGTTGTTGTGACTCTGTGACACTCCTCCTTCAAAACTGAACTCACACACAAGGGGGTTATGTAGCTTTTCAATCTCTCCCAAAGGCAATGTGTACATTCTAATCTCTAATCGAATTTAAACTAGACTAAAAGCTGTCTAAGAGTGTATATTTTTATACAAGAACGGTAGAAATAGCAAAAAGCATCCCCTGATTTGTCAATTATGTCTACATGTATTGATTCACAAAAATGGGGAATTTCATTTGATAATAGATGACACAAATAATCAAGTAGTTAAACATTTTCCAAAAGAAATGTGATATTTATGAAAGACTAGATGATAGAACAACCATAAAACACTTTAAAAATTCAAGAGCTTGAATTTAGATTTGTTCTAGGACTCGGACTTGCTAAAAAAGAAAGAAAAGAAAAACTATCAAAGAAATTTTCCATAGAAATAAAAAAAAATAACATAAAATGATTTTAACTTAAATTTCCCTGGAATTTGAGAAGCACTGTCTTCTTAAAAGACTAGAACTACATGCCTTAATAATGATCAAAGACGAAAAGAACTTTGACTCTTCAGAGGCAGATCCTAGATTTACAAAATTACTTTTAGTTTTCAAGAATGATTGGCCCATGCTCAGAAAGAAAACATCCCAAATTGAGAAATAACGTATGTAGTTCAATGATGGCCTGGAGATTCTTGGCAATACTTAATATTCTCAGAGGGTTTATCAGACTCTAGCTTCAGTAGATGCCGTTGCTTCTCTGTTATCTTAAAGACAGATAAATGTTATCTCCCGGAAATAAGAGCTCAATTTTAGTTGAGGAAGCCTGGGGTAGTGGAAGAGCACATGCCCTGTTTAGAATGAGACAGATTTGGGTTCCAGTCTCTGCCCTCCACTGCAGCTGGATGTTCTTGAGCAAGTTACTTCTCTGATTCCCCATTTCCTCATCGTTAAAGTGCTTCCTATTGTAAGGAATAATGTGATAGACATAAAAGCTCATTGTTTTGTGGGTATTATTATTAATCACTTTGACAATTATCCTTGACAAAGGGCCTTCCTTTTTCTGTGGCATGCCTCTAGGACTGGGAATTCCTTACATCTTGAGGAAATTGCTTTCATCGTTGCATAACTCTATGAGAGAATTTTTCCGAGGGTTCAACTAGAAACAGCTTCTCTGAGGCTCCACAGTTTGAATCTGTTCATTTCCGTATGACAGCCTTTAAATTGTTTAAATCTTCCTCTCACTCCGTGCTCTCTGTACTCTTCTCCTGGCTAAATATTCTGAATTTCTTTAGTCATTTTCTATGTGACAGTTTCTCTGTTCCCTTTCCATAATGGCTCCATGTTCAGAGGATATGCTTCAGTCTATCAGTTTCCCCCCCATAGGGTCACTTCCAGAACAAACATCAGAGTTGCAAGATTATGTCCCTTGTTCTGGCCACTTCTTTTATTATTTGTTTTTTCTATTTTTTCAGGCTTTTGCATTTTTATTTTTTTATTTTATTTTTTTAAATACCAAAAAACACCAAACAAACGCAAACATTCCTATTCTGATCATTCCGTTCTACATATATAATCACTAATTCATGATATCATCACATAGTTGCATATTCATCATCATGATCATTTCTTAGAACATTTGCATCTATTCAGAAAAAGAAATAAAATGAAAACAGAAAAAAAATGCATACCATACCCCTTACCCCTCCCTTTCATTGATCATTAGCATTTCAAACTAAATTTATTTTAACATTTGTTCCCCCTATTATTTATTTTTCTTCCATATGTTCTACTCGTCTGTTGACAAGGTAGATAAAAGGAGCATCAGACACAAGGTTTTCACAATCACACAGTCTAATTGTGAAAGCTGTATCATTATACAATCATCTTCCAGAAACATGGCAACTGGAACACAGCTCTATATTTTCAAGCAGTTCCCTCCAGCCTCTCCATCACATCTTGAATAACAAGGTGATATCTACTTAATGTGTAAGAATAACCTCCAGGATAACCTCTCCACTCTGTTTGGAATCTCTCAGCCATTGACACTTTGTCTCATTTCACTCTTTCCCCTTTTTATCCAGAAAGTTTTCTCAGTCCATTGATGCTGAGTTTCAGCTCATTCCAGGGTTTTTCTCAATCCCTTGATGCTGAGTCTCAGCTCATTCTAGGATTTCTGTCCCACGTTGCCAGGAAGGTCCACACCCCTGAGAGTCATGTCCCACATAGACAGGGGGAGGGTGGTGAGTTTGCTTGTTGTGTTGGCTGGAGAGAGAGGCCACATCTGAGCAAGAAAAGAGGTTCTCTGGGGCGGTGACTCTTAGGCTTAATTTTAAGTAGGCTTGACCTATCCTTTGTTGGGTTAAGTTTCATATGAACAAACCCCAAGATTGGGGGCTCAGCCTATAGCTTTGGTTGTCCACACTGCTTGTGAGAATATCAAGAATTCAACTTGGGGAAGTTGAATTTCCCCCCGTTCTCACCATTCCCCGAAGGTGACTTTGCAAATACTTTTTTATTCACTGTTCAAATCACTCTGGGATTATCGGGATATCACTCTGGACAAACTCACAAAATCTCATGTCCTACTCAAGGTTCCATGTACTTATGGTGTTCAATTAAGCTGTCTACATAAGTTATACTAGAAAATTCACTAGTCAAAACATAAATTTTATACCAAATAAACTTTTTTTTGCTTTAATCTCACACATAAGTTGAAATTTTAAAATATTAATTGCCATCTATTTTCATCACCCTACAGTAATGACATTCCGTTGCTCCTCCTCATGCAAAAACATTTTTTAAAATTTGTACATTTAATTACTATCATTATACACTCTAGGTATTCCTAGATTATATCATTTCAATCTTTATCATCTGTCTTTCTTTCTGATTTCATTTGTGCCCCCAGCCCTCCTCCCTCTATCATTCTCACATTCAGCTTCATTCAGTGTTCTAATTGTATTACAGTTAGGTGGTATTGTGCTTGGACACTTCTTTTAACACAACCCCCATCACAGTAGCATTTTTGGCAGCCATATCCCACTTCTAAGTCATATGGAGCTATTAAATTTAGACAACTCTTAAATCCTTTCCAGTATACAAGCCACATTTTCTCTATTCTATCTTTTTTACAGCCATTGGATAAAATTTGAGAGTTTTGTTATTTTTTGTTTCCATTTATTTCTATTTGAGTGAGTGATGGGCACCTAAAGAAAAGGATTTATGATTTCCCTGTTGAATTTCTTCTTCTTAAAATATGTCTCTAATTACTACCTATCAAAATATTTTTGGTATGAATGCCACCAGCCAACGTAATGGTCTGCAGACTGCATTGGCATGCCATCAGGCCATCAGAGTCTTATTCCATGTCCTTAATTAACATTTTTGGTAGCACAGGGCCAAGCACAGGAACCTGTGGCTGACTTCAGAGACCTGCCTTTGGTTGACATTGTTAAGTAAAATTAAATGGCCATCTGCACTGGCCATTGTTGGAAGGAATTCCTTTTAAAGAAAGGATTTTCCAGAAGACAAAAGCAATTGACCTGCAGGGGTTTTTCTAGAAAATACACAATGAAATGCACCTTACAGAATTGAAGTAAGCAACACCTGGTAATAAACCAGTTTCAGTCTAGTAGAGATAAGAATACTATAGTAATCAATGTATATCTGCTTCCCATTTTGTAAGAATCCCCCTAGGTAAAATGGAAACTTAATGTTGCCAATCAGAACAGTTTTCCACTTGCTTGAGCATTTGCTTTATTCAAGCTTCCACTTTCTGCCTGTGCTAGTTTGAAACTTATGTACCCCAGAAAAGCTACCTCTTTTAATCCAATCTTGTGGGTACAGACTTATCGGTGGGATCTTTTGATTAGGTTGTTTCCTGGAGGCTGTGACCCACCCAATTGTGGGTGGGACCTTTTGATTAAGTTGTTCCCATGGAGATGTGGCCTGGTTCATTCAAGGTGGGTCTTGATTATCCTTTTACTGGAGTCCTCCATGAAGAGAATAAAGACAGAAAACAGAGAATGTGCTCTGAGAGATGAAACCAAGGCACAGATGTTTGGAGATGCAGAATGAAACACCTCAGGAGATGCCAGAAGCTGAGAGAGCCATTTGAAAATAGGAGCTGGAAGAGAAGGATAGCAGATGTCATCATGTACCTTCCCATGTGACAGAGAAACCCCAGATGCAATTGACCTTGCTTGAGTGAAGGTATCCTTTTGTTGATGCCTTAATTTGGAGATTTTCGTGGCCTAAGAACTGTGAATTTGTAACCTAATAAATCCCCTTTGTAAAAACCAATCCATTTCTGGTATATTGCATTCTGGCAGCTTTAGCAAACCGAAACACCGCCCCCTTGGCAGAACTCCTTTCCACATGCAGTTTGGATGCTGTCCAATTCTTAGATGGTAAACTGCTCAGATAAACACCCCTAATTAATATCTTGGCTAATTTTTATTAACAACATGAATCCATTCATTGAAAGAACTCCTTGCTCATAGCTAGTCTATATGCCCAGCTCATATTAAAAGTGATGCCATTAGTGGCACATCCAAATAGAAATTCAGGTCAACCACTTCATCTCCATAAACTCAAGTACCTATGCTAAGTACTTGTAAATCATCTTCCTAACACTGTGTTCTAGAAGATTTCCTGGGTATCAAGCCCACCTACCTGGAGTTCACAGGATTCACCTCTGTTTTAAGAATAAAACATTTTCCCACCTTCACTCTTCCTTAACTCTCCAGACTCTTCAAAAATTATTGACAGGAGTTTTTTAATTTTATCCCAGTGCTCTTTCAGTGTCCAACAAATGTACCTCACTTACCTAGGTCATAAAACTTAAATCGTCATCTACTTTATTTGTAAATAACTAATATTGGCACTTCTTCCCAGCCTGACAGTCTTTCACCTTGAAAGGACACAGGAATTAAACTAGTGAAACAGTTCTACATTCATTCTCTTATCTTTTAACATTCTAAGTGTCTGGGTCTAACAGGTGCCATAAACCTTGGGACCATATCTGTGCCACATATGAAAATGTGCCTTGTATAATTCACCACCTCAGTCCTGAATGTCTGCACTACACCAGCATGACCTGTTTCCAGGCTGACCTTGTGACTCATTTTTATCTTTCCCCCATACTTCACTCCTCAGACCTTAATGCTGTCCTTGCTTCTAACTCTCTGGCTATTCTACTTTGGTCTCCCAGGGATAAATGTTCCACCTCAGCAAATTGGTCCTTTCCTTTGTGAACATACTCTAGGTTCTGACATTCTCAACAGGCATCCTAATTATTCATTGCTTTATAACAACTTACTTCATACTTTATCAGCTTAAAACATCTATTTTTATTAAATCCTGTGGGTGAGGAATTCAGAAAAGGTAGAATGGATTTGCTTGTCACGTCTGGTCCGTCAGTGCGAGGCACTTAAAGACTGAGGTCGACTATTTGGCTGGGACAGCAGTCATCCGGAAGTGTTATGTTCATATGAGCTGATGCTGACTGTTGTCTGAGACCTCAGCTGGAATCATTGGCTGGAGAACCTACACATGGCTTCTTCACGTGGCCTGTGTTTGCTCACCTTAGGGGGGCCTCGAATTTCTTATATTGTGGCTTAGAGTCCCTCAAGAGAACCAGATAGAAGAGAACCAGTTAGCAGTTGTATTCCTTTATAAATCACATAGTATCACTTCTTCCATACTCTGTTGGTCAACCAATAACTAAGGTGGACCCAGACTTTAAGAGCAGACATAGACTCCACCTTTAAATCAGAAGAGGGTCAGAACATCTGAAGACAAGTTTTAAAAGCACCCGAGTTTAGTAAATCTTAGTGAACAGCACCAGGCATCCTGCAGTGAAGGCATTTGTTGTTTATCTTCCTTCTCCATTTAGGTGTATACATCCTTTATGCTGACTTAGCATTACACATAAACCTCACTTCATTCTGGACATTAGCATCTAATATTCTTACAAGCTTATAGTGCTGTTTTATCTTTAACCTAATTGCTCATAAGTTTCTTGTTTGAATTCACCGGAGAGCTCCCTCTGAATCCACAGCAGTTTGTCAGATTGCTCCTTCATTGCATCCATCCCATTGTATTGCCAAAAATTCCAATTTGAAACTATTTGATTTCTTTTCTAGTGCCTCTATAAATGCAATGTTGCCAATCCTTTCTCCTGTCTGCATATCCCACTCTAACATATATACATATACACACGCCATGCATCTTGTGAATGCCATTACCTCTTTTCTTAGAGTGGGGAAGGTATAATGGAGGGGTTAAAAGTCAAACAGACCTGGGCTTTAACGTTTGCTCTGCCTTACTAGCTATCTGTGTAATCTTGAGAAGATTATTCAATCTCTTTTAACCTCAGTGGAATTTTATCTGATAAATGGGGCTGAAATCAGGATTAAATGCAAGAATACTGGTAAAGCACTTAACACATAATAGAAACTTATTAAATAGTTGCTCTTAATATCATTCTTCTCTTATCTTTTAATTGACCACTGCAACAGTCTCTCTTCTGTGAGTTCACCTGGCTGGTGACTCTATAATGCTGTGTGTCTCTTGTGAGTTGCTGCATATGCATTTGCCTGGCTTTATTGGAAATTTTACACTAGGCTCATGTTCATTCTTTCCCCTTTTTTGTAACCCTTCCAGCCCCTAACTCGGGCCTGAGCTAGAAGTTCCAGAGGTGCCTCTTAAGACTATATAAACTGCTGCCACAATGAGCAATGGAATGTCAGAACCAAGACTGTTACCCTCAATTTCTCTCTGCAAACAAGTCTAAGACACCATCATACAGAGAACCTAATGTAGAGGAATGTTGCTTGTCCAGAATGATTTCTACGCTTGTAGGTACATAATTAGTTACTAGTCAGTGTGTAAATACTCTGTAAATTGCTTTATTTGTTGATGTGAAAAGCTCTGCAGAAATGCAAGGTATTATAGGAACCAGGGCTGAACATGGGAGATAAGGTATTGTGGAAAAAGAACAAGTGAGTGAGGCATCAGCATGTGGCGTGTGTCCCTCTGCTGGGATGAAGCTTAGAGGTTCTCCCCCCTCGTTTTCCAGGAACACCGACTCCCCTGGGTGAATAATTTAAAGGACAAATTACCACTCTTCTGGGTACCAAAGCCAGCCATAAGCTAAAATTAAATTAAATCATAAAGCCCTACAAGAAACTGAGGGTAGAGTCAGAAATAAAAACCAAGGGAATCCAGAGCTAAGCATGAAATATTAGAGTCAGTGCAATGTCCTTGCCTTTCTGTGCTGATGAAGTGAAAAACTGAAATCCACCCTGGTACAGACTTAAAGGACCACCATCAAATATCCATTGTTAAGTACTTGGCAGTGGCTATTGCAATGATTTCCATTCCAATGGGGTATTGGAGGGAGGTAGGAGAAAGAACACTAGATCATGTTCAAGTCCTTGCACTTGAGCTAACTAGCTGGGTGACCTTGAGCTAGTGACTACTCAATCTGGACCTAAATTTCTTTCATCCCTGGATTGAAATAGATGAAATCAGAGTTTACCTTTCTAAAAAAATTTTTTCAAATCAATCCAAAGATCATAGTGAGCTATGGATAGGTATAAAATGTTCCCATTAAAATAGACAAAGCTTATTATCCTTTTTCACAGCATCAGCCTCAGGACCACTACCAAAATTTTCCTTATATTCCTTAGTAAGGGGCCAGGAGACATAGAAGTAACTTTGGAAACAAGAAGCCGTAAAGTTTTGGACTAAAACACGTGCCCCATCCTTTTTTAAACATGTCCTCCCACTTGTTTCCTCCAGAGGGAAATCAGTGTTTACATGGTGGCTTGAAGAGGTGGCACTACTCTGTATCTGGTAGGCAAACAGCACTTTAAAATCTCAAGATTGGCTTTTGAGAAAGGAACTCAGTGTGCCTGTACTAAACTAAAAATGCAATGATCTCTTCATTCTCCAGCAATGGAATGAGAAATGATTGTGAAATAGTTTCTTTATTTAATCAATACAAAGGAGGGACTTTGACAAATAGGTTGGCAGCAGTTCTGCTGCCAACGTGGCATGGAACGCCAAATCAGAGTGAAAGTCCACAAAGCAGGTGTTGTTTCTAGAGAGCTCTATTGTTGAAAGACATGAGACATGTCCTAGGTTCAGCATATCAAGCTTAACTCTATCAACATCACAGCTAAGTGTGGTTAGAATTCACAGCATTACATTGTCACACAAACAGGGAAATGGAGTCTAAAATAAAATGGTTCTTGTTCTCACCAGAAAGCTGGGTTCTACCTCTGGGTGGGTGAGGGAAAAGAGCAATCATCACCTAACTGCTGGTGCCTGATTCTATGGATTTCATGGCCTCATCAACTTTCAGAGAGAGAGAGTAAATGAGACGGAGGTTAAATTTGATGCCATTAGTTCATAAATTAAAAACAGTTATTATCCAGTCCCATAGTCATTCAATAAAAAGATATTTTAACATGAAAATAAAAGAACATAATCTCAGAACAAAGGACAGTCCATTAAATTGATTACACTTTGTGTCCAGACATAATTCACTCCATTGTCCTTTATTTTTCTTGGTGGTCATGGTCAGTGAAAACTTTATCATCCTAGGGCAGATAGTCCTTAGACCTGCATGTGGGAGGCCCTCCTCCTTGTAAGTTACCATTAGATCTGGAATGCTTCTTTCTCTAACAATTTCAGTCTTAAGATCCTCAAGGCCAAACGTAAGCCCCATTTCTACTCTGAAGTTTTTCCTGATTACCTGTGACCAAGAGGATCTTTGTACTCTCTGGATTTGTTTAGCAGTTGTAATTCTAATATATAATGAAAATGCTTCAAAGGATATGAATAAAAAAGAACTTCTTCAACATGATAAAGGGAATATATGAAAAACCCATAGCTAATATCATACTCAGTGGGGAAAGACTGAAAGTTTTCTCTCTAAGATCCGGAACAAGACAAAGATCCCACTGTCACCAGTGTTATTAAACATTGTGCTGGAAGTTCTAGCCAGGGCAATCAGACAAGAAAAAGAAATAAAAGGCATCCAAATTGAAAAGGAAGAAGTAAATTTCTCACTGTTTGCAGAAGACATACTATATGTTGAAAATTCTGAAAAATCTACAATAAAGCTACTAGAGTTAGTAAATGAGTACAGCAAAGTGGCAGGGTACAAGACCAACACCCCAAAATCAGTAATGCTTCTATACACCTTGATGATGCCTTGATTTGGACATTTGCCCAGACGCTAATCATGAACAAATAAATTCCCAATGTTTCCACCGACCCATTTCATAGTATTTGCTTTAAGTAGCCAAGGAAATGAAAACAATTACAACTGAGAGAGCCATAAATTAAATACCTCTAAAAAAGATCCTATCATTGGAAAGAAAACAATATATAGAAAATCCAGAATAGAGATGAATCATCTATTATCCAAAATTCACCTGAAGTTAGCTGAAGATTTTTGAGGTTGACAGTATAGGATCCAATGCATTTTGATAAATAGATTGATGTGTTGAAAATGTCTTAGTAGTACCTTAAGAAAGGGTCACCAGAACCTCTTTTGTTGCTCAGATGTGGCCTTTTTCTCTCTAAATTGACATGGCAAGTGAACTCACTGCCCACCCCACTCCTACTTGGGACATGACTCCCAGGGGTGTAAACCTCCCTGGCAACATGGGACAGAAATCCCAGGATGAGCTGGGACCTGGCATCAAGGGATAGAGAAAACCTTCTCAACCAAAAGAAGGAAGAGAGAAATGAGATAAAGTAAATTGTCAGTGGCTCAGAGATTTCAAACAGAGGCGAGAGGTTATCCTGGAGGTTATTCTTATGCATTATATAGAGAGTCCCTTTTCAGTTTATGGTGTTTTGGAGTGACTAGAGGGAAGTAACCAAAATTGTAGAGCTGTGTTCCATTAGCCATGTTTCTTGACAATGGTTATATAATGATATAGCTTTTTCAATCTGATTATGTGATTGTGAAAACCTTGTGTCTGATGCTCCTTTTATCTAGGGTATGGAGAGATGAGTAAAAAATATGGATTAAAAATAAATAAATAACAGGGGGACAAAGGTTAAAATAAATTAGTAGATTGAAATACTAGTAGTCAATGACAGAGAGAGGTAAGGGATAGGGTATGTGTGTTTTTTCTTTTTTTTTCTTTTTTATTTCTTTTGCTGGAGTGATACAAATGTTCAAAAAAATGATCATGATGATGAATACACAACTATGTGATGATATTATGACCCATTAATTGTACACCATGTATAGAATATACATCAAGAATGTTTGTATGCTTGTTTGTTAAGGTTTTACAATAAATAAGATTTTACAATAAATAAAAGGATCACTAGACCTTTGACTTTAACATTGTCCCTTTTCTTCCCCAGATTATTAATCAGAACAATTCCTCCCCTACTTGTTCCAAATTGTCCCGTATTCTCATTTAAGCAGAATAACACACTTCCATATATCAGAATCTAGCAGTCATCTAGTCTATTCCCTTGTTAAACAAATGCGCTATCTAAGGCCCAGATAATGGAAGTGATTTGCCCCAAATCCCAAACAAATTAGCATTTGTGCTAGGATTTTTACTACAATGTATGATCTTGTTGGTATTTTAAATATAATAGTCATGTCCTAAATATTCCCAGATAAATAGTACACTCCACATCAGTGCAATCCCTAAGAAAAATTAGAAAAAAGATGTTTTCCCCAATCTTAAGGTTTTCTTTTCACTCATTGCTTTTTCTTCTTCTTTTGTTTGGCAACATTACTCCTATCCTCTCTACTCCCCCACCCCAACCCCAAACTCCTTCAAACCTAAGTTCACAGGATAAGTTATGGTAAACTCATTCACTTAATGTAAATTTCTCATAATGAATTCACAGACTGACTGTTGTGTGACACACATTGCACTAGTTAGCTTAATGTGTTATTTCTACTAGGGGCATTTGCAATTTAACATGGTAGAAAGAGAAAAGCCAAAATATTGACTATTGTTCAGACATAAGAGAGGCTTTCTATTTCCATTATATTACCAAGATGGGTGGGAGTTTACTTCCAAAGTCAGTCAAGCTCTTCAGAGGCAGAGCCCTGCCTTTCCTTTGCTTCCCCACAGCAATCACTACTATGCTAGACATTTAGTAAGTATTAATAAAAATATATTGACAGCGTAATTGACCCATGTTCATTTTCTTTTGGGGGGGTGCTTATCTTTTCTTCTTTAACTAAAACCAAAGTCTTATCCTTTCCACTTAAATACATCTTTGATACCACATTTTAAACATTTTTTCACGTTATTTTCAAAACCATTCATACCCAAACCTGAAAGCGAGGCGTCCCATTTCTGGAAAACAATTGCCATTTGACCTTTGCCAATTCTCTAAACTTCTCCAGCACAAATTTTCACATTTGTGAAACAGGAAAACTATTCTTGATAGAGACCGGAGGTATTGGAGGGTTGGGACCACACCTTTTTGTCTTCTGTATCTTATCTCCAGTTCTGCCCATGCAGATGCTCAGGAAATGCTTGCTAACTGAAGATTTTTATGATCACTGATAGAAAGACAGCATAAATGCAAAACATGATTTTTCCCTGCCCCAAGTTACCCAGGAGCACCATTCTCATTCAGAGATGACCACATTTCAGAAAGTAGGTCTCATAAAACATGCGATTTAATGAAGCCATCTGGGAAGATGATCATCGTATAAATGCAAGATATTGATATTATCTGGCTACTTGGGGAAATACCAGGTAAATGAAGGTGCAGCCCAGCTCCATAATTCAAATAAACTATTGATGTACAAGGTCTTTGGATAATGGGCTCTGCAGATTGCTATTTCTCACAAATCTAAGGATCCCTTTCTCCCTTCTCTTGCAATTTTGCTATTTTTGCAGTAAGGTTTTATTTCACTGCTTTGAATCATCTTTTTTCTTTTCAACAGTGTCACCTGAGAGTTTCAAAACAGAAATTTACATGTCTCTACTGCTTTTTTACCTTCTCTTCTTTTGAAGCACCAAACGGTGCAAACAACACAGACATTTCTTTCCTGATCCAATAATCATGCAGCATGTTGTTCAGTTATTCAGCATCCCAGTTGATACAACTACCTTCTTTTCTTTGTTAGCAATCTAGCAGAAAGGTGTGTCCTACTCCTCATCTTATCCTGAAGATTAAACTGGAGTAAACCACTCAACATTAGCTTCTTTTTCTGAGAAACAAGTGCTAAAACAATGCAAGGTTCAGTCGTACCAGAAATCACAAAATGATAACTAACACTCTGCAAGTATGGACACTCTCAGTCTTTTGTGTACATCGGAAAAGGGATCAAGCATTTCCTCAACATTTAGGTTTTTGCATATTATGGATTCTGCCTTAGTACCTCTGCTGACAAAACTACTCATGTTGAGTCAGCAAGGCCCTCACTGTGTAACCCAAAGACCTTCTGGGCTCCTCACAGCCTAATGGGATCCAATGTTGGTGCCCATCTTCTTGAAGCACTGAGTCCATTTGGCCCTGGTTCTTCCCAACTTATTCCTCACCTCAGCACTTACCAAATAATACATAGATACAGTCAATGACAAAACTGCCCAGAGGGTGGTGGGTTCATGGACCTTGTCTGTCCAGGTATGTGTGGGGTGGGTTCGCTGGTCCCAGGGGTCACTCTCAATATTCATCTGGAGAATGTGTATAGCAGTAATGGAAGCATAAAGGCAGAGAGGTTGTTCCACATGTTTGGCTTAGCTAATGACTGGGCCAATGGTGCTGGGGTGATAGATAGGGAGCTGACTATATAACCTTGAATTTAAATCCTTTCCATACTCATTAGAGAAGTACCTTCTCCCATGGATCATATTCTTGTATCCCTAAACCATATGTAAAAGCAAGTGGGCCCTAGAGCTGAGGTCTTATATCCCAGTTTCCAAGTTTGCATACTCAGAAGCAGGGATGTTATTTCCCATCCCTGGTAAGGAAGGATGATTCTGAATGTCAGCCTAATGAGACTGATGAAGGGCTAGACACAGGGATACAGAAAGGAGAAAATCCTAGTTTGTACCTTCAGAGTTCTCAGCCTGGTAGGGAGCTCATAGTAGATTGGACTGTATGGATCTATTAACATTCTCACCACTATTCTTAATTTTAAGAGCCTCCCCAAAGTTTTGTTTTTGTTTTTGTTTTTTCATATTGCAAAACATGAAACTAAATTGTAAAAGGTGATGACAAAGATGGTCTGAATATCCCAAGGGGTTGGAACTCTGACTCTAGAGAGATCACCTAGCCAGGTGATCAAGTCATTTCAAACATGTGCATGTGTCCCAAAGGCTATAAGACCTCAGGTAGTCCACTGAGAAGAAAGTGGCAAATTTGCCACAAACAAAAAATATATATACTGACAAACCTTGCAATTTCTCTTAGAACAACAGGCAATTAAGCAATTACGGAAACCCAATTTTTATCTGGAAAAGGTATCTTTATAGAGAGAAATTTGACTTTCAGATTGGTTTCTGAACTGATTTCTATACATTCAATAAGAGACCACAAAGATGCGTGAGAATCTTTTCCTTGAATCTCAATATTGGTGGGAAGATGAGGTTTTGCACATAGGAAAATTAAAAGAATATTGATTCACACTGTAAAATGCTTCCTTTTAAAACCCTTTGCCTAATATCTGAAGATTCTATGGAAGAAAAAGATCTATGACCACAACCAAGTAGTAAACAATTGAGTTTAGAGGTTTTAGTAGTTAATAGGGGGCTGGGGGGTGGGGTGGCAGTGACAAAGGACTTGAGGTTAAAGAACCTAGGAAGAGCTGATGAAGTGATTTTCTGTGCAAACAAAAAGTAAACTCCTTCCTAATAATTTCCCCAAGTGATTTTCTATAAACATTGAAAGTATTAAGCCAATAGAGCTTCATTCTCTGGTATGAAAGTGTTTGGAAAATTTTGAGCCAAATATATACTTAAAAAAGAAAAGAAATACTAATTGTTTTTCCAATTATTTTCTCTTCATAGCAAAACATCCACATAAAAAATACAGAGAAAAGCAAAAATCACCCATAAATCTACTACTCAGAGATAGTCCACATTAAAGTTTTGCTGTATACCCTTCAAACATTTTTCTATGTATGTATACACATAGGTTAAAATACACTTTTTTTAAAAAATGAAATCACACTAGGCATACCGTTATTTATGGGATTTTGCACATTAAATATAAGTTTATACCACCATTCTTATTGACTGCAAAGTAATCATTGTATTCCATTCCATGTGGATTGATCACATGGAAGGGCCATGTGGAATAGAATTCAATAATGTACATGGCTGACAAGCATTTAGGTTGCTCCCAGTTATTCACCATTGCAAACAACACTGCAATGAACATTCTTGGTTTGGGCAACTCTATACACTTTTAAGAGGATGGGTTAAGCCTAATGGTTAACAGTATAGATTCCAAAGTGAAGGGAGACTATCGGGGGTTCAAATTTTGGCTCCATCACTTACCATTACCCTGAGTAAGTTACTTAACTGGAGACTTGCTGTTAAGTGTAAAGATGCTGTTGTGGATGTTTTGATAGTGTCTGAGATATAGTAAGTTCCAAATAGATGCTTGTTATTGATGATCCGTTGTCAGTGACAGAGTTTCTTGGTCATAGAGTAGACATAGTTTCAAAAATTCAAAAGCAATTATAAAAGGCTTAGGAATACAGTCAATAAGCATCAGAGTTCATTCTTGTTCAGTTACACACATTTTCATAATAAAATTATAGGTGCCAAGGGCTATGAATACTTAATTTCTAGTGTCTCCAACAAAACAAAGGAAGCACATAAATAGTTTATTTTCACTGACTTTGGGAAGGTGACTGTTAATTGTTCAGCACATTGGCAATTACATGAGACTGTATCTAATTAACCTTGGTTCTGCCACCTTTTTATCTGGGCAAAATTATTAAACTTCTATGGTTCTCGATTTTTCAATTACATAATCCGTGCCTAATACAGAACCTGGAACACAACAGGGTGTTGGGGATTGAATTATTCCCTTCCCCCTTCCCCACTGTCCCCCACCCCCCCACCAAAAAAAAAAAAGAGACACATCTCACCTCCTGGTCCTATGCATGTGAACCCATTGTAACAGGATCTCTCGGAGATGTTACTTCAGTTAATGTGTAACTGAATCAGGTTGGGATGTAATTTAGAGTATTGGAGTCCTTTATGAGCAGAATGAAATCCAGATAGAGAAAGGCCATGGGAAGCAACTAGAAGCCGAAAGTCAATGGAACTGGAAGAGAGAGGAGAAAACACCACCATGTACGTTGACATGTGACAAAAAAGCCAGGAACCCCAAAGATTGCCAGCCAGCCAGAAAATACCAACCCCAAAAGGAAGCTAGCCTTCTAGCTTTTGAAACCATGAGCCAATAAATTTCTTCTGTTAAACCAACCCATTGTATGGTGTTTGTGTTAACAGCTCGGAAACTAAAACATAGGAGTTTAAAATAGTATGTTGTAATTACTAAAAGAAAAAAAAAATTACAGTCTAAAAGATCTTTGAGGAAAAATGTATTGAATGAGGAAGACAAAATTAATATTTATAATCATTTCATAGATCTTTAATACCAATGGTCTTCAAACTTTTTGATCATGCATCCCATAAGTAAAAAAATAAATTTGCATCATACACCTCCAACATATGTACTATTGTACACATTATAAATTATAAACATGTACTATCATACTCATAAGCAGTCTGGAATTGAATCACGCCCGCATAAAGACAAGTTCTAGTCTTAATCCACGTTCCTATGAACGTGAATTCATTTGTAAATAGGACCTTTGAATATATTGTTATTATTAGTTAAGGTGTGGATTCATTTGTAAATAGGACCTTTGAAGATCTTATTTTGATGAAGTCAAATTGAATCAGAGTAGGTAATCCATATGACTGGAGTACTTATCAGACAGGGGAAATTTAGACATAGTCAGAGAAAGCCACAGGAGGAGACCAAGAGACATATCTCCATGTGACAGAGACAGAGATACCAGCCAGGGAATCCCAAGGATTGTGGCAATTCAGCACTAGAGTATTACAGACCTTGGGAGAAACCAAGGCTCTCATGGACTTACAGACTCCAAAACAATAAGACAATAAATTCCTGTTGTTTAAACCAACCAGTTTCTTTTTTGTCATAGCAGACCTGACAAACTAAGATAGATGTACATTATAAAACAATCTCAGAAAAAAATAGAAATTTTAAAGGGCCAGGATAAGATTTTTCTTTAAGTTCTTTGCCATTTCTTTCTACCCTCTAGTGGATCATCTTTAACATCTCCCACCCTGCGTTCACATACCCCACGTGAAGATCCCCAGTGATACAATAATCTCAACCACAAGATGGTGCAGGGATGGGATAGGCTCAAAGATTTGTTGATCATTCAAATGTGCATGGAATCAACCAGCAAAATATTTCTGGAGGAGGTGAAGTCCTGTCTTTCTGGTACCCATTCACCTGCTCATTTGTCAAGATTCAGTTCTAAGGTCATCCCCCACATGAAGCTTCTGGCATTTCCAGGTAGAACTGACAACTACCTGTCCCTACACAGTTATCTAGCATAGCATCTACAACACTTAATTGCATTGTTTGACTTCTATGTCTCTATCCCCATCTCGACTATCAGTCTCTCAAAGGCAGGGACTGTGTCATAGTTTCATGATTTGCTAGTACCTGTTATATAGTAGGTTCTTATTAAATACTTACTAAGTAAATGAATTGACCAAACCAGATAGCAATGCAATGCTTGAAAAGCAGGATGTCCCAACAAATGTTAAAATTAAAAAATATATATGGGATAGATGGAAATACTAGTAGTCAATGAGAGGGAGGGGTAAGGGATATGGTATGTATGAGTTTTTTCTTTTTATTTCTTTTTCTGGAGTGATGCAAATGTTCTAAAAACTGATCCTGGCGATGAATACACAACTAAGTGATGATATTGTGAGCCATCGATTGTGCACCATGTATGGAATGTTTGCATGTTAAGATAGTTATGTGTTTGTACGTTGTGGTAGCAATAAAAATAAAAATTAAAAAAATCAGGATGTTCCAGAAGCACAGAGAAGTATAAAAAGAAAATGCTCTAAAATGCTAACTCGAGGCTCTTTGAGACTAGATTTTGTTTAATTAGATTGTAATGTCTAACTTGTTTGTGCAAATTTCACAGAATTTCCCAATGAATTCCCCAGATACCTTAAAGGAATTCATGGTTGCTGCACTTCTCTGCACAGCTCTTCCTCTGCTCGACAGAGGGTAGTTAGGCCTGGACTGGGATATTGATGCACTTGCTAATCATACGTTTGTTCTCCCTCTAAGCTCAGTTCTGCCTGCCAAGATTAGCTCAAGATGACAATCGTTTTCATGCTTTCAGTCAAACAAAGACCCCAGAAGGACATAGAAGAAAGGAACAAAGCCAGAAGTCTAACGTCATCAACCACCAAAAAAAGAAAAGAGAGAAGGAGAAAGTAAGTTAGGTCATCCTGCTCCCTTTTTTGCCGTCTTAGTATTTTGGTGGTCCTGGTCATCTGCAGTTGGCTGGCGCATGGGTGGGTGGGGTTGACTTTATATAGCCTCAGCAAATAAGAAATAAGATGGCTAAATGCCACTCTTTGTTTATATTCCTTGAAAACCATTTGAATTTTTAAATCTCTCTCTCTCCCTCTCTCTCTCCCTCATATTGACTTTAAGCCATAATCCGTAACTGTTAGCAGTTTTTATTTCCACATCTGTCTCCCTAAAGTACTGCTTTCCAAAACGGGTTCCATGAGATGTTCGTGGGTGCGTCATAGAACAAAAGTTCTTTCTGTGGTCAAAAACATTTGGGAAATTCATGGTTAAACAAGTGGAACAGATTTTTTTTGCAGCAGGCCTTCTCATGCCCTTTAATTTACGAGCATACTTTGTCAATCTCCAAGAGGAGACATGTCTTACACCACAGAACTCTCTCTTTTCAGAAGCTTCTAGCAAGACTAGTATTCTGATTAATACTACCCTTTTGGTTTAAAGGTTTGGCTTAGGTGCAAGGGTAGTTTAGTGGTAGAATTCTTGTCTGACATGCTGGAGACATGGGTTCAAGTTCTGGACCTTGCTCAGGCCAAAAAACAAACAAGCACAAACCTTCTTTAGGTGGTGCAATGGTGGCTCAGTGGCAGAATTCTAGCCTGCCGTGCCAGAGACCAGGTTAGAGTCTCGGAGTCTGCCCAGGCCAAAAAAAAAAGTTCTGGCTTAAGCTTGGAGCTCTTTTCATCAGAGATGTAGACATTCAGAACTATCTTGGTTATTCAGATTGGTGCACAGCTCTTGACAACGAGGAAGAAATGTTACAAAGGAACTCTCTCAAATTCTCATCCAACTCTAATGTCATTCTTCCTGCAGGCTGGCATCTCTGTACTTGGGGGCCTGCAATATCAATCCTGAAGAAAGAGGCAGGCTAGAAAAATAGTCCACGAGAAGGACAAAAGGGCCTAAATTGGGCACCATGGTTTTAGGAATATATAGCTCAGGACTTGACTTGTGTATTTAATCTCCTGGTGGTCACTTGTAGAAGTGAGGATACTAACTTTTGGGGAGAAGCTTGTTGATGACATGTATTGTTCCCACTCACCACTATCCAGAGCCTTTCCGTTACAAGTTTTGCTCACACTGTGCTCTCACTTGGAATGTCTTCTCTCCACCTCATCCCTACAGAGACTTCAAGCCCCTGCTCCTGTCCAAAGATTCCCCTTTCCACTCACCAAAATGCGCCCTCATTTCTCAGAAGGCCCACAGTACTTCATGTCAATCCCAAGGGTCAGCAAATGATGATCCGCTGGCCAAATTTCACCTGCTGTCTGTATTTTTTTTTTTGCGTGGATAGGCACTGGAAATCAAACCTGTGTCTCTGGCATGGCAGACAAGAACTCTGCCACTGAGCCACCAGGGCCCACCCTGCTGTCTGCTTTTATAAATGCAATTTTATGAGCGCACAGCCATACCCCTTCATTTACATACAGTCTGTGTACACTCGGTTGGCAGAGCTCAGCTGCTACAAGAGACTAGGTAGTCCTCAAGCTTAAAATATTTACTGCCTGCCCTTTACAGCAAAATGTGCCAACCTCTCGTCTCTACTGCTTCTTTAGTATTCATCTGATGCAGTCTCATCTCATGTTGGTACTTTGATTTTAATATTTCTGTATGTCTTCTCAATGAGCTTTTAAGTGCACTGAGGGCAGGGCCTATGGTTCGTACCTTCTTGAATCCTATGAAACACCTAGCACAGAATAAGTTATCAATAAACATTAGCTTATTGTTTGTTTCTTTTTTTGAAAGAGCACAATTTACCCTACATTCTCCATAACATGTTCCTAGTAACGAAAAAGAGGAGTAAAAGATGTCATGCTATATTCAAACCATTTCAGTCTAGTGACTTGGAATTGGAAGTGGGCATGCCTTATTTACATCTGTCCATTTCAAATTTTTTTCTGAAAGTAAAAGAAACCTCAAAAGGGAGAACCATGTATTTCTTTCTAGTAGCCAGGAAAATATTATCCCACCTACACACAAGTTACACAACCTTAAGCACTTTCCTCATCTACTGTACACTCGTTCCAACTGCCCTATAGCAGTTGCAAGGAAAGCATGCTACCCAAGAGCTCTGCATGGGGCAAACAGAATACAGACTGGCCAAAATCGATTAATACAGGTCTCTGATAGCTGTTGCACCTATCACTTTATGACCCCTCAGCTACGAGCATCTGGAGAGGCCTGGCTGAGACCTGGCGTCCCAGTCAGGGCGGCTCTGCAACAGCCTGTTGTTTTAATCTTAGAGACTGCCTATACAAATATAACCTCCCCCTCATCAGACTGGAAAAGACCAGAAGTTCTTCACAAGCCCACATCATCTATTCTGGAGACCTCTCCAGCTAACATTTGTCAGTGCAAATTAAAATCCTAAGCTAAAAGTGATGGAAGATGCCTCTTTTGCAAAGCCAATGAGGAAATCCTCCTCATTATTAGCAGCTTTTATACACTCAGGTGGGGTTAAATCAGCCACTCAAAATGCATATTTAGTTTATTCAGTGCCAAGAAGTGGAGCCTGATGCATACGTGGTTGACACAAGCTTATCTGCATTTTCATTGATCCAAGTGGTTGTATGTGCTTGGCTAAATTATTAATTTGTGTAAATCCACCCAAAAGCTACAATTTGTTCTACCCACGAATGCAAACACCTGCAAAAGGGAAAGGAGACATTCTCAGAGCTCTCCTGCAACGGGTTTCCAGCTTCTTTGCTTTCATTCATCCTGACTCATTGTTGACTTACTATTTCTGAATAAATGTGAATGTTGCCTTGGGGTTAGATGTGATGCAATCTTCCCCTGGTCTGTCCCTGGTTGGTGGCCCAAGCAGAAAGATTCTGATTTTTTTCTTTCGATTGTGAAATGCAGCAGCAGATATGTTTGAATCTATAGAAAGGAGCCTTTTATGATGCTAACAATTTTCTGCAGTTATAATTTTTATGGTGTCTACTGGTTGAGAGATGATGGGACTTATTCACAGAATTTACACTCTAGTGGTTTGATAAATATATAACAGGTTGAAAAGGAGTTTCCTGGAAACATAAACGTTATTCATCAGGCCTTTAGTTTCTCTTACATTTGCTTTCGGCTGAGCTGTATTGTGAGGTTTTTGTTTGTTCAGTTATATATTTATTTATTCCTTTATTTGGTTTGCGCTCTAGATCCTTTCCCTAACCTGTTACAAATAAGAACAGCATTTAAGCGAGTCTAAATATGGCATAGGGGGAAATGTGTATATCCTTTTCTTTACATTATTTTTTGTTCGCGTCCTGGGGGTTATGGAGCACAAAAGGCGTTGAAGTGTTATTTTATAGCATGTTTAATGCTTATCGGTAATTTTTTCCCCTCTGCCCTTCTGCCTCAGACAATTAATTTTCTTGAACGGCTCACACACTAGAAGAACATTAAGGAGCAAAAATAATGTTAGTTCTAGTGAATAGAATCTTGGAAGAAAAGCCATGCAATTATTCAAAGACCTAATCTTATCTCTTGTTTCATTTTTATATCACAAGTCTACATTTAAAAGTATTAGATATACTGTCCTGCTGCCCCGCACCTTCAAACCCCAGTAAATAAATGCTGCTAAGTGCCACCAGGAGTGAAAGAGCTTGTAATGAGAAGTGTGAGCAGATATGTGCTCCATTCATCATTCTGTTCACTCCAATATTGAGGCTCTCGTTATCAGCAGGATTCGCGGCGGTGTCATCGCCACTGGCATAAATCTTCTGTCAGTGGGGGTCGGACTGATGCCCTATTAAAACTCTGCTTTCACCTAATCACACAATGACCTTTCAATGTCTTTAATTAACCCCTGACCTGAACCATGCCAACGTCTTGTTGGTAGGTAAATCTATGGCATGACATTTGCTTATGACACCACATTCGTCTTGGTTTAATCATCATACCTTCCAGGTTATGGCTTGAGTGAAATACAGTTGGGATCCCTGCTAATAGTTGGATTAATTTTTAAAAGGTTAGAACATAATATTTTCCTCTGAGCTCCCAGTGATATCTTTGCAGACATTTCCCCTAGGGAGTTGAGGTCCCCCATTAAAGCAAATTCATGGGGAGCTGACAAATGCTTAATTTGTACAGAATTTTTAACTAAGTTAATTGCAATTTTTTGGACGTGGATAGAGGTAGCACATTATTGTGGGTGCAATTAACAGTGCTGGATTATGCGTGTGATTGTGGCTGAAAGGGAAAGTTTAGGGTTGTGTATGTCACTAGAAGAAAAGCCAGCAGATGTAACATAGGACTGCGTAACACAGTGAACCTTAACTGCAGATGATAATTGGGGTTAATAGTACAAATTGAAGAATGATTTTTCATGAGTTATAACAAATGTACACCACTATTACAAAGTGTTAACAATAGGGTGATATGTGGGGAAAAACACACTGAATGAAAACTATGGACTATAGTTAACAGTAATATTCTAATATTCTTTCATCAGCTGTAACAAAGGTATCAAACAATACTAAAGGTCAATGATGAAGGGGTATGAGGGGTATGAGGTTTTTCTTTTTGGAATAATGAAAATGTTCTAAAATTGATTGTGATGATTAATGCACAACTCTGAATATACAGCAAGCCATAGATCGTATACCAAAGATGGTTGTATGG
This sequence comes from Tamandua tetradactyla, assembly GCF_023851605.1. Lineage (NCBI taxonomy): Eukaryota > Metazoa > Chordata > Mammalia > Pilosa > Myrmecophagidae > Tamandua > Tamandua tetradactyla. The sequence goes on along the minus strand of NC_135329.1, from coordinate 94,508,221 downwards.
TGTGTAAATATATCTCAATAAAACTGCTTAAAAAAAAAGGTAAATTCAGGTGAGCCTTCAGTGTCACCCATAATATCATCTTTTCTCCCCAGAGTGATTCCTTTTGAATGACCTGGAGATTTAGAAGCATTTGTGATCCTACAGATGATATGAAGACAAAGCTTTAAAATATGATGAATCCTCACTCGTCCAAAACAAGAGAATGCAGCAGTGGTATGGATTTACAGAGGGGTAGGGGGAGGAAGGGAGGGAGGGAAGAAAAGAAACAGGAGGGGAGGGTTGAGAGGGAAAGAAGAAAGAAAAAAAAAGAGAGGGAAGGAGGGAGGGGAGGAAAGATTTTGTCTGATTCTGGGAATAAGCTTTTCTATCTGGAATGTGTGTGTCTCAGGTCCTGAAAGTTCTTTGGAGAATAAAATCTCATTCACATGACAAAGAGGAGCACTGATAATGAATTCCCATCTGAATTAGTAACTATTACAAAGGTAAAATATTTATCCAAAGATGCAGTTTTCTTACATCCAAGTGTAGTTATAAATTAAGATTGAAGTGGTTACTAATTCATTTAAATTGAGCAGAGTGTTTAAAATGGCAAGTTGCGATTGACCTATAAATCCTAAATATTGTGTGAATAAAATAACAGCTTTGAGCTATTGAAGATTTATCCAGTTTTATACTCATTCAGAAGCCCCACACAGCTTAGACTAGATCAACTCTTTGGTCTTTTTCAGCTGTAAAGTCTTTGATTCAGTGTCTCAATATTATAAATTCTTGTTTTATTAAGTCTGAATTCAAAGGTTTTCCTGCCTCTAAAATACAATTTAAAAATTATCCTGTAAGACTTTAGGAGCTGGAAAGTTTTCAAGTGTCAACTTTGCCTTTGCCCTCTTCCCTGCCTCTTCTTACAACCTGAGCCTTTGTTGACTCACCAGTAAAGTCAGGATAATAATACCTACAGTTGAATGACTTTGAAGATTAATGTACACAGAGCACCTGGAGCAGTGGTTGGGTGTAGCAGGGCTCAATTCATGGTGGACGCCAGTGGTTCTGGGGGTAGCTGCAGCATTTGCCTATTGATATCATTTCTTTGGTCAATGTATTAGCCTAAGCTAATCTCTTTTCTTCTAAAATTTCACCATGTTATGGTTCAGAACTTTGGTGTCATTCCTGGATTCAAACACCTGCTACCAACTTACTGATTTTATGATCTTGAGCAATTAATTTACTTAAGCTTCCAGGGCCACAATTTTCCCATGTCAAAAATGGGAAAAATAATGGTACCCAATTAATGGGCCTATTAATGGAGGTGATGTTGTAAGAAACTGTGACTGATTTTGCTCAACCTTCCAATGTCAGCACCTAGCTCAGTACCTGGCATATAGTAAATAATAAATATTAACTAAGATTTAACTATTATAAATAATCAATCTATTATTTAATTATGAGTTAGTAATGGATATATACTATTACTCTTGTCATCATCACCAGTAAAGTTGTTCTCTTTTTGTCTCTCATCTTTCTTGGTTTAGCATGGCAGTTACATATTTTGACAAAAGCGGGTTTTAGTTGTGTCCTAGGCTGAAGGAGGAAGTCAAAATAAAAATATACAGAGTGATGACCATTAATGATATCATCTATTCTGCTGAATTATTCATTTATTTAAGAAGCATTTATTGAGCAGATGTTATGTGTCAGGCTCTGGGGATACAGTGGGAAACTAGAAGGCACACAATTCCTGCTCTCATGGAGCAAAGAGTTTATGAAAGGAATTTCAGTGTTGCTCAAATAATGACACTAACAAATGAACAATTGTAAAACTGTGCCAAGGACCGTGGAGAAGGGACACACAGCTGTTGAAGAGCCTTTGACACAGAGAGGTGAGCTGAAGTTTAAGGAAGAATAGAAAGGGATGGAGAGGCCAGGCTACACAGGGGTTCATAAGCTGCATCATGAAATTTTGTTTTTATCCTTCATTTATTGGAAAGTAGGGGATAGTGTCATGACCCCATTTGTGTTTCCAAAAATTTACCTTGACAATTGTGTGGCAGGTGAACAAGAAAAAGACAGGGAGAGAGGGAGATACGTTAAATATTAGTGGTTTATACTTTAGAAAATCCCAAATCTTGGTGGTGATGCTCTCTTTGAATCTCAGAAAAAAGTTAGGCTGAGTTCCTCTTCACTGGTATCAAAATGTAGAGGAAGTAGCACCACCAAAATATGTAAACCTTTCTTTGTATATTTAGTGTTGGCCTCTGAATTTTCTATCTCCTTCTGCTACTTTGTGCTGCAACCAGAGGAAAACAAGGCTGTCCTTGTTTACTGCATTTTATTATAAGCAATCACATGCCCTCTAATTGGAGAGATGCATGCCAAGCCAATGACCTAGTCTTATAAATTTCACTGGTTATTATATACTGATAAGGTAGGCCACAGTGCAATAAGAGTTATAAAAGGCATCTCCAAATTGTAGGTGCCACAAGGACAAAAGAAAGAAAACTTCTATATAGAGAGCTCTCATATCAGCCAGCCTCTGAAATAAGTAAGATGGCTAGTGTATTCATACTTCATCCTGCAAGTATTTATCTAGCTCTTATATGCCAGGCACTCTCATGAGTATCAAATGGTGTACAAGCCCAGTCTTGAGAGGAATAGCTGCTATGTCATGTGACTTGAAGGGAAGGGCTAGTATTTATGCATCTACTGTGTGTTTTATATAGGTTATCTGAGTTGGTCATCAGGACAATCCATGAAATAGAAATTATGTTCTTCACTTTAGGACAGTTAGGATTTGAATCTATTTCTAATAACCACAAAGTCCTTGACCTTCCATTACACCAAGAAGGAGCTCCTTTTCAGGTATGACTCCCTAAGGAAGACCTAAAATTCTGAGATTAGTAAGTCATTCTTCTTTGATAAGGTTTACCCTCTCTCCAGTGCCCAATTTCTAAACCACAGCAGGGTTTCTCAACCTCAATACTATCAGCGCCTCTATTTGGACTATATAATTCTTCATTGTAGGTGGCTGTCCTGTGCATTATAGGATGTTCAGCAGCATTCCTGGTCTCTATCTCTTAGATGCCAGTACTGTCTCCCTCCCCCCAAGTTGTGACAACCAATAATGTCTCCAGACATTGCCAAGTGTCCTCTGTGGAACACAATCATCCATGGTTGAGAACTACTGGTGTATAATAAAGGCAAGAGGGCAAAGGACCACACCCTGAGGTCCACCAACATTTGAAAGGAAGGTGGTACAGAGGATCTTGTATGAACAACAAGAGAGAAGAGTTTCAGGAAAGAAGTGGTTGGCAATGTCAGTTGTTCCAGAGAGGGTACATAAGATATGGGCAAGAAAAAAAGATCTTTGAATTTGATAATGAGGATGTCCTTGGTGACCCAATGAAGGGCACTTTCAGAGGACTGGTGGGGGCAGGAAACTAGAGGCAGGGAATAAGTAGAATGCTTAGAAGTAGCGCTCGTGAGAGTAAACTCATTCAATAAGCCTGAGAATACTGTACAGGTGATGCTGCTCCAACTTTGGATCCAGGACTCAAGAATCCAGAAGCTTTTATTTTCTGTATCTTGGAGCACTCTTTCTGGGAGCTCTGAATTACTATGTAAGTCCAAATACTGCGCTGCTTTCACAGTCTCAAATGACCCCTGCTTCCGAGGGGACCAAAGATTTGATTGAAACCATCTTGGAGCCTCCAAATCAGCCCATTCACCAGAGGCATACCATTGAGTGAACTCAGTCAAAGCTACTTGGGGCAGAATTGCCCAGCTGAGTCCTGCCTAAATTCCTTCTGCCACAAAATCATGAGCTACTATTAAATGGCAAATTTTAGTATGGTTTGTTATCCAGCAATGTGTACTTGGAACAGACTTCCATGCTAATCCTTGTGCCTCCTCCCAGTCATGAGGCATAAGGAACAGGGATAGACAAAGGCCATGCAGTTTCAATGCTCTGAGAACAACTGCTATACCCAAGTTTTGGGCTATTAGAGTATATTGTTCAAGCACTCAAACTCTGGAGTCTGTAGACCAAAGTCCAATTCTTAACTTCTCTGCTTCCTGTCTGTGTAAAGGGAAGGTAGTTAAAGGTCCTATTCACTGAAGTGATGTTGGGATTGAGTGAGATGCATTTATGTAAAGCCCTTACACAGTGCCTGGCACATAATAAATGTTTGCTAAATGCTCTCTTATTAAAATCAAAGGACAGCAAATCATTGCATTTTTTATAAAATGACCCTAGTTTGCACTAACTTCATTCCTCCCCACTTGGTGAACTAATGGCACCTTCTTCTCTCACCATTTGCTTCCCCTCAACAACAACCATAAGTCCATGCTCTTGGTCTTTTTTGTGGTTTCCAACCCCCAGTTCTCACCGTTTGACCTGCAAACCTTCACACACACACACACACACACACACACACACACACACACACGTTGAGCAAGAGAGTGCCTTGAAACCACAAGTTCTTCTGTGGGAACTGTGAGTATTAAAGGATTGACTTCTGAATGTCTTTTTAGCAATCACAAAAATTTCAGTTCCCCTTGATGTGACTTGTAGGTCACTCTTGCTGGAAATAATTTGGAAAAAACAAAATAGGAGACAGAATTAGATGTTGGGAATAGGAAAGAAAGAATAAAATAGAAGGCAAAGGAGGGGGAGAGATTTTTGCAATGAAGCTTTGGGAACTCCGATGGAAACTGAAAATATGCCCAGGCCTTAGAAGAGGGCACCTGTGTCTTGCTAAGCACTTCTACATTCCTCATGGGCAGAGTGGGACTATCATCCTGGTCACTAAACAGATATTTTAGATACACCAAATTAGCCATGAGGGTAGTCCAAGGGTTTCTCATCTCAAGCATAGACACTACTCTCCATTCCTGGGCCTATAAGGGACCCAGGACCTTGGAGGTGGGAGTTAATGCCGAGTCACAGCACCAAGAAACATTGACCATTTAGTTATAGGACAAGACCCAGGAAGAAAAATGTCTCCTTATGCATATTATCTGAAAAACCGATGTACAAACATCTCACTAAACCTCTCCAGTAGGAAGATCCTGCAAATTTGCTAACGAACAATTGGGTGTTAAGATAAAATTAATTATACGACATCCATTGCAACTAACTGAAATAGGTGAGATGTCAGCAGCAGAGTCATTTAGTGTGCTCTCTTCATTGTTTTACTTCCACAAACATAAAAATACAAGATGAGTGGCAACCTCTGACCCTTACCCCCAATTTTCATATTGTTGATGTTTCTTATCATCCATGGCTTTTCAAAAGAAGGACTGAGGATCAATATTAGTGTGTTTGGAGGTGGAGGGGTAGGGGCAATGCTGGGAAAGAATGGCTTGGCAGAGTGGCGGCTGTTAGCTGGGCACTCCATCAAGGTCCTTCTGATGCCACGGGAACAGGTGGATTCTATGGAAACAAGTCAGTTTGAGGCATTTTGAGTCAAAATACTTACAAGATATCTGCCTTGCTGAGAACTATGACTGTGACCACCAGGCACAGAACCAAGGACCAGCTGGGCTTTGTGTTTGCATAGGTTCCTCTGACATTAAAATGACTCCCCGAATTCAATCCCATTTAGATCTTCTTCCCCACAACCAGGGCCTCCCTTGGGAGCCAGTAGGGAAGGGAAGGAGGAGGGACAAGACCACACATTCATAAAGGGCCTGAAATGTAGAATTTTGACATTTTCTCCAGCTAAAGGTATGTGATCACTATACTTTTGAAGTGTTAAAATATTAACTTATTGAAATGTAAACACTTCATCTACCACATATTTGTACCCATGTTTTGGAATCTCTTCAGTATTTAGTGCCCTTCCATAAGGGAATGGAGAAACAAACTGGGGCACATCCATGCAATGGAATGTTACTCAGCGATAAAAAGAAATGAGCTATTAAGCAACAAAGAAACATGGGAGAACCTTAAATACATATTGTGAAGTCAAAGATGTGAGACTGAAAAGACTGCATAGTGTATGAGTCCAGTTGTATGACATTGTGGAAAAGTCAAAGCTATAGGGACAGTAAAAAAAAAAAAAATCAGTGGCTGCTTCAGGTTGCAGGTAGAATGGGGTAGCCTGGGGGCCTGAGTAGGTGGAGCTCAAGGCATTTTTAGGGTAGTGTAACTATTCTGTGTGATACTGCAGTGGTGGATACAAGACATTACCCATTTGTCAAACCTCAAAGAACTATATAAACAAAGAGTGAACCCTAATGTAAACTAAGGACTTTAGTTAATAACGTATCAACATTGGTCCATCAATTGTAACAAATGTACCACACTAATGCAAGATGTTAACAATGGGGAAACAATGAGTGTGTGTGTGTGTGTGTGTGTGTGTGTGTGTGTTGGTTGGGGGTTGGGCATATGACAACTCTTTACTTTCTGCATAATTTTTCTGCAAACTAATTAGCTCTAAAAATAAAGCTTTTATTATTCAAAGAAATATCAGAAAACAATAAGAACAAAAAAATATGTGGCCTGGATTCTTTCCATCTCTGTGAGGCTTGGAAAACCCAGGAATTACTAAAAACTCTTCTCCCCAAATATTGAAACTTCTCTAATGAAAGGATCGATAGATCCTAAAATGGATGCTAAACTGAAAATGGGAGTGATAAATGAATGTGCAGTAGGTCCACACAAGTCAAGAGAAAGATACTAAAATCTGTTCCACCAAGCTCCACTAGAAGGTAAACCCTTCATGACCTGGGAGTCAATATTTCACCTCTATAGCCCTAATTCATAGAACAGTACCTAGAATACAGTAGGTGCTCAATAAAAGAGCATCAGATGGGTGAGTAAATGAATGAATGAACAACACTGGCCTGGACAGATGATCTTTATGCAATATACGATACTGTCAAATTCAACTGCCTGCAAGGGAATCGTTTGTCTATGGAGTAGGCAAATTTTCCATCTGAAGCTGACTTCAAGTCATTGCTCAGACCAAGTGCCCAGCTAAAGGAACATAAATGATCCTTAATAGCCTACCCAGGAAGGCATAAGTGGAAGGAAGGAATCTGCAGTTGGAAAAGTCAGAGCATATTCCAAAGCCAAAGAGAAATTCCTCTTGGATTGTCAGCTATTTGGGATTACTCTGGCCTGGGTCACAGACCATTGATGTGGCTAATCAAGAATTGACTGCACATGTGGATGTTAAGCAAGCTTGGACTGAAGCAGCACCCCTGTGGCCTGATCACAGCCTCCACTACTTTCCACCACACAGCTACCAGGGCAGGAATGATGGTTCACGTCCAGAGCGCAAGGCTTGGGGGGCAGGAGCCTCCTACTAAACCTACCAATGCCTGGAGTTTCCTCCAGTGCTACAGAAATGTTCCATTGAGTTTCTCATCGAACCAGAAAAAAATTTAGCAGGAGGGAGGACAACAGAGAGAAGGAAAGAATCATGAATTATCAGTTGTGTTTTCTTAGTTATTACAACTCAGAATCGTCTCCCCTTTCACATGTATTGGAAGCAGAGACAACCAGAAGCAAAACTGAAGGGAAAGGAACTCTGCATTGGGAACTTCTACCCTTTGTCCTCTGTCTCTTTATCCTTGGCGCTTGGCTCCCATACTTGGCTCTATCAGCTGCCCAACAGCTTCCCCTGGGAACACTCTACTTTCTCAGCTTCTCCTCTGGCCTCATAACAACAAATTTCCTGTTCACTACCTGGTTTTGCCAGAGGCCTACCCTCAGCTTCCAAAGGTCAAATCTGGGAAAATTTCATAAATTAATTGGTTTTAAATTAATATGTTAATGAGTACTCTTTCTGATGAGAGTTTTCAGGAAACATTATCTATGTGTGGAAGGGGCAGGGGACAAGGTCAGGGAAGGGTGTCAGCTGAAAAGAGAATATTTTGGGCTATGTGAACTGAGGTTCTCAAGACTCCATGTGGCTTCCTATGGCTGATCTGTCTGTGAGAGGTGGGTGAGGACGGGAGTTTGCCACACTGAGGGACAACTCTAGGTAGCCAGTTGAGACTTTTCTACTCCAGTGGGCTCCAAGGGCATTTTAGAGACTTCCCATTTTATCCTGAGAGTACTTCAGCCGTCACAAAAAGAGACAATTTGACCAAGTACACATAGCATTGTCATAAATGCAGAAAAGGGATCCACCATCAATTAGAGATTCTGTGGCCCATTCTGGTGGGGGAGGAACATTGGGTGCCCAGAGACCGAGAATCCCACCCTGCTGTTGAGCTTTCTAAAGGAGTTTTTAGCCTCACCAGCAAGAGAGGCATAATTTATAGGTTAACATTTTCTTTTAATGTGGGTAGCATTTTCCTCATTTATAGTTAATTAGGTTAAGCATGCATGGGGAGCGAGGGAGAAAGGCTTTTAGTGATGCTCTAAATGATTAGTAATTTGAATAAAGTAAAGAACCTCTAAAAGATGGAGTGCTGGCACGTGTTGGACAGACTCTCTGCAGTGCCGGAATCGGCCTCCTCTGGTTTCCCAGATACTGTGGTCATTAAAGCACTAAGATAAAAGGCACAGAATGGACTAAATATCTCAAACAGGCGTTAAGCCATTGCACATGAGATATAAGTGACATCGAAACAAATGGCTGAAGACTGAACATACTGGATTTTTGGTATACTGAGAGCCCCCAGGTTGACCTTTGGCCTGTGTCACACCAATTTGCCCCAGGCCAGGACTGAAATGGAGGTGATGGAGGTGGTGCTGGCGGGCGGCCAAGAAACAGTCTCATTTTCAGCCTTGTTTCCTCATTTATAAAATGGGAATAATAGTGTCCCCCCCTCCCCCCCATGACAGTGTTGTTGTGATACTTAGAGATAATGCATGTATTTTCCCCTAGCCCACAGCAGGCACCTCTGCCTGGTGGATATTGTTATAAGATCAGAAACCCTCCTGTGTTTTAGGCTTTTTCTTGTCTTCCTTCCTTTTAACCAGTTCAGACCTGTTAGGGCTATGGCAGCTATTTTTTTCAACCACAGTAAAACTCCTTATGTATGCAGTTTTTCCTAATGTTAATCCAGTTGAAAGAGTTTCAATAACTGCTTCCTTATCAATATTGTTCAACGACAAACAAAAACATAAGCAACAGAAAGTCTTTGGCACAGTGCGCTGGAGATGTTTATGCTGTTTATTTCCTCTAACTTGTTTGTTTCCATGGCACTGTAGCAGCTTCAGGCACTCCTAGAATATCAATGAACCATCTTACGGCATCTTCCATATTCTCACCAAGGTAGAACTTCTGCACAGAGAGGCAAGTGTGGGGGCCCGAAAAAAAGCCTGGGGAACCTTAGCTTCGTCATCCCTTGTCTGCCTGCCCAAGGCCAATTCCCAGACTCTCTGGTACCTCTGTTTCACCCTCCATGAAATGGGCACGATAGCTGCTCTTACTACCGCCTTCACCGAGCAAGTAAAACAATGTAAATGAAAGCCTTTACAGGTCTCTGTTCCAGAATCAAAGAATTAAATTTCTGGACACAAAGTCCTAGCAGCTTAAAAGAAACCACACATTCCCCTTTGGCTGGCCTTTGAGTGAGTCCCACAACATGTTTTTCTTTATCAGCCTCTTGGTGGGGGAGAGATGAGATTTTGAATGGAAAGAGCTGTGCTTTGGAGCCAGGTAGACAGAGAAGTGAATTTCAGTGCTTCCTTTATGGGCCATGGGAGCTTGGGCAAATGGCTCAGCAGTCTGGTGCCTCAGTCTGTTCCCCTATAAAATGGCCAAAATAGCACAGAGCTCACTCCCAATGCCTGTGTGAGGACAAATAAGGATAAAATGGGCTAGCATGGAGTCGGAGCTGAAGGAGTTTTAGTTCCTTCCCCCCAAATAATCAGTCAGGAACCCCCAAGTGCCCTTATGTGGGTTCCTGAAAGTCCACATTAAAAAAGTTATTTTTCATTATCTCCTCCCCGCCTCCGCTGTCTGACTGCACTTCCCAGCTTCTCCCCATCTTCCCCGGAAGTGGAAGCCTGTACTACGGCAAGACCCAGCGAACAGGGGACCATTTATAAGCGCTGTGCAGACACTGGCAGGGAGGATATTGCTTTCCTAATTCCCAGCCACCCAGTGCCCTTGGGGCCGCTGGCCTGATGAGGTTCTGGTGACTCTTTTTCCCACTGTTTTAATTTCATTCTAATTGAGCGTACGGCTGGAGATGCCTAAACGGACTCTTTTTGTCGTCGTTTGAATTTCCTTGGGGAAGTGCACCCCAAGACCTCTCTCTTTGTGATAACTTATTCTGGCCAGCACGGCCAGGATCTATTTATTACACCTCCAGCCTCCGTCCCCCCACCCCCCCAAGCCCCGGCAGGAGGGGCCCCAGCACAGTTGCTGATGACTAGAAGATTACTCAAGTGTGAACTGTTTCACTGTCTGTCACTTTGCTCATTAGGCAAGTGAGAAAATGTATCTATGGCTCTGTCTCATGGTCCTCATTAGCTTCATGGCACATTTTACTTCTCTTACTTGTTTTAAAGATGAATGCATAAGAAACAGCATTTGGTCGGTGCTCCCCAGTATAATTTTAAGAAGCAAAAGCCTGGATAATCTTATTATCTTCCCAATAATTGCGTTGTTCAGACGATATGGAAAGGGTAATTGCCTCTACCTCATTTCTAGCCAGGGTGTGGGGGTGAAACTGTTATAGTTGTAGTGAGAATTTGCATTGGCATAAGATCATGATTGTTTTTTTTTCAGATCCCCCAATAAGGGCAGCTAAAGAAACCCGTGAGCCTAACACCCGAGAATGTTATTTTAGTTCTTGTTGACACATCAACCCCTCATGGTTACCAAATATATTATTCTAATCTCTAGCTTTGGATTAATATGTAACGGTAAATTTCCACCTGGAGATTTAGCAAAGGGTTAGTTGTTTTTTGTTTTGTTTTTTGGTGGTGGGGGGGTATAATATGGGAGGGATGTGTGGAGGATATATTTAAGACTCTATTTTTCTGGAACATGTTTTTACAGGTATTTATGGTTGTTTATCACCTCTAGATTTATCTACTGAAATCATAAAGCAGAGCTGAGATCACCCAGCATCATTCAAGAGGTTGGCGCTCTGGCTACCCTAACTGATAGAAACGCGCCAGCCTTTTTCTCGTCTGCCGCGCTTGACTTGGGGTGTTTAGGGTCCCTTTTGTGTTCAGCCATATAGAAATGTTGTTCCAAATTCCTTGGCATCTGCGAGGAGCCGCAGCCACGGACCCCCATGGCTGATGACTTGAGTGGAGAGCATCCGTCCCACGGAGCTAAAGGACGAAAAATGCCACGTTCTTTTCTTCACCTAACTTGAAACTTGTACCACACACACAGGGTATGAGCTGGCACTGTGGCTTTGCGTCAGTTCCCACACAGGTCTGTGTAATGGAACAAATAGATGAACTCAACTGGGAAATATGCGAAATATGTTTCTGTTTACTTGCATTGTCAGACCTAGAATCCTGAAATCTAAGTAGTGTAGAGAAAGAAGACTTCTTCTATTTTTTTTTTTTAAAGCTTGATTCTTTTAGTAACAATGCCAGCTAAAATATCTGAACTTCATCTGCCTTAACCATTTTCTTCATTCAGAGAAATGAGAATGCACATAACCCATTCAAGGGAAATATAATGCATTATTATAATATGACTCGACCTAAGTAGCTAATCACTTTTTATTAACACTTTTTGGCCCAGGGAGTTGGGATTTCTCCAAGCTGACTGTCAGGGCAGGGATTCTGGGAATCTATATTAGTAATTAGCATTACAAGCTCCGACTCCTGGGGTGATTCAAATTAATACAAAATAAAAGTGCAAATTTCCAAATAGCTTTCAAAGCCATATCTATTATGAAATTTATGTTATTAAAGCCCTTTCCAGCCGGTCTGACAGGACTCCAAAGCAGAGGGTTTCCTTAAATATCTGCACAACTCAGCTCAGACTCTTTAAAATTGAATCAAAGAGCACACAATGAAAGATCAAAAGAACTTTCTGTACAATTGAGTTACGCCTTGGCAGTAAAGTTTTCCACCAAACCAAATCCCTACAAAGCAATATTAGTTTCATGGTCACAGTCGCTTTTGGACTCTCCTTGATACATTTGGCAGCTATCTCGAGAGCATCCAAAGAACCGCTGGCAACATCAATCACTCATTTCATAAGCAGGCGCTAAGAGCCGACAGGAGGGCGCTTGGCACTTCACCATCTCTCCACCATGGATCCCCTCCCCAGCGGTGGGGTGGGGGGATGGGGGGGTGGGAGAATACCCGTCCTGCATAGAGACATTACGGACTCCTTGTCTCCGAATGAGGTTCTACTAATGTGTAAATAACCTGCTTTCTCTAACCATGTCTTTAGCAGACTAAGTGGTTAATTGTTATTGATCAGCTCTGCCCACTGTTCCAATATCAGTCATTATTGAAAATAATCTCAGTATCCTTCATTAAGCATGCATCTGTTTCCATGGGAATGCTTCTTAAACACGCAGAGCTGCCTGAGCGTTATTGGTTTCACTGGTGCTGCGGCACGGAGGGCTCTGGTTGCCCAATCTGTCATAGTTAATCAACACTCATCTCTTAACACTGGCTGCAGTTATCAATGAGGTAAGGATTAATATTCTGGGCGAAGCAGATGATAAATCATTTGTATATAATTAGTGTACAGCAAGGTTACAGCTGACATGAATTTTTATCTTAATTATGAGAGAAATTTGTTCCATTAATTTAATTTAGTTTGCATGAGTGGCTAGACACCTAACAAAGTTAATCTTACACCTGTCATTACAACACTAAAGAGAGAGCCTCGGGTTGAGGCGCTGGTCTCGGGTCCTCCAGCAGATGAGGATAATGTTGTTCAGCCTGATGTGGAAATAGATGATCACAGACAAAAGATGTAAAGTCGGCTCTGTCTAAGGTTGTCCCAGGGGGTTAGGGGAGAATATTGAAATGGCTCAACCCAGGTTGCTGTGCTCCGGATGCAATAGGCCCCTTTCAAAATGACCTCCCATCTGCCTTATAAACCAGGTGGAAGACGCTGGACACAGGAGGAAATTTCTTCTTTCTTAAATGCAGATGTGTTAACGTCAGAGCCTTGGGCTAAATAAAGCTTTGCCTTATGACGAACCACTGCATTTGTATCAAATGCCATGAATTAAGAAACGTGTGCTGTCTCTTCTAAGTGCTTCCTGTATACTTTATAATTGAATGGAATAATTCATACAACTCGATCTACCATACAAATGGTAATTATGCAGGCATCTCGCGAAGGCTTCGGAGTACTGCATGAACTAAGCCCTGTATTAATTATCCACGTAATTGCTAAGCCTGATCAATCATATATGATTGATCGATTAGGTGGGACTGTTTATGCAACAGAATACGATGTTCTTTATTTATTTGAGCAATGATCAGCTATACATTCAAGGTTTGAAAAAAAAAAAGATTTACTGACCTGGCTTATTTCAGTTGGTTTCCTTATAAACTCATCTTTGTGATAATTATTTGGCCTTGGATGTCTGACCGAGTAGGGGAGAAATCGTTGAAAGGAAAAAGGGCAGAAAGTCACAAAGTCACGATCCAAAATCGCTGTATACAGAGAGACGGAGGAATGGCTCCAGTAATGCTGAAACGGAACTAAAAATGGCATCGTGGAAGAGCCCATTTCTGCAAGCGCATATTTGTAATATAAGCCCCAGCTTCCAAGTGATGATAGGACCCTGCCTTTAGGAAAACCAAAATAAGCCCGCGATGGAAACACTAATTGCACGGTTAACTCAGATTAATGTATTGTACTATTAGTCCACAATTATCACTTGGAGATGGGGTCAAGAAGTGGAGAGTTGGTTATTCACAAGAAATGACTGATTTAAAAACAAAGAGCTCTAATGGAATTCAATAGCGCTTTTCAGTCATTCGCTTGGCATCTCTATTACCTGAGATGATTCACAGTCCATTATGGGAGCTTCCATGCTAATAGAATGTCTATCTTCTGTAATACAGACACATCAGAGCACTAACTGGGAATCTGTCACAATGAATTTCATCTAGATTTCACTTCATCTCTTCATGGACTGTAAAATTTGCTCTTGTACAATGCCTAAATTTACTGTGGGTAATTGAGAGAGATCTATAGATGCAGCAGCACCCGGTAAAAAGCATCTTTTCCAAAGATCTATTGTAAATTGTGCAGCTTTGCTTCAGCTGGGGAAAGATTATGGTGAGCTGAATCTCGCCTTTACTAATGAGATGTTTTGGTGATTTTAGAAGAGGGTGGGGGGGTGGCATGGAAAAAAGAACACAAGGGAAGAACCTATCTTTCATTCTGAGGAAAGCTTTGCAAGAGGGACAAAAATAAGTTTGGACACAGGCTTCATTACCTTCCACAGGAAGTATAAATCAGGACCACAATAGACATCATATTTCTGAATCTGCCTGCATTTACTTGGCAGAAAAAGAATGTCTCATGCACAACCCAGCCTTCCAGTGGCTTACATTTGCCTCTTCTTGCAGCTGCAGGTAGAACAAATTCCATCTCTCATTTGCTAAACCTTCTGTTTCACAGATTGTTAATCCTAACTAAAATATTTGGTATTAACTATCTGCATGAATTGTTGATAAAGAATTAAGATAACATTTGAGCTATTAAATATAATGTGTGCCCATATTTTTTCAATGGATACTTGGGTTACTGCTCATAAAGTATATACACTAACCCTTTTTTTTTTTTTTTAATTCCAAACCGTTTCCCTTTCTTTATTTTACTTATTCCCATCAAAAGCTAAACAGAATCACTGGGTGCCCTTAACAATCATAGGGTTTAATATTTGTTAGCCAATTAGAATTGTGATATATTCTATAGCTTTTTTCCTAAGCCAGGAACTGAATAATAGCATCATGCTTCACTGGCAGTGAAGTGAGCTGAGCCTTTACATTAGGAGAAAATCAGAATGGTATGACTGCAGTTCATTACTGAAATAGGTAACTGATGAACTGAAAAGACAAAGGGCATTGTTAAATGAAATGTCATTATTAGAGGTGCTCATGTTTAACAAATGTACTGTAAGTTAATTCAGTACTGTTTTCTATAAAGTTCTCCACCGAATGTTCACTGCCCACTTTTACTGTCTCTGCATACCTAACATTTCCTTAAAAAAATGTCTTAAAGGAAACAATATCTACCCCAATTATGGGGAGTGAATTAAACCAAGGTCAGCACCATCTTCAGAGCTCAGATGTTGGTGTTGCTTTCACTGAAGTCCCTGACCGGATGCAATTGTGTTTGTTTTCTTTGATTTACATGCAGTATGCTAAGATGTTAATAATGCTAGGAGGTATATATGTATGTATTTATATTACACAATCATTTTGCAGAAGGCTTGAGGAAAAAAAAATGTTTTCTGCTTGAAGGGAAAAAAAGCAATGAAAGCCCTTTGGCATCTGTGCAAAACTGTTTGCTTGGTTCTGGAGGTGATAAAAATAATTTATGAAGCTCCACATTTTTAGCAAGAGGAAATGACTTCAGCTTTTGGCAATCTGATGCAGTTCGTGAAGCCTCTCTCCACTACTTTTATGGATTTCCTTGAGCTACATATTCTGTGACCTGTATTGCAGATTTATTGGCAGATACATAAGCCACATTAAGTAATATAAAATGCAGTGAATGCATCAAACGACTCTGCAGGATCTGAGTGACAGCACGCAAGGGGCAGCCCCTTCAGGGAAGGCACTCCAAACCAGATACCAGTTTATGCATTTTCAACCAGCCTCTGGATTCGTATTTTAAATAAGATATTATTTCAAAACAAAAGAGTTTCCTGCCGAACCCACAATATATTGGATGGCGGGAAGAAGGTGCATGGCCAACTTCGAAATCTAATTTAACTCTCAGGATTTTGAGTGTGAACACTCTTTGCTGCTAGTTTTGGGGGGAAGCATGACTTCTCAGTAGGAGAAAGTACCCCCTGCCCCCAGCATATTGTGTTTGGTTCTAAGCAAGAAAATCAAGTAGCATTTTGAGGAGGGAGATGCAGACTGACCAGTGATGAAATGTATCCACTAGTGGCATGCCCTAAGTACTTACAAAAGAGCTGGAAGGATTTTTTAAACACCTGTATTCTATCCCTAATCCCATGAAAGGCAAGGGCCCAGTGGGGCAAAGTGGAAAAAGGACCAGTTGGACAGTCTCTTCTGGGCCAGCTGGATATTCTTGGTCAACTCACATCTCTCTGGAGCTCACAATGGAACCCCTGGTGTCCTTCCAGCACAAAAATCCCTTGTTTCTTTAAACAATGAGATCCAAATGATCAATGTATGAGAAATGAGATCACAGAATGCAGCAACACCTTGACGAGCACTGAATTACTTGGGAAGCTGCAGTCCCTGGCATAAACCCAAGCAGGAAAAGGATGGGCCCATGGTTTCATGGGGGACTTCTAATTTCACGTTCCTGTGACTGTGTCATCTTACTGTTACCTACTCCCTTTTAAAGACAGACTTGTGAGACTCAGATAAAGGTATTCTCACCCCCACCCCCCCCATTCATCTAGAAAACCTTCCAGTACACCACCCTACAATGACCTCTCCATTCTCTGAAAACTGACTGCTCTTTGCACCTCTAATACTGCCCCTTGGAACCTATTAAGCAGAATGGAAAAAGAAAGGTTCCAGCGTCAGATGACCAGAGTTGAAGTCTTGGTTCTGCCATTACTCCCTGTGTAACCTCCTAACTTCCCTGTTTCTCTTTCCTCTTCTGTAAGGTAGAGTTGGTAATCATAGTATTTACTTGATAAAGTACTGATTATTACATTTGTAAGATCAAATTTCCCAAGCATTCAGCACAAAGCATGACACAGAATAAAATTCTCAATAGATATTAGCTACTATTATTAATATTGACACTGTTATTATTACTGCTTCTTGCATATCCGTTTGATCTTTTCTTAACAAGAGTGTTTATTAAAGCCAGAGGCACAGCAGTACATGCCATATGTATTTCCTACAGTGCTGGGCTCACATTATGTTTACAGAAAGTAAGTACCGCTGGGTAAGTTCTGTTGAGGTGAAGGAAGGACGATAAAGCATTGTAGTAAAGGAATAAAAATATCTGTCCTCCCCTTGCATGGAGAGCAGTTCTAATAATGGCTATCATTATTAAACACCCCTGTCATGCCAGGTACTTTACATAAGTGATTCTAATTAGCATCCTGCAAGCTACATATTATTACACCTGTTTGAAGGGAGCGAAAATTGAGGTTCAGGCAAAGGTAAGAGACATGCACAATGTTATTTTGGACTGGGAAAGCTTCATCCATGCTCTTCCCCTCCTGATATATTTTTCTTGATTTTATTTGTCACATCACTGTCTACCTAAAGTATTCATCAAAGTGAAAGAATGGGATCCAAACCCAGGCCCGCCAGTCACCAGTGTCCATTTCTGTCATAAAGCCCTTCTGTCCCATGCAGACGCTCAACCCCTGAACGTGCTACCGAGCTGCCTCCTGCTGGTGAGCTGTGAGAAGAACTCAGCCGCCAAGGAACCACGGAAAGCTTCAATGCCGAATCACACGGAGCCAGACGCATTGCAACTAATGCAAAAACTGAGTCAGTCTTATAACAGGCACGGTAGGAAAGGAAGTGCAGATCGAGCCACAGCAATTACCATCACTAGGGTTCTCTTTGAACCAAAACGATGATAATTTAAATATAGATTCAAATAATTAAGGCAATGAGTATGAGTATTAAATAACAGTCTTATGATGCCTTATTGCTTGGAAACAAAGCCACGCCTTAAACTTACGAAGCCCCTCCTCCTTCCAGAAGACTCATCAGCATTAGGGGAGGGGCTGTAAAATGGGGGAATTCACATTGTGAATCCGGGAACACGGCCTGAGAAGAAAGACTAGGTTAGAAGGCGCAGCCAGGAGTAGTGGTAAAATCCCACTCGGACGTGCCAGTACAGGCTGCAGCTTAGACTGGGGCCAGCAGAGAAGTGTGTGGTTCACGCAGGAAACCTCGGGGACTATCCTGCCAGGAAAAGTCTGGTGTCCGAATGTTTTGCCTGATGAGAATATCGGGTCTTTCCAAGCAGCCGGGTCCAGATCTGAATGTTGTCGCACCTCCAGCAATGTCCCATCCCAGACCTGGTTATTCTTACCGTTTCCTCAAATGCCAGGTAGAAATCCTGGGACCGTAAGACAAGACAGAGGTCTCCTGAAGACACCTGCCATGGGTATATGTGTTCTCCAAGTACTTCCCAGCAACCGAGTCCAGCCCTCTGCTAGCTAATTTAATAAGAGAATTGGGGGCAACCCCCCCCCAACTATTATCTCTAATAATTCAAAACTAAAATTAGGCAGTTGCCTGAAAAATTCAGGTAACCGAAACAAAAGCGAGGGGGACTTTGTTTATTTAAATTATGAGGATGATTGCCTCAATTCTCCAATTCCCCTCACTGGGGTAGACTTGGCTTGAGGTATCCATGGTGACTCATCTAATAAGTAAACTGCGTTTGCTCCGCCACTAGCAGAAAGGAGAGGCAAAGTTCTTGAAATATCTCTCATGGCTGCCTTCCAGAGCAAGGGATTTCATTATATCCTGAAGACATGAGGCAGTTCAAAGAGATTTGAAACATGGAATGAGAAGGTGGAGGAGAAGTTTGGGATTATACACTTGCCTTTTAGTTTTGTTTTTATAGATGAGGATCAGACACTAAAGGCAGAGGCTCCAGGGTAAAGCTTTATTCTTCTAGCCCAGGGTTTTGTTTTGGTTTGGGCTATGGTTGATATCTTTCCAGAAAGTTCCCCTGCACGTTCACCCTTATGCACATGGTTTCAAATAAGCATGACAAGGAATCCTTCAAAAAAATACACACATACCTGATTTTATATTCCACGACCGAAATGAAACTTGACGGAACAAATGCATGATGGTACATGTTTAACAAATCCAAACAAACGTGGGACGATAACGGCAATCATCTCCGAAGTGGCATCACAATGTTTCTGTAACAACAAAATAATAATTTGCTTTGCATCCGTCAACTTTTAAAAACCATTTTATGATTACAAGCATGTAAGCCATTCTAATTATTACTAAATAATTAATCACTTCCTTTGCAATCATTTATTAATTAGCTGTCATAACACTGTTGTGAGTTAGGTGGAAGTCACGGATTCAATATTCAGTTATTAACACCTAATTAAAATAGTCATTGTTTTCCATGTGCTGTTTTTAGCTTTGCCTCCAAACCTAGTTTATGACAAGAATTCCTCTAACAAGGGACATTGTCCCCCATTTGCTTAACTATGGCGCCATCTGTTGCTGGGAAGTGGAAAATGCCCTTCTTGCTTTTTCGCCCAAACAAAAGCTTAATCTTCTCAGTTTTTAATCTTGGACTGAGAAAGTTTGGTCAGTATATTTCTTGATTTTATTTGTCCTGCCATTGTCTACATAAAGTATTATGCTGACTAGTTTCAATGTCATCATCTAGGGGGTATACACAGTTAGTCCAGTAAAGAAACTGTAGTGAGATATACCAACAACTCCAACCTAGAACTATGAGGGAGGGAATTAGCTGACTAATTTGGTTTTTATTTCCTTTCTTCTGCAGTTTCTCAACTCATTCTGGTTATTTTCTATTTACGATTTAGTGTTCTAAGTGAAGAAAAATTTAAATCACCAACACAAATTTTATCATTTGTCTTTATACTGCACGATGTCAGTTTTAAATGCAAATATAAGAGCATGTCACTGGTATGCAGAATAAGTGAGATTAGTTAATTTGTTATTTTGCAGCTTGTACACATATATGTATTTTGTTCTTACCAGAACAGTAAAAAATGGTGCACAAAACACGCTCAACTCTTTTTATTTCACTTGGTACATTCACATTCTACCAACACTCTCTCCCTTTGTCTTACGGATGCAGAAGGAAGCACTGACAGTAAAAGCCACTGTAAGTTGCCCCACCTTTCCCTTTCCTCCTGTGCCATTGTGACTGGCTAATTCTGGCTAATACAGGAAGCAACACGACAATGTTCCCTAGCCATTTACGTTTCTTAGAAGGCCATGCCTTCTTTCTGTGTTTAAAGCAAGCTCTGGTTCAAATGTAAAGTTGGTCACGGAGGTGGCATGCATGCCTTGTAGGGTGCACTGTGAGTCTTGATGGACTGGAATTCTGTGCCCATGAGGAACTCCCTGTAAATAAGTGGGGCAGCAAGTTACGGCAGACGTGCCTCCTGCACTTATCTCCTCTACTTGGTCCATGTTCCATTGGACTGCCCTTATGAACACAAGCTCAAAGGTAAAACTATCAAGAATTTCAAGACAGTGAGAGCAGAGCAGTAAACCAAGCATGTGAGACCCTGTGGACAGATGGCACAGGTCAGGCACCCTCAAAGCTGGCCCAGGGACGATGGACAAAAGAAGAATTTTGAACCGAGGCGATTTGAATCCAGAGCCCATGCTCTTAATCACCATGTTCTACTGCCCCTTAGACTCTGCCCAGAAGCACCTTCAAAAAGTTCTGCTTCATGTGTCTGTTGCTCATAGAATTAAAGATGTGGTAGCTGGAGGCTTTAGAAGTCCAACTCCCTCATTTCCCAGTCAAGAGACAAGAAACCCAAAAAGCCAAAGGACAGCCCTTGTCTCCTGAACCCAAATTGTCAAAATCAAATGCAATATCTCATTCCCCTTCCCATCTCTTTTCCAACCTCCCCTTCCTTTGGTGATGGGCTTCTCTCTTCTGATGCCATGGCCTCTGCTTCAGTCCCCGTGGTCCCTGTGAGCTGGACTCCCACCACAGAAAAGCACAAAACTCAGTCTGGCAAAGCTGCATTCTCTGCTGTGGGGAAGGACATCCCCTCTTCCTCTGGGATCTTGAAATGCGAGGACCATGACATCTTGGAGCATCCAGAGGCCACCTTGTCGACAGGTAGAGAGAGACTGTCTGAGAATGAGGCCAGTATGGAGAGAAGCAGAGCTAAGAAGTGAGGGAGAGACAAAGCTCATCTTTTGAGCACCGGGATCCACACAGGCCTTAGTGACACGAATGAGCTGATCAACTCCTTGTCACTGTTAGGTTCATGTGTCAGCTTGGCCAGGTGGTGGTGGTGCCCCCTTGTCTGGTCAGGCAAGTGCTGGCCTGTCTGTTGCTATGAGGACATTTCATGGACTTAAATCATGACCATGTTGGTGGCATCCACATGATGCAGAAGAGAGTCTTCTGCAATGAGTGATGCTTAGTCTAATCACCAGAAGGCTTTTAAGGAGGATTCAGAAGAGACAGTCACTCTTTCTGCTTCAGCCAGCCAGCCTCTCCTGAGAGTTCATCAAAGGCCTTCATTGGAGCTGCCAGCTTGTGGCCTGCCCTACAGACTTTGGACTCTACATCCCTATGGTTCTATTAGACATTTATACAAATTTTTTATTTACAGATATGTCCTGCTGATTCTGTTTCTCCAGAAAACGCTAGCTAATACACTCCCCTTTTCTCTTAAGCAAATGTGAATTGGGTTTCTGTTACTTAACAATAAGGAATTCTGATTAACTTAAGCGGAGCCCTGAATTTGAAAGTCATCAGATAAACATGGTGATTGAAACCACAGGACGGGGTGCAGTGAAAAGAGGTCAAGGAGAAAGCGCTAGGGAAGTTCATTTAAGGAGAGAGAAGGCAGAGAAACTAGCCAAGGAGATGAAGGGAGCAATCATGGGTTTCCAGGAGATCCAGGACAGCAGTAAGTGTCCACCAGACAGGATCAGGAAACATGGGGCTGTCAGCAAAGCCAGGGGTTACAGAAAGTTTAACCAGGATGAGGATTGAAAAGTGACTTAGAAATGAGATCAGTGAAGACTTGTGCAAGCGGTTTCTTGGGTGGTGAGAAACAAAGCCAGGGCACTTCGGGTTAAAGAGCGAGTGAAATAAATTTGTGGTTAAAACAGTAGGTTGAGTTCAGGTATTGATTGCTACTTCCTCCCGACATGCCACTAAAATGAGAAGAAAATAATGGGAAAAAAAGTTTTAACTACCAAAGGCAATGAGTACAAGAGAGGAGACAAAAGCAAACGAAAAATGTCAACATTTTTCTGGAAGTAGAAAAACAGATGGAGGACTGATAACTGGCTAGAAAAGAGGAGGAGGCAGAGCCCTCAGAGCCCAGTGAGGGTAGTGGCAAGGGGTGATCTGCCACCGGGAGCCCCAAAAGCCCAGCACCAAGGTACCTGGGAACTTGGAGGGCAGCAGTGAAGTTCAAGTCTGAAAATGTGGAGATTGTTGGAAACCCTGTATTAGAGCAATTGGGCATGCCACCTCATGTTCTCCCCACCCTCTCCAGTTGGGTCACCAACCCACCGATTCCCGTGAGAAAACAGAGAATTATTCTCTAGAGACCCTGAAAGGACCAGGATTCTGACTCCAGAATACCTGGCAAAGAGAAGGTATGAGACTCTGTGACCGAAACAGAGGGATTCCAGAAATCTACATAATAGTGAGACCCCCTCCTTGTCCGTCAGTTACCAGAAGGTCTATAGTCAGATGTCTGCCCTCCAAGCTAGAAACTGAAAGGAACAGTGCCCCGGAGCAGTTGACTTTGCCAAATATGAGCTGCAAGTTTACCAGAACCCCCTTTCCTGTGCAGCCCTAAGTTAGGGTGAGGTTTGGAGAGCCAGGAGGATGCAGCCTCCATTAGATTTGATGGTCAAGGGTGCCAGGCACCAGGACAGCTCACCCTAGCTCCCACAGCATGCCCTTCAGCCTCTGAGACTTGGGTCAGGACTATGCGCCACTTTGTGCCCAAAGGTTCCCGTTTTCTTGGGTGGCCACTTGCGGGCTCTGAGGTTGAGGCAGAAGATTGTACATGGCAGCCACATGTCCCCTTTCTCAGCCCATGTGGGAAGTTAGGGAGATGAGAGGAGTATTCAAGTCAAAGGCGCCCCTGGAGCGCTCCAAGTATCCCTTGTGTGCTCTGTCCCTGGAGCCTGGGTGCCAGAGTAGCGATGGATTTTCATGCATGGTGGGAGGAGCCATTGGTCAGTCACACTTGCTACAGCAGGAGCTTTGAGGGCTGCATTCTCCAGGCCACCATGGATGTGTCATGAGCCAGGAGGGCAATGGGGAGGCTTGTGGTTGTCCCTCTCTCCATCCTTCCGGAGAAGCCCTTGTAGTCTGAGGTTGCCTGCAAGAAAAGGTGACCAAGGTCTCAGTCCCCTGCAGGACTTTTCTTAGGCAATGAACACATTTCATTGATCTGCATTGGGGGAAGCAGGCTTCCTGCCCTAGTGTGACTTTCGCATGATCAAAGGTCCTTGGGAAGATGGCAGTGCCTCACCCAAGGCATTAGACTACAGGGCGAGGGGACCCCAAAAAACAAGAAGCTGTATGGTGTATTGCTGGGGACAGGAGATGGAAAAAGAGTGAGAAGGAGCTCGTTGCAGTCAGATCTCCCGGTTTGGGGAACTATTCAGTGAAAAGACCCTGCAGGAACCACCTCCCCTCACATGCACAACAGGCACACAACTTACCTTTGGAGTGCTTGATCATTAGCTTTACCAAAGCAGCAGCAATTATGTAAAAGGTTCTTAGCACTGGGTGGGACAAGAAGTGAATGAAACGAGTGGAGAAGATAAATGTGCATTGGTCCTGTCTGAACTGGAGGTGAGAGTTTTACAATCAACCTGAGATACCTGTAAACTGAAAGTGCCTGGAAAGCTACGGGTCTGCTGGGACATCACTGAGGGATGGGAACGGAGATTTGGAGAAGCATTGTTGGATGCAGCGATTGGAGAAAGAGAAAAACTGTTCCTTATTTGTAACCCACTGGGTCAATAAATGAGTAGCAGTCAAGAGCTCCTGGAGGAGGCCAGGAAGATGGCATCAAAAGCCCAGGTGGAGGGATGGGACCTGCCAAAAGGAGGCAGGACTTCTGGGGGTGATGGGAAAGAATGCACCCCAGGAACAAGGGAAAGGACACCGTGGACAGTGACCAGGAAGAGGCTGAAGTGCTGCGTGTGGAAGGGCTTGGACCACCCTAAGCAACTGGGTCCACTGCGACTGAGGTGGGAGCCAAACCTGTGCACATTTTTTTTTTGGCATGGGCAGGCTCTGGGAATGGAACCAGGGTCTCTGGTGAGGCAGGCAAGAATTCTGCCACTGAGCCGCCATTGCACCGCCCACCTGTGTACTTTTTTAAAAGTCAAAAAGTAACTCTGCTGTGTAGCACACACACATTCCCGTGAAAACTGTCCCCCATGGGTTGGATGAGTAGGGAAGCCAGGGGGAGTCTCGTGCTCCCAGCACCACAGGATGAGTGATGGAGAAAAGAGAGGAGTGTGGCCTGTGGGGAGGAGTGCAGCTCCCAGCTCGGGGATGGAAGACAAGGCCACTTTCTACTTTGCCATCAAGGAATGGTGATGCCTTGAGGCATAAGTCTCACATTGGTGGACTGATGGTCACCAATAAGACATGGGACAAATAAAGGGGGTTATCTTTTCCCATGCTGTTACATTTTTTTGTTAGTTGTAAACATTTTTTAAATGGGAGATTTTAATTATTCTTTTATTATACCTTATGTATTAGTTTTCTAGGGCTACTGCAGCAAATCACCACAAATCAGGTGGCTTCAAGCAACAGAAATGTAGCATCTCACAGTTTTGGAGGCCAGAAGACCAAAAGCAAGGGGTCAACAAGTTTGTGCTTTGTCCGCGGCTCCAGGGAGATTGCCTTTCTTGCCTCTTTTAGCTTCCGTTCATCCCAGGTACTCCTTGAGTTGTGACTAGATAATTCCAATCTCTGAGACTGCCTTCTCCTGTTCTCTCTGTGTCTCTTCCATTCCTGTTTCTTATAAAGACACTTGTCATTGGATTTAGGCCACACCTGGGCAATCCAGGATGACTTCATCTTGAGATACTTAACTTAGTTACATCTGCAAAGACCCTTTTTCCAAATAAGGTCACACAGGTATTAGGAGGTAGGCAAACCTTTTGGGAAACCCTTCGGCCCACCACACATGGCTTCCTGTGACATAAATCAGCATTCCCACAACATCAACTGCTTCAGTTATGCAGCTCCATCTCTCTGCTCCCACGACCCCCACCCCCAAGCCACCCAGTCATTCCTTTCTGTTAGCTGCTTTCTGTTTATAGGCTTTTAAGTTGAAAACCCTGCCTCAGACCAATCACTTAATTTCTAGGGCTTTCATTCCCTCATCTGTTTAAAAAATTGTACACATACATGCACACTTATCTGACTGGATTTGAGATTTTTCTTTACATGAGCTTCACTTCTTTATGTTTCAGGTCCTGACTCTTCACCCATAAAATGAGGGGACCATGCTAGCTTATAAAAAGGATTAGCACCAGCACCAATAACACAAGAAATATCTAATTATTTAACAAAAATTCTGGGTTTCCTACTCTATGCCAAGTACTATGTTAAACTCAAGGACATGTCAACCAGAAAAGAATAGTCTCTGCAGTTTCACGAAGTTTAGAGGGGATGAGGGTCACAAATACACTGAATAAATAAATTGTCCTATATTCATACAATGGAAAACTATAGCAATGAAAAATAAAATCTGGGTGCATCTCACAACCACAGTGGTGAGCATCTATAATAAATTCAAGAACAGGAAAACTAGCCCATTGTGATAAAAGTTACTTGGAGGGGGACAGTAGAGACTGGCAGCTTTCTGAGAGATTGGAAATGTTCTATAACTTGATCTTGGTGCTGATTCCAGATTTATATACATATAGAAATTCATCAGGATCAGGCATTTTTCTAGGCATGTTATACCTTAATACAACATTATTTCAATCTGCTAAAGCTGCTGGAATGCAATGTACCAGAAATGGGTTAGCTTTTTCAGTAGGAATTTATTAGGTTACAAATTTACAGTACTAAGGCCAGGAAAATGTCCTTAGTACTTCATGAGGAAGATACCTTCTCTGAAGAAAGGCTGCTAGCATCTGGGGTTCCTCTGTCACATGGGAAAGCACATGGTGATGTCTGCTGTCCTCTCCTGATTCTGGTTTCAATGGTTCTGGGTTTTTTCTTTCTCTTTCCAAAGTTCTCTGTCTTTTTATCCTCTCATAAAGGACTCCAGTGAAGGATTAAGACCCACCTGGAATGGGCTAGGTAATATCTCAATTGAATATTGAGTCCAAATGGTCCCATCCACAAAGGTGTGCCCCCTACAAGAATGGATGAAAAAAACATGGCCTTTTCTGGGGTACATAACAGATTCAAACCAACACAAATGTTAGTAAGTATTCCCACATATTTGCAATCAGTTAGTGCTGTTGAAAAAACCACAGTACTCCACAAGATGACCTGATGAGATCTGGTGGGGGTGGGGTTGGGGGGAGTTGGGTCCAGGTAAGCATCCCCAGGGGAGTCAGAAGAGGTGGCAAAGAGGTTTTATAGGAAGCCTTGAGATGAGAAAAAGCTTGACATCTGGAAGATCTGATAAAACACCACCAAGGCTGGGGCACAGAGAGCAACAAGAGGGAGGAGTGTGAGGCAGGCATGAAGAGGTGGACTGAGGCTGGAGTGAACAGACTCTCGTAGTCCATGTGCAGGATGTTGTGCATGGCTCTGAGACGTATGAGGGGACTTTCAGGAAGGAGGCACATCACCGATTACTTTGAAAAAAGTGACTGTTCAATCCAGATACTTTCTATACTGGCTGAGTTAACAGAGGGATTCTCTGTTACTTTTTTTCCACTTTGCATTCAGGGATTCTATTCACTTAATATAGATCACACCTTCTCTCACTTTTCCTGCTTATAACTATGCACAATAAGCATATAACTATGAGTGTCCATGGTGTCTCTGATATACACACAGAGTAATGAAGGTAAGCCTCGACCAGATATGACCTCTGGGGGTGGACTGGTTTCAAATGTACAAATCAAGACCCTTTTGCATAACCAGCCAGCATGGTTATCTAGTTCCCCACTGCTTCCATAGGCTTCAGTGGGACACTAGTGCTCCACGAGACTTGGTACCTGTAGCAGGATATGCTTGGGAAATACTTGATCCACACATAATGCAATGTTAATGTGCAATATGATTACCTAAGAGAGAGAATTAATATGCAACGCTTTCAAACTTGCTTGAACCATAGATCCCTTTTGTGGGGTGAACAGTGTTAGCAAGTCAAGGTATTATTCCATGAAGCACCCTTTTGGAAACCGTGACCTAAAGTGTGACAGCATGGTCCTCAGGTACTTTTTTTTCTTGAACTTTTTATTTTGAAATAATTTCAAACTCACAGGTCTGTTGCCAAGATAATACTAAACCTATTCAGAAACTCTAATATACACCTCCACCACTACCATCGCTCACTGCTAATTCCCAGATCCACCAATTTTAATATTTTGCCACATTTCCCATATCATTCTACCTATCCATCTCCCTGTCAGTCTGTTCATCTGCCCATCTGTCTATTTATTTTCCAAACATTTGAGAGTAGTAGGCTGCACTCATCATGCTCCTTGAACACATAATAATTCTATCTGTTTTTCCTAAGAATAAGGACATTCACTTATATAACCACTTTAAGTACATTTATCATGTTGGAGAAATTTAACATTGATATGAAGCTTACAATCTATATTCTATTTTTTTTCATATGTCTCAGTAATATCCATTCGAGCCTTTCTCCTCCATTATTAGATCCCATCCCATTATGAGGACCATGTATTGCATTTAACTGCCACTGTCTCTTTAATTGCTCTTATTTAGGTACAGTTTTGGTTTCCTAGGTTACTCAAACAAATACCATGAAATGGGCTGGGTTAAACAATGGGAATGTATCCACTCACAGGTTTGAGGTCAGGAAAAAGTCCAAACCAAGGCATCATCAAGGCAGTGCTTTTTCCATTAAAACTATGGTGTTCTCAGGCTGGCTGCTGGTGATCCTTGGTTCTTAGCTTGTCACACAGCAAAGCCCGGGGTCTCCTGGTCTCTCCCTTCTCTTCCAGGTTCCACTGATGTTCAGCTTCTGGGCTCCCTCTATGGCTTTCTTTTTCTGTCTGAATTTCATTCTTTTATAAAGGACTCCAGCAAGAGTATTAAAATCCAACCTGAATGAGGTGGGCCACCCCTTAATTGAAGTAGACTCATCAAAAGGTCTTACTCAGAATGGGTTCATTCCCACAGGAATGGATTAGGTTTAAGAGCATGTTTTCTGGGATGCATATATCTCTGAACCACCACCACAGGTGCTGTTTATGAGTGATTTATGGTATTAAAATGAGCAATCACCTTTAACTTAATCCTCTCTTAGAATAAAATATAAATAGGTGACAGAAAGTTGAGATTGTTATTTATGTTTCCGTTTTGTAAACTTTTATATTCTTTCTTCTCACTCTATATTTGTTCTTTGGAATCTCATTCACCTTCATTGGCTATACATTATTCTCTTCTCTAGTAATCTTTAAGTACTTAAAAAACCTCCACTGACTTCTCATATCATTTGAAAGAAATTTTATTATTTTTTAACCCCTTTCAGAAATTACTCTAAAGCTAACTGGACTCAGATCCCCCATTCTAAATATCACTGGTGATATGTAAAGCAGGGTTTTTCATATCTCAAGTCAAAAATCATGTTAACTGTTGTAGACAATTTTAGTGGAACAGATTGCAAAGAACCCTAGAACTGTGAAATCTAGTGAGGTTTTTGATATTCAACCCAAGCTTTGCATTTCCTTTGCAATTTTTAAAATGCACAGCATCATGCTCTCTTTCAAAAGCTCTGGTATTATCCAGAAGCAATTACGAAGAAAAATGAAATTACCTTTCGTCATTCTATCTATTCAGGGCCTTGGAAATGCAGACTGACAATGAGCTGACAATTATTTGCAATCCATTTTCAGTTAATTTCACTATAAATTGAGCCTGAGCACTGCTGACAAATAAAATATATTATTCATCTAAAAACATTCTCTTTGGGCCTCCAGATCTCCAATCTATTTCATTAGTGATCACGATCAAACTAAGTTGGGAATTGATTTATGCAATAGTTATCCCTCTACAATAATTAATTAGGAAAATAATACTTTGGTGGAGCTTTGAAAAGGAGCAGTTTCTAAGGCTCTTTGATAAAATGGAAAACTTTTAAAATAATTATGAGACAGTGTCCCAAAGGGAGTAGACATGCCTTGCCTCTGCTGATTTCCACAAGATGCTAGACATAAATCACAGTCAGGGAGAACAACTTGAATCTCAATGCAACTCATCTACAATTCTTGAACTTGTATTTTTTACATACCAGGCACCATGCACTCAGTCTATGAGAGCTACAGAAATGGAGCAGAGCAGGTGCCCCATTCTCAATGAGTGTGCAAGGCCAAGGAGTCATGTCTTATATGCTCATAAATGCATCTCATAAACACAGTAGCAAGGTGTTCTGCCCTCATAGAGTCTGCCGGCATTGATTCTGCTTGACTCATTTAGGGAAGACTTCACAGGAGAGAGTGGCATTAGAATTGGTCCTAGGTATAGTTACGATTCGATCACAGGTGGCTGGCAGAGAATGCAGGTGCAATGCCAAGCAGATCCAATAATATAAACAAATGTAAAGAACTGGGAAAGTTCCAGGAGAGGTTGAGAAGATGTGAGAAGTCTAGGGTGACTGCAAGAGATTAGGAGAGGAAGGGATGTTGGAACCAACTTGTACAAAGGAGACTAAAGTCCACAAACCTTACTTTAATAAATGGGAAACCACTAAAGGTTTCTTGGTCAGGGGGATTTGCTGTTGAGGTGAAAGCTCTGATCACAGTGTCACAGGGTGAAGGAGTTCCTGGGAGGGGTAGTAATTGCCCTGGTGAGAGACAATAAAAACTGTGGGAAAGGAAAATGAGGCAGGGATGCAAGGAGGAACAGAGCACAGTTTACCCCCTCAGGAGAAGTCAGGGCACACTGAAGTTAGGTGTTGGGAGACCTTGTGGATAGAGGAGTCTTGGAGGTTGCAGGCAAGACATGGTGAGAAAAGGAAGCTACAAATCAGGGACGAAAGCCTTGGAGGAGGTAAAAGTGCCTTGGAAGTTGATAGATGAGGGTGATGTTCATTCACTCTTTGAGTCATTTATTCATTTGCACACCTGTGATTGAGAACCTACTCCACTAGGTACTGGGGACACAGGCACAAAGAAGACACATTATGTCAACAGCACTGCTCGAAGGGGGAATTTAGGGACTTGGAGCAGGGAAATGTTTCAAAATTTATTAACAGAACAAGAAAGTGGAAAATCACTGAATTCAGGATATTGTGTACCTGTCAACAAGGTCATGTAGAGAAATAGAAAAAGCCAGGAGGGGACAATTGCAGAATGTTTGTATACTAGAAATTTTTAAAAATCGAGGTGAACCCAGGACCCAGTGGGAGTTTGACTAAGTAGTTAAGATTTCAGGCTAAACTGCACCCACCACTGCAGTTTGCCCTGGCAACAGGGGTCTCCAACTTATGTTGTCAGTATGAACAAAGAAAATAATATGTAAAAATAACTTGTATGAAAATGAGATGTAGAGCAACTTCAAATCTATCATCTCCAAGTACTGCGAAGTTTGGTTAGGATTGGGAATAAATAGTTTAAGTTGAGTTTGCATGATCAAGAGCTAGTTCTACCCACTGACTAGAGTGAAGTCACTGGAAATAACAAAGCAAGCAATTGTATAGATGCTGGAGTAAACCCGAGAAGCTTATTTCCTGGTTACCTACTGAGGTGGTTTAGTATTAAAGCAGAGGTAGCATCAAGCTGCTTAGATGGCTCACACATCTCTTACTATGCCCAGAACTCAGTCATGCCTCACCCCAAGGATGTGGCAGTTCTAGTAAAGATGATGTGTTTGTAAATAATTCTAAGAACCATGAAACGAATTCAGAAATACATAGAATTTATGATAAAGATAAACACAGTGTGAAGGGAATTCAGAGAAGAAGCTATAAGGCTGGAGAGGGGCTCCCTGGAGGAGGATGTGTCTGAGTAGAATCCTGAAAGGCTTAGGAGTCAGCTGGGAAATAATGGAGCAGAAGGTAGAGGGAATATTCCAAGCAAACAATGCTATTTGTGCAAAGATGACAGGGAGGGAGTGGGGAGAGGAGGGAAGGAGTGAGATTGATGCATTTAAGGACTTTTAAATCATAGGTATTAACTAAACCACAGATTCTAAAGTGTGGGGAGGTAGGATGAGACTGGATGGTTAACAGAGACCAAATTACAAAGCATTCTTGGGCAAAATCTGAACTTTACACGGACAGCAGTGGGTAGCCATTGGAATGATTTAAAGTAGAATGATACAGTTTGTTCTACATTTTGAAGTGATCTCTCAGGTTTCAGTGTAGAGAAATCATTGAATGTGGGGGTATGGGTAAGGAGTAAAACTAGAAAGAAGGAGATTTATATGAGTCTGTTGCAATAATCCAACAAAGTAATGACAAGAGTAATGAGTGGGTCAGAGAGAAGTGGGTAGATTCAGGAAATGTTACCAAAGTAGAATCTATGAGATAAGATGACTCCTTGTCAGGTAGTGTCAGGGTGAAGAGAAGGAAACACCAAGAAGACTCATAGGTGTTATGGCTCCTGACCTTGGCTTCACCCACAGTAAGCAGAAGTGGAATCACATTACGACTATACCCATGTGTTTTGTTCTCTGAGCTTCGCAGTACTCCCTGTTATCAAGCAGGTAGCCCTGTCCTTCCTAAGTGTTCCCTCCTCTAAATATCTCTGAGGATGCTCACAGGTATTGTGGTAGTTAGATTCAGTTGTCAACTTAGCCAGGTGAAGGTACTTAGTGCTGTTGCTGCAGCCATGAGCCAATGGTACGTGAACCTCATCTGTTGCTTATTACATCTGCAGTCAGCTAGGAGGCATGCCTGCTGTAATGAATGATGTTTTATTTAATTGGCTGGTGCTTGAATGAGAGAGCTCAACGTAGCACAGCCCAAGCAGCTCAGAATACCTCATCTCAGCACTCGCGGCTCAGCCCTCGTACAACTTTCCCTGGAGTGATTTCTTTCTACATCTCCAAAGGTCTGGAGAGAAGGCCAGCAGAGATCACCCTGTGCCTTCCCACATAAGAAAGAACCTCAGTTGAAAGTTAGCTGTCTTTCCTCTGAAGAACTAATAAAATAAATCCCCTTTTATTAAAAGCCAATCCATCTCTGGTATGTTGCATTCTGGCAGCTAGCAAACTGGAATAGGTATCTACCTGTGTCACTTGAACATCCTTGTCATGGTCAGGGTCATGTGTCAACTTGGCCAGGTGGTGACACCCGTTTGGTTGGGCAAGTACTGGCCTGTCTATTGCTATGAGGACATTTCATAGAATTAAATCATGAGCACGGTGGCTTCATCCACAGCTGATTCCATTTGTAATCAGCCAAGGGGAGTGTCTTCTGCAATGAGTGATGCTTAATCTAATCACTGGAAGTCTGTTTTTTTTTTTAATTTTTTTATTAATTAAAAAAATTAACAAATAAAACATTTAGATATCATTCCATTCTACATATACAATCAGTAATTCTTAATATCTTCACATAGTTGCATATTCATCATTTCTTAGTACATTTGCATCGATTTAGAAAAAGAAATAAAATGATAATAGAGAAAAAAAAGACTATATATATACCATACCCCTTACCCCTCGCTTTCATTTACCACTAGCATTTCAAACTGAATTTATTTTAACATTTATTCCCCCTATTATTTATTTTAATTCCATATGTTCTACTCTTCTGTTGATAAAGTAGCTAAAAGGAGCATCAGACATAAGGTTTTCACATTCACAGAATCTCATTGTGAAAGCTATCTCATTGTTCAATCATCATCAAGAAGCATGGCTACTGGAACACAGAACTACATTTTCAGGCAATTCCCTCCAGCCTCTCCACTACATCTTGAACAACAAGGTGATATCTACTTAATGCGTAAGAATAACCTCCAGGATAACTTCTCGACTCTGTTTGAAATCTCTCAGCCATTGACACTTTGTCTCATTTTACTCTTCCCCATTTTGGTCGAGAAGTTTCTCTCAATTCCTTGATGTTAATTCTCAGTTCATTCTAGGGTTTTTCTCAGTCCCTTGATGCTGAGTCTCAGCTCATTCCAGGATCTCTGTCCCACGTTGCCAGGAAGGTCCACACCCCTGGGAGTCATGTCCCACGCAGAGAGGGGGAGGGTGGTGAGACTGCTCGTCGTGTTGGCTGGAGAGAGAGGCCACATCTGAGCAACAAAAGAGGCTCTCTTGGGGTTGACTCTTAGGCCTAAATTTTAAGTAGACTTGACCTATCCTTTGTGGGGTTAAGTTTCATGTGAACAAACCCCAAGCCTACGGGCTCAGTCTATAGCTTTGTTTGTCCACACTGCTTGTGAGAATATCAAGAATTCAACTTGGGGAAGTTGAATTTCCCCCCACTCTCACCATTCCCCAAAGGGGGCTTGCAAATACTTTTCCAGTCACTGATCAAATCATTCCGGGATTCATCAGGGGATCACTCTGGACAAACCAACAAAATCTCATGTCCTACCTGAGATTCCAAGTACTTATGGTGTTCAATCAAACTATCTACATAAGTTATATTAGGAAATGCTCTAGTCAAAATCTAAATTTTGTAACAAATAAACATTTTTTGCTTTAGTCTCACACATAAGGTGACATTTTAAAGTATTAATTATCATGTATTTTCAGCACCCTGCAATAATGACATTCCTTTGTTCTTTCTCATGCAAAAACATTTTTAAAATTTGTACATTGTACATTTCACTATTATTATACACTCTAGGCATTCCTAGATTATACCATCTCGATCTTTAACATCTATCTTTCTTTCTGATTTCATTTATGTCCCCAGCCCTCCTCCCTCTATCATTCTCACATGCAGCTTCATTCAGTGTTTTAACATAATTACATTACAGTTGGGTAGTATTGTGCTGTCCATTTCTGAGTTTTTGTATACAGTCCTGTTGCACAGTCTGTATCCCTTCAGCTCCAATTACCCACTATCTTACCCTATTTCTATCTCCTGATGGTCTCTGTTACCAACGACATATTCCAAGTTTATTCACTAATGTCAGTTCATATCAGTGAGACCATACAGTATTTGTCCTTTAGTTTTTGGCTAGTCTCACTCAGCATAATGTTCTCAAGGTCCATCCATGTTGTTACATACTTCATAAGTTTATTCTTTCTTAGAGCTGCATAATATTCCATCATATGTATACACCACAGTTTGTTTAGCCACTCGCCTGTTGATGGACATTTTGGCTGTTTCCATCTTCTTGCAATTGTAAATAATGCTGCTATAAACATTGGTGTGCAAATGTCCGTTTGTGTCTTTGCCCTTAATTCCTCTGAGTAGATACCTAGCAATGGTATTGCTGGGTCATATGGCAATTCTATATTCATCTTTTTGAGGAACTGCCAAACTGCCTTACACAGTGGTTGCACCATTTGACATTCCCACCAACAGTGAATAAGTGTGCCTCTTTCTCCACATTCTCTCCAGCACTTGTCATTTTCTGTTTTGTTGATAATGGCCATTCTGGTGGGTGTGAGATGATATCTCATTGTGGTTTTGATTTACATTTCTCTAATGGCCAGGGACATTGAGCATCTCTTCATGTGCCTTTTGGCCATTTGTATTTCCTCTTCTGAGAAGTGTCTGTTCAAGTCTTTTTCCCATTTTGTGATTGGATTGGCTGTCTTTTTGTTGATGAGTTGAACAATCTCTTTATAAATTCTGGATACTAGACCTTTATCTGATATATCGTTTCCAAATATCGTCTCCCATTGTGTAGGCTGTCTTTTTACTTTCTTGATGAAATTCTTTGATGCACAAAAGTGTTTAATTTTGAGGAGCTCCCATTTATTTATTTCTTTCTTCAGTCATCTTGCTTTAGGTGTAAGGTCCATAAAACTGCCTCTAATTATAAGATTCATAAGATATCTCCCTACATTTTCCTCTAACTGTTTTATGGTCTTAGACCTAATGTTTAGATCTTTGATCCATTTTGAGTTAACTTTTGTATAGGGTGTGAGAGATGGGTCTTCTTTCATTCTTTTGCATATGGATATTCAGTTCTCTAGGCACCATTTATTGAAGAGACTGTTCTGTCTCAGGTGAGTTGGCTTGACTGCCTTATCAAAGATCAAATGTCCATAGATGAGAGGGTCTATATCTGAGCACTCTATTCGATTCCATTGGTCGATATATCTATCTTTATGCCAATACCATGCTGATTTGACCACTGTGGATTCATAATATGCCTTAAAGTCAGGCAGCGTGAGACCTCCAGCTTCATTTTTTTTCCTCAAGATACTTTTAGCAATTCGGGGCACCCTGCCCTTCACTGGAAGCCTTTTAAGGAGGATTCAGAAGAGATAGGTTCTCTTCCTACTTCGGCTGGCAAGCCGCTCCTGTGGAGTTCATCCAGACCCTCCATCGGCATCATCAGCTTCACAGCCTGCCCATGGATTTTGGACTCTACGTTCCAATAGTTACATGAGACACGTTTATAAATTTTGTATCTACAGATATTTCCTGCTGATTCTGTTTCTCTAGAGAACCCTGATTAATACAATCCTTTACACCTGTAGTCCTCAAACTTAATGCACATTCAAATTGCTGGGGGGGTCTTGTTAAAATGTGGTAATGATGCAGGAGGTCTGGGGTGGGATATGAAGTTATTCATTTTTCACACGCTCCCAGTGGATGCCCAGGCTGCTGGTCTGGCTGAGGTCAATGAACCTTGTAAATACCTCGACCCAGAGCAGGGAAGTTGGCTCACTGTGAAAATCTGGCAGCAGACCCTCTGCCCTGGGTCCACTGCTCTTGCTGACTTTCAGTTTCATCCTTTGCTGAGAATGCTGGTTGTCAGTAGTGGTCCAGACCACCCATTTCCATGTAAGCTCCAAGAGGTCAAGGCTTTTTGTCTTTTTTGTGGACCGAGTGTCCCAAATACCTAAAACAAGCTCATTACATTTCTGTTGACTAAATGAATAAGCTCATGGTCTCAGTGCCTGGTCTTTCTCCAGGCTGCCAAATCTGAACCAGTTCTGGTGAACCAGTGGACTTCGTCCCTCTAGCCTTTCTCTTCTTTTGTCCAGAACTTTCTAAAGGAACCCATAGTGATCCACTTCTTCCCTGGTGGTGTAATTCTCGACTTTCTATCATCGCCTTGCTTCCAGGGCATACAGGTCTCCTTGAGGTGGAAAAAGGGAGATTCTCCCTGCCCATGGGCGAGGACCATACAGTCTCACATTATAAATAAAATCACTTCACTCTCCTAAAATCCAGCTTTTCTGCCAGATAAGATCATTAATGCCAAAGTCTTCTTGCTGTCTGTGATTTTACTCTCTAGGATCTTATAGTCCCTCTTTTTGGCTTGGCTTCCATCAAGTCCCCTGTTTCAGTGTGTCAGCTCCATTTGGACCCCCGTGTAGACATCGTTCCAATTATTTCCCATCAGATTCCAGGCCATGTGGCTGAGCACTTGTTAACCCCAAACACTCTGCCTGAGGTTGGTCTATGCAAGGCATTAGTAGAACTTTAGGGGGTGCTGTTGTCTACCATCACTCTCAGGCCCCCAGCTTCTCACATCTACTGGAGCCAAAATACCCTGCTGCCCACCTAGGGCTTGGGCCAGTGCTGGATATCAGTCTATTCAATCAAATAGGAAACTAAAGCCAAACAGGTTGAGGTAGAAAGCTGTTGAGTTTAGCACCTGTTGAGTGTGAGAGGCCTACAAAGCACACGTGCATAATTATCCCGTAGTTAGCTAGTATTGGCAGGTAGCATGAGCTTCAGAGGTAAGATTATTGTGAGCAGTGGTACTGAATCCAGAATTGGGAAGGGGAAGTGGGGTAAAAGAGCAGAACTGTCTTCTTTTAGAGTGTAATGAAATACTGGGCTGATAGGAGAAACCATCTTCATGTCAGAGGTTTGATTAGAAAACAGGTACATTATATATAATTGGAGGACAATGTTTAAATGAAAAAAAAAGAAGCAGAAGTAGTGGTTGGAAGGAAATGCAAGCCTAAAGAATGCAGAATGCCCAGCAGTGAGTACTGAAGAAGAAGAAAAAAAGCACAGTCGGAAGGGGTTTGCCCCGGGACAACACTTAGGAGACACAGAAATGAAGAAATGGAGATATAGAGGTAGGTTACTGTAAAGTGTAATGTGGAGAGGAAGGGAGTGCTGGCAAAGATATATACAAAGTTATTAGAATATTGGTGTGATCTTGCAGAAGTACCTAAGTCAGCGTGCCCAGAATAAATGTGGGTGGCTGCAGCTTCCAGCAAAAACGGAGGAGGGATAGGAATAAAGAAACACACCTGCAGCTGAAATGTTGACGGAAAGTGCAGGGCAATTTCATGTCAAAGTCAGAGGAGGGATTGAGGTGCTGGATGGGAGGCTTGGACTTCAGTATCCTCATTGATGGGTAAACTAAGACCCAAGGAAGAAAGGTCACCATCAAAAATCGCATTGGCAGCTGAAGCGTTTACAATTTTAATTGGTTATCAAGTAATTATTGTACTTAAATGATATTAAAAAATTATAGTGAAAAACAACAGCTTCTTGCCCCATTCATCACTCCCCAGGCCCACTCCTTAGAGGCTGCTCAAATCTTTCATCTGTTTCCTTAATATTTGCAGTTATTTATTGACTCATCAGTTTTGGATGCTATCTATTGTGCCAGTTTGAAACTGTTGTGGACCCCCAGAAAAGCCATGTTCTTTAGTCCTCACTCACTATTATTGGGTGGGATCTTTTTGACTTTGTTGTTTCCGTGGATATGTGACACACCCAGTTGTGGGTGGGACCTTTTGATTAGATGGTTTCCATGGAGATGTGTCTACATCCATTCAAACTGGGTCTCTTACCAGAATCCTTTTAAGAGGGAACGATTTTAGGAAAAACTTCAGGGCAGACAGAGCTGACATGAGACCTAGATGTTTGGAGATGCAGGGCCCAGCAGATGTTGTCATGTACCTTCCCATGAGATGCTGAGCAAGCCAGAACCCGGAAAAAGCCAAGAAAAGCCAAGAGATAAAACCCAGCCCTGGAGAAGCCAAGTGAGAAGCCCCATAGAAAACAGAGGCTGAAAGCAATGGAGCCCAGGAGCAAGGGACCAGCAGATGCCAGCCATGTGACTTCGTAGCTGACAAAGGTGTTCCAGACAGCATCAGCCTTTCTCGAGTGAAGGTAACCTCTTGTCAGTGCCTTAATTTGGACATTTTCTCAGCCTTAGAACCATAAACCTGCAACTTAATAAATTCTCTATTTAAAAGCCATTCTATTTTTGGTATATGGTATTCTAGCAGCTTTAGCAAACTAATGCACCTATGGAACTCCTTCCTAGTAGATGACCACTAGGACTTCTTACATGCCCCTACTTCTTTCTCTCCATACACCCCTGATGTAATTGCAGCCTAGTTTTGGATACATCACCAGTCACTGCTCACAGGGTTATCACTACGTAATGATTTTGCTCCTGTGCCATGTCCTGCCTATCGGCCATATCACCTTTCTTGTACAAGCCTTTATATTTCCTGAAGTTCATAACTGTCCTGTCTCTCTATTTACTTAGCTTTCTAGGTAGCCAGCTTTAATTTCCTTTAGCTGCTCTGGCATCTTGTCATCTACCCATAAGGACAATTTTTCCACCTATTTTGTTTTTTTCCCTGAACCACCTTCCATGGCCCTCTGGCCTCCTATTCCAGTCTGGGTTGGTTCCTGGTTTGTCCTGGAACTTTGCATTAACAGACTGCACCTTGCGTCCTGCATCCCCTATCTTTCTCTTTCTGTCTCCTCCCTTTCTTACTGGAGTATAACCTGTGGGAGCGTCCTAAAATACATGGGAGGCAATTTTTTGCATCCTTGTGTATCAGCTACTACTAATATATCCCCTAAAGGGTATCAAAGAAGCTAGGGATTTTATTACTGTCTCATAGAGAGAAATCCAGGTATGATACAACAGCCCACACCACATTCAGGGATCCAGACTGCCTCCTTTACACTCCTGTCCTGAGTGAGTGCTTATCACCCAAAATCACAAGATGCTTTTCCAGAGAGAAAGTTAAGAATAGCAGATAGGAAATGATGTGTGTGCTACTTGAGTCTTACCTCCTGTTCTAATTTGCTAGCTGCCAGAATGCAATATACCAGAAACGGAATGGCTTTTAAAAAGGGGAATTTAATAAGTTGCTCGTTTACAGTTCTAAGGCTGAGAAAATGTCCCAATTAAAACAAGTCTATAGAAATGTCCAATCAAGGCATCCAGGGAAAGATACCTTGGTTCAAGAAGGCCGATGAAGTTCAGGGTTTCTCTCTCATCTGGAAGGGCACATGGCGAACACGGCATCATCTGCTAGCTTCTCCTGGCTTCCTGCTTCATGAAGCTCCCCAGGAGGTATTTTCCTTCATCTCCAAAGGTCGCTGGCTTGTGGGCTCTCTGCTTCTCGTAGCTATGTCGCTCTTCTCTGCTCTCTCTGAATCTCTTTCATTCTCCAAAATGTTTCCTCTTTAATAGGACTCCAGAAACTTATGAAGACCCACCCAAATGGGTGGAGATATGTGGTCACCTAATCCAGCTTAACAACCAGAGAGATGATCTGATTACAGTTTCAAACATAGAGTATTGAATAGGAATTATTCTGGCTTTACAAAATGGGATTTTGATTAAAACATGGCTTTTCTAGGGTCCATACATCCTTTCAAACCAGCACCTCCTTTGAGGGGCTTTTCCTATAAGACCTCCGCTTACTTTTATGGTTCAAAAGTGGGTCACGGGTATACCCCTCATGTGCTGGGAAGCCTGGGATAGCTATATTTAGCTGCACATTTTCACTCTCAACAGGTTCTTCTCGACAGGAAGTAAGGAAGAATGGACATTAAGCAAACAACCAGCAGTCATACTTTGCATGCTTAAATGTATTTTTTCTCTATCTCCTCAATTTATTTTAATGTTCCTGGAGAATAGATTCCTAAGTTTAAAAAAAGTTTTTTTCCATAGAATTTCGAATGCATTGGTCCATTGTGTTTTCACTGCCGTTGTTACTCTTGAGAAATCTTGTCATTCTGATTTTCATTTGTTAGTGTTAAATGACCTTGTCTTTCTCTCTGTAAGAGCTTAGCGTCTTTTCTTTGTCTCCAGTGTTTTGAAATATCATAGTGATATGCTTTGGTGTGGATCATGTTTTCATTCAGTATGAAATGAGCCTTTGGAAGATCCTCTCAATCTGGATACTCCTTTATTGTTTCTTTGAAAATTCCCTTCCTTGCTATAAGGATGTCTGATCTCCTGGGCATTTCCTTGGTTCTATCTTCTAATTCTTCTATTAAAATTTTTATTTCAGCTATCATTTTTTAATTTCTAAGAGCTCTTTTTATTATCTAATTATTGCTAATTATAAGTATAATTATCTATAACTATACTGAGATAACTGTAGGCTAAGTGGAGCTTTTAAAAATAAATTTGGAGTTTTGCTTTAGGCTTAAAGTCTAGAATATAATGTCTCCATATTCCAAAGAAAGATGCCAGACCATCCATGCAGGACTTCTAAGAGATAATATAATGAGCCCTGTGCCCTGAAACCACCTCTAGCCCATATTTGAAGAAAGAAAGAAAGAGAGAAAGAGAGAAAGAGAGAAAGAGAGAGCGAGAGAGCGAGAGAGAGAGAGAGAGAGAGAGAGAGAGAGAGAGAGAGAGAGAGAGAGGGAGGGAGGGAGGGAGGGAGGGAGGGAGAAAGGAAGGAAGGAAGGAAGAAAGGGAGAGAGAAAAGGAGAGAAAGGAAGGAAGGAAGGGGGGAGGAAAGAAGGAGGAAGGATGGAAGGAAAGGGAGGGAAGGAGAAGGAAGGACAGAGGAAGGAAGGGCCTACAGACTCTTTAGAGTGAGCCAGGATTTCTTTAAAGAGAGGTTTTATGTGGGACGCTTCTCTCCATCCCTCGGCCCAAGTGAGGGGAAGCTTCATCGCACAAACTCAAGACACTGGGGGTATCTGCCAGAAGTGGGGCTGATATCTCAGCCCCCAGCCAACCTGCTCCATGCTCTTACCTGGGTAGAGTTTGGGGAAAAAGTATTCTTGGGAAAACTAGACCCATGTCCTCTGGAGTTAGGGGATCAGGTGGGTTGGAGGACAGAGAGATGCCTTCCAATGACTTGAGGCTGCCTGGAGATGCTGGTGTAGAACAAAGAAGGGACTGCAGTGGGAAAGGTGCAAACTTTCATAGGCTTGGACAAAGGATTAAGTGGAAAACCAACAATATAGGAGCCAGCTCAAAAGGATCCCACCTCAGAGGGCTGTCCCAGCAGAAAGAACTTGCATTAGGAGTACTTGGAAGGAGAATTAAGGGACCGGCATGAGCTTCCACAGTATTTTACCCAGGGAAGTGTGAGAACAAGCCAAAGTCAAAGGCCCTACGAGACAGTGGGCTAAAAACCCTGCATTAGAAAGGGTCAGCTTTGGGGCATCTGCCACACAGAGGCACCAATGCCAGGTATAACAGCCCCAAACAAATAACGATTTTCCTTCTCTCTTCTAGTACCTGTTCTCTTTGGGCATTAGTTAGTATATAGGGGACTAAGTGGGGTGAGGGAGAGATAAAGGAATAGACTCTGCACCATCACTTCCATTTGGAAGAATCCAGGGTCATTTCCAAGGTACGAAAGGAGAGATAATATGAATTGGACAAAAGATTAAATCAGACTGGACATTTCAATACTTGAAAATGAGACTATTCTATCCTCCAAAGGTAACCAGGAAAGGTTTAGAATCTGTCCAAGATATTGTCCAGGTGCAGGGGAAGGGGAAATCTAACAGAGCAACTTTTAAGAGGAAGAATAGGAAATCAGCTTGTTTCCTGCTTGCACCCTGTCAAGGATAAACCATTTAATAAGTTGGTTATAATAGCATTCTTGACATCTCTTCCATTGTTCCTGTTCTTGTGAAATTATAGTTTCGCCATCATTCAGCGGGATTTCATGAGGGAGAGCAGATGGAAACCTGTGTTCAATACCATTTTTAAACAGCATGTCAATGCAACTAAATTTTTGTTTTTACACTAATAACTCCTTCTTCAGGAAAGACTATGTTGACCTAATATTTGAAATAAGAAATCAACAGACAATAGGACAGCCCCAAATTTGCACTTACATGTTGGGCGTATACCTGTCACATGTTGATTATTTAGAAGAAAGTTAAAACTGTGACACTGCGACTACCGTCTGAACTCCCTTCTCTGAAAGGGTCATCTTTGACTGTCACAGCTGCCACCTGGTGGCCACTCTGATGCATACAGGATGATAATATTACCAAACCACCTACAGGCTTCCTTCCATCCTCTCTCCCTCCCTCCAACCCTCCCTTCCTTCGTTACATCGTCTACGGGTACGCTACTTTGGGGCAGGTTATGGACATGGAGAGAGCTCTGTGTGTCTTTGTCCCTCCTTGAGGAGTTGGCAATCTAATGGGGAGGAAAATGTGGGTTTTTTTTTTTTTTGGGGTGTACCACAGTTTGTTTATTCATTCAGTTATTTTTTTAAACTTTTTTTATTAATTAAAAAAATTAACAAACAAAACATTTAGAAATCATTCCATTCTACATATATAATCATTAATTCTTAATATCATCACATAGTTGCATATTCATCATTTCTTAGTACATTTGCATCGATTTAGAAAAAGAAATAAAAAGACAACAGAAAAAGAAATAAAATGATAATAGAGAAAAAAAAAACTATACGTACCATACCCCTTACCCCCGCTTTCATTTACCACTAGCATTTCAAACTGAATTTATTTTAACATTTGTTCCCCCTATTATTTATTTTTATTCCATATGTTCTACTCTTCTGTTTATATAATAGCTAAAAGGAGCATCAGACATAAGGTTTTCACATTCACAGAGTCTCATTGTGAAAGCTATATCATTGTTCAATCATCATCAAGAAACATGGCTACTGGAACACAGCACTACATTTTCAGGCAATTCCCTCCAGCCTCTCCACTACATCTTGAACAACAAGGTGATATCTACTTAATGCGTAAGAATAACCTCCAGGATAACCTCTCGACTCTGTTTGGAATCTCTCAGCCATTGACACTTTGTCTCATTTCACTCTTCCCCCTTTTGGTCGAGAAGGTTCTCTCAGTCTCTTGATGTTAATTCTCAGCTCATTCTAGGGTTTTTCTCAGTCCCTTGATGCTGAGTCTCAGCTCATTCAAGGATCTTTGTCCCACATTGCCAGGAAGGTCCACACCCCTGGGAGTCATGTCCCACGTAGAGAGGGGGAGGGTGGTGAGACTGCTTATCATATTGGCTGGAGAGAGAGGCCAATATGGGTTTTTTTTAGGGTGGTTTGAAAGAGCTGAAGCTCTAAGGTCCAAGCCTGTGTTTTCAACCTTTAGTTGTCTCTTCTTCCCTGCAATTTAATAGAAGATACTTAAGTCTTTGTCTTTTTTGTAAGCCAGAACAACAAAAGCCCAGCTATCTCTCAGCCATGCCACTCCCTCTAAACCATTTCCCTTCTTTTCTTCTATTCAGTCAAGCTTCTCTAAAGAAGACTCTATGTCCTGTCTCCTCTTCTTGCCTCCAACTCATTTTTTGTTTCTCTTTATTTTAATTTTAATGTATTTTATTATAAAATAATTAAAATATGCAAAATAAGAATAATATAATAATCACCCATGCACTCATCACCAACCTTTATCAAATGTTGACATATGTCATATTTGCTTCAGGTCTTCTTTCCCCAAGAAACAAAACATTACATAGTTTCCTCCTCTGTGCTCCCTTTTTCCCTCCTCCCTCCCCAAAGAAAACCACAATCATGAGTTTACTGTTTATCATCTCCATACATGCTTCCACACTTTTACCATGTATCTATGTATCCATAAGCACTGAAAAGTATTATATTGAATGTTTGTAAATTTAGCAAGTCATTAGGAAGGTTTCTGTGCTGGTTTGAATCTGTTGTGTGCCGGCAGAGAAGCCAAGTTCCCTAATCCTTATTCAGTATTGCTGGGGGTGGGGAGCTTTTTTATTGTTTCCAAGGAGATGTGACCCACCCAATTTTGGGTGGCAACTTTTCTTTTTTTGCATGGGCAGGCACTGGGAAGCGAACCCAGGTCTCTGGCATGGCAGCAAGAACTCTGCCTGCTGAGCCACCCTGGTCCACCTGGTAACCTTTGAGTAGATGGTTTCCATGGAGATGCATCTCCACCCATTCAAGGTGGGGTTGCTTACTGGAGCCCCATAAGAGGGAACAAATTGGGAAAAAAGCTTTAGAGCCACCAGAACCAATAGTGCCAATAGAACGGACAGAGCCCTAGGAAAGCCACTGAAGATTCCTGGAGAGAAAGCTGGCAGACATCGTCATGTGCCTTTCCAGCTGAGAGAAAAACCCTGA
The DNA here is from genome assembly GCF_023851605.1 of Tamandua tetradactyla. Classification (NCBI taxonomy): domain Eukaryota; kingdom Metazoa; phylum Chordata; class Mammalia; order Pilosa; family Myrmecophagidae; genus Tamandua; species Tamandua tetradactyla. Next base: position 94,463,843 of record NC_135329.1, on the reverse strand, counting down.
ACATCATCAACCTTCTTGAACCAAGGTATTTTTCCATGGATGCCTTAGATTGGACATTTTTATATCCTTGTTTTAGTCTGGACATTTTCATGGTCTTAGGACTATAAACTTGCAACTTAATAAATTCCCCTTTTAAAAAGCCATTCCATTTCTAGTATATTGCATTCACACAGCTTACTGACCAAAACAGTTGCTTTAAAATAATTCAACCATATATTAATTTTTTAGTATATATCCATAATAAACATGGAGGTGTAGTTCATTTTCACCGCTGTATGTTATTCCATTGTATGAAGACAACACAAATTATACATTCATTCTTCTTTTAATGAACATTTAGGTTGCTTTCAGTATTTTTCTATTTTAAACGATGCTTGCTGTAAAGTCTCATACCCATCTCCTTGTCCACATGTGCAGTTCTTGAGAAGATGACCCTCTGTTTTTCTTCCCATCCTGGAAAGTGGGGGAGGACCTCCCCAGGGGTCCTCTCCACCAAACATCTTTGCTAGCCCACAGATCCTCCGATGGACACCAACAAATGTCTCTATTCCCAGCGCTGGATATGGTCTTCCATCCGCCCAATCTGAGAACAGAAGTGAGCCACCTTCCAAGCTGATCCCTTTGTAAAATGAGTCTACTTCTGAAGATCCAGAATCACAGTAAGATGTTTTTTCCCTCTCTCTACTAAAGCAATTCCGATTTCTTTCTCTCTTAGTTTTATTGCTATCAAGTGATGATACAATGGTTCAAATGGAAGCTTGCTAGGATTATAACGTTTACGATGATTTATACTTTACATTATTTAAATAGCGATCTTATAAATTAATGGCTTCCAGATTATTCTATTTGTAGGTAGAGAAATTAGAGTTTTTGTTGTTTTTAATATGTTCGATAACATTATCCAGAAACAATGCAATCGTTTTTTTTTCTTTGCCAAGACAAGTGGTGGGTTTGGAGACAGTATTTTATAAATCTATAAATGTATTGTATGAATCTTACAGTAAAGTGTTTCCATCTTATCTGATTTTGATAGTGAAAGTATAATGTGTTTTTAGTACTCCTTAAGAGTATCACCCATTGATCCAGAAACACAGCACCTCTGACCTCTCTTCTAATGTAACTTTGGATTTTCGCTCATTTAGTTTCACATGGAAGCCTGATACAATTATCATTCCTAGGATAATGCCATGTAGATGTAGTTTATTTAGAAGTGAATTTCATGAGTCAACTGTATCCTTTTCTTCCATTTCTATGTAGCGTAGGGGTCAGATTTAGTCGTTACAGTTTACAAAGTCCCTAGCAGCATAATTAGTAGTAAGGAGTTTTACAGGAGCAGTCTCGCTGTTAGGGACATTTAAAACTCAAAGTCCATTTCTGCAGGTGAAGTGCTTAGTGTGAAATCCAAACCCTTGTCTGGGGCCCATGGATTCTGGGGGGCAGGGCCCTGCCAGCCTTGCCGACACTCCACTGAGCTCCTTCCTCCTGATCCAAAAGGTCTTTCCCTCTTTACCTAATGCTTACTCATCCACAGGTCTGAAATGCTATGTCCTTGGAGAAACTTCCCTAGTTTCTCACTCAAAACCTTTCCTTCTTTTCCTTCTTGTCATACATCCTCCACCTTTCAACTTGTTATCAATGCACTTATTTTGACTTTTTGATGTGATTATCTGGTGACTGTCCATGTTTACTCATACCCATTTCATTCAGTTTCTGTATCCAGTGCTGTTCAGGCAGAGTTGGCAGTGCTTATGGCATTTGGGAGACAATTCTTCCTTGTGTGATATACACTGAGGTAGTCAATTTATGCTGTGAAAACGATGCTCGATAAACCAAATCTCAGTGCCTACAACAAACATTTAAATCCCACCCCCTAAAGCTCCACACCCCATATTCACCCCACTCCGCAGGTTCCACTCTCCAGACCCCTCTCCCCTCTCCCAGACTTCTCCCCTAAGCTGCCATGCTCCAAGCAGTTAATAAAGCTCCTACTGGCTTGTCTCTAGGCAGAGAGCAAGGTGAGAGGGTGAGAACAGGTATGAGGAGCAATGGATTACCCAGAAAATCTATGATGCTCCTTCTGCCTGGAATGCTTCTCCCTGAAATCTTCCATGGAATCCTTTAGTCATTCAGGTCTCCTCAAAATGGTACCTCACAGCTCCTATCCTGACCCCTTCATCTAAGAGAACCGCTGTTCCCAGCTCTTACTTAATCTTTATTTCTTTCCACAATAGCACTTATGTCTATGTGATAGTATCGTATTAATTTACATGTTTAATTTCTTTCTGTAATTATCTGGTCTGGTGTGCTGATTATAATATCACCAGCACCAAAATCTGCTTCTGGCACTGAGAACAGTGGTTCTTAAGTTGGCTGCTCTTTGGAATCACCTGTGAAGCTTTAAAAATTCCAGTGACAACCTAAAATGAGAAATGTCAAACTATTAAATCACTTGAGCAAGAAAATGCTAGATATCATTTTCTCCATGAGAAAACAAACACATTCCCAGCCCAACTCTGTCACCCTATAAAGACAGGAAAATAGGCCAGTCTCTTACTTGGAAAGTTAGCCACTCGTGTTTATTTAAAATACTGCACAAGCATTTACGACAGGAGACTCATCATATTATTCTCCAGGCCCTAGCCCCTGGGGATGCTTTATACACAGCCATTTAGGCTTTCCCGCTACGTGAGATTTTGCTACCTATCCCTAGACTTCTGTGCTTGCCTGGTAGTAGCAGATATTCTCAAACATGTTTATTCATCACTATGAAGTTTGGTCCTTGTTAAATCCTATTTAATGTTGCTAATAGTGTGTGATTTGGAAAATTATGGAAGTTATTGCAATTCTATAATAAAACTATTTCTATGGAAAAATGAACTGGAGGAAACAATAATTGTGTGTGTCTATGTATGCATGTGTGTGTTCTCCTCTAGTCAGCAGCAGAGGGGGCTAAATCTGCTTGCACTAGCTGTGCCTCCATTATTTTGCTGTAGAAATGTGACCTGTTAACTAGAGGATGATATCTTGTAAAATTTTACTGCCTGACACCAGGAGACAAATAAGAATTTTCAGGAAGAACTCATTTCAACTAAGGATTCTTAGTTTGTTTGCAGATTTTGAATTGTGTGTGCTATTGTGATCTATAAAGAAGCAATCGTAATGAAGTCACTGTTTACCACTGTATTGTGTGTAAAACTTGATATACTTAAAGGGGAAAAAAAAAATCAATGTTCCTCTCTCTCCCCAGGCCAATTATATCAATATCTCTAGGATGGAACCCAGGCATTGGTAGCTTTTAAAGCTCTCCAGGTGATTACAATGTGCAGCCAAGCTTGAGAGTCACTAAGATAGAGGGAACTCAGTAATATTTCTTGGATGAATGGATGGAAGGACAGATACATAGATGGATGGATGGATTGATTAATTAAAAATTTGGGACTCTGGTCCCAACACTGCTATAAGGTGCTGCTTGACCTCAAGCTGTGTCATTCTACTTTTTCTGAGCATGTATTATTGCACTAGATGCCTCCTAACGTCCCCTCCAGCTTAAGGGCTTTACAATTCCCTTTCCTGGATTATAACAAGAGCCTAGGAGAAGCCTGGGGACAGAATGATCGATGGAAAACTCTATCCAGCTTAAAGGTAATCCTAAAAGGAAGCTCTTTACTATGGCACCCCTTTGTCCAAGACTGGAAAGTCTGTGTGAGGCTTCCAAGAATCTTACAATTAAAAGAACACTGCACAGCCATGAACCAGATGTGCAAAGGAGGGACAGAATGACTGATTCCTAATGCCAAATATATCACTGGGATACCTGGGGTCAGGGGAGAGGGAGAGAGATGCATTATCTGGGAGTCTTCAGAAACCTCCTTCTCAGTCATTGTCTATTGAAAGTCTTCTCCACAGCTGTATGTGCTGCCTCTCACATGTGGGCTACTCAGGCTTTCTTGGCTGCTGTCACAGCTGTTATGCTGGGATCTTAGAGGTAAAACAAACAAAACAAACACATCTCCAGCCCAACTCTGTTACTGTCACCCTATAAAGACAGGAAAATAGGCCAGTCTCTTACTGGGAAAGTTAGCCACTCGTGTTTATTTAAAATACTGCACAAGCATTTGCAACAGGAGACTCATCGTATTATTCTCCATGCCCTACCCTCTGGGGATATTTTATACACAGCTATTTAGGCTTTCCTGCTATGTGAGATTTTGCTACCTGTCCCTAGACTTCTGTGCTTGCCTGGTCACCCAGCAGTGGCCACAATGATTATCACCCTCCATTTCCCCTCTTCCTGTACCATCTCAGGGAAGGATACTTTTAATATCAGAATAACAACAACGTTGGGAAATTATGAGAGCAGGTACCTTAGAAATTGAATCTTATTGGCTTCACAATAGGTGAGAACAACATGTCACACAACACATGCAGGATGACTTTTATCTCAACATCTTAACTTGCATATTCAGATCACACGTTCAAATTATTGGGGGGGGGGGCGGGTGTGGGGTGGAGTATAGGCCCACAGCTCTGTATATTTGCTGTCACCTTTAAGAAGGAACTGGGCTCTTTTAAGGCCCTTCCAACTACTTCTGTGCTCTGGTTCCTGGCAAACCTCTGCTCTGTCAGGATAAAACCAGGAGGGGTATAAAAGGTGCAAAAAATTTCTCAAGGACAAAATTTACCGAGTACCTACTTTTTAAGATGCTAAGTACAGAGAAACACACACACACAATCTCTTTGATCCCAAGGAGCTCATAGCTGGTACAGTCCTCCCTGTCCCCCTCTAGCCCCCCCCCCCCATAGAGGGAACGATTTCTTCTATAGTAAAGTTTTCACAGAAGTCACCTCTTCATCATTTAAAAATGAAAAAAAAAAAGCTAGAGAAACACATTATGGGGCAGGAATGGGGTTTGTGCCTGAGGAGACAACTAAAAAAAAAAAAAAAAAAATAGCAACCATCTTCTGAACAGCCAAAGGATGTCCGGACTCCGATTAGGGTGCATCACGTAAGTGGTGTGGCAGTTAAAGTAACATGCACATTATACGCACATTCTCGGAGATGTCCTCCCTCCTGGAAGACCCAGGAATCTGGGGCGGGAGACATTATCCTAAGCAAGGACTCCTGGGGAAAAAGATGATGCTGGCTCGCACGCTGGGGAGGGCAGCGGGCGGGAAGAATCTCTTCTCTAGGGATCTGTTTCCTAGTCCGTATATCGGGAGGTTTGTTCAAGGTCATGTTAATCAGGGCATCCCCCGATTCCGAGCTAGAACCGGTCCGGGGTCTGGAAACCCCACGCTCATCTCTGCTCTGATTCTGGCTAGGGAGCTAAGGGGCTTCTCATGCTCCACGGGAGGCAGGGATGGGGTCAGAGAGGCCCGAATGCAAAACTTCCCCAAGACGCAGAACGCAGCCCTTTTCGTGAAGGGCCTGGCAGAAAAGATCCGAGCCCGGCGGGAACCTCGAAGCAAGTAGCAGCGTCAGATCTCAGCCCTTCGTGAGGATCTCAGCCCTTCAGGCCGATTCACGCCTCGCGTCGCCCCGCTGGCTTCGCGCAGGCGCAATCGCTTTACGCCCCGCCCCAGCGCGCATGCTCTGCTTGGCCTCCGCGCTTGGGGCTGGCGGTGGCTGCTGCGGCTGCCGCGGCGGAGGAAGTTTCCGCTTTGCACTCCACCCCGGTAGCAGCTTCGCGGCCAGGAACAGCTTCCTCCGGGCGTTCCCGGGGCTTCGTTGCCGCCGCCCGCCTGCCCAACCGGATCATGGGCTTCCCCAAGGGGTCCGAGGGCCAGGGTCTCCCGGAGGTAAGGACATGCCCGGGTTCCTAGGAGAGGGTTGAACCTCCAGGGGCGGCAGGCAGAGGGGGGGCCCTGTGCTGCAATTGGGGGCGCCCCGCCCTCTTCCTCAGGTTTGTCCGCCCCTAGGGAGCACCAGCTCTGTCAGCCCCTGCAAGAGTAGGTCTCCTTGCGCGAGCTAGGGGGCTGGGTGGGTGAAGACAAACTTCCGCCGCTCCCGGGTCTCCTGGAACGGAGGTGGCCTTCCCGGACGGACACCTGCCCTGACGCAGCTGGCGGTCCCGCGGGGCTCCTGGCTCCCACCATCCACTTCGCCGCTCTCCCGGGCAGTCTCCCTCCTCACCCCCAGGGCCGCAAGGCTCGTCCAGAGAGCTGAGGCTGCTGCGCCCTGGAGGTCACGAGACGCGCGCGCTGGGACTGTCCGGCTCGGGTTGTGCAAAGGCTGGGGAGTTTCTGGCGCCGAACCGCCGCTTTTCTGGGGTCTGGGGGTCTCCCAAACAGCTCCATCCGCCTCCTTGTCGGTATGGTAAGCTGCCCTGCATTTATCTCCACCCCCAACCCCCCACCCCCCTGTCCCGGGAGGAAGTTAGGGAACTCTGCGCGCACCCGAGTTGTGTCCCGCGTGGTCAGCGCTCCGCGGAATTCGGGGTGGAGAGGTGCTCTTCATTGGGATTGTTGAGGCCCGAGACCCAGCGCCCGGTGGAAGGGACGCTGTCTCTCCGGAACATAGCTTTCCGGGCCGGGGGTGGGGAGTGCGGGAGGGTGTCGTTAAGTCCTCATTGGGTCCCCGGAACAGGGTAGTCTGTGATTTGCGAATTTCCACGTTGATTGGGAATAAAGGAGAAGTGCATTTCCTTCTGGTTGCAAATTTCACTTAGTTTGATTGCATCTATCTTTCTTCTCAGTTAATTTACTCAGAAGCCAGGCCAGTTTAGTAGACTGTTGAAAAAAATGGAATCCAAGCTGCACCTCCACCCCACCACCCCTAAAGCTCTGAAGCACGCATTTGGGTGGGGGGACTCATTTTTACACCCAGTGAGAGATCCCTTCACACTGCTTCCAGCTGAATGTGTTTCTCTCTGCTGCTCCCAGATCCTCAGTCCATTTATCGCATGTGTTCTGGGTGCAGAAGCTGGGGATGTATTGATGGACAGACGTGTCTGTCAGTGTGTGCTCTCAGAGTGCAAGTCCCATTTGTTGTTACCTTGAGAAAAACTCACAAGTGTAATGTTGGCCAAATACCTGTATTCGAAGAAACCTTACCAGCACGTTGCCTTGATGGGTTCTGAGATATGAAGAACCATCTATACTGTGATATTTAAAGTTTTCACTTTCTCACTTCTTTATTCTACCCTCTCATCAGGTTTTTACCTGGCCTTTTGCTGTAGATTCCTACCTCGCCTCCCAGTTTTTTCCTTCCCACAGCGCTGCCAAGGGGGTCTTTCTGAAATAAAAAGTATGTCCCTTTGTTTAACCATTCACTGACTGCTAGGAGGCTGGGTACGATTTGTCACTGTTCTCCCAGAGCCTGGTAAAGGCGCTCAGGGCGAATATAATCAAATTATTATTATGCAGTTCAAAAACTATTACATGTGAATATGGGTAATTGGTGTCATTAAGCTGTCATTAGTCCAGTTAATTCATTAAATTCAATATTTTTAACCCTTTACTGTATGTGAAAGATAGGAAACTGGATATGGCTCTGCCTTCCAGCTTATTTTCAAACAGAGAAGAAAAAAGTAGGGGGCAATTGAGAATTTATTGTGCTTGGTTTAAGAGTTCACCGTCATTTGTCTTTATCAGAATTTTAGTTTTAACACTCGAATATATTAATCAGCCTGGTAGGTTTTTATGGCTTCAAGAGAGGTAATTCTTTCATTCTCTTCATATTAGCCAGTAGACCTTTTCCATTTTGTTTCATTGTTAATCTGCAAGTGAATTTGGAGTTTTATTAACTCCCCCCATTCAGTGTCTTGTGCCAAAAATTATTTCACAAGTTATATTGCAAAAGTGAATTTCATGGGCCACGGTGGCTCTGCAGGCAGACTTTTCGCCTGCCATGCCAGAGACCCGGGTTTGATTCCTGGTGCCTGCCCATGTAAAAAAAAAAGAAAAAAGTGAATTTCATGTGGAAGTGAGTGAATGGAAAGTCTGGGCTTGCACTTGCCATGGGTGACTAGCAGTTGGCCCTAAATATGAGTTGAAGGCAGGGATGATGCTCTGTGATGTATTGTCATCCACCTCTCCTTGGAAGTGTTTTTGTGGTAAATGATGGGTGAACAAATGAAGGGCTCCTGTCTTGCATCCAGGAATTTTAAGAGGTAATTAGATCATCTCTCCCCCTTTTTTTCTTCTCTGTTTGAAAATAAGCCGTAACTGTTTGTATTCTGTTTTCTCTGAGTCTCTCCACTTGTATATGTTTCTCACCCATCCAAGATCTTTTACAGAAGGAATAAAAGGTCTGAATAATTTTACTTTATTTCTTTATGTCCATTAGTAACTAGAGATTGCTAATCTTCAGAATCTTTATTAGACTGGGCCAGACCCGTTTGAGAGAGAGAGAAGTAAAATGAACATTGGCTTAAGACCGTCATCCTCCTTTTCCCCCCTCACAAAGCGTTATCAATCACTTTAATAATTCCATGTTCAACATGTTAACATGTATGCTCCCCCTTCTAGCAGTGTGTGCCTCAAAATAAACTTGGCTTTCCATTATTAATGTCATCAACATGTAAAATATGTTGTTAGTGCATGACTGGCATAGGTATTTTGTGTAATGAATTAAGTGCATCATTCCATATATAAGTGTATCCCTGCAGCCTAATGCTGTTTCGTGCAGAGAAATAAACATGGGGATATAATAGATGGGTTCTCTCCTAATCCAGCTAACATCCCAGTTGTAAAGACAGGCATGTCCATAAACACCAGACAGGTCACTCAGAAGAGGGTGATACTTAATTGTGTGAATGGCATGGACTATAAATAAAATAGAAACACAGGGGAGTGACCATTTCAGGCTGGATTTGTAGGGATGGCATCTAATAGCAGCTAGGATTTGAAGGTGGTTTCTAGATAAGAATAGCAAGAAAAGGGGGGCAGTATGAACAATGAAGAAATGAGAATGGCAGTGTTTGTCTGGATTGTTTGGGGGGTGGGGCTAAGAAATATAGAATTTATCATATAAATAGTGTATGATACATTGAAGGTGGGAAATAGGGGATGAGCTAAAGAGGGATAACGTGAAAGCTGTGATTTAGGAAGGAGTGAGCAAGACAAATTAACAGAGAAGGAAGATTGATAGGCAGTTGCAATAGTGCTGGCATGAAGTGTGAATAAAAGAAAGGGAGAGTAAACGCTTAATACATAGTAAATGAAAAATTAACAGACATCTTTGGGTGAAGAAGTGACGATAGGTATGAGGTAGCATTTTATAGAGAGATTGTTTCTGATTTTCTGTGATAATGGGAGAGAGGAAAGGGGCAGTTGATGAAAATAAATGGATGCAGAAATTCAGAATATTTAAACGAATGCAGTAGATAACCCCCTGGGGTAAACTGAGGATATAAATGAAAAACTTGAAATCAAATCCCAATTTAAATAGGTTAGGTGAATTCATTATTTAAGACAATACTATTTGGCAGTAATTGCCTTTTAATATGTTTGGGTTGAAAACCTTCCTTACGTTTGCTTTAGAAATGAAAGAGAGAAATACAGAGGGAGATACATATTTGAATTCCTTTCTTTGTTCTTGCCCATCTTGTCGGTAATCTGTTATTAGGATGAGTAGAAAGTTAAAAAACAAAAAAGAAAACTCTGTTCCTGTCCATATGGAGTTTATAATCTAGTGGAGCAGCCTGTCGATGGAACCATATGTTAGAGAGGAGGCCATGTGCTCTCAGCGTCGCTTTCTCCCAATTCCCTCAGCACCTGATGAATAATCTGTACTACCTGCGTGTCTTCTCTCTACTGATGATGATTAACATCTCTTTGAGGATGGGACCCTGTTCTTTGTGACTCGGGTAGCACTTGTCCATGTAACGTCTGCATGAGTACTTGCTAGATTTCAGGGATTGAAATCAGATGCAGGAATACAACCCTGTCACCTGTTCTTTGCAATGAGATTATGGCACCAGGGGTTCTATCTGGTGTTCTTTTATTCAAGGTAGCTTTTACCAGTCAAACTTTTAACTTTTGTTTTAGGTGGAAACAAGAGAAGATGAAGAACAAAATGTCAAGTTGACTGAAATTCTGGAGCTTTTAGTTGCAGCTGGGTATTTCAGGGCAAGAATTAAAGGCTTGTCACCTTTCGACAAGGTAAGAGGAAACTTTTCTAGCTGTTAAGCTCTTTTTTATTTTTTTTAAATCCTATCTTCATTGTATAACTTCACCATCACCTTTGATCTTTCCATTCCTCTCTTTTGGGGTGTATGGGCTATGGCCATTCTAAATTTTCCATATTGGAAGGGTCTGTCACTAATGTGGGGTAGGGAGATGGAACTATCTGATGTACTGGAGAGGCTGGGCTAGGTTTCAGGACTTATCCGGACCAGGGACCCATCTGGAGGTTGTTGGTTTCTGGAAAGTTACTCTAGTGCATGGAACCTTTATGGAATCTTGTATATTGCCCTAGGTGTTCTTTAGGCTTGGATGGAATGGCCCTGGTAGGGGTTTGGCAAGTTATGATAGGTAGCAAGGTCTGATAGAAACTTGCGTAAGAGCAACCTCCAGAGTAGCCTCTCGACTCTATTTGAACTCTCTCTGCCACTGATACTTTATCAGTTACACTTCTTTTCCCCCTTTTGGTCAGGATGAAATTGTTGATCCCACAGTGCCAGGTCTAGATTCATCCCTGGGAGTCATCTCCCACATTGCCAGGGAGAACTTTCATCCCTGAATGTCAAGTCCCACGTAGCAGGGAGGGTAATGATTTTACTTGTAGAATTGGGCTTAGAGAGAGTGAGGCCACATCTGAACAACAAAAGAGGTCCTCCAGAAGTAACTCTTAGGCATGCCTATAGGTAGTCTAAGCTTCTCTGCTACCTACATAAGCTTCACAGGAGTAAGTGTTAGGCTCTTTTTGTCAGGATTACATGTTTGCCTTGAGAGTGAAGGAAAAGAGATTTTATTTTTACTTTCTCCATTTCAATATTTCCATCTCCCTAATTCGAATTCATTGTAGAAGTGTTCAGATTTCCTATTTAAAGAAAATAATGCGCATCTGACAAAAGCCAGCGCTCCTTCTTGAAAGAAACACTAAGAGAACTAGGAATAGAAGGAAGCTTAGTCAGTATGATAAACAGCATATATGAAAACCGACAGCTAACATCATACTCAGTGGTGGAAGACTGAGAACTTTCCTCTTGAGGTCAGGAACAAAAAAGGGTGGCTGCTTTCACCTCTGCTATTCAACATTGTACTGGAAGTTCTGGCCAGAGCAATTAGGCAAGAAAAAGAAATAAAAACATCCAAATTAGAAAGGAAGAAGTGAAATTATCTCTATTTGCAAGTGACATAGCCTATACATGGAAAGTACCAAAGAATCTACAAAAAAGCAGCTAGAACTAATAAAGGAATTCCACAAAGTTGCAGGTTACAAGAGCAACATACAAAGATTATTTATATTTCTAAACATCAATAATGAAACAATCTGAAATCAGTTATATTTTTATATGAACAATCTGAATATAGCAATAAACTATCTGGAAAGGAAATCAAGAAAAGAATTCCATTTGCAGTAGCATCTAGAAGAGTAAAATATCTAGGAATACATTTAACCAAAGATGTGGAAGTTGTGTACACCGTTGAAGGAAATCAATGACTTAAATAAGTGGAAAGGCATCTTGTGTTCATGGATTGGAAAACTTAAATTGTCATTGCTTCCCAAAATGTTTGATAGAGTCAGTGCAACCCTGATCAAAATTCCAGCAACCTTTTTTGCAGAAATGGAAAAACCAGTCCTCAAGTTCATATGGTATTTATCGCAAGGGTCCCTGAGTAGCCCAAACACTAGTACTTTCTGATTTCAAAACTTACTACAAAGTGATAGTAATCAAACAGTATGTGTTGGCATAAGGATAGCCATATAGACCAATAGAATAGATTCAGAAGTCCAAAAATAAACCCTTACAACTATGGTCAATTGATTTTTAACAAAGGTATAAGTACACTAAATGGGGAAAGAAAAGTCTCTTCAACAAATGGTGCTAGGAAAACTGGATATCCAATGCAAAAAGAGTAGAAGTGGATCCCTCCCTCATACTGTCTACAGAAATTAACTCAAAGCAGAAGAGTGAAGTAAATGTGCATACTACAATCATACAAGTCTTAGAAAAAAATCATAGGGGAAGATTTTCATAACCTTGTATCTATCAGTAAATTCTTAGATATGACACCAAAAGTTTGAGCAACAAAAACAGATGAATTGGAGTTCATCAGAATTAGAAACTTATGCATCAAAGGGCATTATCAAGAGAGTGGAAAGATAGTATATAGAATGGGAAAAAATAGTTGCAAATCATGTAGCTGATAATAGTATATTATCCAGAATATTTAAAGTGTTCCTACAACTCAGCATCAAAAAGACAATCCAGTTAAGCAATTGGGCAAAGGACTTGAATAGACATTTTTCCAAAAATACACAGATGGCTGATACACATGGAAAGGTGTTCAACGTGATTTTTAAAAAATGCAAGTAAATCACCCTGAGATACTGTTTCAAACCCCCCTAGGATGGCTATTATCAATAAACTGGAACATAAGTGCTGGCAAGGGTGTAGAGAAATTTGGAACCCTCATGCACTCCTCATATTCTTCCTGAGCTTATTTTACATGGGATTGTGAAATGTTGCAGCCACTGTGGAAAACAGTGTGGCATTTTTTCAGAAAGTTAAACATGGTATTATTGCCACATGATGCAGCAGTTCCACTACCGGCTATATACCCAAAAGAATTAAAAGCAGAAATTCAAACAGATAACTTGCACACCAGTGTTCATAGCAGCATTATTCATAACAGCTAAAAGGTGGAAACAACTTAAGTGTCCATCAGTGGTTGAATTTTTAAACAAATGTGTAAACATACAATGGAATATGATTCAACCAGAAAAAGGAATGAATTTGATTCATGCTATAGCATGAATGAACCTTGAAACATTATGCAATTTGAAATAAGCCAGATACTAAAGAACAGCTTTTGAATGATTACACTTATACAAAGTATCTAGAGTCAGCAAGTACATACAGACAGAATGGAGATTGTAGATAGTGGTGAGTGGGGGTGGGGTGGAGAGGGGAGAGTTTTTGCTTAATGGGTACAGGGTTTTTATTTAAGATGATCAAAAGTTATTGAAATGAATAGTTATGATGCAAATGTGATGAATGAATTGGATTGTACACTTGAAATGGTGTAAGAGTTAAATGATTAAAATGACAAATGTTATATATTTTTACCTTAAATGTAAAAATTAATTTAAAAAGCAAAAATACACGAGTAGATAATACAGTATAGTCTATTTCTGTGCACAAAGATTTAGAAAATGCAAAGAAGCAAAAAGGTACTCCCTTTCAATGAACTTGGTTTGAATGGGAGCTAAAGCTCATGTAAAATAAATTAATCTGAGTTAATAACAAGCTATCCAAGACATCATGCCTGAAGACAGTTGCCACAAACTCTTGGACAAAATGATTTGGAGGAGGGAGAAGTCACCACAGGATAAAGTCTTTTAATTCATCAGGGCCTTGAACACGTATACGCAAGGCAGTGCAGTAGGTGTTGAGGGCACAGAAATAAGACAAACACCCTGCCCTCAAAGAATCCCACTTCTGTGGAGTAGGAAAGAGAGACAAGTAAACCAACAAGCATAGAATGTCTAGCTGGACACAGTGCTGCTGTGAAGCTGAGCACTGAAGTGAGGCGTCCTCCACAGAAAGGCGGTCCAGGAAAGCTTCCTGGTGGAAGAAGGTGCAAGTGTTTCCTTCATCATGGTCCTGGCTGTGCACAGCAGACTCTCTGTGGGTTGTTCTCTGAGGCAGGTGTCCACCCCTCACCGCTCAGACTCTGGTTAGTTAGGTCTGGCCTGGGGCCCTGGAAGCTGTGTGTTATCATGCATTTCATGTGAGTCCAAAACAACCAGATAAAAGATCCAGTGCTGTTTTGTTACTATCAGCTGTGTCTGAAAAGGATTTTTATTTCATAATGGCTTTTGTTTTGATCTCATTTGCATCTTAGAGATATCCTGTGAGATAAGTTGAGTAGGGTAAAAAGATGTATGAAAAGTAAGCAATAAGTCACAAAATTCCAACCTTACTGCCTTTGTGTCTAGTCTATAAAACACAGTTCCTCTGGAATCGGTGTCTGAAACTGGGTCAAGGCATTTCACAGCTGAGAATTAACGTTCTGCCCCCTTCACCGTAAAGAGGATCTGTGAGTGACATGACCATTTAATAACACTTATGGACTTTCGGGAATCATATATTTAATGCGTGTATGTAAAGGGAGAGAAAAAAATATGAATTATCATGATAGAGTTAGCTTCTGGGTCAGCCAGACCTGAGTTGGAACAGTTCCTTGCCTCTGACAACTGTGTAATCTTGGACAAAAGATACTAAACCTCTTGAGCTTGTCTTCATCTGTAAAAAGGGGATAAAGATACCTACCTTTTAATGTCTCTTTGAGGTTCAAATGTAAAACATGTGGTGCACTGGATGCTCAGCATAAATGTCACTTGCTGTTTTCGTAACTTTTCCTTCCTTCACTTATCTTGGCGTTAGTACTGGACATGTAGGAAATTCTGAATAAACAAATACTTATTTCTAGATTGCTTTTTAGAAAGTGATTGTTTAGATCTGCATTATCCAGTACTGTTATGTCTAGCCACGTATAACTATTTAAATGAATAAAAATTGGATTCATTTAAGTCAGTTTCTCAGTCACCCTAGCCACATTTCAAGTACTCGGTAGCCATGTGTGGCTTATAGTCACGGTATTGACCAGTGTAGGGACAGAGTATCTCCATGATTTTTACTGGACAGCGCTAGTTGAGATATGTTGGAATAAAGAGGGCACATGTACTCAGCCTCTCCAAAGCTATATAATTTTGTGTGTTTACTGAGTCAGTAAAAACTGTTATCTACCTCTATGTATTGCCTTCTCTCAGACCAGAGAAGGAAAATGACTGTTTTCTTTGTGTCTTGCAGGTGGTGGGAGGAATGACGTGGTGTATCACCACCTGCAGCTTTGACGTAGATGTTGATTTGCTGTTTCAGGAAAACTCTACAATAGGTCAAAAAATGTAAGTTATTGGGGTTTGCCAGGGAAGAGCCTGAAGAGGGAGAAGCCAGCTAACTTTGAGTGTCTGCAATGTGCCAGAAGTTGTGATAGGCACTTTACATATTTCCTTTGAATTTTTATGGCACCAGATATTATCTTTTTTTTTAACTGATGATGAAACTGAAATGGAAAGAGGCCAGGATCACACCGCTGGAAAATAAGAATTAGGTCATGTTCAGGCTGTTTCTAATATACTTTCTTGATCAGAATTTCCAGTAAATAATTTAGTTTGTCCCTTTCCAAAGACAGCTAATTTGGATGAATGTTGAATAGGGAAAGAAAAGGAGATTCTTTTTCTTCCCTATTGCTTCTGGGTAAGGCAGAGCCTCACTTTGTCTGCCTTAGAGAAAAGGTAGCATGCCCCCCTGCTAGAGGTCTTAGCTGGGGTACCCTCCCAGTTTTCCAAAGCTCAGCAGGGGCTCAGTGATGCCATTAGGCCATTTGAAATACTCAGTTCAGCTCACAGCCCTACCAGTTACCTCTGTGACTTTGTGCAAGCCACTTCTTTCTTGAGCCTTAGTTTCTTTACCTTTAACAAGAGAAATATATGATCTCAGATCTCTTTTTATTCTGTTACTTCTGTTACTTAAGAAGCATTACCCCCCTTCCAAGTAAAGACACGTCAAGGATTAAAACTAGGTTGTAATTATAGCAGTAAGAAAACTACTTATAAAATGACAGAGAAGGAAACAAATGGAAAACAGGTGGGGACAAAAGGCCGAGTTGGGAGTAGGGTGACCACAGAGGTGATGGCCATAGAAGGCTTTGTTTTCCTAAGGCTGGGCCACGGATTTGGCACTGAGCTTTTTGGCAGCCATAGAAAAGAAAAAAGTGATAAATTGTCCAATTCATAGTTTCCGCACAGTGGAAGAAAAATTCATTCCTCAGAATCGCAGATGTTCTTAACACCGAGACCAAAGGACATCTCTTGAGGCCTCCTGTTAAATAGTTGATTGTTTAACACAAGTACACTGTGCTCACCGGTGCCCAGCTAGGAACACTGGAGCTCAGCATCCCATAAGGTGGGTCCTTAGGGGACCATTAGGCCTTCTGTGAAGCAGGGTGAGAGTACACATGTGTGACTGTCTGATGGTCCAGCTAGATCCAGAAATAGATTTTGTTACTGTTATTTTTGTTATCTTATTATGTAGGTTTTAAATACATGAAGGTTCAAAATAATTAAAATACTACCAAAGCGAACAAAATGAAAAGCCAAAGTCTCTTCTTCCCGTTCTACACCCTAGTTTTACTTCTGTGTTTCCAGCTATGTGTTTTCTTCTGTTTCATTAAGCGCTAGTGAAATAGGAAGTTAGCTCTCCTATACCACTTGCTACATTCCCTTCATCCACCCTCTTCCAGTCTTGTGATTATTAGCCCTTTTCCTAATGATCACTTTTGTAATTTTTAACCTACTTAAGCTGCTTTCCTTAATCCATTTGTATAAGATAGATTCTCCTGTTCTCTGTGTTCCTTGGAAAGGTGAACATTTTAGTGTCTCTATTTTTCCTTTCACCTTTCAGCTTTCATTTACCATAACATTACTTTTACTAATTGTAAACATATGATATTTGCCATCTACTGAATAGTAACAATTAAATTATCCTGCTTTATCTACTAGTAGATCCTAAAAGTAAATCTATGAACGGTGTTTACAATAAACGCTAAGAATTGTGATGAGATCACAGAAAAGGGAGTATTTGGTACTGTTTAAACATCACAGTCAAAAGGAGTATCTTTTCATATATTCTTTCACTCAACAAATATTTATTGAGCCACTACCACAGGTCAGGCATTTTGCTGGGTGGTTTGGATACATTCATTTAAAAAGAACAATACCAGGCAATAATCTCTGCCCTTGTGGAGCTTAGAGTCTAGAGGGGCAAGACAGACCATAAACAAGAGATTTAATAAATAAAATTATATACATCTAAAATAATATGTGCTATGGAAAACACTAAAGCTGGGACAAGTGTGGAAAGTGATGTGAAGTAGGAGGCAGCTGTGCTGAATAGCATGATCATAGAGGCGGTGATACCAAGGCAAAGACTTTGGAGAGCAGAGTGCTCCAGGCTGAGGGATCAGCCAGCGTGGAAGACCCGAGGAAGGAGCTTGCCTATCCAATTTGGATGTCTTTTGTTTTATTTCTTGCCTAACTGCTCTGGCTAGAGCTTTTGGCAGAATAGTGAATAACAGTGATGGCATTGGGCAACTTGTCTTGTTCCAGATCTCAGAGGGAAAGCTTTCAGTCTTTCACCATTGAATATAATGTTAGCTGTGGGCTTTTTGTATACACCCTTAGTCATATTGAGGAAGCTTCCTTCTATTCTCATCTTTTGAAGTGTTTTTATTAACTATCTTTACTTGCAAGAGTGCCCTCATGTCCTCTTACATGTGTGTCTGATACATTTCTACCTATTTGTGCTAAAAAAAAAAAGAGAGAGAGAGAGAGAGATAGGATGTAGATTTTCTGAAATGCTTTTTCTGGGTCAATCAAGGTGATTGTGTGGTTTTTCTCCTTTGATTTGTAAATGTGGTGAATTACATTGATTGATTTTCTTGTGTTGAACCACCCCTGCAGGCCTGGGATAAAACCCACTTGATCACAGTGTATAATTCTTTTGATGTGTTGTTGGATTGATTAGCAAGTACTTTGTTGAGGATTTTTTGCATCCATATTAATGAGAGTGATTGGTCTGTAATTTTCTTTTTCTGTAGTATCTTTATGTTGCTTTGGTATTAGGGTGATGCTGGCTTCATAAAATGACTTAGATCGTGTTCCCTGCTCTTCAGTTTTTTGAAAGTGTTTGAGCAGGGTTGGTATTGATTCTCCTTGATATGATTACTAGAATTTCCTTGTGAAGGCATCTGGTCCTGGGCTTTTCTTTGTTGGGAGGTTTTTGATGACTGATTCAATCTCTACTTGTAGTTGGTCTGTTGAGGTCTTTGATTTCTCCTCAAGACATTGTAGGTTGTTTGTATATTTCTAGAAATTGTCCATTTCATCTAAGTTGTCTAATTTTGGCATACAATTGCTCATAGTATCCTCTTAGGATCTTTTTCTAAGATGTGGGGTCAGTAGTGTGGTCCTCAGAAATTCTCATTTCTGAATTTATTTGCATCTTCTCGCTCTGTCAGTTTAGCTAAGTGTTTGTCAGTTTTATTTATTTTGTCAGGGAACTTAACTATTGAATTTATTTATTCTCTCTACTGTTTTGTTTTTACTCCTAATTTCATTTATTTGTTTTCTAGTCTTTATTTCTTTTATTTGCTTTGGGATTATATCTCCAGATATCCAGGTAGGTCTTTAATTTTAAATCTTTCTTTGTAGGTATTTGGGGCTATAAATTTCCCTCTCAGCATTGCCTTTGCTGTATCCCGTAAGTTTTGGTATGTCTTGTAGTTGTTTTCATTTGTCTCAAGATAAATTTATTGATTTCTCTTGCAGTTTCTTCTTTGACCCACTGATTGTTTAAGAGTCATTGTTTAACTTCTATATATTTGCATATTTTCCAGTTTTCCACCTGTTAGTGATTTTCAGCTTTTTTCTCTTATGACCAGAGAAAGTACTTTGTGTAATGTCAGTCTTTCTAAAGACCTATTTTGTGCCTCCAGCATGCAATCTGTCCTGAAGAATGATCCTGGAATCTAAACACTTGACTTGAATCTAAAGTATATCCCACTGTTTTGGGGCATAACATTCTATATATGTATCTGTTAGGTCTAGTTCATTTATCATATTATTTAGATTCTCTGTTTCCTTATTGATCACCTGTTAATATGTCTATCTATTGAAGAGAGGGAGTGACGTTTCCCACTATTATTGTAGAGACATCTATCACTCCTTTAGCATGCCTTGATTAGGTTGATCAATAATTATGATTGTTATTTATTCTTGATGAATTTCCCCTTTTATTAATAATTAATATATAATGTCCTTCTTTGTTTCTTTTAACATTTTTGCATTTAAAGTCTATTTATATAGCTGCCTAAGCTTTTTTTTTTGATTACCACTTGCACGAAATACCTTTATTCCAACATTTTACTTTCACAGTATTTTTATCTTTGGATCTAAAATGAGTCTCTTGTAAACAGTATTTGGATGGATCATATTCTTTTATCCATTCTGCCAATCTTTGTTTTTTGATTGGGGAGTTTAATCTATTAGCATTCAATATTATTACTGTGAAAGCAATACCTGCTTCAACCATTTTATCCTTTGGCTTTTATTTGTCAGATCAGTTTTTTTCTTTCCTTTTTCCTTTTACTTATCCTTTGTGACAATCTTCATTTCTGTACTCCCCTCCAAGCTTCCCTCTCCTGTCTTTTCAGCTGGCAGAACTCCCTTTAGTATTTCTTGTAGGGCAGGTCTCTTGTTAATGTACTGCTCCATCTTTAATGTGTAAATATTTTAAAGTTACCCTCATTTTTGAAGGACAGCTTTGCTGGATAAAAAATTCTTGACTGGCAGTGTTTTCTCTTTCGGTATCGTAAATATATTGTAACACTGCCTTCTTGCGTCCATGGTTTTGGATGTAAAATCAGCACTTAGTCTTATTTGGCTTCCTTTGTACGTGGTGAATTGTTTTGTGTGTTCAGAATTCTCTTTTCCTTTGGCGTTTGACAGTCTGATTAGTATGTGTCTTGGTGTGGGTCTGTTCAGATTTATCCTGATTGCAGTGCATTGGGCTTCTTGGATTTGCGTATTTAATGTTTTTTTATAAGGGTTGGGAAATTTTCAGTTATTATTTTTTCAAATATTTTTCCTGGCCCTTTTCCCTTCTGTTCTCTTTCTGGCACACCCACAATATGTATGTTTGTGCACTTGCTCGTTTTCAGTTATTTCCCTGAGACCCAGCTTAAAAATTTCCATTCTTTTCTCCGTCTGTTTTTTTGTCTGTTCGAGTTCAGATGGTTTGTCTTCTAGCTTTTTTATTCTTTCTTTTGCCTCTTCAGCTCTGCTGTGGTGTGTCTCTCATGTGTCTTTAATTTCACCTATAGTGTCTTTCACTTCCATAAAACCTGTAATTTTTCTGTGTATTCTTTCAAATTCTTCTTTATGTTCACCCAGTGTTGTAATATCCCTTAACTCTTTAGCCATCTCATTGAATTTGTTTAGATTTGTTTGAGTGTCTTTGATTAGTGCTTCTAAACCCTGTGTCTCTGCCAGCTTTTTAATTTATTCCTTGGGCTAGGCCATAATCCTCCAGTGTTTAGTATCTCTTGTGATTTTTTGCTTTTATCTTGACATTTGATAATGTTGATGGGTTTATTCTGTAGGCTGATTTATCTGTCTTGTCTAGAATTTTGATTGTTTTGCATTAAGGCATTTCTTTGATAGTTGGGTTGACAGTATTTCCCAGCCACAGCAAGGCTGGGCACCGGTGCACAGGGTGCAGACCAGATCCTATGGGCCCTGGGAGAGGATCTGGAAAGACTCCAAAAAGCCCTTGCATTTCCGACCTTACCAGCAGGTGGTGCTATTTAGCTATTCCCCTCAGATCTAGGAAGGCAGGATTTTATGGCCTTTTGTTTGATCCTCCTCAAACATTTTAAATAGTGGCGCCTGGCAGCATCTGACCAGGAGGGCCTGAAACTGTAGGATCCTATGTTCTCCTTTGCCAGCCAATATCTTATTCGTTGTTGATCTGTGCCCCACTCTGTACTTGGTGGAGGACTCACACATCCATCCCAGTCTGCAGCCACCCCCAGGCAAGGATCAAACCACTGGCCTCTGCTTCCCTCTCGGGTGGGGGATGGGCGCGAGATCCACAGAGGGTATTACTCATATTTAGTCTCTGACCTTAGTTTCTCATGTTATCCTGAAGTTCCGTGGGCGTTGTGCTGACCTCTGGTCTCCGGATCCCGAAACAGTCGATTCAGATATTTCATGCCTGGCTGCCTGCTGCTTTTGAGTGAGAAGTGTTTCTGCTGTTCCCTCCCTAATTCTCCATTTTGGAAGCTCTTCCTGGGTTCCCCTTTGTGCAGCACTCCTCAGCCAGCTGTGTTTTATGCTGGGTCTCTGTGGACCTGGGTCCCTGTGTCTGGATACACGTGGGATCTGTCTCACTGCTGTGAGAGGCTTTCTGGTCTGGGTCCCTGGAGGGAGGGGTCCTGGCTGCTGCCTCTGGGCACTTCCCCAGCCGCATGGCACCTGGGGAGGGGGATTTGCCTACCTGGTGTTTTTCTTTCTTCCATTCAGTATTTGTGGAGTTCTTCTCCAGTCTCTACCTTTATCTAGAGTTCTAAGCCAATGAGATTTGTCCTTTTTTTTCCTCTGAATCTCTCGAGAAGGTTTTTCACAGGGTGTCTTTTGTTACCATGCTAATGATGTTACCTCTGATTCTTAAAAATAGCTTCTTTCTAGCCAACTTCTTAATCAAACTGTTTGCTAACATGAATTCCCAGTCTTCTTGAGGACACTTTTCTTTGTCGCTTCCAATTTTGTGTTCCAATTTGAGCTAATTCCTTTTTAGATCTATAGTACCCTGATGTGCTAGGATATCTTCCCATTGCTAGTTTGACCATTACTTGTATTCTGTGCGTCCCTCCTTCTTAGATTTATTTTGAGCTGCCAGTGAGTCGTAGGCTCTTTTTACCTTGTTACCCTTGGGAAACATGACACACTCCCATCAGTGGCAGTTCCCACTGTAGGTGCTGTTAGGGTGAGGAAAGAGGTTGCTCCGATAGTTTGCAAAAGCTCCTTTGGTGGCTCAGCACATCTCCCTTTCCCCTGCGGAAGCACCCACTGAACTCAGCAGATATTGGAGCGATGTTTGTCATACAGGTTCTTAATCTCTTCTCTACTCTTCTGAAATCAAAAAAAAAAATCATGAACTGTCTTTTTTTTTTTAAGTTTAAGTGCAAAATTTCTTTGTAAGTAAAACATGACCTGAACTTGAGGCCGTTTGTAGTCTTTATTGATCCCACTTATGTAGAAATATGAATTTCGTTGATTATAGGGTACTGCTCCAGATTCCATGGGAGTCCTACATAATATGTGGTATTTGCACCCTAGATACAGTATGGTACTAACATCTAAAAAGTTATGACTTCTGAAACACATCTGGCCCCAAAGAGTTGTGACCAGGAATTGAGAATGTGTTGTATTCTCTGGGAAGTGCTTGATGTACAGCTCTTAGGTAACCTCCCTGAGCTGTCATTGTGGGCAAAGCACCCTCCAGACTCAGAGTACCAGACAGTCAGCTCTCTGTTATCTGAAGGAGAGATTAGTCTAGATGTGTGATACTGAATTATTCACTTATCTTCTGCTTGGTTTTGGAGTGTGTTCTGTGTTCAGAGTTCCTCCCCACAGAATTTCCAGTTGGGTGTAGTTTAGACTAATACCACTTAGTTTGCAGTTCCCCAGTGTAGCCCAGCTGATGTGGTGGGTGGGCCGGGTAGCTCTCTCTCTGAGGCTGGGTAGCTCTCTCTCTGTGGTGGGTGGGCCGGGTAGCTCTCTCTCTGAGGTACTCACTTGCCTACTGACAGCATGAATATCTTTCCGGCTGTCTTCTCTAAGTGCCCAGTTGGGCCCTTGTGCTCCTGCTTGAGGCTTCCATGAACTTCTACCCCCAGCCTATCCTAAAGCCCCATTACCAGAGGGTCCTAAGCGTAGAGGTCCATATGAGATTTTAAGTTTCTGAGTTCATTTCTACAGTAAAATTAACTAGGACCCTTGCCCACAGCACTTGCACATACATTTTATTATATAATTTTCACAATAACATTTGAATGGGACAAGGAGGATTCATTTTATGCTGGGGGTTTTGGGCCAGAGAGATAGGGTGACTTGCCAAAAGTCCCAGAGCTGGTGGTGGGGCTGGAACTTATTATACCCAGGTTGAATTCACTCTGTTTCAAACTGTTTGCAGTGAAGGAGAAAACTCAAACACTGAGCACTCTTACAAACTAAAGGAATGAAACTAATGACCTGTAATGACAAGTGGTCATGTTAGATTGTTAGGCTAGGAAACCTGCCTGGTCACTGTCCCTGATTTTTAGGAAGTCATATGATCCACACTGAGCTCCAGAAAGAAGCGAAATAGAGGCTGCTGGGTTTCTGCAAGAAGTCTTCCAGGCTTCCTTTCCCTCCCCCAGTCTGCCTATGTCTCCCCTCACCCTTACTCCATCTCCCCACTCCCCTGACAGTCTAATACTTCAACTTCTTCCAAACACTGTTGAGATTGCTCATACTTGGTGGTAATTTCAGGGAGGCAGGTTTCAGAGGGCTGTAAATCCTGAGATGACATAGGGTATCCTTTTCCAAGGGCTTTTATAAGCCGGGCAAGTTGGCAGTCTCTCTGAGGATGTAGGGGGTCAGACTGGATGGTGTCAAGAGTCTGAATCTTGTTTTTAACCTGGATGGTTCTAGGCAATCAGTATCCCCTTTTTAAACTGATAAACCTGGACCCACTAGAGGGAGCTTTCTTCCTGCTGAGCCAAAATGTAGCTAAGAGGAAAGGTGTTTGTGGATCACGTGTTCCATTTGCACAGATCCTTAAGACCTATGCTGATCAAGGACGCTAAACCAGTGTTGATCATCTTCATTTGCTAAGTGTTGGGGTTGGGGGAGCTGGGCTAGTTCATATTTCTCTTTTCCCCTCACAAGTTTCAAAGACATTAAGAAACAAGGAATGGAAAATGGGAGTCAATGGAGTTTAAAATAAAAAATGAAGCTTATCAGAGAAGGAGCCTCAGATAGGTTGTAAAATGGGTTTACTAACGCTTCTCTACCAGACTGTTGCGTTCCAGTCCCAGGCAGGGGCTGGGTAGCTGCAGGCTTCCCTGGTGGCAGGTCATGCTTCTCATGGCAGAGAAAGCGCATGTTCCGGAGTGGACTGCTCATAAAGGGGGGACATGGGAACCCAAGGGCTACAGGACAATTTCTCCTTCCTCTTGGACCTTTTGGAAACTCACACACACCCTTCTGTGGGGAGGAGGTGCCGGGAGGAGGGGTAGCAAGTCCTCTTCCTCCTGGAGGTGGGGTATGTGAGTGGTGAGTTTTCCTCTCTCCATCTTTCTGCCCTTAACGTTTGGACTTGACAGCTGATCCTCTGCTCAATGGGGAGGTGATTATATCCCGCAGAAGTTTTAACCCTTGTGAAGCTTCCTTCTGGATACCGAACACTGCTTCTTAGGCTGTTTTCTGGGGATCATTCCCTGTGGGACTGTTTAACTTTTGCTCTAAAGTCACTTAAATCTTAAAAGACTGAGGAGATAAAATGTACCAAGGATGATTGGCAAATCAACGCCACCTGTCACCCAGATGTAGGCTAGATGTTGGTCTGACAGGTGTCTTCCTCCTCGGTGGGATTAGTCAACTCCAGAAATAAAAAGATGGTCAAATGAACAAGGGACACTTTCAGTAGATCCAAATCTTGTCGAACTCGTCTCTGTCACTGTGAGAGACCTCTCAAGATAAACGCTAGAGAACGTATATTAGAGCATTCAGAAGCTAAGACAAGGAGTCCCCACCCTGATCAGGATGGCAGAGTGAGGTGCTTCACGGCTCCCCCCAGTGCACATACCCAGAGGCTTTGAACAACCGGCAGGATCTAGCAGAAACATCTTTCTGAAGGAGTGCAGTTGCAGAGTGAGCACCGAATCAAGGAAAAGGACGTGTAAAAGTAGTTCCCTGACGGGCCCTTCTCCATCACTGGCTCAGTGTGGAGCTGTGCTCCCAGTGCAGATCCCAGGTCCCAGCTTTGGAGGAAGTAAAGTAACCCCCTCTTGCACACTCTGAGAGCATGTATGTCTGGCCCAGTCTGCCTAGTGCTAGCCTGAAAGACTCGCTGTCCTAGGTGTTGCTCTTTGGGTAGAAAGCAGCTCCCAGAATTCTTCTACAGAAACTGTGCAGGAGTGGTCAGGTCATGCTGTCTGGGCAAGGAATTGCTGGTGTAGGACACACAATACAGTGCCTGGACCATAAAGAAACTGTTTCCTGGGGAAGAGAAGTCATTAGTATTCATGTAAGTGGGAACTTTCTAGTGCCACATGTGCGTGCCACAACAAGAAGAATCAGGGAGGCCCTTACACTTTGTCCTGGAGCTATTTTCCAAACTCATTGTGTGGGTAAAACTTGCATAATCTGCTAAGACTGGGAAAGGTGTCATCTTTTTTTCCTTCTCCTTTTTTTTTCTTTTGTTAGCTCCTGGCATTCAATGAAAGCTCTGTTATAATACTAGCTGGATATACACTTAAGGAATAGATGCCTCAGAATCTAAATTTCAGCAGTAACACACTAAAATATCCTGAAGTCCAAGTTTCAGCAGAAGATTACAAAACATACAAAGAAACAGGAAGTGATGGCCCAGGCAAAGGAGGAGATTAAACCTTTAGAAATCATCACTGAGGAGGATCAGACCTAGGATATTGCAAAAACTTTTAAAAAATGGTCCTAAACAACCAAATCAATAGGCCGATCCCTCTGTCTTGGGGTTGGTTCATATGAAACTTATGCCCGCAATAATAAGCTAAGCCTACTTAAAATCAAGCCTAAGAGTCAACCCCAAGAGAACCTCTTGTTGCTCAGATGTGGCCTCTCTCTCTCAGTCAACATGACAGGCAAACTTACTGCCTTCCCCCTTCTACATGGGACATGACTCCCAGGGGTGTGGACCTTCCTGGCAACATGGGACAGAAATCCTAGAATGAGCTGGGACTCAGCACCAAGGGATTGAGGAAACCTTCTTGACCAAAAGGGGAAAGAGCGAAATGAGACAAAATAAAGTGTCAGTGGCTGAGAGATTCCAAACAGAGTTGAGAGGTTATCCTGGAGATTATTCTTAGGCATTATATAGATATCACCATTTTAGTTTATGGTGTGTTAGACTAGAGGGTAGTGCCTGAAACTGTAGAAATGTGTTCCAGTGGCCATGTTTCTTGAAGATGATTGTATAATGATACAACTTTCACAATGTGATTGTGAAAACCTTGTGCCTGGTGCCCCTTTTATCTCTGGTATGGACAGATGAGTAAAACATATGGATTAAAAATAAATAAATAATGGGGGAACAAATGTTAAAATAAAAAAATATATATATTGGGTAGATGGAAATACTAGTAGTTAATGAGTAAGAGGGATAAGGAGTATAGCATGTCTGAGTTTTGTCTGTTTTCTCTTTATTTCTTTTTCTGGAGTGATACAAGTATTCTAAAAGTGATCATGGTGATTAATATGAAACTATGTGATGATATTATGAGCGATTGGTTGTTCACCATGTATGGAATGTTTGTATGTTAAGAATGTATGTGCCTGGGCGGGCCACAGTGGCTCAGCAGGCAAGCCTGCCATGCCAGAGGGCCTGGGTTCGATTCCTGGTGCCTGCCCATGTAAAAAAAAGAATGTATGTGCTTGTACATTGTTTTATTAATAAAAATTTTAAAAAAAGATGGTTTGGGCAATTTGGGGTTCCATACCTTCCATATAAATTTGGGGAAAAAATGGTTCTAAATATGCTCAAGTAGCTAAAGGAAAATATGGACAAAAAAAATCTAAAGGAAATCAAGAAAATGATAGAGGAACACACAAAAAATTATCAGTAAAGAGATGGAAATATTAAAAAAGCTGAAAAATATAGTAACAAATTAAAAATTCCCTAGAGAGGTCAACAGTATATTGGGGCTGACAGAAGAATCAATGAACTTTTGAAGATAGGACAATTGAAATCGTTCAGTCTAGAAACAGAAGAAACAAAGAATGAAGAAAAGTGAACAGAGCTTACAAACCTGTGAGATACCGTCAAGTGTACCCATATATGTAGTGTGGGAGTCCCAGGGGAAGAAAGAGAGAAAGGAGCAGAGTATATTAAAGACATAATGTCTGAACACTTTCCAAATTTATTGAATGACAAGGATACGCACATCCAGGATGCCCAAGGATTTCCAAATAGGATGAGCCCAAATAGACCCACACCACACAGTGTTACAGTCTAACTGGAAAATGCCAAAGGTAAAGAGAAGAACTGTGAGAGAGAAGCAATGTGTCACATACGAGGGAGCCTCAGTGAGCTCAAGTACTGATTTCTCATTGGAAATCATGGAGGCAAGTAGGCTGTGGGACATATTTAAAGTGCTGAATGCAAAGAAATGCCAAACAAGAATTCTGTATATGGCAGAACTGAATTTCAAAAATGAAGGCAAAATCAAGACATTCCCAGATAGATAAACAAAAGCTGAGGACTTTGTGACCACTTGACCACTTTACAAGTAATGCTAATTAGTTAGTTCTGTAAGTTGAAAGGAAAGGACATTAGACAGTGGACTAAAGTCACTTAAAGAAGTAAAGATTTCTGGTAAAGACAGTGTTGTTGGTAAATATAAATACCAGTACTATTGTATTTTTTATTTGTAACTCTACTTTGTATTTCCTACAGGATCTAAAAGGCAAATGTATAAAATGTAATGATAAATCAGTGGTTTTGGACTCATAATATATAATTATGTAATATGTGACAAGAACTACAGGAAGGTGGGGGAAGCAAGGGGTATAGGTACATAATTTACGTATGCTATTGAAGTTAAATTGATATTAAAGCAAATGCGATTGTGTTTAGGATTCAATCTCAAAATACTAAGATTATTAATATTAATGATCTTAGGATATTAAATTTAAGGCCTATGGTAACCAAAAAGAAAATATCAGAGAATATGCAAATTCATAGAGACAGAAAGCAGAATACACGTTATCAGGACTGGGGGGCAGGTACAATGGGGAGTTAATGCAAAATGACTATAGGGTTTCTGTATGGGGTAAAGGGAGAATCCTAGTACTGGATGATACTGCAATGCTGTGATAGAATTAATCCCATTGAATGTTATGTTTGAGAGGAG
Organism: Tamandua tetradactyla; assembly: GCF_023851605.1. NCBI lineage: Eukaryota > Metazoa > Chordata > Mammalia > Pilosa > Myrmecophagidae > Tamandua > Tamandua tetradactyla. Next base: position 94,435,895 of record NC_135329.1, on the reverse strand, counting down.
TTGGGATAGGAAGATTATTTTATATAAATGTTTCTACAATTAAAAAAAAGAACCTAAAGAGATATGAAAAAATGCAATACATGGTACTGGATAGAATCTAAGAATCAAGGAGTAAAGGTTCAAAAGGACATTATAGGGACATAAGAAAATACTGGAATATAGCATGTAAGCTTCATTTCTACATTAAATTTCTTGAATCTGAAAACAGCACTTACAGCAATCACATAAGTGAATGTCCTTGTTCGTAGGAAATGTACATGGAAGTATTACTGTTCAAGGAATATGATGTGTAAGGTGCTCTCAAATGTTCAGAAAATAGATAGATGGAATGATATGGCACAGGTGACAAGTTAAAATTTAGTGGCTCTGGATATTTGAGGGGGAGGGGGTGAAGGTATGTTGGATTTCGCTGTCTGGGGTTTGCATTATTTTTGCAACTCCTGTTTAATTTGAGATTATTCCAAAATGGAAGTTTAAAAAAAAAAATTTAAGACAAAACTGGGTTTGGCAGGTCCTTGGCAGAGCTTTGGCCCCAGCTAAGCCCCCTGAGGGGCTAGGCTTTCCCAGCAGGGGCTGCAGCTTCAGTGTGGGAATCTGCGGTGATGAGTCTCCTGCAGTACTGTCAGGCTGTGCAGGGTACAGTCAAGGTCATCTGTGGCATCAAAGCCCACGTGGTTTCCCTGTAAGACCCAAGTGACCCCTTGTTTCCCAGAGCCTTTTCTGTTAGGAAGTACACCTCTACTTGTAAACAAGACTACAGCTAGCTCCTATGACTTGCCAAGATTTTTTCAAAGGGTCTTAGGTGGAAATTGTCCATGACGGTTGAGCCAAAGCCCCCATTTCTCCATCTGGCTCCCCATAGCCATTCTTTGTGACTGTTCCTCAAGATTCCTGGCCTATGTACCAAGGCTTTGAGGACCCACTAAATAACACCTCTCTTCCCTCCTGAATCTGATCCAGTTTAGATACTACAAACAGGGTTCAGAAGGGTGCAGATCAAATACCAACTGATTAGGGAAACAGGCTTAAATCTACAGTGAAACAGGCCCATACCAAGTTCCCCCACCACTTCCACTGTGAAACTGGCCCGTCCAGTCAGGGAGCCTGGCTCCTTCTCCCCCATCCCAGGCATTTCATTGGGGGACAACTGAGACAGGGCACAGATGTCAGAGCATCCCCCTTGAGAAGCAGAAAATTCCTCCTCCCTGTGGAAATAAGGACAAGAATACATGGTCCCCCCAAATCTAGGATTGATTTTAGACTATCAGGGAAAAGCTTAAAGCCTACTGATTATTTTTTGAGAAAGAAGACCCGTGTCGAGAAAGATCAAAGGAGGTGAATTGTAACAGAGAAGATAGGATTTAACAACTGGGTATGACTGCTGAATCATTATATTGATATTTCTTTTTTTTTTTTTTTTTTTTACTTTTTAAAATTTTTCATTAATTAAAAAAAATTACAAGAAACAGAAACATTCCCAACACATACACTCAGCAATTCACAATATCATCACATAGTTGCATATTCATCATCATGATCATTTCCCAGAACATTAGCATCAATTCAGAAAAAGAAATAAAAAGACAAGAGAAAAATATAACAAACAGAAAAAAAAAATTTTACAGGCCATACCCCTTACTAATCCCTTTCATTGATCACTAGCATTTCAAACTAAATCTATTTTAACATTTGTTCCCCCTATTATTTATTTTTATTCCATATGTTCCTCTCGTCTGTTGACAAGGTAGATAAAAGGAGCATCAGACACAAGGTTTTCACAATCACACAGTCACATTGTGAAAGCTATATCATTATACAATCATCATCAAGAAACATGGCTACTGGAACACAGCTCTACATTTTCAGGCAGTTCCCTCCAGCCTCTCCATTACATCTTGGATAACAAGGTGATATCTACTCAATGCATAAAAATAACCTCCAGAATAACCTCTCGACTCTGTTTGGAATCTCTCAACCATTGACACTTTGTCTCATTTCACTTTTCCCCCTTTTGGTCAAGAATGTTTTCTCAATATTGATATTTCTTTTAATCCTCAGTGTCTTGGAGCAGCTAGAAGGAAAAACCTCAAATTGTGAACTGTAACCCTTACCAAACTCTGAAGTCTGTTCTATAACTAATCATTGTGATGCATTTTGAAATTTATTGCTTTTTTGTGTATATGTTATTTTTCAAAATTAAAAAAAAAAGTTTATGGGGGGAAAGTACAGAAGACCTATGTCTTAGGATGGGGAAGGTCGCATGCCCCTTCTCGTGGCTCTGTTAGCTGTGTGAGCCTACAGTGTTAGAGGTTGTAAATGTGTTGTCATTGTTTATTTGCTCATGTCTTCTGCCATGTCTGAGCCTCGGGAACTAAGGGTCTATAACTTAATTGTCTTAACATTCTGGGCACCTGGTATAGGGTCTGATAATTATTTGTCACATGAATCATATTAAAATGATCATTTCAGTTCCTAGCTTAGTGGTTCCCAGACTTTTGGAAAAAGTTCGTCAGTTAAAACGAAATGTAAAAGAATATAGGGCACTAATAACTTTTCTTTTTTGCCATGTAAAGATTTTAAAAAATAACTACTACTACCTCTACTGTCACTATCATTTCACAAAGAAACAAAATTTTTAAATACAAAAAACGTAGGAAGAACATGATCTTAGAGTAATGGATAAAGGCAGTCTTGTCACCATACATACCTAAATTGAGCTTATTTTTCTCATTTTGCAGTCAGCCAGGAGAAACTTGGTCATGGCCTGGCAGTGACCTAGCCATGCAAATCCCCAGATCCTTCTGGGATGCTGCTCACTCTTTAGAGATGTCATGAGGGCCGTTTAGTGTGTACTCACTCTTGCCTTGTTTTTTCCTAACAGAGCTCTATCAGAAAAAATTGTCTCAGTCTTGCCAAGGATGAAATGTCCACACCAGCTGGAGCCCCACCAGATCCAGGGGATGGATTTTATTCACATATTCCCTGTTGTTCAGGTGAGAGCCTTTGTGTGGTCTCTTGTCCTCTGGGTGTCACAAAATCCTCTGACAGATCTAGTAGTGGGCCATCTGGCTGGGTCCTGGATCTAGCGGGTGCATCATGGATTTGGAGGCTGCAGAACATGACGGTGTTTCCTGATGTCATCCTTAAATGGCTCTTGCTACTCTGTATTCCCTGGTTTCACACACTCCCCTCTTAGGATCTTTGACTATTCCAATCAGTGGTTTTTCTTTGTCCTTTGGTTAAAGAGAGAACTCCATAGCTCTGAATGTTTTGGTCCCTTTCAACCTTTCCAGCCTCATTTGAAAATCTTGTTCTAGCCCCTCTGACCGTCTCTCAGACTGGAATGCTCTCAGCCCCTGTAACAGGCTTCTTTGTTAGCCACTCATGTGGCCATAGTACCTTCCTTTACAGGAATCTTCCTTACTGCACTTTATTACCATGTACATTCATTCGTGTGAATATTTTTCTGACTCTCTCATCAGACCAGAAGCCTCATGAGGGCAAGCACTCTGGCTGTTTTGCTCACTGTTGTGTACCTAGCACCCATCAGAATGTCTTACACTTAGTTGATGGCTTGTGTCCACCTCAGCCTTTCCCTGAGGCTCTGTGATTAAGTGGCTTCTGCTGTATAGCTCCCTATAATCTGTGCACGTCTGTGTCCGGGCATCCCCTCCAGGCACCTGGAAAAGAGGAGAAACAAAGAGCTTACCTTTGTTGGCTGCTGTGTGAGCAGTGCATTGCATGCGTTACTCCATTTGATCCCAGTAGAATTCCTTAAAGTATGTATTACAGTCTCAGTCTTATAGAAGGGTGGGACTTAGAGAAGGTAATCAGTTTGCATCAGGGCAGAGGACTAGTGAGTGGAGAAACGACAGTGTTGGTCTAAACTCCCTTTGTCCAAGCCCTGTGGCTTCCCTACTCCACCACTCATGCAGCCATCAGAGAGGAAGCTGCGCTGCCTTTGTTAGAAAGACCTTCTTTTGGTGTTAACATTAGAGAGGGTAGGGGTTAAGAGCACACACATGCTGTAGTCTTCCTGAGTTCAGATCCCGGCTCTGCCACTTTCCAGGTGTCTGACATTGGGCAAACGATGTAGCTTCTCATAGTTAAATGGAAATTATAATAATCCTGCCAGAAAAAATGAGAATTAAACATTAATTAATGGGAATTAAATTAATGGGAATAAAGCACTTAGATGAAATGCTTAGAGACTAGTCCCATGTTTCATCCTCTGGCTTTCCTTCTAGTGACATACATGACCCTAAACCTACCCTTTCATCCACAGTCATAACCACGTATCATCGCTGTTAATTCCACTCCCTATAATGTGCTCCCATCACCTCCATCCATTTCCAAACATTTACAATTAACCTTACCACATATTCTGAACAAATTAATCATCAGCTCCCCATTGTCTACCATTATTTTATCCTCTAGTGACCTGTGTTCAGAGATCGTACAATATTTGCCCTTTTGTGTCTGACTTATACCACTCAACATAATGTCCTCAAGATTCATACATGTAATCACATATAGCGTTACTTTTTTTCTTCTTAAGGCTGAATAATATTCCATTGTATGTATACACCACAGTTTGTTTGTCAATTCTTCAGTTGATGGACACTTAGCTTGTGTCCATCTTTCGGCAATTGTAAATACCACTATGAATATCAGTGTGCAAATGTCTGTTTGCATCCTTTCAGTTCTTCTGAGTATATCTAGTAGTAGGATTGTCGGCTCATATGACAGTTCTATACTTAGCATCCTTCTGAACTTCCAGACTGTTTTCTACAATAGCTATACCATTTTACATTCCAACTGACAATGAATAAGTATTCCTATTTCTCCATGTCCTCTCCAACACTTTGCATTTTCTGTTTTGCTTTTTTTTTCTTAATAGTGGCCATTCTAGTAGGTGGGAAATGATATTTCCTTGTGATTTTGATTTGCATTTCCCTGATATCTAATGAAGATGAATATTTTTTCATGTGTGTTTTAGCCATTTGTATTTCTTCTTTGAGAAAAATATCTATTCATATCTTTTGCCCATTTTTTAATTGGGTTGTTTGTCTTTTATCATTGAGTTGTAGGATCTCTTTATATATCCTGAATATTAAACCCTTATTGGATTTGTGGTTTTCAAATATTTTCTTCCATTGAGTAGGCTGCCTTTTCATCCTCTTGACAAAATTTCTGATATTCTCGCAAGCAGTGGGGACAACAGAATCAATAGGCTGAGCCCTCAGTCTTGGAGTTCACCCCTGTGAAACTTATTCCTGCAAAAGATAGGCTAAGCCTATGTAAAATTATGCCTAAGACTCACCCCCTGAGAACCTCTTTTGTTGCTCAGATGTGGCCTCTCTCTCTAAGCCATCTTGGCAGTTAAGCTCACTGCCCTCCCCCCTACATGGGACCTGACCCCCAGGGATGTAGATCTCCCTGGCAGTGTGGAAAAGAACTTCTGGGATGAGCTGAGACTCAGCATCATGGGAATGAGAAAGCCTTCTTGACCAGAATGGGGAAGAGAGAAATGAGACAAAATAAAGCTTCAGTGGCTGAGAGATTTCAAACAGAGTCAAGAGGTTATCTTGGATGTTATTCTTATGGTTATATAGAAACATCCCTTTTTAGTTTATGGTGTATTGGAGTGGGTGGAATCATCTTGATTCTTGAAGATGATTGTATAAAGATATAATGTTTACAGTGTGACTGTGTGATTGTGAAAACCATGTGTCTATTTCTCCTTTTATCCAGGGTATGGACAAATGAGTAAAAAAAAATGAATAAAATAAATAAATAATGGAGGGTCAAAGGGCAAAATAAATTGGGTAGATGGACATACTAGTGGTAAATGAGAGGGAGGGGTAAGTTGTATGGTATGTATGAGTTTTTTCTTTTTTTGTAATTTTTTTTTATGTGGAATGATAAAATGTTCTAAAGAATGATCACGGTGATGAATACACAGCTGTGATGATATGTGAGCCATTGATTATACACCTTGTATGGATTGCATATTTAGAAGATTTCTCAATAAAAATATTAAAAAAAAAAAAGAATCAAGACTACTGGAACACAGCTCTACAGTTTCAGGCACTTCCCTCTAGCCTCTCTAATATACCATGAACTAAAAAGGGATATCTATATAATGTATAAGAATAACCTCCAGGATAACCTCTCAACTCTATTTGAAATCTCTCAGCCACTGAAATATTATTTTGTCTCATTTTTCTCTTCCCCCTTTTGGTCAAGAAGGCTTTCTTAATCCCTTGATGCTGAGTCCCAGCTCATCACAGGATTTCTGTTCCATATTGCCAGGGAGATTTACACCCCTAGGAGTCATGTCCCAAGTAGTGGGGAAGGGCAGGGAGCTTACCTGCCGAGTCAGCTTAGAGAAAGAGGCCACATCTGAGCAACAAAAGAGGTTCTCTGGGAGTGACTCTTAGGCATAATTTTACATAGGCTTAGCCTATTCTTTGCAGGAATAAGTTTCATAGGGGTAAACCCTAAGATCAAAGGCTCATCCTGTTGATTTGATTCTTCCCACTGCTTTTGAGAATATCAGAAATTCTCCAAATGGGGAAGATGAATATTCTCTCCTTTCACCCCATTCCCTTTGTTACATTTGGTTGTAGTATATTTCAGTGTTACTGTTGACTATAGACCCTAGCTTGCATTGGTTGTACTTTTTCCTGTATACCATCCATTTTCAGCACCTTGCAATGTTAGTATTCATTTGTGGAAGAGCTCTAGTTTAAATGCAGTGCTCTAATACCAAACTTTTTTTCATTGCTGCGATAACTAGGTCTTTCAGTGTAACAAAGTTTTCTGAGGATAATCAGTGTAGGTGATATGCCATGTGAATGTGCCAAGCTATCAAATTACTCTATGGTAATGGAGTTTTAAAAATGGTAGTGGTGGTTTTTTCTGTGGGTTTTTTTGTTTGTTTTTTTGTTTTTGACATGGATAGGCTCCAGGAATCAAACCCCGGTCTCTGGCATGGCGGGCGAGATCTCTGCCACTGAGCCACCATAACCCACCTGATAGTGGTGTTTTTAATATAATAAATGCACTGTTGGGAATCACTTCTTGGTTGGCCAGGGTTAAAGAGTATGCTTGATTGTAAAACAGCAAGCAGAAAATAAATTGTTGGGTTCGAGGGAAGGAAAGATTTCTTAAGGGGAAATAAAGCACTAACCATGAAGGAAGAAGATTGTTAAATATGATAACATTTAAATTGAAAACTGGTCTGCATTAAAGGACAGTTTTTTTAAAAGGAAGGAAAAACCAGACTGGAAGGAGATATTTACAGTGAATATCGCTAACAAACAATGAGTACTTAGAATATATAAAGAATGCTGATAAGTCAATATGAAAAAGGCAAATAATCCAATAGAAAAAAAGGGTAACCCTATCAGAAACTTAATTTTAAAAGGGTAAACCAAATCATCAACAAGAGAGGAAAGAGATGGTCCACCTCATCAGTTGTCAGGGAAGTACAAATTAAAGCCACGATGAGCTACTGTTTCACATGCATCAGGGTGGCAGAAAAGAAGACTGACAATCTGGGGTGCGCGAGAGGATGGGAGCAAGAGCTCCCCCACCGTCCTGTGAATAATACCTTGTTTAGCCTCCTTGGAGAGCAGTCTGGGATATCCAGTGAAGTTGGCAACGTGCACACCCTCCTACCCAGCAGTTCTTTTATCGATATTTGCTGTGGGGAATCTCTGCTGTACGTGCATCAGGAGGCTGGTATGAGAAGGTTGCTGCGATAGTGTTTGTAATAGCAGGAAACTGGGGTCTATCCAAATGTCCATCAGCAGGAGAATGGACAATTGTGGAAACTGATCCAAAGGAATGTTATTATTTAGGAGAGTAAAGGAACACGTACCAACACAAGTAACCTAAAACATGATGTTATGTGTGTAAAATAGCAAATTGTGGAAGTCTCCAAAATCATACCATTTTTGCAAAGTTTAGAAAACCTGTAAAGTAAGACAATATGTTGTTTATGACTAACCCTATATGCAGCAAAAAGTATACAGACAGGTGTAAATGCAGGTAGGTATAAATACAGACATGATAACTGCAAATCTAGGTTAGTGGTTACTTCTTGGGAGAGGGAAAGAATATGATCTGGGAAGGGTACACATGCTTTCAGCTGTGTTTGAAATATTTTATTTCACTGTTGGGCCAGTGGGTCCTTTATTCTTCTCTGTCTTTAATTTTTAATACCTTATATTAGATTTTTTTATATTAAAAAATTGCTCTGGCTCCTAAGCCTGTGCCTGATGCTGAGAGGTAGCAAGTGCTCTGTAATGTCCTTCACTAATAAAGGGAATAAGTAAAGAGCCAATGAGGAGACACAAAGGCCATTGCTGCACTTTGTACCCTTTTGCCCACGGAATACCAGGCTCTTCCTCAGTTCGTGTTGTGTGTGTGTGTGTGTGTGTGTGTGTGTTTGTATGTTAATTAGAGTTTAAAGTAGGGAGAATTGAGGAGCAGCCTCTTCTGGATATCACCCTGGTAGAGCTGGGAAACATTGAGTAAAATCCATTTGTCCAGTTGTCTGGTCTGGAAAGCCCCAGCATTGTGATTTCTAGTTTTGTTGCTTGCCAGCTGTGTATTGATGAGCAAACTACATAGCTTCTCTGAATTTTAGATTCCATAAGAAATGACCAGTACTATCTGCCTTATAACTTGAAGATTGAGGCAGAATATGTGTGAATGCCAAGTTGACCTAAAGCTTAGAGTGCTGACTTAGTACACTGATTCTGAATCTGAATGTTTGGGGATTTTTTTTTTCCATTTATCAAACCAGAGGTTATGCCAGGTGTTCTCTGTGGTTCTGTCTCCTTTCTCTGTTCTGGGATACAGGTGCAAGAGGAAAGAGATTTACATTAAGATATTCCATTGAGACCTGGAGGACATGGGAATAACTCTATTTGTGCTTGTCCTTCAGGAATGGGTGGAGCACTTTACTAGTTAGTATTCATGATTACACTTGCTTCTATAGTAGCTTTGCTTTTCCTAGAATGAAACTGGAGACTTGACATCAAGTGAGGACTTAAAACCCTTGCACAGTTATGCAGCATGGAGCCACTGGATCTTAGTATCCCTGATGCCAGCTGATCGCTTGGGACAATATGTGTTTGTCATCACCTGGTCTGTCAAGTACAGTGATTTGGGTTCATGAGTTGTGCTGTCTCTGAGCTGGCCTTCACTGCAGTGGGATTTTGCCCCAATCTATTAACTCATGCTTCCCACCTTTCTTTCTTCCTCAGTGGCTGGTGAAGCGAGCCATAGAAACAAAAGAAGAAATGGGTGACTACATCCGCTCCTACTCTATATCCCAGTTCCAGAAAACCTACAGTCTCCCTGAGGTCAGTATTGTACTTTTCTGTTTTGCCCAACCGAAAAATAAGTACTTACCTGAAGACATCTGTTCTAGTTTGCTAGCTGCTGGAATGCAATATACCAGAAACAGAATGGCTTTTAAAAAGGGGAATTTAATAAGTTGCTAGTTTACAGTTCTAAAGACCGAGAAAATGTCCCAATTAAACAAGTCTATAGAGATGTCCAATTTAAGGCTTCCAGGGAGAAATACCTTGGTTCAAGAAGGCCAATGAAGTTCAGGGTTTCTCTTTCAAGTGTAAGGGTGCATGGTGAATACAGAGTTTCTCTCTCATCTGAAAAGGTACATGGCGAACACAGTCAGGGTTTGTGCTGGTTTGAAAGGAAGTATGCCCCCTAAGAAAAGCCATGTTTTAATATAAATCCCATTTCATAAAGGTAGAATAATCTCTATTCAATGCTGTATGTTTGAAACTGTGATTGGGTCGTCTCCCTGGATGATGTAATTTAGTCAAGAGTGGTTGTTAAACTGGATTAAGGGATGACATTTCCCCACCCATTTGGATGGGTCTTGATTGGTTTACTGGAGTCCTATAAAAGAGGAAACATTTTGGAGAATGAGAGATTCAGAGAGAGCAGAGAATGCTGCAGCACTACGAAGCAGAGTCCACAAGCCAGCGACCTTTGGAGATGAAGAAGGAAAATGCCTCCCGAGGAGCTTCATGAAACAGGAAGCCAGGAGAGAAAGTAGCAGATGATGCTGTTTGCCATGTGCCCTTCCAGCCAAGAGAGAAACTGACTGTTCACCATGTGCCTTTCCAGATGAGAGAGGAACCCTGAACTTCATCGGCCTTCTTGAACCAAGGTATCTTTCCCTGGATGCCTTAGATTGGACATTTCTATAGACTTGTTTTAATTGGGACATTTTCTCAGCCTTAGAACTGTAAACTAGCAACTCATTAAATTCCCCTTTTAAAAAGTCATTCCATTTCTGGTATATTGCATTCTGACAGCTAGCAAACTAGAACAGGGTTCCTCTCTCATCTGGAAGGGCACATGGCGAACACAGTCAGGGTTCCTCTCTCATCTGGAAGGGCACATGATGAACACAGCGTCATCTGCTAGCTTCTTCTCCTGGCTTCCTGTTTCATGAAGCTCCCTGGGAGGTATTATCCTTCTTCATCTCCCAAGGTAACTGGCTGGTGGACTCTGCTTCTCATGGCTATGTCGTTCTGCTCTGCTGTCTCTGAATCTCTTATTCTCCAAAATGTTTCCTCTTTTATAGGACTTCAGAAATTTATCAAGACCCACCCAAATGGGTGGAGACATGTCATCACCTAATCACATCTCCAGGGAGATGATCTAATTACAGTTTCAAACATACAATTCTGAATAGGGATTAGAAGAAATGGCTGCCTTTACAAAATGGGATTAGGATTAAAACATGGCTTTTCTAAGGTACATACATCATTTCAAACCAGCACAACACCCCAGGAAGGAGTGGAGTAAGCTGAGTTTCCAGAAGGGGCATTTCCACCCAAGCCCTTGCCTCCCATCCCTGGCTTGTGCCTCTGCCCCTCCTGGTTTCCCCTGAGCACTGAATCAGGACCTCCGCATTCACTAAAGCTGCCTTTTTCGAACTGCATTCAAAGCCCAGCAAAGTTGTCCTTTAGATTCTTTTATTTTTTAAAGTAGTGTACTGTTTGAGAAATGAAGTTTCTTCCTATTATAGAAAAAATAGATACTTATAGAAAATGTGAAAACACAGACATTCAAATAAATCACCCATAATCTGATCAGCTCTAGCCAAACACTTATTAAAATTTGTGTGTATTACATTCATATTTTCCAATTATCCTTATATTAGCAGTGATCACTTTATACTTACAATCTTTTTGAAATTAGTGTTTCTCCATACTGTCTCCTCATCCATCTATTTTTCTTTTTTGTTTTGTTATTGTTTTTGTTTTGCATTGGGCAGGCACTGGGAATCAAACCCAGGCCACTGAGCCACTGTTGCACCACCCCGTCCATCCATTTGTTTGTTTGTTTGTTAGTTTTTCCCCATCTATCCGTTTTTAATGCCTGTATAAGCTGTTCTGTTTGTGTGACATCATTCAGGTAGTAATCTCTTCCTTACTAGCCTTCTGCACTTTTTATGTGTTTTTTTTCTGTTCCCCAGGGGTTATTTTCCTGGATGGGTGATTAGTGTAGCGAGGAGGCAGGCGGGAGGCAGGCCTTACCCTTCCCTATTCCCAGCCTGAGGGGGTCAACATCCGGCTGCCCCTCTAAAATTGGGGTCAGTGGTGGTGCCCCCAGTCGGGCGCTTCCAGTGAGTGGGAGTTGAGGGCGTGATTGCTGTTGCTTCGTGACCTATTTTGTTAGAAACCTAGACCTTTGGGCGAGTGCTTGGAGGGAGGGACCCCATTGTCTGTGGCCTCGTTAGTGCCACCCTGAGTGTGACATGAAGCGCTTGCCTCTGTCTGCACCTCCTTTCTCCACTTTGAGTGCTCCTGCCCACCCACCTACATGTCTTGCTCCTGCACTCATCCTACAGAGACTCCCGTGAAGAGACAAAGGCGATTTCCCAACATCACTCTTCCACTCTTTTGGACTTCTGAAAGTATTGTTCAAATGATTATTTCTGAGCATGTGCTCTACTGAATGCCTGTTGTATGAGCTGGTAAGACATTTTAGCTGGACAGAGGGTTCTGTGAGATTGTTTGGGAAGCACAAGTTAAGTAGAGTTAATGGTTCCTTTACCACAGGATTCCTTTGGAGCTTTAATATGCCAGAATATACCATAAACCTCAGGTGAGGGTACATTCTTGTATTCTAACCCTGTTCAGCCATGGAGCCCGTTTCTCTAGGAAAACAAATGGTAATAACAGTCCATGAAACACACTTTGGGAAACACTGATCTGACTCTGCATTTTGGCACTTGATCCAGAACTTTTAGTAAATTATAAGAACACGGCCATATTTTTGTATAGGCCTCTAAAGTTTTTTGAGACACCACCTACTTAAGACATTCTGCTAGTAACAATTTAATAATAGTTACCCCGACAATAATAATAGCTAGTAGCTATAGACTACTTCCTAGGTGCCAGTACCGGCACATGGCATGCCTGGTGCTGTTCAGTCTTCATAACTGCCCCCTGAGAGAGGTATTGTTTCCCTCATTTTACAAATGGAGAAACTGAGGCTTAGAAGAAGGTAACTCACTCGAGGTTTCAGAGCTCATAAGGATTCTGAATGAGAACATTTGTCTTAACTGCTACATTTCCTGGCCCCCCTTCTCAATAGGCTGAAAGGATCCGTGTTAAAGCCATCTGTAGAGGTCCTGACCTTAAGTCTGTTAGAAATATTGAAACTTCTTCAGGCACAGTAATGATTAGAACTCAGTGTATAAGGCAGATCTCTGAGCAGTCCAGTTAAGTCTTAATCTTCACGTGGGCTTTGGTTAATGTCTGTTTTTTGACTTGCAGGATGATGACTTCATAAAGAGAAAAGAAAAGGCCATCAGGACCATTGTTGACATCTCTGTAAGTTTCTCTCCATGTTCTACCATGAAAATCATGCTTAGGCTTCAAATAGCTGCTCAATTTAAGCCCTAGAAATGCTGCTTTCTGAGGTTTCAATCTGCTGGGGTCACCCGGGAGCTGACCAGGTGAGAGGCGCCCCATTTCCCGTGCCCAGCATCGGGATGCCAGCACCAGTGGACAGAACTTGCCACGGTCACTGCCCAATGTTTTTCTCAATTAGAGTTTTAAAGGAGAAATATCCCAAACCCAGAACTGCTCCTTGTTTATCTCAGTGGCAGGTTGTAAATTTGTAAGTAGGTCTAAACAGCAGATGATGAACTAGAGATACAAAAGTGAGGTCATCACCCCCTTGGTGGCTTCTTAGCTTTGTGCTTGAGACTCTTGGGTGGCCTTTGCCACCACACAGATAGCCTCTTAGCCACTGGGAATCTGCATGCACACACCTCCTTCCCCAGTATGGGAGCCGGCGTTCTGAGAACATCCTAGAGGCCAGCAGGACCTTGTCTTCACTCACCCCTTGCCCTCCTACCCAAGCAGCTGGGATGAAACCCCAGTGCTCCGGTGTAAATTCTCTTTCTTCTATAAATAGTGCACATTTTTATACTTCACCTAAAGGGTGTCATATTGAACATTTCATTTAGTGTTGTGAGATTTACCATGTTCAGATACGTAGCTCTGGTTGAGTGCAGTAGTTGTATAGTCCATTGTGTTAATCTGCCGCCCAGCTTAAGTGTCATGTGTGCTTTTCTGCAAATGATTTGGGTTATGAACGTTGTATCACCGTAAACATCGAGGTTGTCTAGTTTCCGTGGCGTTGTAAACTGGCAGTAGAGTCTCCAGAAAGAGAATTCTGAGCATGCTTATCTTAAGAATAGAAGCGTAATCTCCCAAGGTGACTCCTCTGAAAAGAATAATGATCATACAGTGTCTGTCATAAGATAACGAAGTGAAGTGCCCACCTAGAGCAAAAAAGAAGTCTTTGTGTCTTTCTAATTGTAATTTGTATTTTCTCCTCAAATCCGTTTTGGAAATGAGAGGGGTGGAAAACTTTTAGGGTAGTGACACTAGTTAGATGCTATTTTGAGATTTGGTGGCAGCATTGAATAATAATAGTAAGAAGAAGTAATGTTATGATATCAGAGTAATTTTGTTTCCTGGTTATGATATAGTTGAGTTTAGAACATCTTTAAAGTTTTCTTTTAAAGGGTTCATAGATGCAGGGGAAGAAAATTAGCCTTAGTCTCCCAGTTCAGAAGCAGCCACTTGAAATGCTTGGCTATATTTCTTCCATGTTTTTAATGTACATTATTAAAACCAGATTAGAATCATACATGAGATATAATTTTGTATTTTTCATTTACTAATAATAGTGTCTTTGGTATGCTATTAAAGATTCCTCATGACAATATTTCTCACAACAAGTAAGAACCAGTTGATTGAATATGCTGTAAATTTCCCATTTTAAGTGATGATTCATTTTGGGAAGAATACGTGAGAAACCAGGAAACAGCCTTACCTCAGAGATTGGTAACTGGGTGGCCAGGGTCAGGAGAAGATGGGAAATTTTCTTTTCCTATAAACTTTGTACTATTTGAATTTTAGTAGGTCTGTTATTCCCTTTTCATATCAGTAAATGCCAGTTAAAAAAATTTAATGCTTACCTGTACATCTTCATGCATAAATCTCTGCCTGAACACTGGGTAGAGAGTGAGAAAATGTTGAACTGTTTTGGGCCATGTCACCAAAATAAGAGCCTGGCATCGCTGTTGATTATCCGATCATTGAAACTGGACCCCACATCTGGATACTCACTGGATATTTCAGGCCTCTAGAGACACATTCTTTTCATTTGTGATGGAGCTTTTAGAAGACTTTCTTGTGCTTGGTAATGTGACTGGGTAGAATTTAAAGAGTTAATGATGAATAATACATAATGCACAGACATTGTTCTAAGTATTTACGTGTAACTTACCCAGTCCTTACAACAACCCTTGAAAGTAGTAGTATTTATTTTACAGATAACGAAACTGAGGCACAGTTGGGTCTCATAAGCTGCCCAGGGTCACTTGGTGATGAGGGTGGAGCCAGCACTCAAACCCACTCTTATAACCACTGTGCTATGCCCAGTGGATAAAAAGCTGTTTGTAGTTGATTAGAACTACAATCTGGATAAAAAGCTGTTTGTAGTTGATTAGAAAATAATATCAAGACAAAGGAAGATGAGAAAAAATGGTGAGTTCTCTTTGTAGTTGATAGCCTTTAGTTTTTAGTTTATTTCCTTTTTAATGCACGGACTTAAATCCTCCATTGACTGGCAGTGTATTTTCAGCAGGAGTGACAAAGAATTTTTGTGAAACTAGAGGTTGCTTTTGGGTTTATATTTTCCTCCTTTCCCTGTTTACTCAATACTTCTTACCTCAAGACACTGTCTTTGTAGGTTTCTTACCTGTGCCCTTTACCATTAACTTCCATCTGCCCCTCCTCCTGCTTTTGCAAGTACTTCCATAGCTGGTTTGAAATGAGAATCCTAAAAGCTCACAAGAGACTCCAGAGCAGTAGTCATTCATATCTCTGGTTTATTCTTGTGAGTCAGTCTAAAAACTTGAACACACTTCCGGAGAAGATGGCGGCTTAGTAAGACGCGCGGATCTTACTTCCTCCTCCAGAACAGCTACTAGGGGAGTAGAAACGATACAGAACAGCTCCCGGAGCCACGACAGAGATCAAAAAGACAGCGTACCCCATCCTGGAACGGCTGACTGGCTGAGAGAACCCGCTCCGGTGAGATTGCCGAGGGGCGCGAGCTTCCCCCGGCAGGGCAGCAAGCGGCCGGAGTCCCTCCCTTTCTCCTTCCCAGGCCAGCTGGCAGAATTGGGAGGCGGTCCCCTCAAGCCGCGGCAGGTGGCGCCCCCACCACGCGCGGCCCCCCGGACCAACTGAGAGAATTGGATCGGAGATCCCTAGGCCACAGGGAACGGTGGCCTGGGTCCCTTCCAAACACGTGACTTCCCGGTCCGGCTGGGAACGGTGCACTCTCCCGGGCCGCGGTGGCTGGCGCCCTCCCGCCATGCTTGGCGCCCCAGGCCGACTAGGAAATTCGGACGGGCGCTCTCACGGGCTGCGGCGGCCGGCGACCCTCCCCGCGTTCGGACCCCCGGGCCGGCTGGCACTCTTCCAAGCTGCTTCGGCTGGCAAACCTCCCCCACAGCGAGAGTTTTCCAAAGTTAAAGGACCCACAGCACCTTTTACTGGTGGGATCCGCAGACAAACGTGTGCCACGAGCACCACCTACTGGGCAGGATAAGAAAAACAGAACCCAGAGATTTCACAGAAAAATCTTTCAACCTGTTGGGTCCAACACCCAGGGAAATCTGACTAAATGCCCAGACGCCAGCAGAAGATAACAGATCACGCTCAGAAAATTGAAAATATGGCCCAGTCAAAGGAACAAACCAATAGTTCAAATGAGATACAGGCGCTGAGACAACTAATGCTGAATATACGAACAGAAATGGAAAACCTCTTCAAAAACGAAATCGATAAATTGAGGGAGGACATGAAGAAGACATGGGCTGAACAAAAATAAGAAATAGAAAAACTGAAAAAACAAATCACAGAACTTATGGAAGTGAAAGATAAAGTAGAAAAGATGGAAAAAACAATGGATACCTACAATGATAGATTTAAAGAGACAGAAGATAGAATTAGTGATTTGGAGGATGGAACATCTGAATCCCAAAAAGAAACAGAAACTATCAGGAAAAGAATGGAAAAATTTGAACAGGATATCAGGGAACTCAAGGACAATATGAACCACACAAATATACGTGTTGTGTGTCCCAGAAGGAGAAGAGAAGGGAAAAGGAGGAGAAAAACTAATGGAAGAAATTATCACTGAAAATTTCCCAACTCTTATGAAAGACCTAAAATTACAGATCCAAGAAGTGCAGCGCACCGCAAAGAATATAGACCCAAATAGGCGTTCTCCAAGACACTTACTAGTTAGAATGTCAGAGGTCAAAGAGAAAGAGAGGATCTTGAAAGCAGCAAGAGAAAAACAATCCATCACATACAAGGGAAACCCAATAAGACTATGTGTAGATTTCTCAGCAGAAACCATGGAAGCTAGAAGACAGTGGGATGATATATTTAAATTACTAAAAGAGAAAAACTGCCAACCAAGACTCCTATATCCACCAAAATTGTCCTTCAAAAATGAGGGAGAAATCAAAACATTCTCAGACAAAAAGTCACTGAGAGAATTTGTGACCAAGAGACCAGCTCTGCAAGAAATACTAAAGGGAGCACTAGAGTCAGAACCAAAAAGACAGAAGAGAGAGGTATGGAGAAGAGTGTAGAAAGAAGGAAAGTCAGACATGATATATATAATACAAAAGGCAAAATGGTAGAGGAAAATATTATCCAAACAGTAATAACACTAAATGTTAATGGACTGAATTCCCCAATCAAAAGACATAGACTGGCAGAATGGATTAAAAAACAGGATCCTTCCATGTGCTGTCTACAGGAAACACAGCTTAGACCCAAAGATAAACATAGGTTGAAAGTGAAAGGTTGGGAAAAGATATTTCATGCAAATAACAACCAGAAAAGAGCAGGAGTGGCTATACTAATATCCAACAAATTAGACTTCAAATGTAAAACAGTTAAAAGAGACAAAGAAGGACACTATCTACTAATAAAAGGAATAATTAAACAAGAAGACATAACAATCATAAATATTTACGCACCGAACCAGAATGCCCCAAAATACATGAGGAATACACTGCAAACACTGAAAAGGGAAATAGACACATATACCATAATAGTTGGAGACTTCAATTCACTGCTCTCATCAATGGACAGAACATCTAGACAGAGGATCAATAAAGAAATAGAGAATCTGAATATTACTATAAATGAGCTAGACTTAACAGACATTTATAGGACATTACATCTCACAACAGCAGAATACACCTTTTTCTCAAGTGCTCATGGATCATTCTCAAAGATAGACCATATGCTGGGTCACAAAGCAAGTCTTAACACATTTAAAAAGATTGAAATCATACACAACACTTTCTCAGGTCATAAAGGAATGAAGTTGGAAATCAATAATAGGCGGAGTGCCAGAAAATTCACAGATACGTGGAGGCTCAACAACACACTCTTAAACAACGAGTGGGTCAAAGAAGAAATTGCAAGAGAAATTAGCAAATACCTCGAGGCGAATGAAAATGAAAACACAACATATCAAAACTTATGGGACGCAGCAAAGGCAGTACTAAGAGGGAAATTTATTGCCCTAAATGCCTATATCAGAAAAGAAGAAAAGGCAAAAATGCAGGAATTAACTGTCCACTTGGAAGAACTGGAGAAAGAGCAGCAAATTAATCCCAAAGCAAGCAAAAGGAAAGAAATAACAAAGATTAGAGCAGAAATAAATGAAATTGAAAACAATAGAGAAAATCAATAAGGCCAGAAGTTGGTTCTATGAGAAAATCAATAAGATTGATGGGCCCTTAGCAAGATTGACAAAAAGAAGAAGAGAGAGGATGCAAATAAATAAGATCAGAAATGGAAGAGGAGACATAACTACTGACCTCACAGAAATAAAGGAGGTAATAACAGGATACTATGAACAACTTTACGCTAATAAATACAACAATTTAGATGAAATGGATGGGTTCCTGGAAAGACATGAACAACCAACTTTGACTCAAGAAGAAATAGATGACCTCAACAAACCAATCACAAGTAAAGAAATTGAATTAGTCATTCAAAAGCTTCCTAAAAAGAAAAGTCCAGGACCAGACGGCTTCACATGTGAATTCTATCAAACATTCCAGAAAGAATTAGTACCAACTCTCCTCAAACTCTTCAAAAAAATCGGAGTGGAGGGAAAACTACCTAATTCATTCTATGAAGCCAACATCACCCTCATACCAAAACCAGGCAAAGATATTACAAAAAAAGAAAACTACAGACCAATCTCTCTAATGAATATAGATGCAAAAATCCTCAATAAAATTCTAGCAAATCATATCCAACAACACATTAAAAGAATTATACATCATGACCAAGTAGGATTCATCCCAGGTATGCAAGGATGGTTCAACATAAGAAAATCAATTAATGTAATACACCATATCAACAAATCAAAGCAGAAAAATCACATGATTATCTCAATTGATGCAGAGAAGGCATTTGACAAGATTCAACATCCTTTCCTGTTGAAAACACTTCAAAAGATAGGAATACAAGGAAACTTCCTTAAAATGATAGAGGGAATATATGAAAAACCCACAGCTCATATCATCCTCAATGGGGAAAAATTGAAAACTTTCCCCCTAAGATCAGGAACAAGACAAGGATGTCCACTATCACCACTATTATTCAACATTGTGTTGGAGGTTCTAGCCAGAGCAATTAGGCAAGAAAAAGAAATACAAGGCATCAAAATTGGAAAGGAAGAAGTAAAACTATCACTGTTTGCAGACGATATGATACTATACGTCGAAAACCCGGAAAAATCCACAACAAAACTACTAGAGCTAATAAATGAGTACAGCAAAGTAGCAGGTTACAAGATCAACATTCAAAAATCCGTATCATTTCTATACACTAGTAATGAACAAGCTGAGGGGGAAATCAAGAAACGAATCCCATTTACAATTGCAGCTAAAAGAATAAAATACCTAGGAATAAATTTAACTAAAGAGACAAAAAACCTATATAAAGAAAACTACAAAAAACTGCTAAAAGAAATCACAGAAGACCTAAATAGATGGAAGGGCATACCGTGTTCATGGATTGGAAGACTAAATATAGTTAAGATGTCAATCCTATCTAAATTGATTTACAGATTCAATGCAATACCAATCAAAATCCCAACAACTTATTTTTCAGAAATAGAAAAACCAATAAGCAAATTTATCTGGAAGGGCAGGGTGCCCCGAATTGCTAAAAGTATCTTGAGGAAAAAAAACGAAGCTTGAGGTCTCGCGCTGCCGGACTTTAAGGCATATTATGAAGCCACAGTGATCAAAACAGCATTGTATTGGCATAAAGATAGATATATCGACCAATGAAATCGAATAGAGTGCTCAGATATAGACCCTCTCATCTATGGACATTTGATCTTTGATAAGGCAGTCAAGCCAACTCACCTGGGACAGAACAGTCTCTTCAATAAATGGTGCCTAGAGAACTGGATATCCATATGCAAAAGAATGAAAGAAGACCCATATCTCATACCCTATACGAAAGTTAACTCAAAATGGATCAAAGATCTAAACATTAGGTCTAAGACCATAAAACGGTTAGAGGAAAATGTTGGGAGATATCTTATGAAACTTACAATTGGAGGCGGTTTTATGGACCTTAAACCTAAAGCAAGAGCACTGAAGAAGGAAATAAATAAATGGGAGCTCCTCAAAATTAAACACTTTTGTGCATCAAAGAACTTCATCAAGAAAGTAGAAAGACAGCCTACACAATGGGAGACAATATTTGGAAATGACATATCAGATAAAGGTCTAGTATCCAGAATTTATAAAGAGATTGTTCAACTCAACAACAACAAAAAAACAGCCAACCCAGTTACAAAATGGGAAAAAGACTTAAACAGACACCTATCAGAAGAGGAAATACAAATGGCCAAAAGGCACATGAAGAGATGCTCAATGTCCCTGGCCATTAGAGAAATGCAAATCAAAACCACAATGAGATATCATCTCACACCCACCAGAATGGCCATTATCAACAAAACAGAAAATGACATGTGCTGGAGAGGATGCGGAGAAAGAGGCACACTTATCCACTGTTGGTGGGAATGTCAAAGGGTGCAACCACTGTGGAAGGCAGTTTGGCGGTTCCTCAAAAAGCTGAATATAGAATTGCCATACGACCCAGCAATACCATTGCTGGGTATCTACTCAAAGGACTTAAGGGCAAAGACACAAACGGACATTTGCACACCAATGTTTATAGCAGCGTTATTTACAATTGCAAAGAGATGGAAACAGCCAAAATGTCCATCAACAGACGAGTGGCTAAAGAAACTGTGGTATATACATACGATGGAATATTATGCAGCTTTAAGACAGAATAAACTTATGAAGCATGTAATAACATGGATGGACCTAGAGAACATTATGCTGAGTGAGTCTAGCCAAAAACTAATGGACAAATACTGTATGGTCCCATTGATGTGAACCAACATTCGAGAATAAACTTGGAATACGTCATTGGTAACAGAGTCCAGCAGGAGGTAGAAACAGGGTAAGATAATGGGCAGTTGGAGCTGAAGGGATACAGACTGTGCAACAGGACTAGATACAAAAACTCAAAAATGGACAGCACAATAATACGTAATTGTAAAGTAATCATGTTAAAACACTGAATGAAGCTGCATCTGAGCTATTGGTTTTTTTTTTTTTACTATTATTATTACTTTTATTTTTTTCTCTATATTAACATTCTATATCTTTTTCTGTTGTGTTGCTAGTTTTTCTAAACCGATGCAAATGTACTAAGAAACGATGATCATGCATCTGTGTGATGATGTTAAGAATTACTGATTGCATATGTAGAATGGTATGATTTCTAAATGTTGGGTTAATTTCTTTTTTTCCCTTAATTAATAAAAAAAATAAAAAAATAAAAAAAACTTGAACAGCTTGCAGTTTTTTATTTGTTGTCATTCTCCCTAAGGAGAATCTGCCCCTTAGTAAAGGGAATGCGGTCTTAAGTAGGTGCCCAAGGATTGTGGTTCTTTTAGAGTCTCAGCTTCTGAGGGGTTTCTTCTTCCACTCTTTTCCTGGTTCTCCCCTTAGGAGCCTCCTTGTCAGTGTTTCCTGCCTGCTCCTTACTGACAAATCTAGAATCCCAAATTTAAATTATGAATGGTAAACTGGGGATTAAAATAAGGTCAGACATACGGCGTCTAGTTTCTAGGCCCAACCTTATATAAAATATGTGCATATCTACCACGTATGTATTGAGTATCTTCTCCATATTAGGCACTAGTTAAGCATTTTACAAGCGTTACCCTTACTCCCTATGAAAACTCAGAGGGTTATATATTACTGTTTCCGTTTTATAAATCAGGAAATTGGGGCTCGGAAAGGTTAGTATCTTCTCTCCATGGTTACAGAGCTTGGAAGAGGCAGCCAGGTTTTAATTTTACTACTGACTCCACAGCCAGCTCTTCTCACAGCAGGAATTGTTCGTTCTCCAGTTTGCTCGCTCTTCACCTGTTCTCTCTGATTTCTCACATACTCCTGGCACTAGTTTTGCAATAATGTTGCTGATGTATTTCAAAAATCTGGAATATTATACGTCTGGGACTAGAGATCTGAATATACTCAGAGTGCTTGGGTGCTCTCTTGTTCCTTATGAGACCATTTCCTTCCAACCTAAAGACCCCTCATGCAGCTGGAGAATGGATGTCAAATGGAGGCTGTCGCGGTAGTGTTTTATTCATCTGTAAACACGATTCTGCCACAACCAGTAGGCTTTTACTTATTCTTGCTTAGGTATAATGCCATTTTAAAAAGATATATATATATATATTAAACATTTTAATATTTTTCAGAATATTTAGCTTATCCTTGTCTTAAGCCATCCTCATAGGACTCTTCCAGTCTTTTGCATTCATCCTTGTTAACGTAGCCCATCTGTTTTTCAGTGTATGATTTTAAAAAAAGAAATAACTTATTTTTCTTTTATATTAGTTCTGTAGGAATAATAGTGAAAATTTAGGAAGGGGAAAAAGTATGGAGATTAATTCAGCCTTGTTACCACCAGCCATGGAAAATCATTGATATTCCCAGTAGAGGATAGAGTTATATTGATATATAAAGATTTAGTGAGTACAGAATTTACTCCTGGAGGACCTCTTCTGTTGCTCAGATGTGGCCTCTCTCTTTAAGCCCAACTCTGCAAGTGAAATCATTGCCCTCCCCACTACGTGGGACAGGACATCCATGGGTGAAAGTCTCCCTGGAGATGTGAGAGATGACTCCCAGGGATAAGTCTGGCCCTGGCACCATGCAATCAACAATGCCATCCTGACCAAAAGGGAGGAAAGAAGTGTAACTAATGAAGTATCAGTGGCTGAGACAGTTCAGATAGCATCGGGAGGCTACTCTGGAGGTCACTCCCATGCAAGCTTCAGTTAGACATTGCTACTATCATAACTTGCCAAACCCCGACCAAAACTATTCCAGCCAATCCTAAAGAACAGCGAGGGCATTATATAAGATTCTACAAAGGTTCCATGCCCTAGGGTAACTTTCCAGAAACCTATAACCTCCAGATGGGTCCCTGGACCAGATAAGTCCTAAAACCTAGAAGGCCCAGCCTCTCCAGAACATCTGCTAGTTCCATTTCCCTATCCCATATTATTGACAGCCCCTCCAATATGAAAAAATTGGAATGGCCATAGTGCAAATACCCCTAAAGAGTGGGATAGAAAGATCAAAGGTGATGGTGGAGTCAGACAGAGAAGGTAGGATTTAACAAATGAATATGATTGCTGAATCATTATATTGATATTTATTTTAGTCCCCAGTATCTCAGAGCAGCTAGAATTAAAAATCTAAAATTGTGTAATTATAACTATACCAAACTCTGAAATCTGTTCTACAACTAATTGTTATGCAGTGCTTTGAAATTTATTACATTTTTGAATATATGTTATTTGTCACAAGATAAAGTCATTTGTGGTGATCAAAAAAAAATTTCTTCCTTTTATCCTCCTATGTTCTGGAGTAGCTAGAAGGAGAAATTTGAGAGGATCATATGGCAGCCCATGACAAACTCCGGGATATGTTTAGTAACTCCTTGTTGAAGAATGCTTTGAAAACTATTGCTTTTTCTTTCTTTGCTTTATATATATGTTATACTATGCAATAAAAAGTTTTTTAAAATCCATGGAACTACACTACACAAACAGTGAACCTAAGTTAAACCAAGGACAGTACAATTATAAAAAAATGTGTTATCATTAGTTGTAACAAATGTTCCACACTAATGCAAGGTATTGGTGGTGAGGTAGTGTATGTGGATCCTGTATTTTATGCGTGATTGTTCTGTAAACCCACAACTTCTCTAATGAAGGGGGAAAATAAAGGTAGGATAAATGTAAAAACTGGCATCATACCATGTGTTTTGTTTTGTTGCTTGCTTTTTTTGCACAACAGTATATCTATATTGAGGAGGAAAACTTTCCATGCCAGTGAATGTACTTATGAGTCGTTTGGGGGGTTGGAGTTTATTCCATTGTATGGAACCAATTTAGCTAGTTAAGATTGTATCTTTTTTTTTCCTTTTACTTTTTGACCATTATGTAGTATATCCTCATAGCTAAATTGTTTCCATCATCTTTAATTATGTACTTAAATTTCATGAAGTATAGAATTGGTTCAAGGTTATGCTTAAGACTTTTAGTACCTGTTGCATATTGGTAGGTAGAAAATCTAATGATGTGTGAACTGAAACATCTGAGCTTACACCTTTGCAGTGTTCTCTCTGTTTTGGTCTGCTTTTTCTAATTCCCAGGGATTGTTCCCTGTACTGTTGTTTTCTTCTTTGAAATGTGTTGCCTTCTTAAAAGTATATATATATATGTTGCTTTCTTGACTTCCCGAGATCTCCTTTTGAAATTTATTACATTTTTGAATATATATTATTTGTCACAAGAAATAACTGTTTTCAATGGACATAAAATAAAACTATTAGGACCCCGGGCACACCTTCCCCTACCACCTCCACTTTTTAAATTTTTTATTTTATTTTAATGCGTTTTTTATTGTGAAATGTAAGATATATACAAAAAAGCAATAAATTTCCAAGTACATTTTAGCAAATAGTTATATTACAGATTTTAATGTTTGATATGGTTAACAGTTCCACAATTTTTTTGTTTTTTCTTCTAGTTCCTCCCAGACACTGGAGACCAAAAGAAATATCAATATAATGATTCAGCAGATATATTCATTTGCTAAATCCTATCTTCTCTTTAATATTCCTCCTTCTCTTTTTTCTTTTTTGTGAAAGATAACACATATACAAAAAGCAATAAATTTCAAAGTATGCGCAACAATCAGTTGTAGAACAGATTTCAAAGTTAAGTATGGGTTACAAATCCACAATTTTAGATTTTTACTTCTAGCTGTTCAAAGGTACTGGAGACTAAAAGAGGTATCAGAACGGTGATTCAGCACTTATACTCGTTTGTTAAATCCTACCTTCTCTGTCTGACTCCACCATCACCTTTGATCTTTCTATCCCACTCTTTAGGGGTATTTGTGCTATGGCTATTCCAACTTTTTCATGTTGGAAGGGGCTGTTGATAATATGGGATAGAGGGATGGAACTAGTTGATATTTTGGAGAGGCTGGCCCCTCTGCATTTCAGGACTTACCTGGTCCAGGGATCCGTCTGGAAGTTGTAGGTTTCTGGAAAGTTACCCTAGTACATGGAACCTCTGTACTATCTTATATAATGCCCTAGGTGTTCTTTGGGATTTGCAGGAACGGTTTTGGTTGAGTTTGGCAAGTTATAATAGATTGCAGTGTCTAACTGAAGCTTGCATGAGAGTGACCACCAGAGTAGCCTCTTGAATCTATTTGAAATCTCTCAGCCATGGATACCTTATTTGTTATACTTTTCCCCCTTTTGGTCAGATGGCATTGTTGATCCCATGGTGCCAGGACCAGGCTCATCCCTGGGAGTCATCTCCCATGCCGCCAGGGAAACTTTCATCCCTGGATGTCATGTCCCATGTAGAGGGGAAGACAATGATTGCACTTGCAGAATTGGGCTTAGAGAGAGAGAGAGGCCACATCTGAGCAACAAAAGAGGTCCTCCAGAAGTAACTCTTAGACATACCTATAGGTGGGCTAAGCTTCTCTGCTACCTATATAAGCTGCACAAGAGAAGCATCAAGATCAAGGGCTTGGCCTATTGATTTGAGTGTCCCTAATGTTTGACACAGTATCCAGGGTTTCACTGGTGGTAGAGTTTAATAGTTCCATATTTTTTCTCTCATCCATCAAGGGACTTTGCCAATATTTTTTGATTATCTGCTTAATATACTGTGGCATATATCCAGGCATTACATTAAACTATACAGGATTATAGGCCCTCATTCTTAATTCTAGGCTCCCTGTGTTTGGATTGTTTAAATGATCTATCCAGTCTGTTTAAGTTAGATTATATGCTATAGAAAATTTAGGTTCTGAACAAAATAAACCTTTCTTCCTTTGGTCTCAAAGAGTAGGTGAAGTTCTAAAATACAGGCAATGTCTTCTTTACCTCTGTATTCTGAATTACCTTAATCCCAACCTGGTCAGCTTTGTTCTTATCTCTAAATATCCAGTTATAGATAAATAAAATAGTTTTTCCAAATCTAGAAATAACAATTACCACTCCGGACTAAATGTGACTGCTATCAGAGCTTACGACCTAGGCCCCAGTTTTCTTATAAGCATTTTCTAATTGGGATCATACAATATTTTCTTTTTGGTTTCTGGCTTCTTTTCCCTCACCAAATGTCCCACAGGTTCATTCACATTGTTGCATGCCTTACTTACAACTTTGTTCCTTTTTGTACCAGCGCAATGTTTGACCATATGTTTACCAATCTACTTTCGTTCACCAATCTACTTCTCAGCCAGTACATCTTTCGGCGACCTTCATCTACTGCCTGCTATATAACATCCAAAGTCAACAGTCCATCAAAACTCTCAATTTTAGATAATGTTATTGTTCCCCAAAAAAAGATAACCAATAAACACACCCTCACCAAATAGAAAATCCAAACCTCCCCCTAAGTCTTGTCCTTCCCCCCATTATTTACCCCTGGTATTGCTGTGGTACTATTCATGTTTTCCTGTTAAGCATAGCCCATAGCATGCAATAACAGTTTTCCCTCTATACTCTGAACTTATACACTCTTTGTACAGGATTCATACCTTTGACATAGTTCATGCAAGAGCATACTTATATCTGTAGTCTCAATCAGTGGGACACATGAGTCTATACAACCCCTTTTGATCATGTTTACCTTTGTATTAGTTAGGGTTCTCTAGAGAAACAGAATCAACAGGGAACACTTGCAAATATAAAATTTATGAAAGTGTCTCACGTGACCGTAGGAATGCAGAGTCCAAAATCCACAGGGCAGGTGGCAAAGCTGATGACTCCAATGGATGGCCTGGATGAACTCCACAGGAGAGGCTCACCAGCCAAAGCAGGAATGGAACCTGTCTCCTCTGAGTCCTCCTTAAAAGGCTTCCCATGATTGGATTTAGCATCACTAATTGCAGAAGACACTCCCCTTTGGCTGATTACAAATGGAATCAGCTGTGGATGTAGCTGACGTGATCATGACCTAATCCTATGAAATGTCCTCATTGCAACAGACAGGCCAGCGCTTGCCCAATCAGATGAACAGGTACCACAACTTGGCCAAGTTGACACCTGTCCCTAACCATGACAACCTTCAATATGGTAATATTACTTATAGACACACTAGTGAACCACCTTCACTTCTGTCTATTCTCTTACATTTGAATCCAACCTCATTAGCTAACTGTTCACCCATCTCTAGCTTCTGTGTATCTCTGGGTTCCCTATATTTTGTATTACAAGGCTTTGATTTTACCTTTACCATGGTCATAAAAATGGAATCATACAGTATCTGTCCTTTTGTGTCTGGCTTATTTCACTCAGCATTAGGTCCTCAAGGCTTATCCTTCTTGTCCTGTGCTTCAGGGTGTCATTTCGTCTTAACTGCTGCATAATATTCCGTAGTATGTACATACTACATTTTATTAATCCTCTCATCTGTTGATGGGCACTTGGATTGTTTCCATCTTTTGGCGATTGTGAATAATGCTGCTATGAACATTGGTGTGCAAATGTCTGCTTGTGTCACTGCTTTAAGTTGTTCTGGGTATATACCAAGTAGGGCTTATTGCTGGGTCATAGGCAACTTGATATTTAATTTTCTGAAGAACCATCAGACTGTCTTCCTTAATAGCTTTAACATTGTACAGTCCCACCAGCAGTGCATAAGTGTCCCAATTTCTCCACATCCTCTGCGACATTTGTAGTTTCCTGTTTGTTTAATAGCAATCATTCTTATAGGTGTAAAGTGGTATCTCATTGTAGTCTTGATCTGCACTTGCCTTACAGCTAATGAGAATGAGCATCTCTTCAAGTGCTTTTGAGCCATCTGTATTTGCTCTTCAGGAAAATGTCTATTCACATTGTTAGCCCATTTTATAATTGGGTTGTTTGTTCTTCTGTTGTTGAGATGTATGATTTCTTTATGTATACAGGATATCAAACCATTATCCAATGTGTGATTTCCAAATATTTTCTCCCATTGTGTTGGCTCCCTTCACCTTTTTGACAAAGTCTTTTGAGGTACAAAAGCATTTGATTTTGAGGAGTTCCTATTATATATATATATATATATATATATATATATTTGTTGTTTGTGCTTTGGATGTAAAGTTTAGGAAGCGACCTCCTATTACTCAGTCTTGAAGATGTTTCCCTACATTTTCTTCTAGGAGCTTTATGGTACTGGTTCTTATGTTTAGGTGTTTGATCCAATTTGACTTAATTTTTGTATAGGGTGCAATGTCGAAGGGTCTTCTTTCATTTTTCTGGCTATTGATATCCAGTTCTCCATGCCCATTTATTGAAAAGACTGTTTTGTCCCAGTTCAGTGGATTTGGAGGCCTTGTCAAACATCAGTTTACCATAGATTTGGTGGTCTATTTCTGTGCTCATGATTTGATTCCACTGGTCAGTGCTTCTGTCTTTGTGCCAGTACTATGCTATTTGACCGCTGTGACTTTATAGTAAGTTTTTAAAATGGTCTGTATTAATCCTATTAATCCTCCCACTTTGTTCCTCTTTTTTAGGATGCTTTTTTTTTTTTTTTTTTTTTAATACATGGGCAGGCATTGGGAATCGAACCCGGGTCCTCAGGCATGGCAGGCAAGCACTCTTACCTGCTGAGCCACCGTGGCCCGCCCTTTTAGGATGCCTTTATGTATTCAGGGTCTCTTTCCTTTCCAGATGAATTGGGTAGCTAGCTTTTCCAAATCTTTAAAGTAGGTTGTTGAAATTTGGTTGGTACTAAATCTGTAGATCAATTTGGATAGAATTGTCATCTTAACTATATTTAGCCTACCTATCCATGAGCATGGAGTGTCTTTCCACCCATCTAGATCTTCTTTGATTTCTCTCAGCAATGTTATGTGGTTCTCTGTGTTCAAGTCCTTTACATCCCTAGTTAAGTTCATCCCTAGATACTCGATTCTTTCAGTTGCTATTTTGAATGGAATTTTTTCCTTAATTGACTCCTCAGTTAAGGCATTGCTTGTGTATAGAAACATTACAGATTTTTGCACAGTAATTAATAACCTGCCATCTTGTTGAATTTATTAGCTCAAGTAACTTTGTTGTTTATGTCTCAGGATTTTCCAAGTATAGTATCATGTCATCTGTGAATAATGAAAGTTTACATCTTCCTTTCTAATTTGGATGCCTTTTATTTCTTTTTCCTGCGTGATTGCTCTAGCTAGAACTTGTAGTACAATGTTGAATAATACTGGTGACAGAGGGTATCCTTGTCTCTTTCCCAATCTCAGGGAGAAAGCTTTCAGTCTCTTGCCTTTGAGTACAATGCTGGCTAAGGTTTATATATATATATATATATATATATATATATATATATATAAACATACAAACATAATGTTAAATTTATATATATATATATGTATACCCTTTTTCAAATTGAGAAAGTTACCTTTGATTCTTACCTTCTGAAGTGTTTTTATTAGAAAAGGATGTTGAATTTTGTCAAATGGTTTTTTAGCATCAATCAAGATGATCATGTGATTTTTCACTTTTGCTTTGTTAATGTGTTATATTACATTAACTGTTTCCTTGTCTTGAACCATCCTGGCATTCCTGGTATAAATGCCACTTGGTCATGATATGTAGTTCTTCTAATGTGCTGTTGGATTTGATTTGGTAATTTTTTTTGGGAATTTTTGCATCTATGTTTATTAGGGAGCTTGGTCTGTAATTTTCCTTTCTTGTAGATCTTTCTCTGATTTGGGTATTAAAGTGGTGTTAACTTCATAAAATGAGTTAGATAGTGTTCCTTTTTCCTCAAATTTTTGAAAAAGTTTGGGCAGGATTGGAGTTATTTTTGGAATATTTGATTAAATTCTCTTGTGAAGCCATCTGGCCCTAAGCTTTTCTTTGTAGGGAGATTTTTGATGACTGAATCTCTTTACTTGTGCTTGTTTGGTGAGATCTTCTATGTCTTCTTGAGACATTGTAGCTTATTTGTGTGTTTCCAGGAATTTGTCCATTTCATTTACATTGTCTAGTTTATTGATGTATAGTTGTTCATATTATCTTCCTAATATTTTTATATTTCTTCAGGGCCTGTGGTAATGACCTGCCTCTCATTACTGATTTTATTTGCATCTTCTCTCTTTTTTTCTTTGTCAGCCTTGCTAGTGGCCTGTTGATTTTATCAATTTTGCTCAGAGAACCAACTTTTGGTTTTATTGATTCTTTCTACTGTTCTTTTGTTCTCCCATTGATTGAACTCTGCTTTAACCTTTGCTGTTTGTCTTCTTCTATTTGCTTTGGGTTTAGTTTGCTGTTCTTTCTCAAGTTCCTCCAGGAAAACAGTTAAGTCCTCAATTCTTGCTCTTTCTTCTTTTTTAATATAGGTGTTTAGGACAGTAAATTTCCTTCTTGACACAGGCTTTCGCCATATCCCATAAATTCTGATATGTTGCATTCTCATTTTCATTCGTCTCCAGTTAGCTACTGATTTCTCTAGTAATTTCTTTTTTGACCCATTCATTGTTTGTATGTTTTTTAATCTCCATATATTTGTGAAAGTTTTCATTCTTTAGTGGTTATTAATTTCCATCTTCATTCCATTGTAATCAGAGAAAGTGCTTTGAATAATTTCAGTGTTTTTGAATTTATGAAGACCTGTTTTATGTCCCAGTATATGATCTATCCTGAAGAATGTTCTGTGAACACTAGAGAAGAATGTATAGCCTAGTATTTTGGGGTGTAGCATCCTATATATGTCTGTTAGGTCTAATTCATTTATCAAATTGTTTAAGTTTTCTAGTTCCTTTTTGGTCCTCTGTCTCATTGTTCTGTCTGTAGAAGAGAGTGGTTGCTCCCTATTGTTTTGCCAATGTCTGTCTCATGTACTTTGGAGCTCCTTATCTGGGAGCATAAACATTTAGGATTGTTATTTCTTCTTGATTAGTTGTTCCTTTTACTAGTATATAGTGTTCTTCTTTGTCTCTTATGATATCTTTACATTTAAAGTCTTTGTGTGACATTAGTATAGCTATTCCTGCTTTCTTTTGGTTACAGCGTGTGTTGAACATCTTTTTCCATCCTTTCACTTTCAGTCAATTTGTATCCTTGTATCTAAGATGACTCTCTTGTAAGCAGCATATAGCTGGATTATATCCATTCTGACAGTCTCTATCTTTTAGTTGGTAAGTTTAGTCAGTTAACATTCAAAGTTGCTACTTTTAATCCACCATGTCATCCTTTGGATTTTGTCAGATCTGTATATTCTTTTCCCCCTTTCTCTTTTTATCCTCTAAGTTACCCTTACTGATGCTCTTTAATTCTGTGCCTTCCTCCAGACCTTTCTCTCATCTTTTTTTTTTTTTCACCCAGCAGAACTCCCTTTGTTATTTCTTGTAGGGCCAGTCTCTTATGATATATTCTCTCAGCCTTTGTTTATCTGTGAAAATTTTCATCTCTCCCTCAGTTTTGAAGGATACTTTGGCCTGGTATAGAATTCTTCGCTGGAAGCCTTTCTCTTTCAGGATCTTAAATATACCACTGCCTTCTTACCTCTACAGTGCCAGTTGAGTAATCCAAACTCAGTCTTCTGTGGTTTCCCTTGTACGTAGTTGATTGTTTTTCTCTTGCTGCTTTCAGGATTTTCTCCTTCTCTTCGACATTTCACAGACTGATTAGTATGGGTCTTGGGAAAGGCCTATTTTTATTTATACTATTTGGAGTTCATTGGGCTTCTGTATTAGCTAGGGTTCTCTAGAGAAACAGAATCATCAGCATATATCTGTAAATGTAAAATTTATAAAAGTGTCTCATGTAACTGTGAGGATGTAGAGTCCAAGGTGTGTAGGGCAGGCTGTGAGCTGGCAGCTCCAATGAAGGTCCTCAACAAACTCACAGAAGAGGCTGGTTGGCTGAAGCAGAAAGAGTGATTGTCTCTTCTGAGTCTTCCTTAAAAAGCCTTCTAGTAATTAGATTAAGTGTCACTCCTTTCAGAAGACTTTCCCCTTAACTGATTGCAGTGCAATCAGCTGTGGATGCTGCCTTTGTGGTCATGATTTTAGTCCATGAAATGGCCCCATAGCAACAGACAGGTCAGTGCTTGCCCAACCAGGCACCACCACCTGGCCAAGGTCACACGTGACAGCTTCTTTGATTTGCATATATATGTCCTTTAGAAAGGTTGGGAAGTGTTCCCCCATTATATCCTCCACTAATGTTCCTAGCTGTTTACTCTTCTCCTTCAGGGACACCAGTGATTCTTTTATTTGTGCACTTTGTTTTTGTCTATCATTTCCTGGAGCTCCAATTAAAATTTGTCCCCCTTTTTTGTCATTTGCTGTTTTGAATGTTTGAAATCAATTGTCCTATCCTCTAGTTTGCTTGTTCTTTCTTCTTCCTCTTCAAATCTGCTGTTGCATGTTTCTAGTATTTTTTAATTTGGTCTACAGCATCTTTAATCTCTGTAATATCTCCTATTTTTCTGTTCTTTCAGATTCCTCTTGATGCTTTTCTAGTGTCTTCTTAATTTTCTCTATATCATTAGTCATCCCATTTATTTTATTTAGTAGCATTATATGAACATCTTTGATTAGTTGTTCTAAAATCTGAGTCTCCTCCCATGTTTTAATTTGGTCATTAGACTGGGCTGTATCTGTATGCATCTTCATATGGTTGTGATCTTCTGTTGTCTTTGCAGCATGTAAATTTCTTGATAGGGTTACTTTGGATGTTGATTTCCTTCAGTAGTCTAAAGCTCTGTATCTGTGGGATGTGATGGATGTGGAGCAGGATGCGGGGTGTGAGGAGGGACACAGTGCAGTGATGGCTTGTGGTACATTTATATGCATGGGTCGGGGATGCCACCTGGTGCTTATGAGAGTGGGGTACAGGTTGCGGGATTGTGGAGGTGCGGTGCCGGGGTCATCGGGTGGAGGTGCAGCTCAGGCCGGCCTTGGAGCACTAGAGCAGGGTGCAGCTTGAGGGACACAGGTGTAACGGCACAGCGGGAGGGAGATGGGGTGGCTTAGTGGATGTGCTGGGGCTGGTGTGTGAACAGAATGCGGGTAGGTTCGTGCAGCATGTGGGTTGTGCAGCATGTGGGTTGTGGGTGTCAGGGTGTGGGGTACAGGGCACAGAAGTCAGTGCACAGTGAGGGCACGGTACTATAATTTCCTTGCACAGGGAGAGAGGTCCAGGGGGGCCGGGATACGGTTATGCAATTGTGTAGGAGCAGGGCACAGGTCACGGAGGTTGTGGGATGTGTGTCAGGGGTAGGTGTTGTCGGGTGGGCGGAGCTCTGGAGTAAGTGCATAGATGAGGGGGTGGGGCTGGAGTGCACGTGTGTGCATTGCAGAGACTGTGTGGCACAGGTGTGCACGAGACCACCAGTCAAGTGTGGGAGAATGGCAGTTGTGCTGCGGAGTGGGGTAAGGGTGTGCATGTGTGCAGGGCAGGGTAGGGATCAAGAAGTCAGTGCACAGATACGTGAGTGCCAGGCGGGGAGGATGTGACAGTGTACATGTGTGAGTCAGGAGGTGGGCTCTGGTGTGCGTGGGTGGGGGGAACGCTGGGCAGGACTCTGGTGTGCGCATGCGCAGGCTTCGGGCAGCGGGGCGGAATTGCCTCTCTTTGAGCTGTGGACAGATGTGGCCCAGATGCACAGATGAGCACTTGCCCAGAGCTGAGGGTGCATGTCATGAGTAGGGCACATGCATGCCCAGGTCTGGGGCCTCCCGGACACTAATGTGTATGTGTGCAGAGCTCCAAGGGAGCGAGTTAGGGTTGTGCGACTGTATGGGCTGGGTATAGATGTGGCCCAGTGAGTGCCTGCAGCCTGAATTGCAGGCGACAGCCTGCAGAGAGGGAGAGGTGGGGGTCGAAATGCTAGGCTTGGGTGCGCGGGTCTCGTGAGGAGTGGGGCGAGACTGTGCGCTTATGCGGGACAGGTGTGATCGGCTTGCGCGCATGCGTGGGTGGCGGTGTCGTGTGGGTGCTTAGAGCGTGGCTGGGAGTCACAGGTTAGGGCAGGGCAGCGCGTAAGAGGGGAGCTTGTTCAAGGAAGGCGGCTTGGCTCACTCCCTTGTCCTTCTCTCCCTGTCCGTGCACTCCTGAGGGCTCTGGGCCGCTCTCTAGAAATGTATGGGCTAGGCTGTTTAAGCTGGATCGTCGCCGATTCTTTGCGTCACAGTTCTTCAGCTTTTGCAACCAGGCCCTCCCTGTGTGGTGTAGAAGACCCTCTGAGGTCACTTACACCCTGGAATTGCTGTCCCAGTCATTTTTTGTCACTTCTTTAGGAAGCAGGGATGAATTCAACCTGTCCTATTCTGTTGTCTTCCCGGAACTCCACCTCCACTTTCGCATCTTAGCAGTCTCAGGTAGTGTGTTGTTACCCAGCTTAGGTTCTCCTTTTCTGAGCTGTCGTTCCCCACTTTCATGAAGTGTTTGCTGGACAGGGAGGTCTGTTACTCCCTCTTCACCTTGGCATTTTTCCACTTAATCTTGGAGGAAAGATTGCCCACTAGGAAAGTTTATCCAGAGCTTCCAAAGATATATTCATTTACTATTTAGTGAGCGTTTTATGGTTATGTTTAGAATTCTGTGTGAGAACAGAGGGGACAAGAAAATAAAAAGTCATAGTGCCTGACTTCTTGGAGCTTCTAGTATAGTCAGAAGGAAATGCTTGACTAAACTTACTGGATTGCCTAAGAGATTGTCATTTAAAATAACTGCTCATGTGTGTTCTTCCAGAGAAGGTTGAGAGGAGGCCTTTTCATCCATGAAACATACTTATGCTGTTCCCTTTACCTCAAATGTAAAGGGAACAGCATAAGTAAAAGAATATCAGTACATAATATACAATATTATTAATAATAAATATATATGTATATATATTATTCCTATATTGGGTGTGAAGTAATGCTAAATATATTGATTAGTACTCACAGCAGCTCTACTTAGACCTATTATACAGATGGAAGACTGCAGAGATTAAAGAATATTGCCCCAAATCAGGCAATAAGTAATGGAGCAAGGACTAAATCCCTGTTAAGTTTTAGAGGTTTAAATCGTGAGGGCATAACTGGGGATTTGCTAAAGACACTGCCCACTGCTGTGTATTCTTCCCTTCCCAGCCATTTAGAATGTGGACTCAAAGGAGTTACTCTGAAAGGTGAACCTTACCCGTAAGCAGACCTGTGAGGTAGTGATCTGCTACTTGTGTAGCATAAGAGTTATCTGCTTTGCAGAAGGGAAAGCTTTGTTTTTTCAAACATGAAATGAATCCTGTTCATCTGTGCTTTAGCATCTGCCAAGACAAAATATCAGAATCTACCATAAAGGATGATCAAAGTTAAAGTATGAAACGTCTTGCAGGGGGTTAGAGAGCCCTGGTTCTGAAAGCCATCCTGATTCAGTCATTTTCTATCTTTGTAGACATGGGCATGTTATTTAATATCTCTGTGCCTATCTTTCATCTACTACAGCCAGAAAGCAAGGTCACTGCTCACAGATGTGAGGATCCATTCCTATTGCCATCACCATTAATGGCAAAAGAATAAGTTGACTATACAATGTTTTTAAGAGCACAGTCGTGTATAAAGTATTGTACCATTCTTATTAATCTTGAACTTTAAATTATTAGTGGAATTATGTTACGAAGTCAGTATCTTTGCAAGATTAAAGGAAACAAAGAACCTGAGCTGAGGAGGAACTTTCAAGATTTAATTTTACATCTAAGGAAACTGAGGTCCAATAAGGGAATCCCTTCTCCAAGGTCCAAAGCCAGTTAGTGGCTGAGAGAAGACTAGACATCAGTGTCCTGCCTCCTCTTGCTTTAAAGAATGGCTTAGCAATAATTCCTTATAGTTCACCTGGAAACCTCTTGACACTTAGATCCCTATTACTTAAGCCAACTGTTGTAATAATCCATGCGGTAGCCTCTGGTTGTATCATGAGTCTTGAGAGGGCTGAGTGGAAATGGCTGGTGAGCAGTTAGAATACCATCACAGGCAAGTGAGCGTAGTGGATAAGCCCTGATTTAGAAAGCCAGGACCTGTAGCCATGCTTCATCCTATCCTAGGGGCAAACTGTTGAATCTCTGCTTCCTTTGTAATCAAATAGAAGTAATAGCATCTGCCCTGCCCCTGCTTCATAGAGGAGTTTTAAGCTGCAAAAGGTGAGATGTATGTGAAGGTACTTAAAAGCATAAGGGGTAATTACGCAAAATCCAACATAGTCACTATTTGGCAGAATAAAAGATCCTTTTAACTGTTGGATTCAGTGTGCTATTATTTTGGAGTCAGTTATTTTCTTGAAGAATCCAATTTCCTGTCTTGGGTCATTGCCTCTTTCAGTGGTAACTAAGGAAGATAGCAGTTAAGCTCAATTATATAATACTGTGAGCAGTAGAGCTCAGTGGAAATTCAATTATATGCAGTAGCTGACGTCATATGGGTTCATTATATTTTTCATTTCCATAAAAGACTTTTAATGTTATTTTTTAGCTTCTTATTCATGTGGGCACCAGCAGCAAACTAGAAACTATTTGTGGCAGCAGTTTGTATGGGGAAAAAAAACCTGCCAGCATCATCCCAGACCCTGTTCCACTCCCTTTTCCATAAAATTATTATGATTATATTGTATGTGTTCCAGAAAGAGTATTTTTTGTAGGTTTGAAACTTTTTTATGATGAAAATAAAATGATAATAAAGCTAACCACAATTATAAGGGGTAACAGTTCTAATTAGAATACAATGGCAGTATGGAGAGACCTGATAGTAATGCTTCCTACAGTAATCTCCAGATAGGAATTAGACATGGCGATCTCTGGTAGCAGAGATGGAGAGGTCCAGGGGCAGCCAATCAGAGTAGTGAAAAGTCCTTGGCCAGCTCTGGTAGGAGAGAAGGAAAGGTCCAGGGGCAGACAACTGGAGTAGTGAAAAGCCCTCAGCCTTGCTGATAAACACAGCTGCCATTGCTTCCAGATCCCTGAGGAAATATTTCCAAGGTGTTATCCAATTGCCAGCTTCGTTGTGGCATGTAACAACAGACCAGGTCATTTGGAAGTAAAAGATCTGCATTTATTGAGCACCTACTACTACCCACTACGTACTGTTTTGCTTAGAAGCTTTCTTTCCATGTATTATTTCAGAGTGTGTCCCACGTAAAATATGTCCATATTTCTTTCTACATTTATCACTAAATCATACTTTTAATAATTTTAAAAGACAGTGAATATTTATTTACAATGTATTTTATGTTTTCATAAAAAGAACTATTAACTGCTAGCTGTCATCCTTCAGGTTTTTGAAAGAGTTTATTCTTAGGTGCTCTTTTTAAATGGTTGAGAGTCCATCAGCATTTAAATTTTTGATCACTGAAGATAAACCTCAAAACAGTGATTAAAAAGATGTATCTTTGAAGGGTCTGTATCCTCTCTTCTTTTCTGGTAACTAGAATCTAATAATTAAAATCTCCTTTGTCATTTAAAGATGTTTTTTAAGGATTCTGGGTCAACATATATGTTGTGATTGTTGAACTGGTTTGTAGCTCTAGGTGGTGAAAAGGTCTAGATATGGAAAACGTGTTTTTTTTCTTGGAGAACTTTACTAAAAAATAAAAACCTTGGAATAAATAGGCAAACCTTGTTTCTCAAGACAAGATTCAATATTATAAAGGTTCAGGTCTTCCTAAAGTCATCTATGAATTCAGCATTGATTTCAGTCAAAACACGACAGAGTTTTTCTTGATGAACTTGGTAAGCTGATACTGGAATCTGTCTGGAAGGGAACATGTGGAAGAATTGCCGGGAAGTTTGAAAAGACCAGTGGAGAGAGGGTGTAGAATCACAATGTAAGAGGAACCGAAGAAGGCTCATGCTATGTGGAAATTTAGCCTTTTCAAATAAGTAGGGAAGAGTGGACAATTGAGTTAATGACATTGCAATACTTAGTGTTCCATTCACGGAAAAAAAAAAATGGTTAGATCCCTACTTTTGCTATACAAAAAAATAAATTCTGAATGGATTAAAAGGCTAAATATAAATTATATGTGAGCTGCAAACTAGGCTTTAAAAATAGTGTACATAATTTTTTTTATTTTTTACAATTCCTGGGAAAGGAAATAAGATATAAAACTTGGAAATGTAAAGAAATGATTGATAAATTTGACTACATAAAATCTTAAATGTCATAGAAACAAAAAACACCAAATTAAAGCAATGCTAACAAGCAGTGGCTGGGTCAGAATCTGTGTACGTAAAAGTAAAAAGATTGTACTTAGGTTATACACAGTGTTTGATTTTCAGTAAGAAAACAGCAAATTAGTCAGCAGGAAAATGGTCAAGGGATTTAAACAGGATGAATGACAAGATTTCCAGTCTCTGTTAATGTGGAGAAGACAAATTAAAGCAGTGAAATATGT
Source organism: Tamandua tetradactyla (assembly GCF_023851605.1). Lineage (NCBI taxonomy): Eukaryota > Metazoa > Chordata > Mammalia > Pilosa > Myrmecophagidae > Tamandua > Tamandua tetradactyla. The sequence goes on along the minus strand of NC_135329.1, from coordinate 94,397,187 downwards.
TTTACCTATCAGGTATGTAAAAATTAAAAGCCTTGTGAATGCTCATTGTTGTAGAGGTGTGGGTGACAAATTGGTGGGTGCATAAATTGGTAGTCTTTTGGAGGGCAGGGAAGCTCAGTGGGAGCCTAAACCTTTCAGGCCAGTGATTTCACTTTTAAGCTCTGTCTTAGCATTATTCTTGCACAAGTATTAAGGGATACTTGTTCAGAGGTCTTTAGTGAAGTATTGTTTATGAGAACTAGGAAATAACCTAAATGTCCCTCAGTATATACATGAAATAAACGAGAAAGCATCTATATAAGAAATAGGATGTTTAGTAAAAAAGAATGCCATAGATTTCTGTGTAACTTTATTTCCTAGAAAAATCTCCAATATATATTAAATTAAGAAAAAAAGAATAAGAAACAACTTCTAGGACAATGTATATGGTTTAGAAACTCCCTAAACCCTCAGTAGATGTAAATATGCAAGTGCCTAGAGAAAGGTTTGGAAGAGTACGTGCTATTAGACTGACCGCAGTGCTTACTGCTGGGGAGAGGTTGGATTTAGGGAAAAGAGGGGAAGAAAGGACTTGTTTATTTTAAATCTGCATCCTTTGAATGTTTGAAACATTTTACAGGAATATGTCCATGCATTATGTGTATGATTATATAGTTCAAAAACACATACAAGCAAAACAAAACTGAGGGTACCAGAGTACTTTCTCAGGTTTTTGTTTGAAATGTCCCATTATTTTTACTCAAGCTGTAAGATAGTGGCTGTTCTTACATGTGTAAAATAATACTGAGGAGTACAATAGACACTGACAGCATTACCTTAGTGGGCAGGGGAGAACCTTGTATGAGTTACTCCATATATTTATGTATTATTTAAACTTTTTTTTTCAGTGAGCACACATTTTTTTATTACTTAAAAAATTTAAGATTAAAGGACCTTCTTTATTATGCACCTTTTCCCTTATTTGTATAACCTTTAGTTATCAGGCAAGGAGGGCATATGGGGGGAGTGAGACCTGTCAGGCAGTGAGGGTCCCTGGATCTCCAGAGACTCAGCCCATCCGTGCTTTGCTCCAAGCTTCTTTATGAGAGCCAAGTTCCTGAGGGTCGCAGCCCCGGTGCCCTCTGCTCCGTCCCCCCACCACCACCTCCCTGCTCCCACCACCGCCTAGGGGTACCTGGGCTCCACTGCAGAGCAGAGGGCACTGTGGCACTTTGTTTAAGCGATAAAAGCAATATGTGCTGGAGCCCTCCAACAGTCAGCCCTTGAGGAGCTCCTGCTCACACTTATCACGCCTGTCTCCCGTCTCATTCTCCTCTTAGGACGTTTACAAGCCCCTTCGGAAATACAAACGCCAGCAAGGAGCAGAGGAGCTGCTTGATGAGGAATCTCGGATCCATGCCACACTTTTGGAATATGGCAGGTAATGAATGGGCCCGGTTGAGGTCTCTGTTTTATGAACTCCTTTAAAAGAGAAACTAATTTTAAAAGAGAAACTAATTTAAATTGCTTCATTTGGATTAACTTGATTGCTTTTATCCAACTGAGTTGAGTGTTTTGGGCCAGTTTTCCAACATCAACGACTTTTCCCTCTGGAATGGAATTAAACTAAGTTTCTATGCATAGCTTCCATCAAAGTGTTCGGGGCCTGACCTTTGAAATTTCTCCCTGAAAATGTGTGTGTAGCTGCTCTTTAGCCTGCCTACCATGCTCAGCCATTTGTTAAAATCTTCAGTCATCTAATGAATTGAAAGCAGCTATGGCAATTTTATTCTAAAGGTTAAAAAAATAATTTTGGATTCCTGTAAGGATTGTCCCAACTAGGAAAATGAAGTCTGAAGTAGTTTTCTCACTTCTTAAAGAAATCTCTAGTTTTTGAAACATAATTCTTAGTTTGTATCCTCAGTTTTTACTCTAATTGACAAGGACATGCTTGAATGTTTTGGTTGACACTGGGCATTCACCTTCGTTTACGTCCTGCATTTTCTACTTAGGATAACTGATTCCTTGATGTGAGTATGTCGCTCTGGGCTTCCTTGTGTCCTGGCCATGGTTGCTGTGTGCTGCTGTGCTCAAAACCAGCCCTTCTGGGTGGGTGGGCCTGATGGCACTACCACTAACATCTTCCTGAGTAGGCGTCTGATGGATTCACCCACCAGGGAACTGGAGAGAGCCAGGAGAAAAATAGGTTTAGTCTCGTTTTCAAGTGGAATTGCCACTACCGCTTTTTTTTTTTTCCTGAGGGGCTACTACGGGGTCAGGTCCTTCCTTCCTTCCTAAGAGTAAGCACTAGTCTTTGTAAAAAGAAGTCAAGTTAGCTCTGGCCCTCAATCAGGCTACCCCCACAGCTCGAAAGTTGCTGCTGTGAATGGAACACTTCCTCTCAATCTGGCACTGCTGGGATCAGCTGTATAATTTGCAGATCCCTTTGTGAAATTACTAAGAAGTTCAAGACAGGGATGACAACCATTGTAGGGCCCTTCTGAGCATGGGGTGCTGTGCCACTGGGCAGGTGGCATGCCCAAAAGCTGGCCCTGGGCACCATGATGGCATCTTGCCAACCTAGCCCCTGCTGCAGATGGGCAGGTGAGACCAGGCAAGTCTGGGCAGCTTAGCTGGAGAGATGGTATCTGTCATATCCCTTAATCTAAAGCTGAAGATAACAGCGGGGACTATAAATTTACTTCTAAGCACTGCCTTTGTTGCATCCCTAAAGTTTTGATAAGTTGTTTTCTCTTTTTCATTTGTCTCAAGATATTTACTGATTTTTCTTGCAATATCTTCTTTGACCCACTGATTGTTTGAGTATATTGTATAACCTCCATGTATTTGTAAATTTTCCAGTTTCTGTTAATATTTCCAGCTTCATTCCATTATGATCAGAGAAAGTACTTTGTATAATTTCAGTCTTTTTTAATTTATTGAGATCTGTTTTGTGACCCAGCATCTGGTCTATCCTGGAGAATGATCCATGCACACTTGAGAAGAATGTATGTCTTGTTCTTTTGGAGTGCAGTGTTTTGTATATATCTGTTAGGTCTAATTCATTTATCATATTATTCAAGTTCTTTGTTTTCTTATTGATTTTCTGCATAAATGTTCTATCTATTAATGGGGGGTGATATATTGAAATCTCCAGCTTATTCTTGTAGAGACGTCTATCTCCCTTTAGTTTTCTGGGTTCACTTCGAGTATTTTGGGGCACCCTGGTTAGGCGCATAGATAATTATGATTATTATTTCTTCTTTGTGGATTTCTCCTTTTATTATATAGTGTCCTTCTTTGTCTCTTATAACAGTTTTGTACTTCAAGTCTGTTTTGTCCGATATTTATATAGCTACCCCAGCTCTTGTTGGTTTCTGTTTGGATGAGATATCTTTTGCTAACCTTTCACTTTCAACCTATTTGTGTGTTTTGGTCTAAGGTGAGTCTCTTATAGACAGTATACAGGTAGATCATATTTTTTATCCATTCTGCCAATCTGTGCCTTTTGACTATAAAGTTTAATCCACTGACATTCAATGCTATTACTATAAAAGCAGTGCTTCAACTATTTTATCCTTTGGTTTTTATATGTGATATCTTGATTTTATCTTTCTACCCTCTAGTTACCTTTACTCATTCTTTATTTCTACATTCTCCCCCAGGCTTCTCCCACTGGTATTTTCCTTTCAGCCTACAGAATTCCCTTTAGTATTTCTTGTAAGACATGACTCTGGTTGAAAAACTCTCCCAGTCTCTGTTTATCTATGAATATTTTAAACTCGACCTCATTTTTGAAGAACATTTTTTTCAGATACAGAATTCTTAGATGGCAGTTTTTCTCCTTCAGTGCCTGAAATATTTCATTTCATTGTCTTCTCACTTCCATGGTTTCTAGTAAGAAATTGGTACTTCTTGTGGTTTGCTTGTATGTGATGAATCATTTTTTTCTTGCTGGTTTTAGAATTCTCTCTTTATCTTTGGCATTTGACATGCTCATTAGTATGTGTCTTGGAGTAGATCCATTAGGATTTGTTTATTCTGTTTGGAGTACACTGTGCTTCTTGGACATGTATATTTAGGTTTTTTACTGTAAGAGTTGGGTAATTTTCAGCCATTTTTTCCTCAAGTATTCTTTCTGTCCCTATTCCCTTCTCTTCTCTGGGACACCCATGACAGGTATGTTTGTGTGCCTCATGTTGTTATTCAGTTTTCGAAGAGAATTTTTTCCATTCTTTTATCTGTCTTTTCTTCTATCTGAACAGTTTTGGACGCCCTGTCTTCTAGTTTGCTGATTCTTTCTTCTGCTTATTCATATCTGCTGTTGTGTGCCTCTGGTGTATTTTTAATCTCTTCTGTTGTGTCTTTTATTCCCGTAAGTTTGTTATTTTTCTTCGCATGCTTTTAAATTCTTTTTTATGCTCATCCAGTGCCTTCTTAACTATCCTTTATCTCTTTAGCCATATTTTTCTTCATCTCCTTGAATTGATTTAAACAATTTGTTTTGAACATCTTTGATTTGTTGTTCCAACTTCTGTGTCTCCTCCAACTTTTAAATTTCTTCCTTTAATTGAGCAATATCTTCCTGTTTATTAATATGTCTTTTAAATTCTTATTGATATCTAGGGATCTGATTATCTTGATGAGTCTTACTGTCATGGCTATTTTCTCTCTCCTTCCTGGGTTTTACTGTCAATTGGCTTTGAGTTAAGGCTCTTCTTTGACACTTGGCTCAACTTATTCTAGGTTTTTAGAATTGCTCTGTTTAGCTGATCAAAACATGGCCGATGGCACATGAAGGGGGTACATGCCATTTCCACAGGGCTCTGGGTAGAACATCAGAAGAGACACCTTAAAGCCTTTTTGTCAGCTCATTGAAGCTCCGCTTTCCTGGCCTTCCCAGCAGATGGTACTCTTCTGGAAATGATTTCCTAGCCCTAAGGAGGGAGTATCTTTTTAGAACCTCCAGGGGCTCCATTCCTGACTGGTGCAGTGTTAAAACAGTATCTGTATGGAACCCTGTCCGGGGCAGACTGAACCAGGATTCAGAGCTGGGTCCCAGTGTTCCAGAATCACCAGTCAGATGCCATGCTAGCATTCAGCTTTGCTGCCCACCCCCCACCTCAAATGAATGCCTTGTCCCCGCCCCCCGCCACCTTCTTCTGCAGCAGCCAGCCGCAGACTGTGCTGAGGCTGCTTGCCTCGAGGGTGGGGGATGACTGTAGGCCACTGCTGTGGTGTGATTCATTTACAGTTTTTTGCTGCAGCTTCTCTGTCTCTCTGTCCCAGTCTTTTCTGGATGCTGAACAGTGCTCCCCTGGACTCTGGAGTCCCCAAACCATTGTTTTAGTCATTTTCTGTGTTTCCACTAGGTGGTTTGAAGCAGTGTGTCCTTTGCTCTCTTCACCATCTTCCCTGGAAGTTCTCTCTCTTCTCTCTTTTTGATAAAAGGGAAAATATTCTGACTTCTTTTTTTGTTTGTTTTTCTCTCTCTTTTTTTAAAAATACCAAAAAACACCAAACGCAAACGTTCATAACTTTTGATCATTCCGTTCTACATATATAATCAGTAATCACGATACCATCACATAGTTGCATATTCATCATCATGATCATGTCTTGGAACATTTGCATCTATTCAGAAAAAGAAATAAAAAGAAAACAGGAAAAAATGCATACATACCATACCCCCCACCCCTCCCCCTCACCGATCACCAGCATTTCACTCTAAGTTTATTTTAACATTTGTTCCCCCTATTATTGATGTTTATTCCATATGTTTTACTCAATATTCTGGCTTCTTGAGCAAGAGTATTGAAAACTGTTTCTCTTTTGGATCAAGAGTCCCTCATCAGACTAGGCCCACAGAGCCCTGTGGCTTTGACATCTGCATTCCAGCTACTTCCGCTTTTATGACTGTCCGTTGCTCTAATAAAGCTGCACTTTGAGCCTGGTCAGCCTTGCTAAACATCTTCAGGACTGTGTACCTATTAAAAACATGTCTATTCATATATGGTAATGGAAAGACAAGACTCATAGTTTTAATTTTAGACCTAAATAAATTTCCAACCCTATAATATTTCACCTTTATTATGGGTTCAGTCAACTTTTAGGGGCTGACATAGCATCTGACAACTCTGTAAAACTGCCATTGTAGGAAATGCATTTTATGTATTTATGGTGTATTTGACTTGCATGCAGAATTTTGGAATACAGCCACTAGAATCTTGGAAGGAGCCTGTTGCACACTATAGGAGGCTTAATTTTGAGTTGCCTTGAAGTCTTTCCCTAGTTAGTAAATGAAATATGACATGTCTTTCTCGATCTCTTTGTGTTCCCCTATAATGGAAAGGCCTATGAAATGCTCATAAAAGGCATTTAAATAATTCTTGTTGAATGAACAAAGAACAGAGCTCAGAGTCCTTTGTATTTAGGGTTTTTTTTTAATGTTCCCATTTGTTCCAGATTCTAGAGAGTTAGATACCTGTCATAATTTGGACTGGGGTGATTATTCTTGAAGGTTAGTTTTTGCTAGGACAGTGATGCCCAGTAGGATGCCTACTAGCAGCATGTGCTTCTTTTTTTGAGGGGGGTGGCAAGGGAGTTACATGAGCTGGGAATCGAACTTGGGTCTCCTGCATGGCACGCAAGACTTCTACCACCAAACCACCAGTGCATGTGGTTCTTGAGCACTTGAAATGTGACTAGTGCTTCTCAGGGACAGAATTTTGATTAATTTAAATATAAATTTAATGCTAATGCTAATGCTTTATTCAAACATTCAAGTGTGTTTGGAACAACTTCGGTATTTGAATCTACAAACTTTATCTTGTGGCTCTCGTTTTATTCCCTTTGGACATCCTCAATGCTGAAGATGAGGTCCTAGGTCTGGTGGCTAGGGAAGTAAACTGGTTGGTAAAAGGGCCAGTGCCTTGTTGGAGCTGACAGAAGGCTGAAAAAGGGGCAGCAGAAATGAATTGAAGCCTGTTGCATTGCAAATCATAGACAGCACTGGAAAGGCAAGAGGAAAGGGGCATAGAGTAGCAAGCTGTCAGGGAAGCACGAGAGGGAAGTAAATGCTTTTGTAGTGGAAATGACTTAAAGCATCCTCTGCGATCTGTCCGGAGAAGATGGCGGCTTAGTAAGACGCGCAGGTCTTAGTTCCTCCTCCAGAAAAGCAACTAAAGAAACAAAAACAATACGAAACAGCTCCCGGAGTCACGACAGAGACCAAAAAGACAGCGTACCCCATTCTGGAACAGCTGAACGGGCAGGGAGAATCTGCTGCGGTGAGCTACCCGAGGGGCGCGCGTTTCCCGGCCGGGGCGGCTGGCGACTGGGGTCCCCTCCACGCACGTGGCTCCCCGGTCTGACTGGGAACGTTGGATAGCGGGGCCGTCCCGTCAAGCTTGGCGTTTCGGGCCAGCTGGGCAATTAGAACCGGCACTCTCCCAAGCTGCGGCGGCCAGCGACCCCCACCTCCACGCGCGGTTTCCCGGGCCGACTGCCGTGCAGACAGACGAGCGCCACGAGCGCCACCTACTGGGCAGGAAAAGAAAAACAGAGCCCAGAGATTTCACAGAAAAAGCTTTCAACCAGCTGGGTCCCACACCCAGGGAAATCTGATCAAATGCCCAGACACCAGCAGAAAATAATGGATGACGCTCGGAAAATTGAAGATATGGCCCAGTCAAAGGAACAAACCAATAGTTCAAATGAGATACAGGAGCTGAGACAACTAATGCTGAATATACGAACAGAAATGGAAAAATTCTTCAAAAACCAAATCAATAAATTGAGGGAGGACATGAAGAAGACATGGGCTGAACAAAAAGAAGAAATAGAAAATCTGAAAAAACAAATCACAGAACTTATGGGAGTGAAGGACAAAGAAGAAAAAATGGAAAAAACAATGGATACCTACAATGGTAGATCTAAAGAGACAGAAGCTACAATTAGTGAACTGGAGGATGGAACATCTGAATTCCAAAAAGAAACAGAAACTATAGGGAAAAGAATGGAAAAACTTGAGCAGGGGATCAGGGAACTGAATGACAATATGAAGCGCACAAATATACGTGTTGTGGGCGTCCCAGAAGGAGAAGAGAAGGGAAAAGGAGGAGAAAAACTAATGGAAGAAATTATCACTGAAAATTTCCCAAGTCTTATGAAAGACCTAAATTTACAGATCCAAGAAGTGCAGCGCACCCCAAAGAGAATAGACCCAAATAGGCGTTCTCCAAGACACTTACTAGTTAGAATGTCAGAGGTCAAAGAGAAAGAGAGGATCTTGAAAGCAGCAAGAGAAAAACAATCTGTCACATACAAGGGAAACCCAATAAGACTATGTGTAGATTTCTCAGCAGAAACCATGGAAGCTAGAAGACAGTGGGATGATATATTTAAATTACTAAAAGAGAAAAACTGCCAACCAAGACTCCTATATCCAGCAAAATTGTCCTTCAAAAATGAAGGAGAAATTAAAACATTTATAGACAAAAAGTCACTGAGAGAATTTGTGACCAAGAGACCAGCTCTGCAAGAAATACTAAAGGGAGCACTAGAGTCAGATATGAAAAGACAGAAGAGAGAGGTATGGAGTAAAGTGTAGAAAGAAGGAAAATCAGATATGATATATATAATACAAAAGCCAAAATGGTAGAGGAAAATATTATCCAAACAGTAATAATACTAAAAGTTAATGGACTGAATTTCCCAATCAAAAGACATAGAATGGCAGAATGGATTACGACCCAGCAATACCACTGCTAGGTATCTACTCAAGGGACTTAATGGCAAAGACACAGACGGACATTTGCACACCAGTGTTTATAGCAGCATTATCTACAATTGCAAAGAGATGGAAACAGCCAAAATGTTCATCAACAGACGAGTGGCTAAACAAACTGTGGCGTATACCTACGATGGAATATTATGCAGCTTTAAGACAGACTAAACTTATGAAGCATGTAATAACATGGATGGACCTAGAGAACATTATGCTGAGTGAGTCTAGCCCAAAACTAAAGGACAAATACTGTAAGGTCCCACTGATGTGAACCGACATTTGAGAATCAGCTTGGAATGTATCATTGGTAACAGAGACCAGCAGGAGTTAGAAACAGGGTAAGATAATGGGTAATTGGAGCTGAAGGGATACAGACTGTGCAACAGGACTAGATACAAAAACTCAAAAATGGACAGCACAATAATACCTAAGTGTAATGTAACTATGTTGGGACACTGAATGAAGCTGCACCTGAAATATGGTTTTTTGTTTGTTTGTGTGTTTGTATCTTTTGTTTTTGTTTTTTTTCTTTTTCCTTTTTATATATATATATATATATATTATTAGTATTATTTTAATTCTCTTCTCTATATTAACATTCTATATTTTTTTCTGCTGTTTTGCTAGTTCTTTTCCTAAATCGATGCAAATGTACTAAGAAATGATGATCATACATCTATGTGATGATACTAAGAATTACTGAGTGCATTTGTAGAATGGAATGATTTCTAAATGTTGTGTTAATTTCTTTTCTTTTTTTTGATTAATAAAAAAATTAAAAAAAAAAAAAAAAAGCATCCTCTGCCCTTTGTGAGGTCAGATAAGCAGCAAAGGGATATCACATTCTCCTGTGAAGATCAAACAACATGGAGGAGATTCTTGGATACCAGGACCCAGGAGCACACAAGGCAGTGGGATGAGGGGCCACTCTTATTTGTCATGGCAGCCTTGCTACCATATCACGTGGAGGAGGCTGTTCAGAAAATAAATTGGACTCTTCATTCATCCAGCAAACACTTACTAAGTGCCTTCTATGTGCCAGGCACCGTACTAGCGACAGGAAATGCAAAGGTGAATGAAGCTGTACACCTGTGTTCATAGCAGTACTATTCATAATAGCCACAAGGTAGAAACAACCCGTGTCCATGAACAGAGAAATAGATAAAGTGTGATATAACCATACAATGGAATGCTCTTCAGCCATAAAGAGAAGTGAGATTCTGATACATGCTACAACATGGTTGAACCTTGAAAACATTATGCTAAGTGAAAGAAGCCAGTTACAAAGGGCCAAACATTGTATCATTCCATTTGTATGAAATAGTCAGCATAGTTAAATCCATAGAGACAGAGTTAATTAGTGTTTGCCAGGGGCTGTGGGGAGAGGGGAATGAAAACTATTTGCTAAGAGGTACAGAGCTTCTTTTCAAGGTGCTAGAAATTCTCTGGGATTAGATAGTCAGGATGGCTATACAGTGTAGTGAATATACTAAAAACTGAAGTGTATGCTTTTAAATGGTCAAATTTATGTCTTGTGAGTTATCTCTCAATAAAAATAATATAAAAAAAGTGAATAAGAAAATTCCTTCCCCTCAAGGAGCTCAGAGACAGATTTAGATGCTTACATATAGCAGAAAATTACTGTGCCCTTGGATGAGTGTGGTGGTGAGTGTGAACACAGAAGCACAGATACGGGTGCCTAGCTAGCTTCTGGGTGATCAGGTGATCATCCCAGAGCCTTTATCTTTAAGGACGAGTGGGGGGACCTGGGAATCTAGTCACTCAAATTTAGTTATTTACTGCTTTATCTAGAGAATCCAGGAAATCCCAGGACCTTTGATAAGGGCTATCTGCTACCCTCAGGTCTCCACTGACTGAAAGCCTGGAAAAGGAAAGAGCACGTGGGATTCTAGGGTACTTCTAAGAGTGGGCAACTTTCCTGAGACTTTCTGTGGGTTAGGGTTCCTTGGTTGAGAATACAATACACCCAGCTAGTTTCAGCTGGAAGGGATTGTTACAAGGATCAGTGGGAAGGCCTGTGAGACAGAATCTAGGCTGAGCCAGGGTCAGCTCTGAGCCGTGCATCAAAACCGGGTCTCCAAAGATGCTGCTCCCACTGCTGCCACCAGGGAGCTCATGGGCTGTGGAACTGGGAGACCCGTGCTACAGCTGCTGGCGAGGCAGCCACACCACTTTTGCCAAAATCAGTACACTGTTGTGATGGCAGCTGACCTGAGAACTGGGTTTCTTCTGCCGTGGTCCAGACCATCACAACATGTCCTTCATGTCCTCCCTCCCTCCCTTCTCATACAGCTGTTCTGCATTCAAAACTCAAAAAAATATGTCTGACTTGGGGAACGTAAATAGCATTCTCCTAGCTGCAAGGAAGTATGGAAAATAGGGTACTTTGCTTTTCAAGACTGCGGTGTTAGGAAGAGGCCATAGGAGAGTAGGATAGATGTTGATTGAGCTACTTCACAGAGTCTGCCATAAGGCCCTTATTTGGATATTGCAGTGGTATCCAAAATTTAGCTGTGGTCTCTTGCACTCTGGGCGTGTAGATGTATGCCTGAAGGAAGGGCACCCCACTGAGTAAATTGAAGGTAGAGTGCCCAGCAGTGACTTTTAAGTCTCTCCAGTTATTTGACAACCTGTTGTAGGTCAGACAATCCTTTTGGCTTCTTAATCTCTGTAGGGTTTTTCATTTTTTCCTACTTATGCTTACTTTATTCATTCGGCGAACAGTGGAAAATATAAAAGTATGGGTCATTGCCCTCAAAGAGAAGGAACGAACATGCAGACGGGCAGTTGGGCACGTCTGCCACCTGGGAGGAGGCGGCATATACAGTATCTGTGCGGCATATACAGTATCTTGGGTCAAGCTTCCAAGAGTAGGCAGCTTCCTGAGGGACCAGTGGTGAAATGAGGGATACAAGAACAGTGCTGAGCTGCCTGTTCAGGGGACCATGGAACATGAGCATGTGAGGTATGCTGCTGGAAGCGAAGCTCAGTGGGTGTAGGGTAGGCCACGGAAGGGAGGCCCTAAGTGCCGAAGGACCCTTCTTTCTCCTGGGGAAGAAGCCTGCCATTGATGCATGTGGATCAGGCCAGGGCAAAGTTGGATAATGAATGGGGAGGAAGACTGGGAGTGGAGTGAGGTTGGAGGCTGCCACCGGTGAGAGGCCAGCAGGCTGACGCAGCCTGCGAGGAATGGTGAAAGCCCAAGCAGAATGGCTTCTTCGCGCTTCTCTTAATGTTTGTGTGTGACTGTTTCCTTACAGACTATCTAAAGGTAAGTAAGGCTGGGTGTCTTTGCATTATGCTTTTTTTTTTTTTATGTTAAATGGTTTTTGTATTGTTATGCTAGCTTTTTTTAAAGTGTAGATTAATTAAAACCAAAATAAACTAATTTAAACTGATGTGCTTTTGTGTGTTCCTTTGAACTTAAGCAACTTCACAGCATAATTGACATCATGCTTGGGTTGTGTTTGAGGATGAAAAAAATGTGCTAGACTTGGAATTTTGAATATACCACTAGAGAGCATGGTTGGCTGGAGCAAACACATCTGTGTTTGTTTATACAGGTAGTTTTAAGGCTTTTATCTTAAACTGTGGATCTGAAATGTAGTTCCCAGTTCAGAGGGTAATGATTGCACTTAGTTGCACACAGTCTGGGAATTCCCATTGATGGTGTTTATATAGCAACTAGGGCGTTTGGCACTTTATTCAAAAAAGCATTGGAATATGTTTGTGATTTAGACACTTAAAAATTTTCCTAAGTCATCAGATAGCCTAAATTCTCTTTGGTGCTTTTCATATGAAAATCCAACCAAAATGCATTTAACAGAATTTATTGTGATTTCTGCATAGTAATTGAACTTCATTTTTTGTGGCCTACAGGAGATATGGACTTAGCCACCAGAGCAAAACAGAGACGGTAAGAAAAACATAGAAAAGGGGAGAGGATGTTTGAGAGGCAGAAGTGATCCCCTTTGACTCTTTCTGATAGCAGCTCCCTGGCAGCCCTCGAGGGGTAGGACAGGAGGGCTGTTGCCAGCCGGGCTCTGTTTCCTGGGCAAGCTGAGACTACACAGAGATGCCTTTACCCACCACATCTCTCTCCCAGCCTCTTAAGCCGGTTGCCTCTGCAGGCTAGGGAGCTGAAGGATGGTGAGAACCAGCCTCATCCAGGGGCTGAAAGTGAGGGGTGGTGAAAGTTACAGCCCCAGGATCAATCCTTTGGGATCCAGTAGGCTCTAAAAGTATGCAGATGAAATGCACTGCCAGGGGCCCTGAGCATCCTCAACTGGAGAGAGACTAGGCAGGTGTGAACAGAATAACAGCAGCGAGATGGAGCAGAACTGTACCTTATGGTGTCCCCCACAGCCTGGTGGGCGAAAGTCAGGTAAGTTCAGGAGAGGATTTCTGCCTTCACAAAGGAGTTAGAAAAATCTCTGTTCATGTATATATTTATGAATGATCCTTAATTGTTGGCAGCAGGGCAGGTATCTTGTAGTGCCAACCCCTTACTGTGTTCCAGGCCCTGTGGTAAAGACTCTGCTGGTATCCTTTCACTTACTTCTCTGGACAATTCTATGAAGAAGATTCTTATTTCTGTTTTTTTAGATCAAAAAGTTGAAGCTTAAAGAGGCTAAGTGACTTGTCTGAGGTCCCACAACTTCAAAAGTGCCATAATAGAACCTGAACCCAACTCTGACATCAAAGCCTGTGTTCTCAACCAGTGTTTCCCAAATCCTAAAGTGCCAACTAAAGTAACCAGTGGCCTCTTAGAAAGCAGAATGCTGCAGCTCGGGAACTATTAGTAATCTCTTTTCTCACTCCCCGCCCTACCACCAGATTTTCTTGAATGGGACAGCGCTCCTCCTCCTTCTCACCTGCCGTCCCACCACCTTCCAGATTCCCCATCCTTCAGTCCTTCATTCCCTCTGCTTCCAGAGGTAGTTGTTGTTTCAGCCATTGGGGACTGACGCCAGTGGGCCCAGAAGCATACCCATGGAGCCAGACTGACTGGTTTCAAATCCTAGCTCCTCCCTGTCTCTGTGTGACTTTGGACAGTTTACTTAATTGCTGTGCTAAGGTTCACAGAGTCTTTGAAATGGGAGGAGTAGTTGCACCTATCTCACGCAATTGTGAAGATTAGCACATAAAGGACTTAGAATGATCCAGCACATAGTAAACAGCTCATGAGCATTGGCTGTTTTCATTATTATTATTATTATTATTATTATTAGTCCATTGGCAGTTAGTTGTACACTGATTATATCCTCTTTTGTTATTTTTTCATTATGTATTTTTTTCCACATTTGTGTTTTCACCTTAACTAAAGGGTCATTTCCTCTGGATCAGTATGTTTACTGTTTTTGTGTGTGCCCATGTGACATCTGGTATGAAATAGTGTTTGATTTGTAGATCAATATTGATACGTAATTTAAGTCTGAAAAGAATGCCTATAGGTATAGGATGTATTCTGAAATGAGCAGTTTGATCCTGTGTAGGAAAATCATGAACTGGTCTTCAAGCTGGGCTTGTTTCCCTTTGTCAGATTGTCCCCTATAGATATGCCCAGCATTGAGGACTGAGGCTGTCTCCCATGGTCAGGTGCTGGCTTGTTACAGAACAGCATCCTAGAGTTGGGGTTGTCCATGGAGGGCAAGCCCAGCCCCGCCTCCCAACCCTGGAAGACCCTGATGCCCATGAAAGTCAGCCAGAGGATACCCAGTTGGCAGATGGCAGAGACGGAATGAGAATCAAGAACTCTAGACTTGCATCCCACTTTCGAAGATTAGTATTGACTCCAGGGTGTCTCTAGTATGGGGTGGCACATTTAGAGCCCAAGACTGGGTCCAGAATATGGAGCTTGGTCACCAAGTAGAACAGTTTAGATTTTATTCTCCAGATAGTGGTTCGTGCGCTGTTCTGACCACTTTCCACAGTAAGAATTCTACTTTTTATTTGTGACCCAGTACATGCGTGTGCACGCACACAGAGAAACTGAAGTCTCAAGAAACAGTACTTAATTCCCTTACTACTTGCAAAGTGTGTGGATATGATCTGTTGTTTTTATTTAGTGTATTTAGAGGCCTATCACACCTGCTAAATTATTTTCATGACCAATGAGTCTCACCTGGAAGTTTGAAAAAAGAGTTCTTCAGACAGTGATCTGTCCTCAAAGGTGTCAGAGCAGGGTCAAGGCCCAGTCAGAGTGAAAGGATAAGTCTTCTAAATGGGTATGCCTTGCTGGGACCCAGACAGTGAGCAGTTTGGCAATGGAGATAGGCATTCACCGGACACTGAGACCTGATCTGCTGAGGATGGATGTAGCTTAAGTGGGTCTGCAGGGTTTTTTATTCTCTCTCAGGGCTCTTTCCACTCACCAGATGTGTGTTTCATGCCTCTTTGCAATGTTGAACTTTCTTTGCTGAATCCTAGCCCGAGTGCTCAGTCATTTTTACATCTTCCCTTCTAGGCTGAGGACAAGAAAACAGCACTTCCTGCAGGGGTCCTAGCTACAGAAAAAGCTGATGCCTGTGAGGAGGATGAGCTTCGAGCTGCTGAAGAGGTATGTGGCCTGGGTAAGGCTGTCTGAAGTTTCTGTTTAAATCATTTAGGGAGAAATTCCACTTTCATCCCCAGCATTCCCAAAGTGGTCACCCGTATTCCATGGCCACCTGTTCAGAGCTAGCCTTCCATGCCTTTTCCCTTTTATCACCAGTCATAAGGCTTGTCATAAAATCAGATCAAGCAAAACAGTCCTTGGGTTTTTTGAGAAGACCCATTTAGGCATCTTGCTTAAAGGTAAAGTGGTCAGGTCTGCTCACTGCTGCGCCTCCTGCTCCTCTCTCAGCAGCGCATTCAGTCCCTGATGACCAAGATGACCGCCATGGCCAACGAGGAGGTGAGGAGGAGGCCATGGGGGCAGGGGGAGTGGAGGTGGGAGCTTGGGACCCTGCTCTACCCACCCAGGACATCACCTTCTCCAGGCCTTTTCTCAGTGCTCAGTACCTCCTGTCTCCTCTTTGGGGAAGTTGTGTGTACATGCATAGTGTCACCATCCATGGTAACGTCTGGGACGGGGAAACCCGAAGGACCCCTGTGAGAGTGGGATGGAGACGGTCAAACATGAGCCTCCCTGTGGGGACGAATCCCCGGGGCCCTGCCCCGCGACCTGCTTTCAGCCCCGCTTCTCTATAAACACACTCCATATCCATGTCAAAGGAGCCTTGAGTTCTGCTTCCTTTGTGCACGAAATAGGTAGAAAATGGAATCCTGCGTTGGTCTTCCCAGAGCTGAAAGCCTGTCCAAAAAGTTTAGCCAAGTGCTTTAACAGGATCATTTCCTTTTTTGGGCCAGGAAAGAACTGTGACCATAAATAGATATTTTAGGGTTTTAGGGTTTCTGAGATTCCCCCCCTCTCTTCCTCCCCCATTTGTACCTCTCTCCTGCCTGAGTCCTAGGCCCAGGTCCCCTGTCAGAAAGAGAGGCATTGGACTCAGGCAGGGAGCATGAAGAACCATTTCCAGGGTGTGAAGAGAAGCTGTCAGCCTGCTGAGTGACTTGGGCCATAGAGAGGTGGCTTAACGTTGTTCCTGAAAATTGTTTTCTGTCTTCCTTGTTGTGGAGAAAATGAGCAGAAACCAAATTATTTTTCCTTGGAAATGTTATTTATTTTGTGATAATACTCAGTGTGTTCAGCTTTTTCCAGTTCTGAGAAAGTCAAGCATGTCCTTGAGACCCTCCCCTGCCTGTGATTGCAGGGCCGGCTCACCGCAAGCTCCGTGGGCCAGATCGTGGGCCTGTGCTCTGCCGAGATCAAGCAGATTGTGTCTGAGTATGCTGAGAAGGTACGTGGGGGGCCAAGATGGTAAGTGGGATGCTGCCAAACTATGTGGGGAGCTGCCGAAGACCTTGCCTCAGGTGATGCCTCCAGGCTTTTTTCCTATATCTGCCCCTCACCCCCACCTGTGAGGGCCAGGCACCATTGTCAAAGCCTGATGAGCCCTGCTTTGCCACACATCAGCAGTCATCCATTTTCTAAATTAATTTTGTTCTGCAGTGCTTATTTTTCTATAAATATAAAGAGAAAACCCGTCTCTCAGAACGATTATCATATTTGATAGATTGGTGCTTGGGATACACACAGGCATTTTTCCTCCTCCAGAAGGCCTCTTATGACTTGGGTTCCATTTGGTAATGGGGCTTAGCAATGAAGTTTTGCCACTGATGAGATAAGCCCCATAACTCAGCCAAGCCCAAGGCAAAATTTCTTGTTCTACTTTATGAAAAAGGCACAGAATGAACAAATGCCTGCAAGTCATATTTCAGCATTAGATTTTATTTCCTACCCCCGTCCTAAGAATAGGCGGCAGGACCTTGAATATTTCAGGGAGACAGTGATTAATCATTTTGCACATAACTGATTCCAGTCTGGCTGAGATGTGGTATCAGTAAAATTAGATTTACAAGGCATTGTTTCATATCCTTCCCTCCCCAGCCATACTCAGTCTGCCTCTTAAAATGTTGATGTCTTTTGAAGCATCCAGCCTCACTTCCCTTTTCTCAGAAGTGTTAATGACACATTAGCTCTGCCCTGAACTCTGTGTGCATTTGTCTCCTCAAGGGATTGCACAGATGGTGTAGTGGGGGAAGCAGTGTCACCTGGGAGTTTGTGACAGCATTCGTCATGACAATAAGCAAAAGAGCTTGGAATGCCTGTGGGGTGGGATTCTCTTATTTCCCCTTTCCACTCCCTGAGGTAACATAGGTCCTCTAATCAAACTCTCATAGCATCCCAAGTGTCCTCTGTTTCAGTTTACCACCAAGGAAAGGTGACATTAGTCAAAATGTCATCTGGAATTTGACCAGAAAAGGCTTTAGATTATCCTCAAAGCTCCCCTATTAGTAACTTTGCCACAAAGTACAAATAAACTTAAAAGACATGAAAGTGCTGTCCTGGAAGGAGTGATTCATTAGTGTCCACCCTGCATTTTCCATATTTCCTTCTGGGTTTGTCTGTTTATACTGTGAGCTTCTTCTTCCTCCTTTTGTACAGTGATCTATACCCGACTCTGATGGCTTCTTTTGGATACTCCTATCCTGAACTGTTTTCTACCTCTATTCCATTATGCTAGAAAAGAATGAAACTAGAATGTTGGATTGGAGAGAATCAGTGCCCCATCGCTTTCTAAGTGCATATATAATTCAGTTTCTTATAGAGATTTGGTGATCGAGAGTTCATTGCTTGATCGTCTATGTTGTTTTCATTGAGTACATCATAACATTAAAATGATGGTTTTTAAAATTACATTGCCTTTAATGCTGTCCCCATATCACGATTATTTCATATTTGCATATTGTCTTTCAGTGTTTGTCCCTACATAGCTGGAATTATACATAGTTTGCGATCACATGTATGTCCAAAAGGAATAAAACAGAGCAGTGGTTAAAACAGGGCATTTTGAGTTGCATCTTGGCTCATATCTGTCTCCTCTGCTTCCCAGCTATGTGGCCTTGGTCAATTTATTTAACCTCTCTTAGCTTTAACATCTATAAAATGGAAATATTGCTCTCCTGTCAGTGGTTGTAAAGATTAAATGTGATGTGACCAAAAATATCTAATACAGTACTAGGCACCTTATAGCTGTTCAACCAGTGGCATCTTTTATTGGCATTTTTACCATCTTTATTATTATTATTTTATGATAGCATTAAATCCTAGACATTTTCCATGTTTCTAGCCCTAAATTACTTTAACGTTTAAGGTAATCTGTGTGTCGCCGCGGTAGCACGATCCCTGAAGCAAATCCCTATTGTTAGACTTTCAGGTTGTTTCCTACTGTTGGCCATCGTGGGTGACACTGCTGTGAAATATGATGATGGTTTCTGCTGAAAGCTTTCCTAGGAGTTGTACAATTGGTTTATGACTTCTGTGGTGTTGCTTTCAAATAAGTCATAACCATATAAATTCTGTCAGTGGTGAAGGGGCTTTCCAGGGTTGACAGCATCTCTAGCTTTGAGTATTTGTCTGACTTGCTACATAATTAGCTGTAAAATGGCACCTCTTTGGGCCACTGAGAGGATTGAAATGGTTCATGTTTTTATTTATATTTTTTCCTCCTTGGAAAATTGTTTGTTACATATTTGACTCTACTATCTTTGGATATGTGATGCTTTTTTTGGTAAATTTTAATAACGTCTCTACTCTAGATTTAAGTATTTTGTATCTTTAAGCCCAAGATACATATATTGGGCTTCATTTTTTATTGTATTTCATTTTATGCAAGGATTTGAATGCAAATCTGTCAGTCGTTTCCTTTGTTATTGTTTCCAAGTGAGAGGTTCATTGTTTTTCCATGGCTTTGATAAAGTTAGTCCCTTACACTTCAACTTATTTTATATTAAGGATGTTTAATTCTTTAACATGGATAGAGTTCATTTTTATCTAGTCTAAATATGGCTCTAATCTAGTTTTCTACTACTCTCCATTTGTTCTAATACCATTTATCAGATAATTTCCTTATGCTCATTTTGAGACCCTTTTTTGTATTTTATGTGTAGATTTAGCTGTAGATGGATTCTTTCTTGTTTCATTGGCTTGTATTTCTGTTTTTACAAACATTCCATAATAAAGCCATGTTTGTTTTGGGTTTGTTTATTCATTTTTGATAGTTTTGATTTTGATTGTTTTATTAGTGACTCCCAGGCAGACACCAAAGGAGCACACCTGCAGTTGAAGGAGTTGGGTTTATTGCTTGTTGTAGTGAGAAAGAGCACATGCCAGTGGGGCATCTAGGCGAGAGGGTGTTAGAAAGGACTCATTACAGGACTTGGGCTTATGTTAGTTGAATTTGGAGAAAGTTCAAGGAAGCGGGGCTTTACTGTGTCGGCTCCTGTAAGAAAGAAGAGCCTCTCTTAGTATGTCCTATCTCTGAGGCAGGGGTAATGACTCAAAGCTAAAGGTTTCTACAGATATTAGCTAGAATAGTGGGATGTTTTATCATTTTTGTGATTTGGACAGTTTTCATGTTTTTGTCTGTGTCCAGTAATCATTACTGAGTGGCTATCTCTCTCGATCCATCCCAGTCTCGGAATGGTCTTGTTTGACATTGGTGTTCTTTTAAATTGTTCAACACCAGACCGGGTGATGAGTACAGCCCACTCTCAGCAACACTGAGGCCTTGCTAATAGAACCAGGCTACCTCTGAAGGTAGGGGCTGCTTTTTTTCTTATTACTTTGTTGGTTTGTGTATTTAGTTATCTGTTGCTGCTTGACGGTGTTAAGCCACAGCATCTGACAGTTTCTTTGGGTCAGGAGTCAGGCACAGCTTACCAGGGTCCTCTCTGAGGCTCAGCTGAGGTAGGATCCCATCCAAGCTCATTTGGTTATTGGCAGAATTCAGTACCTTGTGACTTTGTTGGACCGAAGGCCCCAGTTCTTGCTCATTTCTCCTGGAAGCTGCCCTCAGTTCCTTGTCACATGAGACCTAGCACTGTCACTTATTCCATAAATGCCTGCAAGGGAGAGTAGATTACAGCCGTATACATAATTATGCAAATGTAATTTCATGCAGCCCGACACCTTTGTTGTATTCTGTTGGTTAAGAGCAAGCCCTAGGTCCCATCCACACTCCAGGGGAGGGAACTGCACAGAGGAGTGGAGGTAGGGCTCCTGGGGCCACCTGAGGGTCTATCTACCACAGTTTGTTTTTCTTTTTAATCTACTGCCATGAGTTAGGCTGAATCTGGCCACATCATCTAAAATCATGCCCCTTCCTTTAGGGTCTCAGTAATAAAATCCTAGGAAATAGAGATAGGAATGAGGAATGCTTAGGAGAGTTATAGGTTGTATTTCAGAGAAATTCAGGTTAAACTGAGATCATGTTGGACTTTTGCATAGTGAAGAAGAGGGACAGAATAACTCTTGGAGGATAAAACTGTGAAAATGATTTTGTGACCAAAGAATGAATTAAACAGCCTGCTTAGTGCAAGTGTTTGGAAAGCGGACAGACGTGTAGATGAGGTGGGGGAAAAAAATGAAAACAGACTTCTCTTTCATTTGTAAAGTTTGCAAGTTCTTATGACAGTGTAACACGATAAATAACCCATGTGTTTCACGGTAAGTCTCTGAGATATGTAACTCGATTAACACCATTCCTAGCAAGTAGCAGGAAAAGGGAGTGTCAGGAGCGTCCACATATATAACTGATGAGTGTTGGTCAGCTCTGGGCCAAGTAGTGCCACCTCCTTTGTTTCCAAAGGGTAACACCCTTCCCAGGATGTGCTAAAAGAGGCCCAACAGTGCTTTTTTTGTTGGCGTTTTAATAGGCTGACTGTATTGTAGCATTCATTTTTATAGGTAAGTGAAGTCTATTACTATGACTTGCAGAAAATTAAGGTCAGGAAAACACCTCTTTCCCACCCCCCATCCCAAGAGAGCCAGAAGAAAGGGAAGGAAGCTGAGCCCAGGGAAGTTCAGACTGGGTAAGATGCAGGGTCCCTAGAGGGGCAGGAAAGGACTCTCCTGATTGCCATGTACTAACCAGCTATACATTTTGACCACATTAATACTTAGCCTGCCAACTAAATCATCCGTGGCCAAAATAAACCCCCTAACATGGGATTTTAGAGCATTTTTTTAGATCCAGAGATATACAGTCTGTCTTTGGGCATCAGAAGGAATCTACCCTGGATGCCTTCTCTGTGCCATGTAGACTTAGTATACCATATTTCCTACAATTTTCAGAACAGTGCCACTTCTTGTAATCCTATGCCTCCCTCCATCACCCAGCTTACTGATACGCAATTGGATCTGTCTGTTAATGTGGATGTGGACCATGCTTTATTTAGTCTTCTCTGTAACCTCAGACCCTAGCCAAGGCTGGTGCTTGATACATAAGCATGTGATATTATAAACATTTTGCATATGAAAAAAACTGAAGGTCAAAGAAGTTAACTAACTTTCCTAAGACCAGATAGCTAAGAAGTTCCAGGTCTGAACACTGTCTGTCTGACTATGAAACTGTCTCCTTGACTGAGCGGTGCTTACTCAGGAAGAAGCAGGGGTGGTTCATTTGCCATCCTTAGGCTCTGCCTTCTCAACTGTTTGGCACTAGTGTCTTCTTAGACCCTCCTACCATCCAACTGCCTACTGGGCTAAGAGGAAATAAGAGGCCAGGTCATAATGGGAAACAAGTAGAAATGAAAATAGTGCAGCACAGGTACTCCCACATAATCCCACCTCAGCTTCTGAAAGCAAGAGACATTTCTGCTTGGACAGTCCATAGGACTTTTCATGTATCTGGAAAATACCACTTTAAAAGTTCTCATCCACCTCCAAAACAGCATGTAACATTCTAGTCAGAGGACTGTCAGCCTCTCCATCTTATTTCCATTAGTGAGAGTGTGGCTGATCAAGGGACCTATTTCTGGAAAGAATTTTTTTCTTTATAGGTTTTGGAAATTTTTCTTTTCAGCAATTAAGAAATTCTGACACCATTACTTTTGACCTTTTGATTGTGAGGACTGTCCTTTGACAGTCAAAAGCCTATGCTCTGTCTTGAAATTATATTTTTCAGGAGCACCTGGGGAGTCTTACCTTCTGGGGAAGACTGGATCTAACAGCAAAGTGACAGTGGTTAGGGTGTGGTTGAGAGACTTATGAAATAATACAGAAAAGTTTAGTTCCTCATTCTGCACTGGAGAATGAATGCAGACAATCACATGTGACTACAGTAGATTTTGTCCCTCTCTCCTATGATTGTTTTCATTCTTTATGATGCAGCAGCAGAGAGAACTGCCTTTTCAGATCTGTCACTCACTAACTTGGACTAAAGAAGTCTCTTGTAGCAAGTCATAGAAACCCCATCCAGCAGGCTGGTATAAGGAAAAAGGACCCTGTATCGGTGCTCAGAACTGAAATGTCTGCAAATGCAGGGCTTCCAGGGGCTGAAGCTGCCATGTCATATCTCTTCACCTGCTTCACATTGTCTCTGTGTGTTCTCACCTTGGAAGCCTGGCCACAGCCAGCTTCAATCTTGTGGCATCTTCCTGGCATCTGTCTTTAAAATCCTAAGGAAGAACTCTGCTCTGTTGGGCATAGCTCAGGTCACATGCTTCTCCTGTGACCATTCATTGTGGTCAGCAAGTGAGCTCTGTGATTGGCAGCCCTTATGGAACCACAGAGAGCAAGAGATGATGACTCTCCAGAGGAAGAGATTACTCAGCTAATCGAGGGAGGCTGGCTTGTGCCTCCATAGGGCCTCTGCTCATAGTGGGCCCTCAGGACATTTGTTTAATCATATCGAATGGACTAGACCCAAAGAATCACTTGTTAGTATATTGTCTGCCCCTTGGGGAAGTTGTCTTCTTGCCATTGTTAATGTGCCTTGGTGTTATAAACCCCTTGGCTGTTTTCAATTAGTATAATGAAGTCTTCTTAAAACATTCATAAAGAAAATTATAATACTATTGGGTATACTTTAAATGTTCAGTTTGTTGTTTTTTTCCAGCCAAGATCTGACAGACTCAACCCTTATGTGAGATGATTTGGTCTTTTGGTTAACTTTCCTTTGAGCATGTACTTGTATCGCAGGCAGTGTAAATGTAGTTGGCAGGGATAGAGTTATGAATACGATGTAGATACACCCAAGGAGCTCCCAGTTAAGAGTTATTCAACCAGTAAAAAGATAATTACAGAATAGCATGATTGCACTCTCAAATGGATGGGAATCACTACCTTTGCTTTGTGCAGACATTTGAAGTGTCAATCTCTGTCCAAAGAAAATTGGTTGGCATAACTGATATGGAACCTTTTTTTTTTTTTCTGGTAACAGTAAGGCAGAATGGGTAGCTTTTCTTCAACTGTATGTAGTTGAAGTAAAATGAAGAAGAAAAATATAAGAGGGTTGGAACTGGATGAAGATGTCACCCCCCGGGGTCCTTGTCCAAGTCAGAAGATTGTAGGAAGCTTAGTGACCAGCAGATCCTGATTACTGAGAATGGGCCCTCCCTTTGTTAGAGAATTAGGACTGAGCTGGAATCAGTACGATTCCTAATAAGCTTAGAAATGAATGTTTCCAATCTCATCATCCTGCTTTGCCCCCAAAACATTTTTACCACTTTCCAACAGGATTGACATAGGAAGGGGTTTCCCTCTTGGCAATTTCCTGCTCTGTCACAGATAGAAAAACCCAGGTCAGGTTTGGGAGGAGCTGGATACAGGAGTAGATATGGCTACCCTTACCTTCTAGACCCCATTTCTCCACATAATATCCTACATGTTACTATTCAACTCATATCCTATAAGCTTCTGGAGGTCTAAGATTTCATTTTTATCTGTGTCCTGGTTGCCCAACACATAATAAATACCCAGTAGAGGCTGGATGATGACTGGAGGACTGTGGGACCCAGCCAGTAACCACTTCAGGCAACTCCCCTTCCTAAAATAGTCTTTTCTGTGACGTTGGAGAAATTAGCCTTGTTTCCTTCATAGTGCCCCTAACAATGCACTATTTTATTTATTTACCTGTCTTCTGGAGCTAGGATGTCTGCTATACATGAGGTTCTGGGATCATTGTGTATCCCCAATGTCTAACATATTGGGGTTTTCATAAACATTTGTGGAAGAAAGCAAGCAAGCAAGGAAGGGGGGTGACATGGAGGGGAGAGCCTTTATTGTGAATGACTGTCTCATGTGACTAGATTGAATATCCAGAAGTCAAATCTGTGTCTTTATCCACTTCCCCAGAGCCCACAACTATACCTGGCATATAATAGGATCTGAGCAAGGTTAGTTGAACCAGGCAAAGGAAGATGGCAAGAGAGATTTAAAACTGTGGTCACAATTAAGAGAGTAAGGAATCCTGTAAATCTGTAAAGAATGTTAAATATGTTTGCATTTCCAAATTGCTCCAAGATTTCCTCAATCTGAAAGGATTAAGTTATGAATATGTGACATGAGAACAGTTTTGGCTAATTAATTTTCGTCAACTTGGTAGGATAGTCTCAAGCTGCACAACACAACCTGTTCCTTTCAGGGTCTTTGTCAATTTGCATAAAGACATAGGTGTTAGGCTTCTCAGCTTTGAAAATCACTGAAAACTAGGAGAGATAGCTATTACATTAGAGAATAGAATCAGCCTTCAGAAATATCTTAGATTGAAATTATGAGCCCAGTCAAATAAAGCAAATAAATGTAAACTTTTTCATTTAATTCCCCCTCCAAAAATCAGTTGTTCCAATTCAGCATGTGGTGAAGATGTCATCTGACATGACAGCAATTCATGGAGCTAAAACTTGGTGGTCTTGGGTTTTATCCACTCTTCATAAAGTTTATTCTGAGCAAGGGTACTCTATTGTTCACCTTAGAACCTAGAACAGTACCTTAGACTCAGCAAGGTTACATGAATATGCATGGTAATTTGTTAGTGGAGTCAAGAATATTGACTAGAGCATTTATGTACTTGGTCTCATTAATGGAAGCAGATTGTAGATCAGAAAAGTGAACTCTGTAGTGATTAGACTCCATCTGGAATACTTTAAAAGGTCTTTTACAAATTAGAGTATGTCCAGGGAGTAGCAACTGAGATGGTAAAAGGTACTGGAATCTGGCTATAGAAAGGAGAGGTGAAAGAGCAGGGATTCTTTGAGATAAGTTGAACTGTCTTTTGAAAGAGTGATTAGACTTCATCTCTTTTGCTTTAGGAAAGAAAGTGTCTGTTTTTAGAGAAAGTCTTTGCAGATCTGAATCTGCTATTTCTGCTGGCTTTTGCTCATAGGACCTTGCCCCTGATGTGCTTTTGATTTTTGGCTGTAAGCCCATATTCCTGGGAAGTTTATCTGTAGAAATTTTTTGAGGCCCAGACTTGTAGCTCAGTTTTCCAGAGAGGATTTGTTTTGTTAGCTTCTACCATAGCACCCTACCCAAGACTTTACACAGTCTTGATGAGGTCTTTTTGGGACCTACCCAAGACTTTACATAGTCTTGATGAGGTCTTTTTGGGACCATATAAGTAGTGTATGAGTTTGGATTGCAGAATTGCACCAAGGCCAGCTTGTTGTTACATAATATCAGTACAGAATTTTCCTCTTATACCTGTAGCAAGGTTTCTGTATGGCAGTTGTTGTGTTGTAAAAATCAGAACTTGACATCACCTGGTTTTGGCAAATACCCTCAGGAAAAAAAGCTAACTTCATCCTGCTTTCCCACTTTAACTTGCTTTTATGCCTGCCAGGATTTTCTTACTTTCTTGCTAGCTCATAGAATTTTTAAAATATTTTTTTAAATATTATATTTTTTCTGTTTACTTGTCTTCAATGTAGGTTCATCAAAAGGGTCCAGAACTGAAGTCCCTCTGTTCAGCATAGAGAAGAAAGTTCTGGCACCCTCCTGGGGCAGAGATCCGTTTATCTTTGATAGCCTGGAGACCATTTCTTATGGGGAGAGAGGATGAAGTGGAGAGAGTCTTGAATTAGGAGGAAGGTTGATGATGTGGATGACTCCCTTGCGTCTCTTTCAATTATAAAAATACACGGTTCTAACTAAAATAAAAAGTTTTTCCTCTGGGGAATTGACCATTTTGAGTTGTACTAAGATTGAGTGACATATAAATCTGCTTTCTCTAAGAATAGAGGTTGGGAATATCTGTCGTTATAAGAAAACATTGTATCTTTGGCAGAGGTCATCATAATCCACACTGTGATTTTGAAAGCACGTTCTTCATCTGAAATTGTTGAACAGAGTTAGACTGGCATTTTAGCCTTCACTGCAGTATAAACACAGATTGAATATTTGTAGTTGTAGATAGGTTGATTTTCTTTGAGAGGTTCTACAGTTAAGATGGCCTAAAAATTCAATTTTTTTCCAGTCAAGGATTTAGTGTAAAGTCTTCTCCATCTGTCCACTTTTTTCTCATCCTTCAAGATCCAGCTTGGTCTCTTCAGGTGAACAGACTTTCAGAATTAGACAGGGCTGCTCTAAGGACCTGTTTCTGACTTCATCTGTCTGAGTTTTCTTGACTTTGGGGAGGGTATTTGAAAGAAGTGAAAACTTGAGATTGCTTAACGAAAGGTATGTTAGAAAGGTAGAGCAGTCGGCCTTCCCCTGACTAGGTTAAGAACAGTCTTCAGTTTAGCTCTGGAATAATGTATGTAATCTGTACAAAATTAACTCCCCATTAGACAGCAGCTTCCCAAAACACCATCTCTGGACTCAAAGGCAGATTGAGAAACTCAGGAATTAATATGTGCTATGGGCTTGTTCATGTGCATATTATTCATTTTAATTGGACTGGGGAAATGTCAAATATAGAAATGGTACTTAACATCCTGATATTACTGAGCATTAATGCTTTGCAAATGCAAATTTAAGGGACTTCACAGAGTGGTGAGAATTCTTACTTCACAATAACAGAATGTGTTTTGAAATCCTGTAATAGGAAATTTGTGTAGCAACCTAAACTTCCATAATTCTGTCTCTGCAAACGGTTTCTCTGCATGGTTCCCTGACTCACCTCTCCAGTAGAAGATGAAATCGGAAAGAACTTTCCCCTCTCAATGTTATATAAACGATGGCTCCTGGTGTGCCCTCTCCTTTGTTGGAGCCTAGTGCTAAGGTGGCTGACCCAGGTAACAGGAGGAGTCCCAAGTGAGCCAGGCCCCTTACATTAAAATAGTAATTCTAAAATTTTAAGCTTCGGGATCCTTTAATATTCTTAAAAATTACTAAGGACCTAATGGCTTATATAGTAATTCTCTTAGAAATAACAGTAATAAAACAATTGTATGTTAACATCAGAGCCGTGACATCATCAGGCATAATGTAGTATCTGAAAAATATCTCCATACATTCATACAAAAATGAATGCTTTTTAAAAAAACAATGTTCCCACTACAAACAAAAAGCCAAGTCCAAGACTCTCAAAACATAATCTACCTTTGGATTAAACAAAAATAACAGGGCTCAAACAAATGAAACCTTGATCATTTAAAATTCAGAACTGCTAGACTTGAAATTATTTTAACTCAAAAAAAAAAAAGTGAAATGAGAGTGAAAAGAGCATATAGCACTTTAGTATTATTAGGAAAAGAGTTTGACCTCACAGACACCCTGAAAGAGTCCTGAGAAACCATGAGGATCAAAATTCAGATCTAGAAAAGTAGTTAGCCAGCCACCCAGCCAGTCTGAAAGTTCTGTTTCCAGATATCAAGATAGCTACTGATTTTCCTGCAAGAAAGATTTCTAGAAATGAAGCACAAAGGTCAGACATTTAACAAAAGCTGCGCGAGCCAGATGCACTAATAAGAAGGCAAAGATGCTATGTAAGGACTGTAGTTTTCATTCTTTTGGGCCCTTAGCCATAAAAGTATGCTGAGTTGATGCAGGATATGCAGGCTCAGAGTTGGAGATATCCAGCCCTCCTCAAACCTGCAGGACAGAATTGAATGACTGTGCACTCAGTCCCTGCATACTAGAGGAAGCCTAAACTGGGGGATACCGAGTCCACTGGAGACTGCCTGCCTGCTGTCAGGAAACTCAAGGATAATCCTGACATCAAATGGAAATATACTAGTGGAGCAGTACCAGTGAATGGGGAATTCTGTTTCAAATGCACATAAATCATGAAATATAAAGCTTATATAATCTGCTAACAAAGTGAAGTGCTGTAAGGATGTTATGCCAGTGGTACTTTGGATGTCAGTGTCAAGGAATCTGCATTGAATGTTAAAATATAAAGCAGAATTGAGCTATAAGAAAAAAGCTATCAAATCTATGGCAGACAAAAATGGCCAAATTAATAACATAGTTTAGGGTGATTGGGCAAAAATAGAGGAGCTATAATTAGGTAATTATAATTGTGTTACTTACAAGTGATTTAGAGATGGGGGTGGGGTGGTTCTTTACCTTACCCTCTTTTTTTATTTTACACTTTCAGATAATTTTCTGAAATGGTTTCTCCTTCCCCACACTATACATTGTGGCTGTCTTGTTTTGTCCAAAATTAATTCTTTTTTTAAAAGAAAAAAGCTTAACTCCAACCCCCAGAAATCTTAACGAGTTGAAGCATATTAGTTGGCATTTGCCACAGTCCCAAGTTTCAAGGCTAGATATATTGCAATACCCAAAACTTAGTTTTTCTATTTTCTTTATGGCCTTCCGGCCCAGGAGATGAAAAATGATGTTCCTTACCGTTTATGTAGCCATACCCTGCTGTTGCTTTCCACCTCCAGAGTTATTAGGAGTAAAAACTCATCATCCCTTAATGATGCTGATCAATTTTTCAGGGAAGTCCTTAACTGAAATAAATGGTGACTATGACCATTCAATGTCTCCTCCTCCTCACTTTCCCATCCCTTTTCCAGACCTTCAGGCCCATGATCACTGTTAAAACTTGCAGGGAAAAGCAAATACCCCAACAATTTTGTTGGACTTGAGCTTGAAATCAGTGATTGGTTTGGAATTGGGATACTTTCATTAAAACAGGAAATGTGATTATAATGGATATTTGACTATTTAATAAAACTATCATCATCTAAGAGACATTTTAAGGACATATAGTACAACAGGGTTAATTTCCTTGTTTCCTTGTCCTTTAGTCTTGAGGCAAGTGTTTAATTGCAGAATCTACCCCAAGCTGCTTCCTTCTTTTCTATTTTTTCATTAGTGACCATTCTCTCTCCTGGAAAATGCTGCTGCATTTATTTACCTTTCATCCCATCCGGAAATCTTTCTCTTACCCTCTTCCAATCCTGACAATCTCTACATCTCGTCCAACCTTTTTTCTCCATCCCCTCCTCATTTACACAGTTTCAGAAGTTTCCTACTTGGTTTCTTTCAGCCACTGCTCTCACTCTCAAATCTATCCTTTTTTGGCACTAGAAGAACATAAACCAGAAATGGTTAAAAAAGAGTGGACTCACAGGTGGGGAGAAATGGAGGGGAAAGATCATTGGTTTTCATTATAAATGCTTCTGAACAGCTAAATATTTTAGCCATGTGCTCATATTACTTTGATGGAAATAAATCAATTAATCATTCATGAAAACCTCAGAGCGACCATATGAAGGTAACTCATATGACCATGTTATTCCTTTATTTAAGACCTTTTAATGGTGATATATATATGACTCTTTAATTACCTATATGATAACAATATAATCACAGATATATTCCTGTGCTTTTGCAAATGCTGTTCCTCCTGCCAAGAATACAGATTTTTTTTGGTCGAGATTTTGGTCATTGTGTCAAAGTCTCCTCTGGACCTGGGTTTTGTGGGGGGCCTTGTAGCTGCCCTGGCTTGGTTGTGACTAGCTGCCCAGTGGTGCTGTGCCCAGGCTAAGCAGAGATGGGTCCATCTTGCATGAACTTAGGTGGACTAATTAAATACTTTGAGTTTACCTTCCTTTTTGTCCACAGCAATCTGAATTATCAGCTGAAGAAAGTCCAGAAAAATTAGGAACCTCCCAGCTACATCGACGGAAAGTCATTTCTTTAAACAAGCAGATTCTGCAAAAGACCAAACATCTGGAAGAGGTTAGTATTGGTTTTTTTTTTTTTTTTTTTTTTTTTATGATTTCATTCAACTAAAATGGAACCATTCTTCAAAGAAGGGAGAAATTGTAGAAGGTGTTAAAATCTTCATGGTGGAATATCTGAAGGAGATTCTAGAACAGAGGCTGGCATACTACTGCTCTCAGGCCAATCTGAGATTTAGTACAATTTAGTACAATTTAGTACATGGGGGTACATGTACTAAATGGGATACATGTACTAAATGAAATATGCACCTGAAGGCAAAATCATGGAGCTGAGAGAGTGACTGTGAAGAACTGACCTAGCCTCATGTCACAGAGGACCAGGAGGAAAGATGCATTAGGAGAAGTCTACACAGGAGATGGGTGCAGAAGATGTGGATTGGCCATGAACAAAGATCTAAGAGAGAAGGATCCTGGGCTGATTTGTTCTCTGGCTGGAGAGTCACGTGTGAGGCAGTTGGTCAGCAGAGTCTGATCACACAGGACCTTACAGGTCTCGTTAAGGACAGGGAAAGCCAGAGGAGGGCTCAAGCAGAGAGTGGCACAATCTTCTTTGCATGCTTTAGAGACTATTTGGTTTGCTGTGGGATTTGAGCAAGAAGGGATTTGGGGAGAGCTGTTAGGAACCTGATGTAGTAGTCCAAATATTAGCTGTTAATGGCTTTGACTACTGGTGGCAAGGGAAATGGAGGGAACTAGATACTTTTTGAGAAAGTTTTAGGAGGTGACATTTTATGATAACTTGGTGATGAATGGGATCATTTTGGAAAGAGCTTTGTATAATTATAGTTTATATAATTTCCCTGGAAAATAGGCATAAGAGTAAGCTCTGGAGTTTCACTTAGAAACAGTTGCTGGAAGAATTAAAGTTTGTTTTATGCTTCATTTGCATGGACAATAAGATTTACTTTGAAAAATACATGTAACAGAAGACTAACGGAATAAATCTGGCTTTCTAAAGAACTGTTCACCAAGTAGTTCTCATAACAGTTGATTTTCAAAAATGCCTGCCAGTTGGCATTTTGAGCTTGTGTGTTTTTCTTTCTTTTAAGCCCCGCATAGTCAAAAGATCAGCATATCAAATACTTCAGCTCAACCTTTTCTTTGTTTGAATTTCGAAATTACCATAGGTAACAAACAATAAGTTGTTTTTATCAGAATGGTCTAAATCATAAGCAACATGGATAGAAAGACTGACTATCGTTTGGTTTCTACTTGGTCATTTGTTTAGACTTTTAATGAGTGCTCAACTCAGAGAGTATCATCTCCACTGCTGCCTCTTACTGGTGGTAAGAATGTGAGAGTGACTTATTCAAAAAGAACCCACCAGAGTCAGGATAAGCATGAATCTAGAGAGACTCAGCATGAGTCGATTTTTGCTTTTACCTCCCGCCTGAATTTAGGAGGAAGAAATGCCACACCTAATTTCAGATGGCAGTCCCAGCATATTCTTAGGCCAGCTGAAAGGACAATCCTGTCTGATACTTGGGTATATTTTGCAGTTGGCTGGAAACCTGTGTTTTACCAAAAGCCTGTTTTTTTTCCATACTGGTCATCAGATAACAGGTTCTCAGTAAAGGATAACTCTCATCATCACTGTAGTCAGTGTCATTATTAAAAGAAACTGGCACATGCAGTGTCCCTGGCCACATGCGAAGGCCATCTAGATGAGGAAATGAGGTGGGGTAGGAGAGACTTGCCCTAGATGACACCCAAGTTAGGGGTTTCAGATAACAATAAAAATATATTTTCTAGACAACTTAGATGAAATTGACAAATTCCTGGAAACACACAAACAAGCTACACTAACTCAGGAAGAAAGAGAAGATCTCAACAAACCAAACACAAGTAAAGAGATTTGATCAGTCATCAAAAATTTTCCTACAAAGAAAAGCCCAGGGCCAGATGGCTTCACAGCAGAATTTTATCAAACATTCCAAAAGGAACCTACAGCAATTCTGTTTAAACTTTTCCCAAAAATTGAGCAAAAAGGAACTCTACCTAACTCATTTTATGAAGCTAATACCATTTTAATACCAAAACCAGGTTAAAATGCTATAATAAAGGAAAACTACAGACCAATCTCCCTAATGAACATAGATGCAAAAATTCTCAAAATATATTAGCGAATCAAATCCAACAGCATGCTAAAAGAATTATACACCACAACCAGGTGGGGTTTATACCAGGCAAGGATGGTTCAACACAAGAAAATCAATTAATGTAATACAAAAGCACATTAACAAATTGAAAAGGAAAATCACATGATCATCTCAATTGCTGCTGAAAAAGCATTCGACAAAATTCAGCATCCTTTTCTGATAAAAACACTCCAAAAGATAGGAATCAAAGGTAACTACCTCAATATGATAAAGGGGATATATGAAAAACCGATAGCCAACATCGTCCTCAATGGGGAGAGACTAAAAGCTTTCCCCCTAAGATCAGGAGTGAGACAAGGATGCCCATGGTCACCACTATTATTCAACATTGTGCTAGAAGTTCTAGCTAGAGCAATCAGGCAGGACAAAGAAATAAAAGTCATCCAAATTGGAAAGGAAGAGTAAAACTCTCCTTATTTGCAGATGACATGATACGCTTGGAAGATCCTGAGAAATCTACAGCAAAGTTACTTGAGCTAATAAACAAATTTCAGCAAGGTGGCGGGAAATAAAATTAACGTGCAGAAATCAGTAACGTTTCTATATACAAGCATTGACCTAGCTGAGGAATCAGTTAAGGAAAAAATTCCATCCAAAATAGCATCTAAAAGAATCAAGTACTTGGGAATGAACTTAACTAGGAACATAAAGGACTTGTACACAGAAAACTAAAAGAAATTAAAGGAGGTCTAAATAGGTGGAAAGACATTCCCTGCTCATAGATAGGAAGGATAAATACAGTTTTAAGATGTCAATTCTCCCCAAACTGATCTACAGATTCAACACAGTATAAATCAAAATTCCGACAACCTACTGAAGACTTGGAAAAGCTAAGTACCAAATTCGTCTGGAAGGGAAAGAGATCCGAAATAGCTAAAAGCATCCTAAAAAAAGAAGAACAAAGTGGAAGTTTTAACACTCCCTGACTTTAAAACCTGTTATAAAGCCACAGAGGTCAAAACAGCATAGTTCTGGCACAAGATATTGACCAATGGAATTGAATCGAAAGTGCAAAAATAAAACACGAAATCTATGGTCAGCTGATTTTTGACAAGGCCCCCATATCCTCTGAACTGCAACAAAATAGTCTTTACAATAATTGGGCATGGAAGAACTGAATATTAATAGCTAAGAGAATGAAAGAGGGCCCCTACTTTACACCCTATACAAAAACAAAGTTGATCAAATACCTAAATATAAGAACTAGCACCATAAAGCCTTGAGAAGAAAGTGTAAGGAAACATCTGCAAGACCCAGTAATAGGAGATAGCTTCCTAAACTTTACACCCAAAGCACAAGCAACAAAAGAAAAAATAGATAAATGGGAACTCCTCAAAATCAAATTCTTCTGCACCTCAAAAGGCTTTGTCAAAAAGATGAAGAGGCAACCAACTCAGTGTGGGAAAATATTTGGAAATCATATTGGACAAAGGTTTGATTTGATTT
Organism: Tamandua tetradactyla; assembly: GCF_023851605.1. Taxonomy (NCBI): domain Eukaryota; kingdom Metazoa; phylum Chordata; class Mammalia; order Pilosa; family Myrmecophagidae; genus Tamandua; species Tamandua tetradactyla. The sequence continues at coordinate 94,363,263 of NC_135329.1, read as the reverse complement.
CCTATGTATACAAAGAAATCGTACAACTCAACAACAGAAGAACAAATAATCCAATTATAAAATGGGCTAAAGATATGAATAAGCATTTTTCTGAAGGGCAAATAACAGATGGCTCAAAAGCATATGAAGAGATGCTCATTTTCATTGGCTGTAAGGGAAATGCAGATCAAGACTACAATGAGATACTACCTCATCCCTATAAGAATGACTGCTATTAAACAAACAGGAAACTATAAGTACTGGAGAGGATATGGAGAAACTAGGACACTTGTGTGCTACTGGTGGTAATTTATAATGGTACAGTTACTATGGAAGACAGTTTGGCAGTTCCTTAGGAAACTAAATATCAAGTTGCCCTATGACCCAGCAATGGCACGACTTGGTATACACCCAGAAGAGCTGAAAGCAATGCACAAACAGTCATTTGGACACTGATGTTCAGAGCAGCATTATTCATGATCACCAAAAGATGGAAACAAACCAAATGCCCATCAACAGACGAGTGGATCAACAAATTGTGATAGATACAACATTCAGAAGGAGGGAATTTCTCCTGGTGAACCACTCACTGTTCACATCTCAGTGGCCTGAATTGGGTCACATCCTATTCTAAAACCAGTAATGGGATTCCCTAAGATTAGTGCATCTCAAACTTTAGCATGTAAGCAGATCACCTGGGGATCTTGTAAAATCCTCCTGATTTTACAAGTACTTCAGAGTACTGCTGCAAACTCAGACCTTTCAGATCCCTACCCCTGGCTGAGGATGCTGTCACCTACTCTCAAGGCATACATGGAAAGTCTGTTAGGAAGAAGGAAAAGGGAATGGCCTCATGAGAATGAGAACTGCCTTAGAGCTACATGTTCCCAGTATGTACTGAGGATGTCACCTTAAAACCAGGAGCCATATGCCTGGCTGCAATATGTATTAGAAGAAGTGTTGCATGTTGTGTATGACAGTGGATATGTTGTAATTCATGAAACAGTGATGCTGTTCTCTTCATTATTATTCTGCTATTTTAATAAGTAATTAATGCCATCTATATGGTATGTCCAAATGGAACAAATTCAAATGAAATGAATTTAAATGTCCTTAAGCATAAAAAGAATGTGCAAAGAAAAATGTGGTATATACATATGATGGAATATTATGCAGCAGTAAGGTGAAATGACATCCTGAAGCACGTGACAAGATGGATGTACCTTGAGGACACAATGCTGAGTGAGATAAGCCAACCACAAAAGGATAAATACTGTATGATTCCACTTTTATAACCAGCATAAAGGTATAATCAGAGGCCTGTAATACAGAATATAGGGTACTTAGAGATACATGGAAGCTAGAGATGGGTGAACGGTTAGCTAATGAGGTAGAAGTCCAATGTAAGGGAATAGATAGTGAAGTTGGTTCTCTAATGGGTCCATAAGTAATATTAACATATTGAAGATGGACAGGATTAAAAGGGATTGTATAGACCTATGTGTCCCACTGATTAACACTAGAAATATGAATTAGTTCTTGCAAGAACTTCTTCGAAGGTATGATTCGTGTACGAAGAGTGTTTAATTCCTGGGTACAGGGGAAAAGCTGCTATTGCGTGGTATAGCTATGTTCAGAAGGAGACCATCAGCAATACCACAGCAACAGCAGAGGTAAATAATGGTGGGAGGGATAAGGGTTAAGAGAAGGTTTAAGGTTTCCTATTTGGCGAGGGGGTGTGTTTATTGGTTTCCTTTTTCTTGGGAACAATGAAATTATCTAAGATTGAGAATGTTGATGGTCTATGGACTTCGGGCCCTCTACATGATGCCTGATGAATGCAGGGGGCTGAAGGATACACTGATGGAGAAGTAGATTGGCGAACAATGATGGATACTTATGAATGAAGGTTGTGCTGCTATAAAAAGGAACAAAGTCGTGAGGCATGCAATGATGTAAATGAATGTGTGGGACATTTGGTGAGGCAGGATAAGCCAGAAACAAAAGAACAACAATGGTATGGTCACCTTTAGAATACGCTTACAGGAAAACGGGCTTAGATTGTCAGCTTCTAGAGCAGACACATTAAGTCCAGAGTGGTGACTACTGTTTATGGATTTTAAGAGGCTGTTTCATATATATATATAAAATCTGGTATATATAGATAAGAATGAAGCTGATCAGGTTGGGATTAAAGTAATTCAGAACACAGGGATAAGGAAGACAGTATCTATATTTTAGAACCACACATACTCTTTGAGACCAAAAGAAGAAAGGTTTATTTGGTTTGGAACTGAAATTTTCTGTAGCACATAATCTAACTCAACCTATCTGAACAGCTCATTTGAAATCTGAAACACAGGGAGCCCAGAATGAGAAAGAAGTCCTTTAGTCCTGTATAGATTATTGCAGTGCCTGGATACATCCTAGAGTATATTACGCAGATAATCAAAAAGTATTGGCAAAGTCCCCTGAGGGAGGGGAGAAAGAATATGAAACTATTAAACCTTACCATCAGGGAATCCCCTGATACTGTTTCAAACTTTAGGGACACCCAAATCAATAGGCCATGTCCCCCATTCTGAGGCTTTCTCTTGTGAAGCTTATGTAGGTAGCAGAGAAGCTTAGACTACCTATAGGCATGCCTAAGAGTTACTTCTGGAGGACCTCTGTTGTTGCTCAGATGTGGCCTCTCTCTAAGCCCAGTTCTGCAAGTGAAATCATTGCCCTCCCCGCTACATGGGTTGTGGCATCCAGAAGTGAAAGTCTCCCTGGAGACGTGGGAGATGACTCCCAGGGATGAATACAGCCCTGGCACCAGGGGATCAAAAATTCCATCCTGACCAAAAGAGGGAAAAGAAGTATAACTAATAAATTATATCAGTGGCAGAGAGAGCTCAAATAAAGTCGAAAGGCTACTTGGGAGGTTGATCTTACGCATGCTTATAGTTAGACCTTGCTACCTATCATAACCTGCCAACCCCCAACCAGTACCATCCCAGCCAATCCTAAAGAACACCTAGGACAATATAAAAGATTCCACAAGGATTCCATGCACTAGAGTAACTTTCCAGAAACCTACAACCTTCAGTTGGGTCCTTAGTCCCCTAATTAGTCCTAAAACCTAGAGGGCTCAGCCTCTCCAAAACATCAGATAGTTCCATCTCCCTACCCCATATTAGTGACAGACCCTTCCAAATGAAAAATTTGGAATGGCTGCAGCCCCAACACCCTTAAAGAGAGGAATGGAAAGATCAAAGGTGATGGTAGAGCTTTACCATGAAGATAGGATTTAACAAATGAGTATGAATGCCGAATCATTAATTTGATATCTCTTAGTCTTCAGTATCTTAGAGCACTAGAAGAAAAACCTAAAATTGTGGAATTGTAACCCATGTCAAACCCTGAGATATATTCTACAACTAATTGTGGTATTGTGCTTTGGTATTTATTGCTTTTTCGTATATATGTTATTTTTTACAAAAAAAGAGGGAAAAAAGTCAGTTGTGATGATAGAAATATATATAAGCCTTCTAGTGTCCTATATTTGGGAGCAGATAGAAGGAAAAATATCTGAAAGAATCATACAGTAGCCCATAACCAACTCTGGGATCTCTCCTCTAACTACTTGTTGAAGAGTGCTTTGAAAAATATTGCATTTTTATTTCTTTGCTTTGTATATATGTTATACTATACAATAAAAAAGTTTTAAAAATATGCTTAGAATGGTTGCTTCAAGGGTGAAATGAAAATATAAACAGGAATGCACTTTTTGTGCAAATGTAAGGAATAGATTAGATCATTTCTCAAATAAGCCTAGATATTGAGAGTTTTTTTAAGATTAAAAAAGTGGCATCATTTTGACAATGGACATTATAAATGTAATTAATGTCACTGAATTGTACACTTAAAAATGGTTAAAATGGCAAATTGTATGTTTTATATATGTCATTGCAGTTAAAGAAGCAACATCAATATATTCATGAACATTTTTTTTTCTCAAAAAAATATATGATTTGAGTTGTAAGAATGTACAATTTTTTTCCAGGCAACTCAGTAAATCCATTTTAATTTAGTGTCCTGTCCCCCAAAATTGCAGCCACTGAACTTTGTTACATCCTAAATCTGCCCTTCTACAAGAAGCTACTCACCCCTGGGCTCTTTGAGCTACAGAATTCCTTCCCCTTCTAATAGTCTGTGATCCTGTCTGCCAGGAGTCACACAGGCAGTGAACAGCAAGCTTTTTGCAGGTCTCTGGAGGTTCAGTCCCAGCTCTTTCCACTCCTGGATTGCCCCCCTGTTCCCCTCCTCCAGCACTGTGTGCAGCCACCTTAGCTCATTTCTTGGCGGACACTGAATAGCAAGTCATAATAAGTGTATATACTCTGTGTGTGAGCGTGCGCGTGTGTGTGTGTGTGCAGGTGTGTTGAACGTATTTTTTCCTATCAGTTTTTAAATGCTTTAAGCACTTTTTAATCAATGATAGAAATAATACAAGCTCACTGTAAATAAGCCAAGTAGTTCGGAGTACATAAAGATAACAAATGAACGCCCCCCTCTCATCCCTTGCCTAGCCCCACTCCTTAGGTCACACCACTACTTTGTGTTTACTATTTCCTGCTGAACCTTTTCCCCAGTCTTTACAAACAAACACTTAGATCTGCCCATTCAACTTGTAACTTGTCTGGTTACAAGTTGAGTTTGTTTTTCACTTAATCTTAGAGCTCTCTCTGATAGTAATAATAATAATGGCTAATAAGTGTTTTAGAAAATTAACTCAGTTCTCACAACATCTTTATGAAGGAAGGTCTGTTTTATTACCCTTGTTTTATAAATAAGGACACTGAGATACAGAAAAGTAGTTTGTCTGTAGTCACAGGTCTTGTTAAAGTAGTAGAACCAAGATATGAAATATAGATCTTCCTCATTCTTTCCAATGACAGCATAATTGGACATAATATACCATAATTTATCAAACTTATCCTTTATTCTTGAGCATGTGGCTTTTCTAAGGTTTCTTTTATGATTGCAAATTTAGGCTGCCATAAATATCTTTGTGTACTTGTGTCAGTCTTTTTGTAATAGATTTCAGAAAGTGGAATTATTAGATCCAAAAAAACATATATGCATTTTCAGTTTTGCTAGAAACTTTGAAATTATTCCCCAGTTTAGATGAAATGGACAAATTCCTGAAGCTCTGAACCAACCTAAACCGACCCAAGAAGAAATAGAAGACCTCAGCAGATGAGTTACAAGTAGAGATTGAATCAGCCATCCAAAACCTCCCAACAAAGAAAAGCCCAGGACCAGGTAGCCTCACAGGTGAATTCTACCAATCATTCCAAGAAGAATTGATACCAGTCCTACTCAGACTCTTCCAAAAAAACTGAACAGGAGGAAACACTATCTAACTTATTCTGTGAAGCCAGCATCTTCCTAATACCAAACCTAATGAATATACCACAAGAAAAAAAAGTCACAGACCAATCTCTGTAATGAATATAGATGCAAAATTCCTCAGGAAAATACTTGCAAATCTAACCCAACAAAACATCAGAAGATTTATACACCATGACCAAGTGATTTTTATCCCAAGTATATAAAATTGGTTTAACACAGGAAATCAATGTATTACTCATTAACACATCTATGGGAAAAACCACATGATGATCTCAGTTGACACAGAAAAGGCATTTGACAGAATCCAACATCCTTTCTTGATAAAAACACTTTAAAATATGGGAATAGAAGAAACTTTCCTTAACATTATTAGGGCATATATGAAAAATCCACAGCTAACATCATACTCAGTGGTGAAAAACTGAAAGCTCTCTCTCTTTAAGATTGAGAACAAGATAAGGATGTCCACTGTCACCACTATTTTTCAACATTGTGCTAGAAGTTCTAGCTAGAGCAGTTAGGCAAGAAAAAGAAATAAAAGGCATCCAGATTGGAAAGGAAGAAGTAAGACTTACATTATTTGCAGATGACATGATTCTGTATAGAGAAATTCCTGAAAAATCTAACGTAAACTACTGGAATTAATAAGTATTCAGCAAAGCAGTAGAATACAAGATCAAGATGCAAAAATCAGTGCTGCATTGCACTAGTATTGAGCAATCTTTGGATGAAATCAAGGGGAAAAAATGTCATTTATAGTAGCAACAGAAAGAATTAAATATCTAGGAATAAATTTAACCAAGGATGTAAAGGACACGTACACTGGCAATTACAAAACATTGCTTAAAGAGACAAACAAGACCTAAGTAAATGGAAGGACATTCTATGTTCATGGATGGAAAGACTAAGTACTGTTAAGATGTCAATTTTATCCAAATTGATTTACAGACTCAATGCAGTCCCAATCAAAATTGTAATAGAATGCTTTGCAGAAATGGAAAACCAATTATAAAATTTATTTGGAGGAGTAAGGGGCCCTGAATAGCCAAAAACATCTCAGAAAAGAAGAACAAGGCTGGAAGACTCATACTTTCTGACTTAAAAGCATGTGATAAAGCTCCATTGGGCAGAACAGCATGATACTGACATAAAGATAGATATATTGACCAATGGAGTCAAGTCAAAATTTCAAAAATAGATCCTCACATCTACGGTCAATTGATTTTTTATAAGGCTACCAAGTCCACTCAACTGGGACAGAATAGTCTCTTCAACAAAATGGTGCAGGGAGTACTGGCTATATCCATATATAGAAGAATGAAAGGGACTATTGTTTCACCCCTTATACAAAACTTAACTTAAAATTGATCAACTAACTAACTGTGAGAGCCAGTAACATAAAACTCCTACAAGAAAATGTGAGGAAGCATCTTCAAGATCTTGTGGAATGTTATGTTCTTTTAGACTTTCATCCCAAAAAAATAATACTAGATAAATGGAACCTAAGAATTAAATGCTTCTGTGCTTCAAAGAACTTTAGAAGAAAGTTTTTTGAAGAAAGTTTAAAAGAAAGTGAAAAGGCAGCCTATGCAATGGAGGAAATATTTGTAAACCACTTATCTGATAAAGTTTGATACCAGAATATGTAAAGAAATCCTACAACTCCACAATGAAAAGTCAGACAACCCAATTTAAAAATGGGCAAAACACTGAAATAGACATTTTTCCAAAGAGTATATACAGATCGCCTAAGAGCACATGAAAAGATCCTCAGTGTATTAGTTAGGGTTCTCTAGAGGAACAGAATCAACAGGAAACACTTGCAAATATTAAATTTATAAAAGTGTTTCACGTAACTGGGGGAACGCAGAGTCCAAAATCCACAGGGCAGGCTGTGAAGCCGACGATTCCGATGGAGGGTCTGGACGAACTCCACAGGAGAGGCTCACCGGCCGAAGCAGGAAGAGAGCCGGTCTCTTCTGAATCCTCCTTAAAAGGCCTCCAGTGATTAGATTAAGCATCACTCATTGCAGAAGACATGCTCCTTGGCTGATTGCAAATGGCATTAGCTGTGGATGCAGCTGACGTGATCATGAGTTAATTCTATGAAATGTCCTCATTGCAACAGACAGGACAGCACTTGCCCAACCAGACAAACAGGTACCATCACTTGGCCAGGTTGACACATGAACCTGACCATGACATTCAGCGTCAATATTTATGAAGGAAATGTAAATCAAAACCACAGTGAGCTAACGTTGCATACCTACTTGAATGGCCGTTATTAAAAAAAAAAAAAAAAAAAAGGAAACTACAAGTGTTGGAGAGGATGTGGAGAAATAAGAACACTCATTCACTGCCGGTGGGAATGTACAATGGTGCAGCCGGTGTAGGAGACGGTTTGGCACTTCCTCAGGAAGCTAAGTATAGAGTTGTTATATACTCTGCCAATCCTGCTATTAGGTGTATACCCAGAGGAACTGAAAACAGGGACTCAGACATTTGCATGCCGATGTTCATAGTGGCATTATTCACAATTGCCAAAAGATAGAAGCAACCCAAGTGTCCATCAACTGATGAATGGATAAATAAAATGTGGTCTGTACATAACATTGGAATATTATTCAGCTTTAAGAAAGAATGAAGTCCTGATGCACAGGACCTTGGGGATGTTATGTTGAATGAAATAGAAGAAACGAAGTCCTTATGCACAGGACCTTTGGGACATTACGTTGAATGAAATAAGCCATACCCAAATGGACAAATACTGTGTATACCTTTTTAATAAGGAAAGAGAACTTGATGTTTTCAAGATCATCTTTTTTACGTGTTTATAGTTATGTAACTTTGAACAGTTAAGGTAATCCATATTCTTTCTCTTAGTATTTCAGTCCTGAATCCTTTCTTCTATCTGGCAAAATTTGCTAGCCAATCCTATTCTATGTCCTTTCCATGTACTATGTTAGTATCTAGAGTGCTGACATGCAGTTTGTAGTCTGTGAATGGGCGAATTGGTTAACTGATTGACTGTAACTACATAGAAAAATATGTTATCACAGAATTCAAAGTTAAGCTCTATCTTATCAGCTGAGAAACTTTGGTCAAATAATTTAGCCCCTTTAAGTCTTTATTTCCTCTGTTGTAAAAACCAAAATGTCATTTCCTTCCATTTGGATATAGGAGTTCAGGGTTATGATTTATACAAAATACCTAATACATAATGTGATTTGTACTTGGTGCTAATTAAATGTAAGGGTTATTTTTTTCATTTGTTTTTGGCAGTCCTTCTAAACTGTCAGCATTTGCTCTGTTTAAATCTTTCTGAGCTTCTGTTTTCTCATCTGTGAAACAGGGATACCACCCACATCTGTGTTGTTTGAGGACCTGATGAAAGCAATGACTTGATCTTTCTTCATTTGCAGCTGCAGGCAAGTCATACCAACCTACAAGCCAGATATAGTGAAACGAAGAAGACACTGACAGAGGTGAGCAGACATCCCTTCCCCTGTGGGATTTGGCCTGCACTACTAGCAGAGTGCCGGGTGTCTTCAGTCTGTGAGGGGTAGGCACCATCCTTCTCTCAGGGGCACCAATCCAGTGGGCCGTTGAACTGTTCCATGGTAGTATGTGAGCAGTGCCATCCCTTAGCCTACCCTGCCCTGTCCTGAGCCATTGAGGCCCTTGGTGGGAGAGATCCCTAGGCTCTGAGGGCCAACCAAGGCTTCCTGAGGAAGGCAGGCCTAGCAGGCAAAGGCAGGGACTGTGGAGAAGAGCACAACGGGTCATGCTCCCCAAGTAGTAGCTTGCAGAGTAGCTCCAAACACTGAATTCCTCAGAGTGAGAAGTCTTCTTTTTGGAAGACTAGAGAATCATGAAGTGTAGAATTTGCTGTTCAAAATCGCTACTGATGGTTGGGGTGGGGGCAAGGGTTGCAGGACAAAGAAGAGAGTTGTGGGGGTGTATTTTGAACCATGCAGTTCATTTCCTAATCCTCATTTTCTCCCATCTCACATCAGCATTATATTGTGGTTTACCTCCCACTTCTGATTGCCTAGGAAACCAGGAAAGGAAAACTAGTGCTCCTGATGTCACCTCTGCCACAGTGAACATTTAAACGTTTCTGTCATTTGCATTTCCACAGAGGGCTAGCCTCCTCTGGTGCTGAAGCACTCTCTCCATTGCGTAGCTGTTAGGCTGCTGTAGCTGTGCTCTGGACCTTGCAGCCGTGTCTCCACCTAGTACTTTCTGAACTATTTGGAAGCAGGACTTCTCTGAAACCAGTCCAGTGCCTACATTGCTAAAATTTCACATGAAATTTGCTAATTTAAAATTCTTATTTCCACGGCACTGGTCATCACTTAGTTCACCCCCTGTTATAAACCTAACACTTTCAATTCTGTCCTGGACTGTTCTCTTCAATTAGTGTCGAATGTTTGAAAAGGGCAGGCACAAGATTGGCAGTTAAGATAATAAAATTTTATCATTCTTTCTGAAGATGCCTGCCTTGCATTTAGACTAAAGAACTTCCTTCACATTGTTCTGTGCCTCCTCCCTTCCTTATGAAGTAGGTGGTAAACTTCTAGGGACAGGAATCCCATCTCACTACTTTTAATACTGCAGAGACCCTGGCAGGAAGTGTGCCAAGTGATCAATATATGTAGAACAATCTGAAAAAGATGTAAGCAAAATGTCTTGATACCAGGTTCCTAAGATATTTTTATGCCTTAGGATATTAATTCTAAGTGGTTATAAAGTGGCTTTTTGTACTAAACACTAAATCAAGTACTTGTTGAGGCCCTTTCATGTGCTAGAAATGGAGGGTGTGAGAGTCTCCCTATCCTCATATAGTAATGGCAGCTGACATTACCCTCTACTGGGTGTGCTCTGGACCCATGACTTGTATTAGTCCATTGAAACTTCCCAGCAACCCTAGCAGCACACAGTTATCATCCCTCTTCTACAGATGGGGAAACTAAGGCAAAGAAGCCTAATAACCTGCCAGAGGCCATGCAGTGAGGGCCAGGATTCAGATGCAGGCAGTTTGCACCAAAGCCCTCTCAGAGAAGCAAACTGGTTCCTATGCAGAAAAACAGACAGCTCCGCACAGCCTGTTCTGGACAGCCATATGAAGAAGCTTGGTTTGGCAAGAATCCTGAAGACCAGACCCTTGAATATGTGATAGATTTCATCTCTGGACCTCAGTGTCCTTATCTAGGCTTTCCAGTATTCTCTTGCATCTTTCTAGGGCGTTAATATATCTATTCCATAAAAAAATCTTGTTTTTCTTGCTCTTTTAATTTCAGGTCAAAATTCACTTGACTGGATATATCTTGTTCATGGTTGTGTCTTTCTTTGCATGTATAGTAATTTTTGACCGGGTGCTCATGTTTGGTTATGAAATTAGGCATCCCTGTGTATACTGGATACCATTTCATGCAGCCTGCTTTACCTGATTATTCTGGAAGGTACAGAACCTACTGTTTTATGGGATCAGCCTGTAGTAACTAATATTCTGTGTGGGAGAACTCCCCAATTTATCCTGGGGGTCCTGTCCTTCCTCTGAGACTTAATCACCAGCTCTTATATTTAAGGGAGCAATGTTTGGCCCATCTGACTGTTTCTATTCCAGATCCCAACCCTGCAGACCAGTCCTTCCTATGTCTGCTAGCTCTAGACATCAGTCTTCTCCGGTCCTTCCAGGCTGCTGGCCAACTCTGTTGACCCTGGAGTTATCCAGTTCTTTGTCCCAGCACCATAGTCAGAATTTAGGGAACCTTGAGGCATATTGCTGCAACTTGTGCCTGGTCTGCCATTTTCAGCTAGAACCGTGGAACTTTTTTTTTTTTTAACTTTTTGAGTAGTTAACACATTCACATGGTTCAAAATCCAAAAGATACAAAGTGTGAACCCCTGTAACCCAACCATCCAGTTGTCCTCTCCAGAGGCAACCAGTGTAACCAATTTCTTGTGATCTTTTCAGAAATATTTTATATATATTTACAAGTAATTGCATGTATATTCTTTATCTTGCTTTCACATGCTATGTTCCTGTGCCTTGTGGATATTAGAGATAATCCGACATCATTAGTACATAAAAGAGCTGTTTTAATTTTTTAAATAGTCGCTTAGTATTCTATTGTATGATGTAACTGGGTACTTTATACATTAAAATCTGAGTTTCTTTAAAGAAATGTTTTTAATTTGGTAATGTGGTTTTTTTTAATTACACAAGTTGTAAATTGACAGAAGAATCATGTATAAAACACAGAGTTCCCATATAACCCCTCTGTTATTAACACCTTGCATTAGTGTGGTACGTTTGACTCAGCTCATAAAAGAGCATTTTCATAATTGTACTATTAACTGTAGTCCATCATTTACAATAGGGTTCATAAAGAAATTTTTTAAAAAACCTCACTGCCTTAGATTCAAGAAAATAGGAAGTTTTAACCCTACCCCTGTTAACAGCCATGATAATGGGATTCTGAGATTAAACCCAAGTCTGTCTCTCATGGTCTCTGTTTTCCTCTTGCTACCACAAGGCATCCATTCTCAGCATTACCTTTGCTTTCCACCCAGCTGCTGCTGTGGTTTAAAGCTCTTGCCACGGTTTCTTTAGCCAGTGGAATGTGTCAACTATCGTTTGACCTTTCTGTGCTATCCCTCCACCCCATCCCATTTCCATTGTCCACTTGTTTTCTCAATGTACTGCCAAATCTAGTGGGTCTGGTCACCTCTGGAACTGGCCACCTCCCTGGAAGGGAGGCAGGGGAATGAGTGTGGAAGCCCCTAGCAATGATGCCCCTATTCTCTCTTGCAGTTGAAGAGTTACAGTGAGAAACTGGACAAAGAGCAAGCAGCCCTTGAGAAGATAGAATCCAAAGCTGATTCAAGGTAACAGGTTTCAGCATGTGTGCATTTTCCCTTTGAAGGTAACTCTGCCAATGCCTGGCTGCCTGATTTGTTTGAGAACTGGACTGAGGAGCCAAGGGTCATTGGTTCTGACCCTGTACCATGCAGGTCAGCTCTTTTCCCAGGCCTTTCCAGAGTATGGTTGATGCCCCATTGCTCGGACATGCACTGAGATATGCTTGGGCTGCACTTAGTTAGCCACCTTTCTCCAAGTTCTCCTTGTGATCAGAAGCAGCCCTTTTTTCTTTCTTTCTTTCTTTTTTTAATTAACACATTCAGGGGATGCAAGGGAAGTTCAGTGGCAGAATTCTTGTCTGCCATATGGAAGACCCGGGTTCGATTCCTGGTCCATGCACTTCCCCCAAAACAAAAAAACAAAAATTCAACAAATGGTGCTGTAATAACGGGATACTCACATGGAAAAATAATGAAATTTGATCATGCCATACAGCCTACAAAAAGAAAAAAAACAAACTAATACATTCATAATACAAAAAGGCCTCTAGGGAAAAGTTTCTTACCCAGCTCTGTCCCCCAACCTCCCGGTTCTCCTCCCAGGAGCCGACCATAGTTAGGTTTTTTATCAGCACACATTTTAGCCCTGTCTCCTTAGGGGTAAGGATGCATGTGGTCTTCTTTGTCAAGAAAGAACTTTTGCTGCCCCCTGCCCACCCCCCCACCCCCAAAATAATTTGTATTCAGAGGACAGGAAAACACATGCATTTGACCTTTTGAGCACCAAACTACTGGGTGGTAAAATCTTCTAGGTGCCGCTCATTTGAATGAGATTGTGAAATTATAAGTTTCAGGCACAGAAGTACTCACAGATTACTTTGCTCTAATCAGAAATCCTTCTTTCATGATATGAAACAGAGTGCTGTCAGACCCTTGACATTATTATGATCAAATTAGTGTTTTTTTATGGCCTTAAAGCAACATATTTCCGTTTCAGAATGGGTATTAAAAGTGGTTTGCAAAACTGTGTATGTTCTGAGTATCAGTGAGTAATCAGTATTATTCCGTATATTCAGCATTCTTGAAACTCGTTGAAGTTTTCACAGTTAACATTTTAATTCTGTTATCTGTAATGCTCGTTTGCATGTAGCCTGATGGACTTGGGCATGTAAATGACTAATAATGTCGGTTAAATGGAAGTCATTATCATTTGTGGAGAACCTCTTAGACACTCTTAGGGGTGACAAAGGTAATTAAAAAGGGAGTCCCTTTTTAGCTGGGGACCTGGTTTTAGCTGTGATTCATAAAATCAGAATAGCCTGCCATATGTCATTTTTTTGGGGTCTTTTCAGTATCTTGCAGAACTTGAGAGCACTTGTGGCCATGAACGAAAATCTGAAAAGTCAGGAGCAGGAGTTTAAAGCGCATTGTCGAGTAAGTGTTGCTTAGTGTCAGCAAGCATCGAACCAGGGACCGCGCGCAATCTCATGGTTTGTTCCCCTCGTCCCAACCTGCTGTCCTATGTTTGAGGTGCAGTTTAGAGAGCAGGTTCCTCAAGCAATTGCATATGCATTGTGTAGGAGGCCTACAGCACTGGTAGGACCCCTCCCAGGATACCAGAGTGAGTTAGATCTGTAACTGTGTAAGTTGAACCCCAAAAGTGAGAGCACAGGCTGACAAGCAGTATTTTTTTTTAATTTATGAATATATTTAAAACAAAAGCCTTTAAAAGTTTAAAAACTGCATCCTATTTAGTTAACAGATGGCCTCTGTGTAAAGAATAAGGTCTTAGGAAACCAGAGCTGTCCTGTAAACCTGGGGCATGTGTGTGCCTTGGGCACAGGCCTGGTTCCTGCCTTCCAGGGTTGGGGTTACATGTGTGCAGGTGACTGCACAGGAGGCTCGTAAATGGCAGGTTAGGTTCTGCATAAGCTCCAGGGGAGAAGAGGGTCCTCTGGCCCAGCAGACATCGGGAAGCTGGCTCTTAGTGAAGGGCAGGCATGGCGGCAAATGGAGGAGGAGCTTGGATGAGGCAGGGCTCCAGGCTGAGAGTGTCCCAGTCAGGTGAACAAGTGGACGCGTTTGAGGCCTCTTGAAAGAAAGCAGAGTAGAGTGGAATAAGGCTTTGAACCCCTCATTCATGTCCTTTCCCAGTGACTACTCCATGCTTTACCTGCCCTTTCAGGAGTGGTATCATCCTGAAAAAATTTTCCCAGGTCAAAAATTGAAGGTTGGGGCAGGTAGTTCCTATTAGACTTTTGTCCAAGAATATTCTCATTAAATGGGAAAACAGGATTTCTGGAATTGGATCAAATTACTAGCTTCTCTGAGCTTTGTAAATGTTTACATTGCTTTTAAAGGAGGAGATGACCCGGCTACAGCAGGAAATTGAAAATCTGAAAGTGGAGAGAGCACTCGGTGGAGATGAAAAGGTAAAGGCTCTGAATCAGTCCTCAAGCTGCTGGGTACTGTTACCAATTCTACTATGACATGATTTCTAGAGTACTAACTGCACCAATGTTTTAGGGCTAAAAAGAATTAGTCAGTTGAGTTAACCTCCTCCTCCGAGTACACATTTCTCAACTGTTTTCATCCTGAGATTTTCTTAGATTCTCATCCCTCTGCTTTCTTTTCCTTCTTGGAGGGAAACAGCCACAGTCTGTGTGGGCAGCAGCAACCCCAGACAAGAATTCCAGGTTATACAACTCGGGCCTCCCCTCAATTTAGGGAATAGGTATTTAAAGGAAACATCTGGGCTCTGTTCTCCTCTCAACCTGCTCTTCTCTAAGTTTTGTTCCAGTTTTCCCAGTTGACCTCCACCCAACTGGGGGCACACAATTCCTCCCAGAGGCAGCTAGGGGCATGAAGGAGAACATTGGATTCAGTGTTAGCTCTCCAGGAATGCAAAAGTATTTGAGGTTTAAAAACAACTGATCAGCTGGTTGTCAGAACAAAGGACTCAGTCTTCCCAGAAGTAGTATTTATTTCCATAAGTAAAAAAAAAAATGACAGAAAAGAGTCTTTCTTTCCTCAGACAGGATTGTAAGGACCCCTGTGGTTTTGTTTTCCCTTCTTGCACTGCGCTCCAAGCCTGTCCTGAGGAGCTGGATGAGGACCTGGACTTGGCCTTAGAACCCATCCCCCATCCTGTCCCTTGTAGAAACAGGGAATGTGAGGGTTGGGAAGGGGAGGAGACTCCCCAGGCTGACCAGTGCCTGTGCAGACTGTTCCTCTCAGTTCCCTCCTCATACGTGGTCTGTGAACATCAAGTGTTTCTCCTCTCCACTGTCCCCCAACTCTACGTCCAGACCCTCAGCTTCTATCCCTTTCCCCTCACCCAGAAAGGTATTCATTACATTTCAATCTCTCCAGGCCCTGTCCAGTGGAGAGCCAGGCAGCACCCTTGCCTCTGTGATGACTCATGATGTAAGTGCCCACTGTTCTCAGGACTCTGGGGGTAGTGGGAGAGTGGCATGGTCTCCTTTACACACCCAGCCCCTCAGATGGGGGCAGGATCACCCCAGGGTG
Organism: Tamandua tetradactyla; assembly: GCF_023851605.1. Classification (NCBI taxonomy): domain Eukaryota; kingdom Metazoa; phylum Chordata; class Mammalia; order Pilosa; family Myrmecophagidae; genus Tamandua; species Tamandua tetradactyla. Next base: position 94,347,489 of record NC_135329.1, on the reverse strand, counting down.
GCCCAGAGGCCACATCTCCAGAGGTTCCCCAGCCTGCATCGGACCAGCTAGTAAAGGTCTTTGACTTTGTGTACCAGGCTGTCTCTGTGACAGCTTCTGTACTCTGTCCAGCACAGTCCAGGTCACCACAGTCAACACGTAAATGATGTGGCCATGCTCCCCTACAACCTTATTTATGCAAGTAGGTGCAGAAGCAGATCTGGCCCTAGGGGTGTAGGATTTAGTCCACAAGCTGGCATTTGCTGACTCTTGTTCTGAGCCAGCACTCCAGCAGACATCCAGGAGAGAAAAATAGAACAGGAAGAGGATAGGGCAAGAGAAGCAGAGAAGTCTTTGTTCTTCTGTGAGTTCCTCTTCCCTTCGGGCCCTCATCTTCTCCTGCATTTTAATTAAATATAGACTTATATGACCACATGTGGCTACTGGTTTCCATATTGGATGGCACAGCTCTAGAGAGGAACATGAAAGCAAACCAGCCTTACCTCCAAACACAGAGGCATTGAACAGATTCTTTTAGTAATGATTTTCTCATCATCATAGTTTTTTGTGGGGAGGGGCACATAGATTGGGATACTAGGATACTAAGGATATACTACCTAAGGATACTAGGTCAGCCTGGATCCCAAAACCAGGAAGAGTTTTAATAAAGTGATGTGAAAGGTTGTCAAGGTTCACATGTGACATTGGACCCAGACCCTGAACTTGGCCACTTGAGAAAAGGAATTTGGGAGCTCAGGATGGCAAGAGATACAATAAAAACATATTCAACTTCTTCTGAAGATTCCATCTAAGATTGAGAGTTTCTTATTTCCAGGTAATTATAGCCTTTTCTAATTTTTAGGAAGACCTAGACAGACGGTACAATATGGAAAAAGAGAAGCTTTACAAAATTCGTTTGCTACAGGTAAGTTAAAAACAAGGACAAAAAAATACCCCCGACTAGGTAGGAAATTCCTGTGGGGGAGCTCGAAAGTCTCAGTGTCTATGAACTAGAGAGATTCTGTAATAAAGCTTCTAGTTCCCAGCCTTCCATCTGGAGTATGATTCAGTGATTTAACTTATTGGTAACGTCTCGTGCAGATATGTTATTTCCAACTTGTCTTGTTGGATTTGCTCCTCCCCCAAGGAGGAGTAGGTCCCATTATCCTCACTTTCTTTATGAAGATATTGGCTCAGACGGATTAAGTACTTGCCCAAAGTCAAGCAGTTGATCAATCCAGAACCAAGATTCAAGTTCCTGTGTCCTCGTGTAATACTTTTTTTCTCTAAAATCAATCACACCCTTTCCAGCTGTGTTACTTGATAACCTCAGTGGTTTGTGAAAATGGCACCAATTGTTGGGCGATAGGTTTTGTAGTCAGTTATGAGGCTGAAATCACTGAGAGTCAATTAAAAACCGCCAACATTGCCAGGTTCTGACCCTTGAAAGCTCGTAAGCCAACTAAGTTACCTTGTGTTTCTCATTGCATTTTTGCCCAGGCCTTCTCTCTGTCCCCTAAAACGGAAAGGCCTAGGTCTGGAAGGTATGACCAGGGTATTGCAGGTCAGGGAGGCCTTGTTCTTTGCTCTGTGACTCCTGCTTATTTTGCTGAGCTGTCCAGCTAAATTTAGGTGAGTCCATGATAGCATGCGAATCTTTAAAGAGGCACAGAATTAAATAAAGTCAGGACAGTGCAGCTACAGATTAGAAATGCTTGAGTGCTTGCTTCATACCCGGTTGTGTGTTAGTCCTACAGATGGTTAGTGGCATTGCCCCTTAATGGTCTGCAAACTGGTCGGTGCTGATGGAATTGCCTACCCAGGGCAGCTTCAGCACCAGCTAGGGAGAAATTCCAGCAAAATAAATAAGCCTGCTGAGGGCCTGAGCCAGGGCAGCAGAATGGATTGAGATGAACTGGCAGGGAGGAGAAACGGGAGCTGTACTGCTGGGATTTAGTGAAGATTAGGTGAGGGAAAAAGTGGAATCCAGAATCATGCTTCAGTTTCTGGCTGGGCAATGGGGTAGGTACTTGTGTTACTGATTGAGAAAAAGTTTCAAGAAGAAAGAAAGGGTTAAGGAGGATTCCTGAAGGGGGTTACCCAACTCAATAGAAATGTCCAGGAAGCACTTGGACTTGTAGGTCTGACACTCAGAATAATTTGGGCTGGAGATGTGGTTGTCAACACTGTGTCGCTGATAACTGAGACTTGCGAAGAGGCCCCAGGACTAGGCCCAGGTGTGTACACTGTGTAAGGACAGGCCAAGGAGGAGCTCAGTGAGGATGAGAGGGAACAGCTGTTGGGCTGGAGAGGACAGGAGCACGAGCTCTACTGGGAGTCCAGCAGAGAATTCAGTAGTGGAAATGGGACATGCTGCTAAAATGTCAGAGAAGCTAGAAGCTGCCAATTTTCCATAAGGTGTACCCCCACAAGATTGAAGGGGAGGGTTAGAATTGCTGGGGGTACATGCTTGCAGTAAAAAGGAAGAGAAAGAGGGGGCAGCTAGAAGGTGATGTGGATTAAAGAAAGGATTTTTTAAGGAGGGAGGGTCTTGAGCATATTTAAATGCTAATGGGAAGGAGCCAGTAGAAGGGGAGAATTTAGAGATTCAGTGACATGGGTTGGTAATTGTGTCCTGAAAGGAAACAGGAATCAGAGCCTGAGCACTGTGGGGAACATGACCAAATGCACCTTTCCCTCTAGCCCTCTTCTGGGTTTGGTGGCAGGAGGTGGTGGCAGGTCTCTCACCTGGAGGCCTGTAGTAGATTAGAAGACTGTCGGAGGGCAGCAGGTCCTGTGAGGCTGGAGGGGAGGGAGAGTGGGAAGACGGAAGGACAGAAGGAACATCAGGACGGTGCGGATGGGAAGCAGCACTGAGATGGAAATGTGTGGTGGGGCTGGTGTGGAGTTGGGAAGGTCGGGCAGTGTTCCAGAGGCCACTGGCCTCAAGAGCCTGTGGAGCAGGACGTCTGATAGACCCCAGTTTATGCTGGAACCGTATTTGAGGAGTAAATTGTAGGGGCGATTCAAGCAGGCTAAGGGACTTGGAGTTTGTATGAAACATCAGAGTGGCGTCAGCTCTCTGTCACCTGGGAAATTTCTGATTCTGTTAGTGGAATCAGCTCCTTGGAGTCCTTTGGAATGTGGTAGGTTGGCCCAGGGGGGCACTAATTTGCTGCCTTTCGTGGTCCCAGTTCTCAGCAGCAGCTCTTCCTGTGTGTTGGAAAGGAGGGGATGTCAGTGAAAGCAGGAGGGGAGACCCCAGTTTCCCCAAGCCCGTGGCAGGACTCTGTGCCCGCACACTCCCAGTGGTGTGGTGGGGCTCATTTAGCAGTAGTCTGTCTCCCCACAGAACATGGAAAGACTTTCACCAAATAGTGTTGTCTCCCCGTCCCTTTTGTATTTAGGCTCGAAGAAATCGAGAAATAGCCATTTTGCACCGCAAGATTGATGAAGTGCCCAGCCGAGCCGAACTAATACAGTATCAGAAGAGGTTTATTGAGCTCTACCGCCAGAGTAGGTGTCTCACCCATGAGCAAGTTTTGGGATGGGTGGGGGTCTCAGGCCCACTTTGCTGTGGTAGTGGAAGCATGCCAGCCTGCTTGGCACTTACCCATATGGAATCCGGGGAACAGTGCCATGGTGCTGCAACTGCCCTCTCCATGCAGATTCTTTAAGCAGAGCAAGCTCCTAGGGTCATGTCCCAAACCACCCCTCATCCTGGTCAGCCCTGTGGCCCTCCACAAGCTCCTAATCCACTTCCCAGCTTCGCACAGAATGAACTGACTGATCATCCGTAGATCGGTCTCCACTCATCCTTGTTCTTCTCTGCAGACTTTCTTCCGGGTGTGTCCTTAGCTTTATAGCACCGTGTTCACCCAGTAGCCCAGGACCGGGCATCCCCTGCCCTGAAATCAGAAACCACGTCTTAACAAGCTCAGGGTGGCCCTCAACGCTGTCACTTCCCCCACAGACTAAGCCTGCTGTGTCTGTCCTTACTTGCACCACATCTCAGATAAGTCACCCTTAGCTGTTTGCATCCTGCCTCTGACCCCTCACCCCCAGCTTTGACAAATCTGCAGCAGTGCCCCAGGGCCTCTCTCCTCCCTGCACCATGGATCCTTTCGTCCATGCACTGCCTCTGAGCCCTCCCATGTAGCCCTTCCCACACCCTGTTGCCTCTGCCTCGGATTCTCATCTTCTCTGTCAGGAAAAATCCTTCAAGGCCAAACTGAAATGTCATCTGCATTCCTTCTGGGTTCCCTCCCTCACATGTGCCACACTCAGCAGGTACAAATCTGAATTCACTGTCCAGGTTTCCCCTTGGTGGCTGATGTCACTGTTTAGCCAAGCTGGACCTCTCTTAATCCCCCCAGACTTGTGCTGCTCTGCCAGTTCTGTTTCTCGATAATTTTCAGATTCATTTCTTCTGGACGATTGCAGTAACCTCCTCGTTTCCACCTGCAGTGTGATCCCTTTTCTGCACTCTTCCCTGAGAGATCTTTCTCAAATATAAATTTGGTCATTTTGTACCATTGCATTGTAATCTTTAATATTTAATAGTTGCCATAACTTGCTAGATAGTCTTCAGACTCTGAAATACCCTGCAGAGAGTCCTTCCTGGTCTGGCCAACCATTCACTTCCCACTTCTCTGCATCCCTCAGTGCCACATCCTCCTCACACATCTACATCTGCCCAAGCTTTCTGAGTCCAAGATACCATCATCTTCAAGTCACACTTGGCCCATCCCAACTCTCCTTCCAAATTCCAGTTCAAATTTTGCCTTGAGATCTTGGCTTCTCTGGCATTCCTCCTTGAGTACTGTCCTTATCAGAGGAGTTCGGAAGCATGCTTCTCCACATGCATCTTACCCCACGATCCTAATATTTAACTGCGTCTTTGCATTTTATTGCGATGACAAGCAGGCTGCAACAGTGGCAGCTTCTCAGCAGAGAATCGTTTCTGCCCTAAGTCTTTCCCTTTGATTTTCTGCCTCAGCTTCCTTTAAAGCTTTTATCAATAATAATAATACCTTACATCTGTATATTTTACAGAGTGAATTTCACACATTAATCATTTTAATAGTGGCATTTTTATACTAAAGACATTCTCAAACAGTTGCAACAAATGTCTATATCACATTTTTAAAATGGTTCTTATTGAATGTCAGCAAACCCCCACCCAGTCCTTAAGCTGTGTGGATGGGGTAAGGGTGACAGAAACATTCTTTGGCAATAATGCTAAAAGTTTGTTTATTTACACCATTAATTTTCAACTTTGACTCCACATTGTAATCACCTGACTTCATCCTCCAGAAGTTCTCATTTAATTGGTCAGAGAATTTTTCACCACCCCCACACCAGACAATTCTGTTTTTTTCAGCCAGGATTGAGCACTACCATTCTAAAGCTTTTAGCAGCAATAACAGTATTTCACATTGAGTAGTTCACTGGGTGATTTTCATATAAATTAGATATTGTTTTGAAGCTGTTGCATCAAAATGCGGGTGTCAGATTATTAGCATTTATTCCCAAATTTATGGAGCAGAAGCCCACAGTTCCTACCCCATAAATATTACTGCGTACTAAAGTTAAAAGTTGACTGGTTGGCTTAAAGACTCGGCTTTAAATGGTAGAGGCATTTGGCAAAGAAACCAGATGTACCCATGGCCTGCCCTGCCCTGCCTTTTCACCCACCATGCCCCAGTGGGACCCTGTGGGTCAGCGCAGAGCAGGTCCCAGTGCCCCTGGATTATTAGCTCGTGCCTGATAACCCTCAGGCATCAGGATCTCTAGTTAGAGCTGAATTGTAGCGCTGGGCTCAGTCTCAAAGCCTAATTCCAAGTCCAGTTCTTGGGGGACTTGATCTGCCTCTGAGCAGCTGTGTGTTACAGGAATTCAGAGCAGGAAGGAGATCACAGTTTCGGAGGTCAGCTGGGGCCTGCATGACCACCCAGCCCCAGAACAAAAGGAATCTGTAGAACAGACCTGTGTTTGCCTGAACCTGTTCACCTCAGGGATTTCATTCTCTGAAGAACATGGCACACTGTGGCTCTAGAATTTGGCCAGCTGGGTTCACAATCCGTTCTTCGTAAGAGAGGAATGAAGAAACGAGGCAGAGAGGCAGAGTGATCTCATTGGTAAGGATGATAGAGACTCTGACAAATAGATCCCCCCTGAGCATGTGCATGAGGAATGGGAAGAGAATTCACGTTTATTAGTCACCTAGGCTGCCCTGCATTGGGCATATCATTCATCCATTCAACATTTTCAAGGACCTCCCATTTAGGCCCTTGCTGACCCATGCTGAGCATGGGTTTCCCACAGACATTCTGGCTCCTGCTCCCAAGGCTGTAGGAAGGAAGAAGACCAGTATGGATGCTTTAGAGACATCTGCAGGTAGGGCACCTAACCCAGCCCACGTGATGGCTGCCACTGTGTGCCTTCATCCCCTCCCTTCACTTTTGTGCTGCCCTATGAGGTGGCGAATGCATCGGCCCCAATTTGTGGCTTGGGGCTTGCTCATGGTCACAGGGTCCCTAGAGGCAGACCTATGGCTCACACCCAGTCTGTCTGACTCTGCAGCAGGAGCTATTCTCTCACACTTCAATCCTAGTGTCTCTGGCTGCCAGTTTGGCTCATTTCTGTTCTCTTTCTCCCTGGGACTTTTTATAATGCATCCTGAGTACCTGAAAAGTCTTGCCAACCAGCTGGCCTTCCTTGTTTTCTGTTGATCTCAAGGTGTGTCATTAGGAAGAGGCGGCATGGTGCATCCTCCCGGGACACCACGCCTGAAGGCCTTCTGAGAAACAGACCTGTCTGTACCTACACTCATGGGGAGGTTCCTGAGGCCCCGCATCAGCCTGGAGCAGCTTGCAGGGGCTTTGGCGCAACCAGGCTCCAGCACGTGCCCTCAGATAGAGCCAAGTACTGGCAGTGGACCTCATGGCAATGGAGGGCTTAAGCGTCATTTTGATACATTTCGTTATTTGTGTGCTAATTTCTTTCCATTGACAGTTTCAGCAGTCCACAAAGAAACCAAGCAGTTCTTCACGCTATATAATACCCTGGATGACAAAAAGGTTTATTTGGAAAAAGAGGTAAGAAGCGTTTTTAAATAAATTAGCTTAATCTTATGAGCAGCTTACAGTGCTGTTACCCCAGGAAGTTCAAATGGGCTTGATGTCTGGGATGCTTTTAGTCCAAGCAGAAGTACCTACTGTATGCCAGGTGCTGGGACACAAAGTCAGAAAAGGCCCCATACTTGGGAGCTCACAAGGTACAGGGGACAAGAGACTGGTGACAGGCTGTTTTCTAGTTCCATGAGAGAAATGCCACCATGAAAACAAAAATAATAGAAGCACAGGAGTGAGTATGGAAGGAGTTCTGGAATTGGTGAGCCTTCAACTGGAGTTTTAAAGAAAGGGAGAAACCAGCTAAATGAAATAGGGTGGTGGGCTTGTCATAGTTTACATAGAGAAAATAGCAGTTTTATCATCAGTGGCAGGCAGACTCAGGCATGAACTAAAAGGGTTGTAAAGTACAAAGCAGGAGTGAGAAGGGGTTAACTAGGGTTCTGAGGCCCTTCCTTGGTACTTTCCAACTCTCTCCCTCAGATTACATCCACTCATGATTCAGGGCCCCCACAGGTGGGACAGCAAATGTTTGGGGGCCCAGAGAGCAATTACTGGACTTGACCATGGCAACAGGGCATAGTGGAAAGAGCGTGACCTTTGGAGTGGGAAAGATTTGGGTTTCAGTTTGGTCTTCTTATCCTCGCCTATAAAATGGGGCTGACACCTCCTTCAGCTTTATGGCAAGGATGGAATGAGAAAGTGACTGTCAGTTTCCCTGTGTATGGTGAATTCCCAGTGCATGTAAATTTCCTACCCACTCCCTTACCTTGAGGTTGACAAGAGAATTTTTTTCTTGTTTTCATCACCCTATGCCTTGAATTAATTGTCATCCTAATGAGAACAGTTTTATAGGTGTGTCTTTTACACAATGCCAAATTGAGGAAACTGTAATTATTGTCACCTTTGTTGATGAAAGCAGATAAATATCTACCCTACTAGAGGCTACTCCTCAAGGAGAGGGCTAAGTTTCATTTTTTTATGTATCCAAGATATTATAACGTGACCAACTCACAACAGATATCTATGTTTGAATAGACGAATGCATTTGGATTTAGGTTGGACCTGGGGCTAGCTCTTCCTCACATCTAAGCCTCGGGGTCTTCTTGCCTGGTGAGGGGAACCCTTACAAACTTAACTTAGGGGCAGGCCAGCCTTTCACAGGAGGCCCCTAACCCCACTGACCATCGGTGTTTAAAGTTGTTGTGTTCTTTAACAACTGGGGTGGTGTCTGTGTGTTTGGGCTTTTGAATTCTGAGCTATATTAACACAGTTAGAACTTCATTTGAATAAATTGTTTATTTTATTCCAAAAACATTTATGCCTATGATATTTTAGCTTTAAAACATGTTACACCATGAACCTGAAGTCCGTCCTACACTCACAGATTGACTGGCTGTCTGGACTCAAAGCCCTTCCCTGGCCAGGGTCACTGGAGGAGGAGGGTCCTCCCTCAGGGCTGAGACAGTTTCTGTGGGAAGACTGAGATGCTCAGAGATGCCCAGCAGCTGGCTTATTGGCAGGAAGATTCTGTGGGAAGGAACAGGATGGAGCACCACATTTACACTCCCACCTTGCCCCTCCTGAACGATTCCCACAAAGCTGTTAGCCCTGGAAATAAAGCACAGTATGTGGCAAAATGAAAGGGGCTTCAGGCAGCTTGTCCACGGAGCCGTAACATTAGCCAAGCGTATTCTCAGCTGGGATACAGATCCCTCCTAAAGAGCCCTCTTCCTATATTCCTGTGGTGATGGGTGGTAGGAAGAGGAGTTTTCAGTGAGTACAGGGAAGTAGATTCCCTGGGAAAGACTGTGGGGCTGAGAACACACTCTGTTTTTCATGTTACTTTAATCTACAAGAACAATGTATGTTCCTTGCAGAAGAGATACGGAGAGACAAGACAGGCTTTCAGTAATTAAGGTTGCGCAGTGATCTGTCAGCCTTTTGTTTATAGATTTTATTTTTTTCTTCCCCAGATCAGCCTGCTGAACTCAATTCATGAGAACTTCTCTCAGTGAGTACTGATGATCCTCCTTCCTGTAACATCCCCTGTATACCCTGCACTTCATTTTCAGCTCACCTTGGTTTGCAATAGCACAATTGAGAAGGGCACATGAAAGACTTTGTGCTAAGTATGTGACTGTTAACACCCCAGCCCTCCAGCTAAGTGCAGGTGGCGCTTGGTTTCCATGGTCTCTCAGTTCCTGTCAAAATATTATGATGTTAGAGTGAATTTTAAAAACACCAAGGAAGATCTTAGGGGAAAAGCTAACCTGTAAATAATTTGACTCCGCCTAGCTACTATAATCTCTTTTGTATATTAATTTCATCTTGGAAAGATGAGATAAATACCATTTGTGCTTGGGCACATAAAGCTACTTTAAAATTTAGATAATGAAGTAAGTCTGTATAATTTTTTTAAAAGAATTTTAAAATCTTGTGGTAAACTTTTTTTTAAGTTAATGAGCAGGAAAGAATTTTTTTTCTCCAGTAATTGAAAAGCATGTACTAGTACCCAAATCACACCAGCCCTCAAACCTGCATCTCACCCTGCCAGTCTCTTGGGCAGCCCCAGGGCTTGCTGTCTGAGAATAGCTTTCCTTTCTCTCCCAGCAAAAATTTCTGCTGACCCCAGGTAGGTGACTCTCAGGAAAATTGACTGCAATTTTAACAGACAAGTGCTGGATTTTTCAGTTTCTTTTCTAATTTGTAAAAACAAAATGCAAAAAACATACACAATTCTCTAGTAAGATTCAGATTCAATCAGTGATTTATCATCTTGTGACATTTCTAAACCTGATGCCCTCATCATTACTGCCTATTGACTGAGAGAGCTACCAGTTTGATGTTTGGAAGAAGTGTTCTTCCTTGTGCCAGCCCACCCTCTGGAAGACTTCTCACGGTTCCTTCTATGCATGTGCTCTACTCGCCCTGCTCTTGGGACCTCTGCAGAGCTGGAGGTGAAAGGGGAGGTTTTAGGACATCAGAGAATCCACCAGTTTAGCTGCTCCTTCCAGTAACTGAGTTCTGAAGCCCTGTTTTTAGGAAATCTCGGAATCTGTCTACTTGTCTTAAAATAAATTCTCATATTTTTAAACACCAAGTAGAATTTATTTTTTCTGCAGTACATGCTGTAACTCAAAACATTTTGTAGATTGTCATCACATTTTATTTTACTTTAAGAAAATACATGTTGGTTAAAAAAAGTGTAGAGAGAATGAAAAAAAGATTAATATTTTACATTAATATTCAAATAAGACTAATAGGCTAATAATATTCATTGCCTTCAAGGTTTGGAATCCTTTCCTTGCCTGGAGTCCCAAGGGCACTCGTAGCTCCACTGTGCCTGGCAAAGGCCTCTTGCCTGTTGAGGTGTAATCTGGGTGTGGGGCTGGCTCCTTGATAACCCCCTCCCCATTGTCTTATGTGCTGGTCATACCTCTGCTGGTGTTTCTTTCAGAGCCATGGCCTCACCTGCTTCCCGGGACCAGTTTTTACGTCAGATGGAACAGATCGTAGAAGGAATTAAGCAAAGTAGGATGAAGGTCAGATGGCGTCCTTTCCTCTCCCCCAATCTTGAAATTTGATCTTAAAAAGACAATATTGCTTCCATCATAGAGCCCAGACTAAGAAGGCCCTGGGGAGAGCATGGCTCCTCCTTGTGGTGATTCTGTGAAGGAGATTTCAGCCCCAAAGATACCTCATCTCTGGGAGAGGGTTTCCCCCATGAGGCAGTTTCTTCAGTGGGCAGGACCTGCTCCACAGACTCCTCACACCCCATGGTTCAGAGGCTGCTGTTAGCAATAGCACCCGTGTATTGAACACCTGCTGTTCACACCATGTTAATCCTCCTAATAGCCCTCTTAAATGAGTGGTAATGGGGAAACTGACTTTCACCAGTAGGCACCTCTCCTTGCCAGAAATCACTTCCTCCCTGGATCTTTGATACTTGACATTCTGCCAATAGTGCTTCATTCCTTGGGATTTTGAGAGCATTTGATTTCTTAGTCATCCCTTGTAAACATGTAAGCAATCTTTGATCCACATTCTGCTAGAGCTGGAGGAAATTGAGCCGGAGAAGTCAGAGAAAGGAGAGGAACCGAAAAGCGGTGTGGGAGCACCAGAGGCAGCTTTGCAGAGCCTCACTCTGTTTGGGGGCAGCAGAGTGGCTTTGTTCACCCTGCGGCTGATGCCTGGGACAGGTTTCCTGGGTTGTAATGTAGACTTGCTCAGTGTTTGGAGAACACACAGCAGCAATATCCTGGGTGAATATACCCAGTATTTCCAAATATTCCTTTCCTTCAGTCCTGTTACACAATGTATCACTAGCGACAAGCCCAAAAAGAAGACCAAACCTAAATCAGCTTTTTCCTTTTGTGTCCATGCCTACCTCTTGCTGAGAGCTAATGGGGTCCATTCTCAGTAAGCCGGGTTTCAGCCAGGTGGAGCTCAGGAAACCTGGCTGAGTGAAAGAAAGCCTCTTACACCCAGTTCTCAGCATGCTGGGTCGCCTCCACTCCAGCCACTGCTCCTCCTCAGGGCGCTGCACGTGCCCACTGGGAAGAACTGTAGGATGTTCTGGGATTCATTCCTTTGGCTTCCCCTTCCTGTTTTCTAAGAGCGGCACTCTTGGGGAAGGAAATGGTCTGACCTCTTAGTCCTTTCTGTTCTCTAAAGCTTTGCTGCTGGCAGTGGAGGCAACTACTTGTGTCTCCTCCACTCCCACCAGATGGGGGACATCAGAAAGATTCAGGAGAGGGCAGGAAGGGCCCTTGGTCTCACGACTGTGTCCTCAGTGGCTCATGCAGTACGTAACCTGTGGCAGGCATGCAAGGACTCTTTTTTGAAAGAGTGAACACATGAAAGCAGTTCTCAGAAAGGGCTCAGATAAGAATTGAATATCGATAGCGACACTGAATGGAATATTTCTTCCTGCTTTGCTCTCATCTGGATTGGATGTGTTTTGGTGATTTGTTTAAACAAGCCATGATGATCCTGCTTAGAATAGGGATGGTGAGGGGAACCTAGATTCCCCGAAGGAGACCTCCATTGGGTGTAAGCAATAGGAGAGGTATTGATGTTCCATCTAAGGTTTCTTAGTAAAAAGAGGGGTTCCCGTGAGCCACGTATTACTGACATTTTGACTTTACCTGGAGGAGATAAGGTCTCTGGATCTCTCTGGAGTACTGTGAGAGCAGACTTGGAAAAATAGTCTGGGGTTCCTGACCTAGGAAGGAAAAGGTGTATGACTGAGGAGAAGACATGTAGGAAAGGGCAGTGAGACGCCAAGAATAGTGTAAAAAATGCAACTTTGATTTAAGAGTCAGCGCCTATTTCTGAATATAAGTGGACCTCTCCTACCACTTCTTACCATGTTAAATGTTTTTAAAAAGCTGTCCTTATTGAGCATCAACTATGAGCCAAGTGATATATCATTCACTTAACATTACTATCTCAAATTCCTCATACCAATGCATGATCTAGCTGATGTTATCCTTATTTCGTAGGTAAGGGACCTGTCATTCAGGAAAGTTAAATAATGTGGCCAAGGATGCCCAGTCAGTGACAGAGCTACGATTTGAACCCAGGCCTTTCTGGCATCAAGCTCATATCCTTTCTAGGTTGCCACGCCACCTCCATGGTGGGTCCTGGATAAATTCATAATGTACTTTAAAATGCATTGACTACACCACCAGGTCATAATCATTCATGGTCAACTTTGTTGCTGAAGCACAAGAGCAGACAAGAAAGGTCAGATAGATCTGCCTCTCATGCTCAGTAAGAGGTAGAGACCTGGCTGCGAAGTCCAGCCTAGCTTAGCAGGAAAACCATCGTATCTGATGGCTTTGGGACCTGGGGTCCAATAAATAACAGCAGTAGGAGGAGGAGGAGGGTGGAGCTGGTGACAAGTGTGGTAACAGGTACAGACAGCATTGGGACATTGTCAGCAGGGAGCAGGACTGGCTCCTGCCCCAGCACTGTGGGAGTAGTTGAGGCCAGGGAAAGGTGGGACTGCCCACTTCTGGAAGATGTGGCTACGAGGCAGGCCACCAAGCCTGAGACCTGGGTGCAGGTGTGTGTGTACAGTTCTGTGGGAAGGAAGGGCACAGGTCTGGGGATGAGGTCAGGATTGGACCAGGAAAATAAACCCCTGTGGGCTAGGCCTTCCTCTCTCCAAGGCCATGACAGGCCTCGAGGTCACACAATTGCAGTTCAGCCTGTGTCGCCAACAACAGGTCCATGGTTTGGAGAGAATAGAGAGAACTACTGAGTAAATTGCAATCAATACAGTTATAACTTCTGTTTAACTATAAAATCCCTTCACAGTGTATCTTAATGTAATATTCTGGCATCAGAGAGCCAGTGTAACCCAGCAAAGCATCACTCATGATTTTACTTAATGAGCTCTTGAGCAGCCACCATGAACCAGGCGCCTGTCTGGACCATAACTCTTTCTACCCCATTTCTCAGCTGGCCGATGCTCTGAGTTTATCTTCTGAAAATAAAGCTAACTTCTGCTATCACTCAGGACCCTACCAAGCACTCCTTCCTCCTAGCATCCTTCTAGCTGCGTGTCTGCAATAGCAGTGGACCACCCTTTCTGCCATCCTGCCCTGTTCCGTTCTCTCTGTGGCACTGATCGCTCCGGGGTGTTTCTGTACGAATCTGTGCCATAGGGAGCTCGTTCGCTGTTGGTCTCTGGAGCGTGAGCTCCAAGAATAGTGACTTTGTCTTGCTCACCACCCTTGAGACCCCCACACAGGGTAGGTGCTCAGTCAAGATTTTTTTGAACAAACCAGCTTTTAGGTACCTTAGGAAAGCCTCTATGAGTCAAAGCCTAGTCTTTATTTATGAAATCAGAATCCCAGAAACAACATAACTTGTCTAATAGTAGAAAAATAAGTAAGCAATAATGATCTAGAATATTGAGTAGTTGTTAAAATTACAGTTGTGAAAAGTTTATAATAATATGGAAGTACTTGTGTTAAATGGAAAAAAGGCTATACAGTTTTAAATGATGATCACAATTATTTAAATCAGGGTTTCTCAGTCTCAGCACTGTTGACCTTTAGGTCTGGAGAATTCTTTGTTGTTAGGGGCTATGAATTGTAGGAGTTTAGCAATATCCCTTGCCTCTGTTCCCTAGATGCCAGGACCACACTCCCCTCCCCACCCTGTATGTGACAGCTAAAAATATCACTGAGCATATATGAGAGTCTCCTAGGAGTCAAAATTGTCCCCATTTGAAAACTGCCAACCTGTTCATTGCAAAATTGTTTAGTGGGAGCAAAAAAATAGAATAGAAGGAGTTAATTAAGCAGTTAATTGACAGAATTGCTGAATAAATTATAAAGCCACTATCCCATGTAATTCATGCAAGTAAATAAAATAAAACCTGGAAAATACTGGAAAGGAAGACATTAAAATGTTAATAATGGTTACCTTTTGATGATAGGTCTATATTTTTACTTACTGGAGCTGAATCTTAGATAAGTTACGTTACAGACTGTGTAACTCAAACGACTGAGAGAAATCTGGGACCTTTTGTCGTTTGCAGTCAGATGTTTTCATGTCAGTGTTTGCAGCTTTGGTTAGAACATGCCTTTTCACTGCCATTTCCCAAACTGTTCCAACAGATGGAGAAGAAGAAGCAGGAGAACAAAATGAGAAGAGACCAGTTGAACGACCAGTACTTGGAACTTTTAGAAAAACAGAGGCTATACTTTAAGACAGTGAAAGAGTTCAAGGAGGTAAGAGGAAAACTAGGTAGGGCAACAAATCATGTACCCACCAGGGCACATCCCTCCCTTTAATCCAGTAACTCCCAAAGAGAAAAGACTCAAACGAGAAGAATTACATTCCAAATGCTGCTTGGATATGTGGGCACTGACCTTTTGTGGGTACAGAAACAAAGAATAAATAAGTTGAGGAGGATAAAGATAAGCTGTCAAAATCAAAGACAAATAAAAGGGAAATGGATCATTCCTGCTTGCACTTCAAGCCCTCAGGGTTGAAGGCTTAGGGTTATCTCCAAAGGACACAGTTTCTTTGGATTTAGTAAGCTCAAGGTTCTCTTGTTCCTCCTAAAGCCAGAGGGTAGGCCCTTCATTGCTGGCCAAGACCCCAGGGATTTGCCTGTGCCTAAGTTTTCTTTAGCCCAAAGCAAATTGAAAAAAAAAGGGGGGGGGGGATGAAATGTGGTGGGAAGTGTGGGAAATGTAATATGTTCTTTAGACAGCTAAATATATTCCATTTAAAGGACTTTCTTTTTAAAAAGTATCATGTCCTCGGGTGCACGGGTGATTCAGTGATAGAATGTTTACCTTCCATGCTGAGACCCAGGTTCAATTCCCGGACCATGTACCCCCCCAAAAAAGGTATTATATCCTTGTGGTTTTTTGCTCTTAAAAATTGCCTCTCTCTTACAAAATAATGGTGGTAGTGGATAGTCTCCCTTTTTTTTTTTTTAAACCTTTTATTTGGCAAAAATATCCAGTTGGCTCCCACATGTGGGCATTCCAGATTTGTAAGCTTTCTTCCACAAGCTCCTGTGAGGTGATTTGGGACCACCTCAGGGATTGAGGAAGAGATGAGGCCCGCCACTCCTTCATCTCCTCCCCTGCCTTCAGCCAGAGTCATTCTGCTCTTTTTTCTGTTTTATACATTGTAGCTCCTGGTAAGAGCTCATCTGTGTTAGAAAAGCAATTTGAAAGGTCGGGCTTCCATCTCAGGGTGGAGTCTCCTAGAATCCTCTCTGTTCTCCCCTCTCTACCGGTGCCTCTGTCCAGGCTGGTTGGTCTTCTGGACCTGTGTTCTGGACCTCACCCCATTCTGCACCCTAGCACGTGTGCTGGGCAATAATTATTCTTCAGGCAGAGGACAGTAGTGTTGGCCAGAGCATGGACTTTGGCCACTTGAGTAGTTCCTTTTCCTGGGTCTGTTAAATGTTAATGGAGCACCTCTGGTGTTCCCATGGGCATCATTTAGGCACCATTTCATCCCTCACCCTGACTCCCAGCCTCCTCTGGTCTCAAAACCTTTTCTAACTAGAAACATTGGGTTCATCTCTAAGACTCACTTCCAGGGTATACCAATGTACACCCCAAAATTACCTTAATTTTCATGCTACACTAATTAATGTGTGTCTGAACCACAGCCTCTCATACATT
Source organism: Tamandua tetradactyla (assembly GCF_023851605.1). Taxonomy (NCBI): domain Eukaryota; kingdom Metazoa; phylum Chordata; class Mammalia; order Pilosa; family Myrmecophagidae; genus Tamandua; species Tamandua tetradactyla. The sequence continues at coordinate 94,331,207 of NC_135329.1, read as the reverse complement.
CACAAAACTGAGATTTAATCTCTAGTTTAGCATTGATGAAAGCAAACCATACTTTTTATGAAGCCTGCTTTGGGTACATAATCTTGAGTGAATTGAACTCACTGATAAGTACTATATCTAGTGCATAGTGGGTTCAGTATAGGCTTCAGCCAGAAAGAGATAGAGGTAATGAGTCATTTTCCTTTTTCTTCCAGAAAGAAATGCCTAAAGGGCTCTTTTTTTAGTATTTGCTTTGAACTGACAGTATTCATTCTATAGTATACCAAAAGGCTTCTAGGAGATGGCATAAAGTTTAATCAGTGCTCACACACACACTACCTTGGAATATCTTCACTAAATAATTCAAGCATCATCTCAGTGTGGTGTGAGATACAGAATTACCCATACCATGGAGTCTTTAAGCAGGAGTGTTTTGATCTTCTAAGTTGTTTTTACCTGGCCTGTAAAGTGAAATGGGCTGACAGTTCTGACTCACTTCACTTATCGATTGTTTTGTCTTTTTATTTTGGAAATTTTCAGAAATACATAAAAGTAAAGAGAATAGTAAATGATATAACAATAAAACAGTAGAATTTCCAGTCTGTCCATTCTTCTGTCTGATCCCATCCCCACATCTTTTTGGCTAGTGTTTCCCTGCCCCACCCCAACAGATCTCAACAGCTCGTTTTAAGAAAGAGAACTTTCTTCTTAACTTTTCTGATAAAATAAAGGTTACCCAGCTTCAGCATATCTCCCCTTCCCCAGGAAAAATTAACTGCCTCCCCCTCTGAAAGGATGTACTCAAGAAGTGTCGGAACAGTTTGCTTCTGACCGTCCTTCACACACACACCCCTCATTGTTCCTCCAACCCTGAGTGGAAGATAATTTTATACCCTATAGTTGAACCAGTACTTGTCTTACGAAGTCCAAGATTATTGCAGTTTGTGTCCCCATGACACTGCCCAAAAGAGAACGGGGAGCACGCTGAGCTGAGCCAGTGAAATGGGAAAACTGCCTTTGGGGCCTGGATGCAGAGTGACTAAAGGGATCTCCAGGGACGCATTAGCCGAGTGCTGCCTGGCCTGGGCCTGTTAGCTGCACCTCTCAGGGTCCTTCCCATTACAAACGAAGAGCAGGTCTCCTGTGATGCGGCCCTGGGGAAGGATGGGGATTGTTGGAGGCTTGTTAACATATGGTGATATCCTGAGCTCTCAAGGCTGATGGGAACAGTGGGCAGAAGGATACACAGTGAGAAGCTTCTGAAGATGTATGTCCGAAGAAGAGAGTACAAAAATGATGCAGCAGTGACTCCCACCAGGAGACTTTACATTCTGCAGCAGGGGAGAGGGCTTAGAGGCACCAGCTCTTACGGCTGCATCTACCTCTGTGGTGTATGCAGAATGCGAGTCCTGGATTATATGTGATACTGTCCTTGCCCACCTTATGTATTCTCACCACACCTCCCCCTTAGCTTCCTTTTGGTTCTTCCAGCTCAGAATCCTGGGATTGCTGGAAGCCCCAAGGACTGGGTTGGGTTAGAGCCTGCTTGTCCTCTTGTTCCTTATCTGTACAATGGGGATAGTGATCATTTTTACTTGAGAGGAGAGTGTGGAGTATTAAATGAAGTAATACACATGAAAGCACTTAGAACAGTGCCCAGCACGTAGTGGGTGCTCAATAAATGTCAGTGCTTGGAAGTTGCTAGTGAAGATTAGCAGCATACCTTCATTCCTTTTATGTTTAATGTTTTTGTCTCTAGCCTTAGCCCTTTGAAATATGAAGCATTATACAGGAAATGCATATAATAGCACATAAATTTTTTTTTTAATCCTTAGATAGGTTTTATTTGCTCGATTAGTCAGATGACAAAATATTTGGGATAATATGAAATTGAATCATGTGTATGCACAGATATAGTGAATTCTGTGATTCCTTAAAGAGTTAAAAGGAAAACTTAAGCCTTCTAATAAGAACAAACTAATTTGGCATTTTAATTTTACATAGTTTAGGTATCTAAGATATAAAGAAATAAAATGGAAAATATAAACAGTATTTAATACACTAAACATTAACTAAGCAGAGAACATTTTATAAATTGTTAGAAACGAAATTATCAATATAAACCAGTTAAGAATTTTTGGTATCCCCATTTATTCAACATGATTGGGTAACTGAGTCATGTATATATGCACCATACAGGAATATCAAGTTTTTAAAAAATAGGACACTAACTATTTACGAAGATATTGTGACCTTAATTAAATTCTTGATCCAGAAGGCACTTCAGTAACTTTCAGTGCTTTAAAGTTATTAATGCTATCACTGTACAGTACTGAAGAAAAAAATTATGGGTACCACATACAAACAATATTTCCCAGTATTATGTGAGAAAACCGTATGTTTTAGGCCTTTTTTCTTTCTATACTATACAATTAAAAATAAAATGAACATTAGTATGGTTTTTACAAATATTTTGTTTATTTTAGTGAAGCTGGTACAGACAATGTCCATTTAAAATCCAAATCCCAGGCCAAAAAGTACAAATAAAATAAAAAAGAGCAGTGCTCTGTTGTATATTCTGCATGTATATTCTGCATGAATAACTTTATTAACTGTTAGTGAAAATTAGAACTTTTCTGGGATCTTCTGACAAGATTGTTTATAATCTTAAAATGCCTTGTCTCTTCAGTGAAACCATCTTTGGAATGGGTCATTACTCCCACCATATTTGTCACCTTGACTCCAACTGGATATTCCTCATCTTCTGATCCAGACCTTTAGATTTTAAAAGTAGATTCAAATTAAGGAAAGGTCATTTTTCCACGGTTCAGTTCTCTGAAAACTTCCATCTCCCACTGAAAGTCATAGTCCAGGAGTGAAGCAATCACATGCTAGAACCTCAGGGCCAATTGGAAAGTCATTATGAACACTCTCATTGGTCGATCTTATTTATCACCACAGCCTGAAAACCACAGTCCTGGAAAAGGTGACCTCTCTGTGCACGTATGTAATTTTTTTAAAAGGAGAGGGCAATATGAAGGGGGCTGAGTCTTGATCACCAAAATCAGCACAATGAAAACAATAATGAATATTGAGCACTAGAATTCAAAATACCAGATGTTTTAAAGCGATGGGGTGCCAGTTTTCAATTCCGTTTTGAACACCACATTACAAAAGAACTATTTTTAAAAATAAAAAAGGAGTAAGGGAAAAGAAAAAAAAAATTAAAGAATCTCTAAACCGTTGAATGACCGCCTGTTTGTTCCTGATATACTTCAATCACGTCTTCCTCCATTCCCAGTTCTTTTGGAGTGTGATTATCAGCAATTCTCTGACCTTCCAAGAGAAACCTGAGTGAATTCATTGGAACTCCCTGTCTTTGACAGTAGGATTCTTTGAGTGTCTTGAGATGTGTTGTCATTTTCACCTTGAAGTGAATCTCCCTGCTGTCCTGTCCAATGACTTTCAGTTTAATGTATTCCCCTTCTTTCTTATCCCCCAAGTCCTCAGTTGAAGGTTTTGCCTCCTGATATTTCGTGCTTTTGAGACAGTCTTCCAACTGTAGGGCCTAGAATGGTGCCTGCTCAGACATGGTGACGTGCCTTCACCCCGGGGTCTCCGCACAGCAGCCACCGGGGGCAAGCAGAACCTCGCTCCGGGGTTTGCAAATTCGTCTCTCTTCCCAACAGCACAACACTGCCGTTGGAGCCACATAAATGTTTAAAGTAAAGAATGAAGAAAAATATATATGAATGAATATATATATTCAACTAGAATATAAAGAGGGAGGAAGAACACAGAGAAGTTAAAGTTCTACATAGTTAATATAATTAGGTTTCCCGACAGCCAGAACTAAAAAAAAAAAGTATATATATATATATATATGTATGTATGTGTGTATGTATGTATATGTGTGTGTTATGTATATATATATATATATATACACACTTAGGTAGTTCTCTGTATCTCTAAAGTCCCCTTCCCCCCACCCTGCCCACCTCCACCAATAATCCTCTAAGAAAGTAATGTTTTCCTTGGAATTTGATACCAAATATATGTGGTGGGATTTCACACAGGCACAGTAAGAGATACTGTAGCCAGGACCTCCCTTAGTTATTCCCATCAGCACATACAGGAATAGATTCCATGTAGCTCTTTTTAAGAGGTTGGTGCCCCTTGATGAATCTCTCTCTTCCCATCTTCCATGAGTGTCTTTCTTTCTTGAATCTAGGATATTCTTAACCTTCACTGAATAAAGCAATAACGACTTTTCTGTGTTCTGTCCTAGTGCTGCCTTTTATCCCTCCTGAGGCTCCTGTCTCCAAGGGCTTCCCCCACTTCATCTCCTTAGTAATCCAAGATTGGCAGATGAGCGTCTGCTCTCTGCCACTAACCTCTTGAAGATTTCAGAAACTTCATGAAGTGTTTTGGAATGACAATGCCTAATCTCATTCTGTTCTCATTCTAACAGTCCAGAAACAGAACATCGTCATAACGGTTTTGGCAACAAAGGTCAATGTGATGTAGGAAGTCCTTGCATGCTGGTGGCAGCATGCCAGCAGACTTTGATTTAGTTGGTCAAAACGTGTCTACAGTGGGACTGGGAGGAAAGACCAATGATAACGTCTGGGTCTCCCCTGGGAGCTAATATAGTCACCCCCTTTCTAAAGTCTCTCTCTCTTGTTTCCCCTCTAGGAGGGTCGCAAGAACGAGGTGCTGTTGTCCAAGTTGAAAGCCAAGGCCTGAAAATTCCCATCATCATATGTCATTGATTTTTTTTTTTTTTAACCACCCGAATGTCAACTACAGCGTTATGAAATGGTTCTGAAAGCAAACAGTAGAGAGATAACAGGTGTTATGATTCCACACTCTGGATATTTTCTTTCTCCTATGTACTTCCATTTCTTCTCTGTGTTGGTGGTTGATGGTATCAGACAGTATAACCCTCATGGCTTGGATAACAAACCCAACATCACATGAAGAAACATGGGCAGTATTGCTCTCTGCATCGATCCAACTTTTAGTTTCTCCAGGAACCCTGCACATACGAAGATGCTTGTATTTGTGTGGACTCTGAATGAAGAGGAATTCATTTGTTCGGCAAATATTAATTGGGCAACCAATGAGCAATAAGCCCTGAAGGAGATGCAGAGAAGGACAGAGCACAGCGCCTACACCTCAGGCATCCAGCAGGTAGCCTGTGGAACAGATACAGCCCATTTAACCCAAAATTTTCCGTAAGATTTTTGTTTTCAAGTAAACAAAAGCTTTTAGCTGAATTAACTAAGCCATGTGAATGTCAGTCACTTGGGCCTTTCCCCCACCCAAAGTGCCCTTTGTACCTGGCTCCTCGAGGTCCTGGCCCCAAGCTTCGATGGCATAAACCCTTGGAAGCTCAGGTTGTTGGTTTAATCCTTATATGTTGCCACATTCCTTTCACCAAAAATTGAAATTGAGCTTCATAATGAGGATACCGATGTAAGAATTACACCTGCCCTTGCCCTGATTCTCTGTTTGAGTTTCACCCAACATGTGCATAATCTTGTGTATCCCCCTCATTGAAAGTACATCCCAGGTCCCTGCACCCTAGGGCAGGCCATGGTCTAAACAAGGAGATGAGACACTCATGTCATCCACGGTCTCCCAGAGTGGTGTGTGATCAATCCCAGCACAGAGGATGTTGCGCAGGTACCACACGGCATTGGAGGAGGAAGAGCAGGGGAGTCTCGGGTGCAGGGAGAGTTGATGGGAGAAGTAGGGTCTGAGCTAGATCTGAAGGGAAAGTAGGATTTTAACAGGTGGAGCTGCACAGGAAGACCATTTTGGATAAATAGAAGTCTGTGATTAAAAACTCAGGAGGCTGTGGGGAGAGGAGTGGATGGGCCAGTCTCTGTGGAAGGGCCTCGAAGGGCAGCAGTTGGACTTGATCCATTGGAGATGAGAAGTCTAGGCTCCTCCTCCTGTCCTGTCTCTTAAGAGTCTGGAAACTCAGTCATGTTCTGTGCAACCAATGTAAGCTTTGTGCCCCATTCTGTATAAACCGTGCAGATGTACCAGACAGCAAGTTTTGCTGTAAACATAAAAACTTAAAACATGTCAGGCAAACAGGCATTCAATGTACTCACAGGAACAGTGTGTTTTTTTTTAAGTGTTCTAATGTGTGTACCTCATGTAGGCACTATCTTATATCAGCAGGGCTGATATGTACAGACTTCCAAAAAAAAAAAAGTCTGATGCTACATCAACAACAGCCAGTGATATCTGTGCCAGGGCTTGCAAGGCCTGCCTGTGAGGCCTGCCTGCTCCCGGAGCTGGCAGAAGCAACTGCACTTTTCCTGGGCCATGTGCAGCTCACTTCATTTGGTCCCTGAGCAGTAGCCACTTGGGGATTTGGAAAGGGCTCAATGAAGCTGAAGCAAGTAATTGTGAAAGAGCAGTTGCTGTTTGAGGGAAGAGGGAGGAGACAGCACTTCGTGTTGGAAATTTTTGCAGGTTCAGGGAAACATCTTTGTTACTTTATTGAGAAGACCATAGGCCTGCCCCATAGCTAACTCAACTTTCTGAGCAGTCCTTGAAGTGCTAAGTATTGCCTGACGAATCCAAAGCCATCAATAATTTTCTTTAAAGTGGACATTTATTTCAGACTACATTTCTGAAGAGTATGGTTTAGTTTGGTTTTGATGTAGGGAGGTATCAGTAGATATTTTTTTCCTTTTTGTAATCCACAAGGCCTAATACAAATTTGTTTCCATTCTGTAGCACTTTGAACTGCTTGATGGCAATGAAAGCCCACTGAGTACCCTTTGCGGGTAATGAGGATACTAAGTGTTTCAGTTTGTTAAAACTACCAGAATGCAATATAACAGAAGTGGGTTGGCTTTGACAAAGGTGGTTTTTTTTAGTTTGCAAATTTACAGTTTTAAGGCCATGGAAATGTCCAAATTAAGACATCAACAAGAAGATACCTTCTCTGAGAAAGGCTGCTGGTATCCAAGGTCCTCTGTCAGATAGCAAGGCACATAGCTGAGTCTGCTAGTCCTTTTCTCCTGGGTATTGTTGCTTTCAGCTTCTAATTCCAGTGGCTTTCTCTCTGAGCATCTGTGGATGCGCTCTTAGCATCTCCCAGGTGTTTCTCTCTAAACTTTCTCCAAATCTCTTGTCTTTTATCCTCTTAAAGGACTCCAGTAAAGGATTAAGACCCAGCATGAATGGCCTGGGTCACATCTCTATTGAAACAACCTAGTCAAAAGGTCCCACCCACAATAGGTCTAACCCTTCAGGGTTGGATTAAAAGAACATGCCCTTTTCTTGGGTACATAACAGCTCCAGACCAGCATACCAGTATCCTTTGGAGTCAGGCCCAATAGGCTGAGGAGGTGCCCCAAGGGTCTCCATCATTTTGGAAGTCAGGCTTCTTGCCAGCTCCATGTTTTTCTGTGTGCTAAAACATAGTATAGCTATGTGTTCTGCTAATCACACAAGCTTTTCCAGAGTCAAAATGATGGGAGAAAACATCCTTAAATTGCTTTTTAAAAACGAACCAGTTCTGGGGGAGAAATGTGTGGTTCAGGAGGAAACAGCTCAGTGAGTGGCACGTGACCAGGGCAGACTTCCCGGGACTGGCTGCTCAGTGCCTTGGAATTCTCAGCCAGCCTCACAGTCGGGGCTCTCCCCCCTCCCACGTGCTTCTCATGGGGTGCAGAATAGTGGGGCTGCTTTGGTTTACAAAGAAATCAAATTTGCCATGAGCAGGACTGCCCAGGTGACCACGAGCAACTGATAGAAACACAGGACACTTTTCTTGATGTCCTTGGCTGGACCCATACTTACAGATAACTGGGATAAGCTGACATCACTAGATGGAGGTGCAAGGTAGTAGGGAGCAGTTGTACTTGAAGGTTCTGTTTTCTTTTTTAACAGAGAAGGCAAATTCCAAGTTTGCCAGGCCTAAGCTTTTGGGAGAGTTAGGTGGTCATCCTTGTTAACTTGGTTCTGGTTAGCAGCCAATATTCTGTGGATAGCTGGGTCCTGCCACACTGTCTCCTGAGACTGGCAATGGGAAAGCCCTTTTCCAAGCCAGACTGGGGACCCCTTCCCAACAAAGACCGTGGTCTTGGGATCTCCTGAAACCTTAAGAAGCCTCCAGGTAGCACTCTCAGCCCCGCACAAGGTGCATTCCCATGACCTTGGGGCTATAACTCCGGGACCCCAATCATGTCTCATGACCTGAAAGGGCCCTTCGGATTGTGAGCAGTGATCCATAAACCTGTGCGCTTGGATTTGTGTTTTCATGGGATGATCGTGTCTTGCCCTCCTCAGCTGACTGATAGCAATTTAAGAGGAAGCTTGGCATTCTAGTTTTAACAGTTATGTCAGCTGAACCTGAGCCCCTGTTTTGAAATGCAAATAATGGGATTGATACATACCTTGAAGAAGAACACTTAAAGGAATTGTTTTGTGATTTACTCAGCCAACATTGGCCTTCAAGTAAGGGACCATCTTAGTACAGGGCAGTATATTGAAGAGTCCAATAGAATGAGTTGTGTGCTACCTGTCCCTGGGGAGGGGAATTAGCTGAACTAAGCCCTTGTATGATGCACCTCAGCATCTCCCATGCCCACTCTTCCTCCTCTATCCCAGTCCAGATCACTCCTTTCAGCTCGTAGCAATAGGCTGAAAAGGCCACATCACAAATAATGCTTTAACAGTCTTCCCTCTTCTCACCATAAGTGTTTGGGGGGTGGGGGAGTGAAGTAGCTTGTCTGGAGCATATTTGACCATACTGGAATACTATGCATCCTCCACATCCGCTGTATGGTCATTCCTCCTGCTTGCCAAGCTCACTCCTACCCTAGCCGCTGCACCTGCTGTCACTGAGTCGAGATCTCAAGCAATGGCTTTCCCTGACCATCTGGTGAACTTAACAGACCCACTTAGTGTCAGCCTCCAGCCCTGATGTTCTGCCCTTCCCCCTGCTGTCTGTCTTGAAATCTCCATCTCACTGTTGAACCTCTCTAAATCCTTTGCTAGGTCTGCTGCCTGCCCTCCCTTTGGAATTCACAAGCAATGAAAGCTGGCACCTTGCACATCTTATTCAGCAGTCTCTCAAAGCTCCTGGCTCAAGGGAGATGATCAGGAAATTCTGGTTGGATAAAATATTTTTCCAAACTGTATCCCTCATTAGTAAAATTTAAAATTAACCTTTCCTCAAACCTATGCTTAGTTTGAGAACAGGTAAACAATTCAATTCAGCAGCTTTAGAGGATCTCTCTCAAAATTGTTTTCGTTAACCTTGAGGTTGGGATGAAAAAATGTGTCCATTTTCAACACTTTCATAGGAAGTGTTACCTTTTACAGATTTTTTTTTTCTCTTGCCATGTAGGGAAAAAATAAAGGGAGAGCAGAGAAATGTCAGAGAGTATGTTTTGGCTCAAAAATATCATAAATCCAAAGGTAACTTTACTGATGGAAATCTCCCAACCACACAAAGTAAAACAATGGGACAAGACTGCAGGGATTGGAGAAGCAGCCTTCTGATACAGTGTTAGTGACAACAGGAATTGGTACAAATTCCATGGAGGACAATTGGACGATATCAGTCAAAAGTACAAGTGCACAAATCTTTTGAACCAACAATGCCACTTCTAAGAATTTTCCGGTGTACAATGGTTTTTATCACAGCATTATTTGTAATAGCAAAAAGTTGAGAACCACCACGAATATAGGGGAACAGTTAAATTAAGGCCAATCCATACAATGGAATATTATGCAGAAATTTAAAAGAATAGAGCCATTCTGTGTACCATCGTGGAATGATCCCCAAGATGCATGGTTAGGTGGGGGGGGGGAAGAAGCTCATGTTGTATTAGTGCTTGTTTTTAAAAGGGGAAGGGGATGGAAAACAATGTGTTTATGTGTATATCTATATACACATACAAATATATATGCACGTGTGTGCTTATGTGTGTGAAGACACACGTATATCATATATATCTCCTTGCATATGCCTGGAATGTCTTTGGGAGGATACACAGGACCCTGGCAGCCTTGGTTGCCACTGGGAAGAGAAGAGTGGGAGGGAGAATTACTTTTCACTGTATGCCTTTTCTACCTTTTGAATTTTGTACCGTGTACATGTATTACCTCTTAAAAAAATAAATAGTTTTTAAATTTTAATTTGGTTTACTTAAAAAAATAAAATAAAACCAAGAAAGATGATTCTGGTTTAGTAAATCAGCTTTCCTAAGGACGAGAAAGGCTTTGAGCCAAAAGCAGTCACTCTCCTTGTCTTGGGTCTTGGAGGAATAGGCCAGTGAGAAAGGGGCTGTGGTCTTCTGGTGGGACACCTGCGGGAAGAGGGAGCCCTGAGAGGCTGCTTGTCCAGTTGTGTGAATGTGCTGGGCTGGTTATTCCTGTGGCTTTTGGGGTGCATAAATAGGGATGAGATCTCAAGGGGAGCCCTTAACATCTCTGAAAGCCATGCCCATCCTTTGTGGACACTTGCTGTGGGTGATGCTTTACCTCCCCACTTCTCTTGCCAGCAGAGCTCTGATTTGTATGGTGGCTCTGCGGTGGCTGTGTGCCCAGCCCAGGAGAAGAATCAGAACAGCTTGTTGTAAACCAGTTCCATTTCTATTTGCCAAGAATTCATTACAAATGGGTGTCTAACCCAGTTCTGGCTAGTAGGGAAGACCACTAGGGCTTTCTGAGACTTTCCTGCTAATTATCAGCTACAGCTGCATCAGGAGAACCCCTGCCTTCCCTTCCTGTGTTTGCAAGTTGTCAGGAAGGACAAAGTGGTTGGAGCAGCCTCAGTCAACTTGAGCCGACAAAGAGACAGCCTGACACGGTGAGCTTGGCAGAGCAAAAAATGGAAAGAGCCTGGGTCCTAAAGGTATGATGAGCTTCTGTACCAACCTTGTCTCCAGGTTCCTTGTTCCAAGTTAAAAATAAATCCCTATTAACTCACTCATTCAACCAACAAATATTTGGACTCCTACTCTGTCAGCCCTTAGTGACATACAGTGGGGGAACCATACAAATAAGATAAATATGTAAACTATATTGTATGTTGCTTCAATTTGCTGAGCAAAGTTGTGTCTCATTTGGGTAAAATGGTTGCGATTTTACATGGAGTAGTTAGGGAAGCCCTCCCGACCTGGGAGGCAGTAAGTCATGCAGATACCTGCATGAAGAGAATCCCAGGCAGCAGAACGGCACATGGAAAGGCACTGAAGCAGGAGGATACTCAGCAGGTGAGTTTGAGGAAGATCAAGGGGCTTGTGTGGGAAGCCAGTGGAGGGTTTTGAGAAAGAAAGGGATATGATCTAACCTCCTTTTCATCAGAATCCTTCCAGCAGCTACAGTGAGCACAGACTGCAGTGACTATAGCAGAGGTAAGGGAGGAAGCAGGGAGCCCAGTGAAAAGACACTAAAAAGCCAGATGGAAATGTAGTTGAAACAAAAGTTTCACAAAGCAGTGCTTAGCCTTTCTATCGGTGACACACTCGGATATCTTTCATGCTTTTTTTTTCATTACAGATGGGTGTGAATTCCTGTGACTACTTCCCTCTCCCATCTTGGTCATTTTCTGAATTGAACAAGGATTTGAGGCAGAACAGAGTCATTGAACTTGCCAATAAAGTTCTGGAAAGTCCATTGTAAATCAGATTTTTTTGTTAAAAGGTGTTCTAGTTTGCTCGCTGCCAGAATGCAATATACTGGAAATGGAATGGTTTTTAAAAGGGGGGATTTAATCTAGTTTACAGTTATAAGGCTGAGAAAATATCTCAATTAAAACAAGTCTATAGAAATGTCCAATCAAAGGCATCCAGGGAAAGATACCTTGGTTCAAGAAGACCAATGAAGTTCAGGGTTTCTCTCTCAACTGGAAGGGCACATGGCAAACAGAGTTTTTCTCTAACATGGAAAGGCACATAGTGAACACGGTCAGGGTTCCTTTCTCATCTGGAAGGGCACATGGCAAACATGGCATCATCTGCTAGCTTCTTGTTTCATGAGGCTCCCCCGGAGGTGTTTTCCTTCTTCATCTCCAAAGGTCGCTGGCTCGTGGACTCTCTGCTTCATGGTACTGCAGCATTCTCTGCTCTCCCTGAATCTCCTTCATTCTCCAAAATGTTTCCTCTTTTATAGGACTTCAGAAACTAATCAAGACTCACCCAAATGGGTGGAGACATGCCTCTACCTAATCCCATTTAACAACCATTCTTGATTAAATCACATCTCCAGGGAGATTATCTAATTATAGATTCAAATATACAGTATTGAATAGGGATTATTCTGCCTTTACAAAATGGGATTTAGATTAAAACATGGCTTTTCTAGGGGACATACATCCTTTCAAACCAGCACAAAAGGCTTCTATTTCTGATACTGTATATTAAAGGGAAACACAAGTGCATCCCTGCATAAAATCAATCATCAACTGATCCGTTTCAGAAATTCAGCATTTCACAATTATACTGAGTGGTTGGAGAAGGTCTAATTGAAGAAAACGTTCAAGCCTGAAAGGTAAGGGAAGTTGCCCCCAAATTAACAGGCAATCAGCTTCCTTTGAAGGAGGACTCTTTAGAGTAAGTATGATTCCATCTGCCTGGTATGATTCCATAATGATCCTACCTTAAAGCACAGGCCAAATTACACAATGATAAAGCATCCAATCTAATAAGCAAGTATATATAAAACTGAGTACAACAGCTGCAGATGGTAAGTATTCAATAGATAGTGCTATTAAAATTTATTGCTGATTGAACATTTTATGGAGGGAGGGAGTAGGGGAAGACAGTATTTGCAAAAAAAAATGATGATAAATATCACCTAATTTCTTTCTGCCAAGAGGGGAAAAATCTCCAGCAGATCCAAGCTTGAACTCTAGTCCTTAAAATACAAGTGACAGATGACAGAGAGTGCCATTTGATGGATAAGTATATTGCTACTTATTCCACTCCCTCCAGATTGTCAGTCATCTCCTTATTACTTTCTCTCTTCTCTTTGTTCCCACTTCTAGTAGCAAAGAAATGATTGGTCCACTTTTCTTCCCAGACTCCCTTCAGAGTCCCTCCTCTCAAGAGAGCCTCAATGAAAGCTGAGACCACAGATTTAAGATTATACAGGGCCACAATCTCTTATCAACAGTTGCAAAAATAAAAAAATTCTGGAAACTAAAAAGTAGTAGTTACTCAGTTGATAGCAAAATCTGATGTGACACCAACCCATTTGGTGACAAAACTGACTGGACTAATGTAAGCCTGTTTTTAGTCCTCTTCTGACCATGTCAGTGTTCATACATTTTTGTGCTGCCTCAGACCCACTCAGGGGTTATTATATAATTATGGACTGTGCTCCATATTGCCTTTCTAAAACCTAAAAATATTTCTGAACTCAAAAACTCATATGGTTCCAAATATTTTGGAAAAGACACTGTGAGCCTATGTTCTCTGACAAGCCCCAAAGTATAGGTACTCTTTAGAGTACGCTTAAAGAATATCTGAATACTTCAGAGATCAAATGAACAGAAGGTATACTAGAACCTCTTAGGTAAATTAGGACACCTAATCTAGAGGCATCCAACCCTCCATAATCAGGTGGACCCTGGCTACTATGACCTAGTACGCCCTTGGATTCTCACATAGGCCAAATTTATATTATCTGGAAGGCCAAAAGTCACTGGTAGTTTTTCGGGTTTTTGTTGTTTGGTTTTGAGTCCCATGACAAGCATTTACCCCAACCCAATGTTATGTAAATGCGAATGAATGATTGAGCCTAGCAATGAGTTGTTTCAAAACTATTTTTATTATACATATGGAATCAACAATAATGAATTAGGAAAGTTTCTCACAGCTTCCCTCCCTGTGGAAGGAAAGGGGTGGGGGGGGGGAGGATATCTCATCAGTGATTCTCTACTTTGGCTGTACCCTGAACTCACCTGGGGAACTTCTGCTCAGGTCTCACCTCCAGAAATCCCAATTTAATTGGGATAAAGATCAGCCTGAGCATCTGGCAATGTCTCTCATTGATAAAATATCATCTTGACCTAGTGAACTTAATATATGGATCACCAGACCTCTCCTTTAAAAGTCTGACTCAGTAAGTCTGGAATAACCTAGGACTTTAAAAGTAAGTATGTAAACTATAGGTGATCCTCATCTTCTCACAAATTTGGGATATGTGGCCTTTGAGATAGGGGTGATAAGCTGAGTGGGCCACAGAACAAGCCACTAGGTTGCTGTGCTGAGAGACCTCTGAGAAATACAGTGTTGGACAAAGGAGAGGCAAATCCATAGTGACTTCTGTCATCTCTGATTAATTAGCAGTGACTGCCTAAAGTGCTGTTCTGAAAAGGATTCTGAGGTGGAGTTCCTGCTCAATGGGAAAATGGGTTATGATGGATGAGCAGTGTCTCCCACACACAGCAAGAGGGCATAGGTGCAGGCTGGTTGTTGTAATATCTGGCTGTGCTGTTCTACAAGTCCAGGCCCAATGCGGTATCTCTCAAAACATCATCAATATCAGCAGGAGGATGGAGAATCCCAGGTCACCCATAAAAGGGAAAAATATCCTTACAAGTTCACCTGCATATCTCTCCAAGCCCTGTATTTATCTCTGCTTGGTGAAGAGGCTCTTGAAGGCACTGTTGTAGTTCTTGTTAAAAGCTGTGTAAATCAGGGGGTTTAAGAAAGAATTGGAGTAGCCAAGCCAAAGAAATATGCTTTTCCAAATGGGGGGCAGGCTGCAGGCACAGAGTGGACTGATGAGTTCCGTCAGGAAGAAGGGGATCCAGCACAGCACAAACACACCAATCAGAATACCCACCATCACAGCTGCCCGCTTCTCCTTCTGCTCCCGCCATGAGTCTCCACTTGCCTGAAAAGCTACCATTGTACAGTGACGCGATGTAAACACCATCTCAGCTTCGTGAGGTGCCTCCTTCATCTTGGAATAAAGGAAACATGGAATTAAAAATAATAAAATATAATCACTATATGATTAAAGCCACATGAAGCTATGCTGGTCTGGCCCAACACCTCTCCTCCAGCCTCATTCAAGAAGCATTTATTCTATGATCCATCAAAAGATATTAGGTGAAAAAGTAACTGAAATTGTAAAATAAAAGTGTGACATTTCTTTGGGGAGTGTTAGTGATAGGCCATACAATTTCAATTTCAATTTATATGGTATGAGGGTTAGGTTCATGTGTCAACTTGGCAAGATTAATGTCCAGTTTGATCAAACAAGTACTGGCCTGTTTGTTACTGTGAGGGTATTTTGTGGATTTAAGTCATTAGTCAGTTGACTGTATCTATAGCTGATTACATCTATAATTAATACGAGATTGCTTTCAGCAATGAGAGTAAGGCATTACTTTCATTCAGTCATCCAGACAGAGTCTTAAAGAGAGAACTGAAAATTTCAGCATTCAGAAATGCTTCTCCTGGGGAGTTCATCATCACCTTCATCAGAGTTCCTCAGCTCCTCTGGTGTTCAGTGTCACCACTGAGTTCCCAACTTGGTTCTCTAGCCTGACTAGATTAAATGGTTCTAATGATGTTATTTCCAATGATCAAGATAGCACTGACAGAGGTGATGTTATCAATATGGTAATTAAGACAGCCCCTGGAAAAGTCTCAGAAGCAACTAATCAAAGGACAAATCCTAATTACATGGATCTCTGGAGGAAGGTACAGATTGGAGAAGGGCTCCACAAATGCTGAATCAAAGAAAAGGTGTGTGTGTGGAGGGTGCGGACAGGTAGATCTGCAACCAAGATCCACCATTCCAGACCTGACCCACTCTGTTCCACATACCTTAAGAGTCACATGGTGGCACCACATCCTCGGTACCTCCTGCTGTGGATACAGACCCCAGAGCCACTCATAGCAGTGAATTAGACTTCATACATATCCAGGCACAGGGACCCAAGGCCCCAGAGACCCAGGGCAGAAACCAAGAGACTGGTGAGCATTTGCATACCAAAGGGCCCCAGGAAACAAAAGAAACTGGAGCAGACCTGATGGCAAGAGGTGAACACACCAACCTGAACTCTGATTGCTGGATCACCTAAAGAAACAACAGGCCATTTTGAGCTCTGAGTCCATCTGGGTCCCTAAGGCAGGACATCCAGGAAGTTAGCAGGAGCACTCACAATAATATAAAGGGAAAACTGAACACTAAGAAAGAATGGGTCCCAGAAATGAGGGAGAGAAGTTAAACAAATCATAGGAGATGGGGAAAAACTTCTGCATAAAAACAAAACAGATCAGGATTCTCGAAGAAGGAAGAAAGGAAAGAAAGCTCTCTACTGGAGGTAAAACATTTGCACATAAAAAGGCAATCTTAGGGGCAGGTAGTGGCCACACCTACAGATTATGAGGGCAGCTGGGCAGTGCTGAGCAGCAGGGGTGGCAAGTAATGCAGCCCGGGGTGGGGTGCCAGCCATGGACAATCAGTGTACTCTCCAGGTCAAGTTAGAGCTAAGTCACCATGGCCAACTGTACCACAGAGGGGTTCAGCCATGACTGGATGGTGGGTGGTTGTGGTTCTGAGCAGCATGAAATCCAGCACTTCATAAAAAAGATGGTGTCCTGCCCATACGACAGCTTCCCTAAGCCAAATGTGTGTGCAGGGAGCCCCCCCTACAAAGTGTAGGAGTTAAGCCATGCTGGCTTCATTATACCCATCAAGGTGCACTTCAAAACCAAGGAGGAGGTGAGGAAGGTTTGCTTCACCTATGACCTGTTCCTTAACCTGGAGGGCAACCTGCCCATGATTCAAAACCCCCATGCCACACACCCCCACTCCTCCCACCCCCCGGGAGAAACTGACCTTCAATAATCCCACCATTGAGTTCAGGTGGAAGTCCCTGAGGGTTGGCAGGGACAATAATAAGGACAGCAGCAAGACATCCAAGCCCACAGGCAGCCAAGGAGCCCTGGGAGCAGCCCTGCAAAGACCTGGAGACCAAGAGCTCCTCCAGGGAGCCACAGCATGAGCAGATCAAGACCTCCAAGGACACCTCCAGGAAGAAGGGTGAGAGCTAGTTGCCCTAGGAGAAGGTGTCTCCATCCCTTGCTGCATTCAAGGAGTCCAAGAGGGCCCTGGAGGAGACCAACTGGAGAGCATGTGCCCCAAGGGGGGCCCCAGCCCCCACCTCCCACCCAAGTCTTCCAGCAAGCGACTCACCAAAGTCCAGCACCAAAAAGCCAAAGAAGAGCAGCTCTAAGAGATCCAGGAACATCTCAGCCACCTCACCCCACACCTCATCTTCCTCCTTCCTGTACAAAAAGCCAGTCAAGGACAAAAGCAGGACCAGAGGGAAGATGGTCAAGGCTGAAAGTGAGCCCTAGGAGATCAAGAGGTCACGTTGGAGGTAGGAGAGTCCAACTCAGAGGACAAGGCCTCCTTCAAGTCAGTCTTCCCAGTCAGGCCTTCCATCTGCAGCTCCAATTCAAATTCCAGTTCAGACTCGGATTTTGAGCCATTTCAGAACCACAGTCAAGGACCCCTTGCTCCATGGTGCTGGAGTCTGATGAAGATGACTCTTCATCAGGAAAGGAGGCTACAGTCAAAATGAACCCAGAGAGGGATTCCAGGTTGAGCTTCAGTAACAGGGAGAGTGACAACAGTGCTGACTCCTGCCTGCCTAGGCATGAGACCATTAATCCCCCCAGGAAGATATCCCAACCCAACAGCAAGGCGTCAGGCCAGATGAGCCTGGAGTCTTGCAGGGCACCTATGGCAAGACATACAGAGAAGAGCTGGTGGAGCTGCACTGAAGGCTGATAGCCCTATGGGAATTCAACAAGCTGCAGCAGGACATGAACCTGATTGAGGAGACTGGTCACATTCCTCATTGGCGTCCACACTGCCCTTCCTATCACTTTGGCAGGAACCCTGGAACTGGCTTGGCTGCTCACACACACACACACGCTCATTTCCCTTAGGAAATGGTTTGTGTCAAAGACAGCACCGATTGGAAGGATCAGCACCATTGTGTGCCCCTCATTGACCTTGGGACTGGCCGCCGAACCGTGGCTCCCAGTCCCACAGTGGGCAGGCAGCACAGTTCCCTGCCTGGTCCTCTCCAAACAGCCAGGCCTGACTGCCAGGCATCGCTGAAGCCCTCCTCAGGGATTCATCCAACACCTGAACCTCTGAAGGCTACACTTGTCTTCATGGCCAGCCAATGCCTGTCCAGCATTGTCCTCCATGTCAGCCTTAGAGCTGCACCCCTCCTGTCAGCTTTCACTGTGCAAGGACTCTTTGCAGTAGAATCTCTCTGATATATATACTCACATGCTGGATGTATCTCAGAGGTTTCCAGTTGTATGCTTCTGTGGCATCAAGGGCACATGGGGGTGGGGTAGGGGTGGATAAGGTTGGACTTCGAGGTTAAGGTGTCTCTACTGCTCTTGCCATTGGGCCAGAAGCTGAGCTGGAGCTTGAAAGCACCTGAGTTTTTACTTCTTCAGGCAACTTCATGCCCTAGAAGAATCTGCCATTTGTGGCTCCAAGGATGCCTCTTCCTTTAGTGACTCTGGGAGCTGAAAACCCAGCCCTGGGCAGCCAGTGGATACTCACAAGGGGGCAGGAAGCCCACAGAGCACCTAGCAGCCTCTGCTGTTCCTGACACTTAGACTGGTGTCCGATGCTGGGGACAGATCTCCCAGTCTGCAGACAGCAGCAAGGCCACTGCTGAGCCAGTGCCTGAGGCTCTTTCTCCATCTCCCACTCCCATCTCCATCAAGTCTTCAAACTTCAAACAAATGAGTTTTTGTCAAATAAGATGGGATCATTTGCAGAATTTTCCAACTTCTGACCATCAGCTCCATTTTGCTCCAACCGCCACTGTCTTCAAGGAGAGGGCAGGCACCTTGCTGTGACTGTGCCCTTCCCTGACAGGCCAATAATACTCTAAAGTGGGGTGCCTTTTTTCTTGGGAAATTCTTTAAAGCATTGGACAAAATGAACTGACATGATGTGATCATCTCGGAAGACAGAAGCAACTAGGCCTTCTATATAGGGGTAGGCAGGTGGTCATAGGTGGGGGCCTCAACCCAAGGACTCTGGTTCTCCTGGGAAGTGCCATTGGTCATCCTGAGATCCCTACTCATGAGCCAGTCTCCCTGGTTTCCTTCTGGCCTCCTGCAGTTTCTAGGGCCTTCTGAATCACCAACCCCTTTCTCAGTTACCTCTTCTGGCCAGGTCCCTGCCACAGACCTCTAGAGCTGCCCTGGGCCAAAAACTTGAAAAATATAATGAACGAACTAGACCTAACAGATATATACATAACCCTGCACCCCAAAATACAAAGCTATACATTTTTCTTCTGTGCTCATGGATCATTCTCTTGGATACACCACATGTTGGGGCACAAAACAAGTCTCAAATTTTAAAAGACTGAAATTATATAAAGTATTCTCTCGGACCATAATGTAATGAAGCTAGAAATCAATAATTGGCAGATAAATGGAAAAATCACAAAAATGGAGGTTAAAAAACATGCTCTTAATCAGTGGGCCAAGGAAGATTGCAAGAGAAATCAGTAAATATCTACAGATGAATGAATGAATATAACATATTGAAATGTATGGGATGCAGTGAAGGCAGTGCTGAGAGGAAAATTTATAGCCCTAAGCACTAAAATCAACCTAACTGAATACCTGAAGAAACTAGAGAAGGAACAGGAACCTAATCCCAAAGCAAGCAGAGAAAAGAAATAAAGATTAGCACAGAAATAAATGAAATTGAGAATTTAAAAATAATAATAAAAAAATTAAAAACCCAAAAGTTGGTTCTTTGAGAGAATCAATAAAATTGGTAAATTCCTAATTACAATAATACAGTAATAGTTGGAAAATTCAATACACTGCTGTGCTGGTTTGAAAGTGTTATGTACCCCAGAAAAGCAATGCCGTTTAATCCTGATTCAATATTGTAGGGAGAAAACTTTTGATGAGATTACTCCATGGAGATCTGGCATGCCAAACTGTGGGGTGTGAACTTTTGATTAGATGGAGATGTCACTCCCCCCATTCAACGTGGGTCTTGATTAGTTTACTGCAGTCCTTTAAAAAGGGAGACATTTTGGAAAAAAAAACAGTTGCTTTAGAGCAGACACAGAGACTTTTGGAGGTGCAAAAAGGAAATGCCCCCAGGGAAGCGATTTGAAACCAGAAACCAAAGGATCAGCAGATGCCAGCCCTGTGCCTTCCCAGATCACCCTTTCTTGAGTCAGGGTATCTTTCTCTGGTTGCCTTAGTTGGACATTTTATGGCCAAAACTGTAACCTTGTAACTTAATAAATTCCCCTTTTAAAAGCCATTCCATTCCTAGTATATTGTGTTCCGGCAGCATGTAGAGAGCAAACCCCAAATTTACTTTCATCAGTAGAGCATCTAGATAGAAGATCAATACAGCAACAGAGAATTTGAGTAATGTAATAAATGAACAACACCTCACAGACATATACAGAACATTGCATCCCAAAAGAGCAGGATATACATTTCTTCTCAAGTGCTTATGGATTATTCTCAAGGACAGACCACATGTTGGTCACAAATGAAGTCTCAATAAATTTTAAAAGATTGACATTGTACAGAGCATCTTCTCTGAGCACAATGGATTAAAGGTGGAAATCAATAACAGAGACCTGGAAAACCCACAAATATATGGAAGTTAAATAAAATACTCTTAATCATTGGGTCAAAGAAGAAATCACAAGTCAGAAAATACCTTGAGATGAATGAAAATAAGAACACAACTTATCAAAACTTATGGGATTCACTAGCTGCCAGCCAAGGGTGCATCACTTGGCTCTCTCCTTTACAGTGCCCAGCAGGGGGTGGGCAGAGAGGGTGCGTGGGCCTTGGATCCCCATAGGTAGCCCCAACAGGCCAGCACGGTGGTGCTGGGGGTGCTGTCAGGCCCGGCTCCCAGCCTGGAGGTGGCTTGGGGCAGGGATCCATACTGGGTGGCTGGACCATGACATGACTCACAGGCTACGAGTTCTAACACCTGATGAAGAAGCGAAGGCACAACTCGTCGCAGGGTTCCATGGACATAAGCGTGGGCCACTCAAGCTTCATCTCCCAGTGCTGCCTCAGGATCTTCATGCCCTGGGGCAGCGGTGGCCATAGCTTGGCCACCTCCAAGCCATCTGTGCAGCCCTGGCCCATCGTGGGCTCCAGCAGCAACTTCTACCTGTACTGCCTCAGCAAGAGCAGCATGCTCATGGACGGCGTGTTCCAGAGGTGCTGTGGCTGCATGTTCAGGTTTCCCAGCACAAACATCAAGATCATGTCACTGCCCAGTGAGAGGGTGGGGATGGAGGGAGAGGTGGGGACAGGAGGCACCCGAGGCCCTGGTTCAGCCCCAGACCTTGCCCCTGACCATCCACATTCCAGGCACCAGGGCCCACCTGATCAGCCCCCTGCCATTCCCATGGGAACCATCAGTGCTGCAAACTCCTGCCCATCCAGCCCCATGGAGCAGGGTCTCCAAGGTACCAAATGGGCAGTGTAATAAAATATCTGACCTCAATTTAATGGCTGACAACTCACAGCCATAAAATTAAAAGGAAACTTCAGGAGGAGACAGCTCAAAGGATGATTCAAAGCCTCCTATTCCTATGTACAATTAATAGTACAAGCAATTAGGATGGCTCCTGAAAAATAGCTCACCTTAAAAGGAATTTATTCACACATCACTAACAATACTCATATTACTGTGGACAAGGGCTGGAAGAATTTAAGCTGCCACAATCACTCTAAATCATTATTTCATCCAAGTTCCACAATCCCAGGAAGAACCAGGCAAAGGCTCATTCTGGAGGATAGGCCCTGCCTCTGAAAGTAAATTAATAGAGTAGGCTTTTAGGAGGAGACAGCCTAGGGGCATGCCTTGCTTTAAGAACCTCTCTGAGACCTCTCTATTCTCGAAGTGCCAGTCTCCCAGTCACACTGGAGTGCTGTCTGCTCACTCCAGTGACATGCAGATTCCCTAGAGCCTCTCACAGGAAGGTCCACCAGCCCCACTGGAGCCCTAACCTGGTGCCCTACAGCCCAAACTCACCATCCTCCAAGAGGTACAGCTTGCCCCAAGCGCCCCAAGTTTGTCTCTTTCTTATCAGCCAATTTTAATAACTATATAACAGCAGCTGCCACAGACCCTAAAGCCTGTCATATACACTGTGGCAGCCTCACCCTCCCAGCAACCCATCAGGCAGATGGTCCAAGTGCTCCACCAGCTTCCACCCACATCAGCACTCGTGTGGCCTGGCCGGCCCTGCAACACACACATTGTGGCAGGACAGGCCCTGGTCAGCTCCACCACCATGGTACCCCCTCCTGAGGCAGAGCTGCAAGAGAACAGAGAACCACAGGGAATTCAAAGTGGAGCTTATCCCTGCGATTAGCCATGCAGCACTGGGAGCCACTGGCCAGGTGATTCAGACAGTAAGTGGCAGTTTCCATAGTCCAGCAGACACCTGGAGGTCAGCACCAGCTCCCTGTGAAAACTGTCACTCAGAATGAAGCTCACGTAGTGCCAGTTACCTCTGCGTCCCAAGGACCGGCAAAAATGCAGCTGCAAGCCCTTTGCATCTATTGGTGACCCACAGAGCGTCAAAACAGCAGCCAGTCAGAGCAGCCAGAACTAAAGCAAATCAAAATGGAGGACAGTGAGAGCGTCGTCATCGCAGTGAAGGTAGACTGCCTGCCGTTGAGAGGGAAAAGGGCATCCAAAACTAGGCCCTGGAAGGCTCCTCTTACTTTAAAAATATCAGCATTGTGGTGCCAGAAGGAGACATTAGCTCTCAAGGATGCACAGAGCAAGGTCTCACCTGGTCAGGAACCTATAGGGAGACTCTGCCACTCAGCACTGGATGTGGAAAAACCATGTGCCCTTAAAACTCCTTGTGCTGGTTTGAAATTGTTGTGTACCCCAGGAAAACATGTTCTTTAATCCTGATTTAACATTATAGGGTGTAAACCTTTTATTGGATTGTTTCCATGGAGATGTGACATATCCAATTATGGGTGTGACATTTTGATTAAATGGAGATGTGACTCCACCCGTTTAAGGTATATCTTAATTAGTTTACTGGAGTCTTTTTTTTTTTATTTCCTGCAAGAACTTATTTATATTTCTAGTGTTAATCAGTGCAACACAAAGGTCTATAGAACCCCTTTAAAAGAGGAAACATTTTGGAGAAAGCTGAGAGCTGACAGAGACACAGGCATTTGAAGATGACTGAAGCACCAATAGAGAGAGCAGATGCCTAGAAACAGACATTTGGAGATGCAGAATCCAGCAGACACTGTCTTCCCATGAGAGGCTAAGCAAGCCAGAACCCAGATAAGTGTCCTGGAAGAGCTAAGTGAAGGTCCACAGATGCTTCGAGAGGAGACCACCAGTATCGGAAGCTGGGAACAACAGAACCAGGAACAAGGACCAGCCGACACCAGCCACATGCCTTCCCATGTGACAGACATCATCCTTTCTTGAGTCAAGGTATCTTTTCTGGATACCTTAGTTTGGACATTTGTACAGCCTTAAAACTGTAAACTTGTAACATATTAAATTCCCTTTTAAAAAGCTGTTCCATTTGTGGTATATGGTATTCTGTCAGCATTTAGCAAACTAAGACTCCTTAATTCAAAACCAGAAATCACCCTGGAAAAAAAAACACACACACAAAGGAAAAGAAGCCATGGGAGAAGCAAGAAGTTGGAAGTCAACAGAACTGAAAGAGAAAGGAGAAGATGCCACTGTGTGCATTGCCATGTAACAGAAAACCAAGGAGCCCCAAAGGTTGCCAGTCAGCTGGAAGATGCTGACCCTAAGAGGAAGCAAGCCTTCTAACCTCTATAGCCAATAAATTCCTGGTTTTAAGTAAAACAAACAAACCAAAAAACACACACCACAAGCTCTGTTCCAGCGGTCATGGTCTCCTTCCCTGCCAGACATCCCTGAACAGCCATTTTCAAGGACTCTGCTTGGAAGTGACAATAAAACCCCAGTTCCTTCCCCTGAATCCGGGACCAGGGCTGGCCTCGCTGGGGAAAGAGGCTGAAGCCACCACCAGCACTGCCCTCTGTAACCCACCCCGGCAGGCACTGGGAGGTACACAGTATTTTATTGTTCACATATGGGACTAGAATATTTTAAGGTATACTTTTTTTTCTTTACAAAATAATGGAGTCTGACATTCCAAATCAATACATTTTTCCTCTGGAAACTTCGGAATCACACAATACTTTTCATGTGAAATTTCATTTGGGGAACAGACACAATGTAGTTTTAGTTTTTGTCATTTGCTTTCAGCCTAAGGTTGACTTAGGAAAGGTTGACTCTCATCTGTTAAAATTCAGAGGAAGATGCGTTGATGCTGCAGTGTGTCATGTCGGGGCAGCGGCTGACGAATTTGCTCCGCCTCCATCTCTGTGCTGCAGGCACTGCGAGGACCCAGGTGGAGCTGTGGGTATGGGAAGAACGGCAGGAACCCACGAGTCACACCTAACTGTTTCTCTTTCTTGTTACTCTTTGTTGTTTCTTTATATTGACTGTCCCTGGCCCAATTCTCCACTCTTAAGTAAAACAACCCTTTAAGTATTGTGTATGTTTAAAATGACACAACTGTTACGACTTCATTTGGGAAAAAAAATAACTTCAACTTTCTATTATACACCCCTTTCAAATACAGATCAAAGACCTCTCTGAGGTCTCTTGCTATTTTAGGTGGAATCACCCAGCTGCTGGGGCCATCTGGCAGCTCACCCACACAAGCCCGTCTGGTCCCACTCACTGCCCCTTGTCCCTTTCTTTGGCAAGAGCAGGAAGCTACAAGTCAGCGATGGGTCTTTGAAGCAAAGCATCCTGCAGTTGAGTATTTGAAACATCTAGGTTGTTTTCTGATTTTCAATAGGAAATGCCCCTCACCCTTCCTGAATTGAATTTGATACTAAAGCTGACTTCTCCAAAAAATAAAAACGATAGGAAAGGAAACAAAGGTGAGAGAGAAGTGGAAGGCCTGGCATGGCCTCATTTCTTATATCTCAGGAAGAAAAGCATTCACCTTTCCTGAGTGTTCTGGGGAGTTAGGATTGGCCAGCCATGAAAATAAAGAGAGAGCTTTGGCCTTATTGTGGATTTTTTAGTGTCATCATCATAATGTTATTTATTTAAATGTATTTAGTTTCATATTTTATTTTAGAGAGAGAAAAAAAATTGTATATTCCCCGTGGAATGAGATGACACAAAATAGTATATTTAGGGAATTTAAAAATATTTATTATTTACCTAAAGACCAACTATGATAAAGCTGTTGTAAGTATTGTGTGTCAACCCACAGTATAGAACTGTCACAATGTTATTACAGATATGCATATTAAAAATTATGAAATTATAGCACACTAGCTGGGTTTACCACTTAGCCATTTAAGAAATAAAAATGAAGCCATCATGGGGAAAAAAAAACTTATGGGATACAAGGAAGGCAATTCTCAGAAAGAAATTTATAGCGCTAGGTGCTTACTTTAACAAAGAAGAAGGAGCTCAAATCAAAGACCTAACTGCACAACTGGAGGAACTAGAAAAAGAACAGCAAACTAAACTCAAAGCAAACAGAAGAAAATAAATGAAATAATAGAATAAAAAAACACTATAGACCATTAACAAAATCAAAAATTGTTTCTTTGAAAAGATCAATAAAACTGACAACCATTAGAGTAACAGAGAAAAAGAGACGATACAAATAAGTAAAATCAGAAATGATTCTACTGACCTTACAGAAATAAGGAGGATCATAAGAATATATTATAAACAACAATAAGCCAACATATTAGAAAGCCTAGATGAAATGGACAAATTCTTAGAAAGACACAAACAACCTACATTGACTCTAGAAGAAATAGAAGATCCAACAGACCAATTACAAATCAATTACAAAAGACCGAATCAGTAATAAAAAAACATCCTAACAAAGAAAAGCCCAGAAGCAAATGACTTCACAGGGAAATTTTACCAAGCATTCCAAGAAGAACTGAACCAGCCCTGCGCAAATTCTTCCAAAAAATTTAAGAGGAAAGAACACTACCGAATTCATTCAATGAGGTCAACATCACCCTAATTCCAAAGCCAGGTAAAGATACTACAAGAAAAGACCAATATCTCTTATGAATATAAATACAAAAATCCTCAACAAAATACTAGCTGACCAATACACAACTATGATGATACTGTGAGCCACTGATTATACACCATGTATGGATTGTATGTGTATGAAGATTTGTCAACAAAAATATATATATTTTAAATACTAGCAAGCCAAATTCAACAACACTTTAAAAGAATTACATACCATGGTCACCGGGATTTATCTGAGATATACAAGGGTGATCCAACATAAGAAAATAAAATACTGTGTTATACCATATTAACAAAATGAAAGGGAAAAAACCCGTAATCATATCAGTTGATGCACAGAATGCATTTGACAAAATCCAGCATCATTTCTTGATAAAAAAAAAAAAAGCCCTTAAAAACTAGGAAGAGAAAGGAACTTCCTCAACATGATAAAGAGCATCTATGAAAAATCCGGAACTAATATCATATTCAATGGTGAAAAGACAAAAAAACCGAAGATCTGGAACAAGTTCATAATGCTCACTGCCACCAATATTATTCAACAATGTACCAAAATGTCTAGCCCAAGCAGTTATTCAAATAAAAGAAATAAAAGACATCCAAATTGAAAAGGAAGAAGTATAACTTTCACTATTTGCAAATGATGTGATGATAAATCTACAACAAAGCTATAAGACCTAATAAATCTGGCAAGTTGGTGGGTTTTAAGATCAATACACAGAAATCAGTAGTGTTTCTTCACATTAGTAATCAGCAATCTGAGAAGGAAATTTTAAAAATTCCATTTACAACTTCAACTAAAATAGTCAAATATCTAGGAATAGATTTAACCAAGAATGGTAATGGACTTGAACACAGAAAACTATAAAACTTTGCTAAAAGAACTCAAAGATGACATAAAGAAATGGAAGGACATTCCATGGTCATAGATTGGAAGACAAAATATTGATAAATGTCTTTTCTACCCAAAATGATTTACTGATTCAGTGCAATCCCAATTAAAACCAATAGCATTCTTTGGAGAAATGTAAAAGCCAATCGTCAGATTTATTTGGAAAGGTAAGGAACCCCAAATAGTCCAAAACCATCTTGAAAAAGAAAGAAGTTGGAGAACTATACACTTCCCAACTTTAAAGATTATTATAGAATCACAGTGGTCAAAACAGCATGGTACTGGCACGAGAATAAATAAATAAACCAATGGAGTTGATCTGAGGGTTCAGAAATAGACCCTCACTTCTGTGGCAAATTGACTTTTGACAAGGCTGCCAAGTCCACTCAGTTTGGAAAAAATAGTCTCTTCAACAAATGGTATGGGGAGAACTATCCATATGCAAAAGAATAAAAGAGACTTTATCTTACACCATATACAAAAATTAACTGAAAATGGATGAAAGACCTAAATCTAAGAACCACGACTGTAAAACGCCTAGAAGAAAATATAGAGAAGCATCTTCAGGACCTTGTTCTGGGTACTGTCTTCTTAAACTTTACACCCAAAGCAAAGGCAATAAAAGAAAAAATAAATGAGATTTCAAAAAAATATTAAAAACTTGCGTGCAAACAACTGTATCTTGAAAAGGAAAATAGCACCCTACTCAATGGGAGAAGATACTTGGAAACCACATATCCAATAAGGGTTTAATATCCAAATATATAAAGAAACCCTAAAACTCAATAATAAAAGGCAAACAACGTATTTAAATAGGCAAAAGACCTGAATAGAGATTTCCCCAATGAAGATATACAAATGGTTAAAAAGTATATGAAAAGATGCTCAATATAATTAGCTATTAGGGAAATGCAAATCAAAACCATGAGATACCATTTCATGCCCACTAGAATAGATCCTATTTTACTTTAAAAACAGAAAATTACAAGTGTTGGAGAGGATGTGAAGAAACAAGAATACTATTCATTGTTGGTGGGAATGTAAAATGGTGAAGTTGCTGTGGAATTCAGTTTGGCAGTTCCTCAGAAAATTAGGTATAGAATTATCAAGTGGGACTCTGCAATCCCACTTTACATATATACCCAAAAGATTTGAAAATAGGGACTCAGATATTTGCACACTGTTGTTCATAGTAGTATTATTCACAATTGCCAAAACAGGGCAGTAACCCAAGAATCCATTCATCAATGAATAGATAAACAAAATGTTTATGGACTGTTATAGTCAGGTTCATGTGTCAACTTGGCCAGGTGGTGGTACCTGTCTGTCTGGTTGGGCAAGTGCTAGCCTGTTTGTTGCTATGAGGACATTTCATAGAATTAAATCATGATCATGCTGGCTTCAACCACAGCTGA
This sequence comes from Tamandua tetradactyla, assembly GCF_023851605.1. Taxonomy (NCBI): domain Eukaryota; kingdom Metazoa; phylum Chordata; class Mammalia; order Pilosa; family Myrmecophagidae; genus Tamandua; species Tamandua tetradactyla. The sequence goes on along the minus strand of NC_135329.1, from coordinate 94,302,758 downwards.
TTCCATTTGTAATCAGCCAAGGGGAGTGTCTTCTGCAATGAGTGATGCTTATCTAATCACTGGGAGCCTTTTAAGGAGGATTCAGAAGAGACAGGCTCTCTTCCTGCTTCAGCCAGCAAGCCTCTCCTGTGAGTTCATCCAGATCCTCCACTGCAGTCATCAGCTTTACAGCCTGCCCTACAGATTTTGGACTCTACGTTCCCATGGATACGTGAGAATCCTTTTATAAATTTTATATTTACGGATATTTCCTGTTATTCTGTTTCTCTAGAGAACCCTAATACATGGACTGTAGCTCAAAGTACTCATATAAAATGTTCCTTCATGAATTGTAGCAAATATGCTACACTAATGCAAAGTGGTAATAATTGGGTGGTATACTGAAGTATATAGTTTTTAAATGGATTTTTATTGTGAAATATACATACAAAAAAGCAATAAATTTCCAAATACATTTTAAGAAGTAGTTGTAGAGCAGATTTTAAAGTTTGGTATGGGTTATAGTCCTATGATTTTTTGTTTTTTCTTCTAGTTGCTCCAAGATACTGGAGCCAACAGAAATATCAATATAATGATTCAGCAGTCATACTTAATTGTTAAATCCTATGTTCTCTGTTACACCCCTCCTTCTCTTTAAATAACATATACAAAAAAAGCAATAAATTTAAAATTACATCACAACAATTAGTTGTACAACAGATTTCAGAGTTTGGTGTGGATTATAATGCCACAATTTTAGATTTTTATTTCTAGCAGCTCTAAGGTACTGGAGACTAAAAGAAATATCAGTATACTGATTCAGCATTCATACTCATCTGTTAAACCTGACTTTCTCTGTATAACTCCACCATCACCTTTGATCTTTCTCCTTGCCATATGGTTTTTTGTTTTTACCTTTTTTATTGTGTAATATAACATATATTACAATGCAAAGAATGAAAAAAAACCAACAGTTTTCAAAGCACTATTCAACAAATAGTTACATACCAGATCCCACAGTTTGTCAGGGCCTATCATACCATCATCTCAGAGTTTTCCTTTTAGCTGCTCCAGAATACAGGTGACTGGAAGGAATTTTTTTTTTTATCATCACAATTGACTTTTTTCTTATTTTGTGAAAAATAACATATGTACAAAAAAGCAATAAATTTCAAAGCACAGCTTCTACAACAATTGTAGAATATATTTCAGAGTTTGGCATGGGTTACAATTCCACAACTTTAGTTTTTTACTTCCAGCTGCTCTAAGATACTGGAGACTAAAAGAGATATCAATTTAATGATTCAGCAATCATATTCCTTTATTAAATCCTATCTTCTCTGTATAACTCCAGCATCACCTTTGATCTTTCTAACCGTCTCTTTAGGGGTGTTTGGGCTATAGCCATTCTAACTTTTTCATGTTAGAAGCGTCTGTCAATAATATGGGGTAGGGAGATGGAACTATCTGATATTCTGGAGAGGCTGGGCCCTCTAAGTTTCAGGACTGATCTGGTCCAGGGACCCATCTGGAAGTTGTAGGTTTCTGGAAAGTTACTCTAGTGCATAGGACCCTTGTGGAATCTTATATATTGCTCTAGTTGTTCTTTAGGATTCTCTGGAATGGTCCTGGTTGGGGTTTGGCAGGTTATAATAGGCAGCAATGTCTAAATGAAGCTTGCATAAGAGCAAACTCCAAAGTAGCCTCTCGACTGTATTTGAACTCTCTCAGCCACTGATGCTTCATTAGTTACACTTCTTTTCCCCCTTTTGGTCAGGATTGAAGTGTTGATCCCACAGTGCCAGGGCTGGACTCATCCCTGGGAGTCATCTCCCACACTTTCAGGGAGAGTGTTTCACCCCTGAATGTCATGTCCCACATAGTAAGGAGGGCAATTATTTCACTTGCAGAGTTGGTATTAGAGAGAGTGAGGCCACATCTAAGCAACAAAAGAGGCCGTCCAGAAGTAATCCTTAGGCATACCTATAGGTAGACTAAGCTTCTCTGCTACCTACATTAAGCTTCAAAAGAGTAAGCCTCAAGATCAAGGACTTGTTCTAATGATTTGGGTGTCCCTAATGTTTGATACAGTATCAGGGGATTCCCTGATGATAAAGTTTAATACTTCCATATTTTTTCTCCCACCTTCAAGGGACTTTGTCAGTATTTTCTGATTATCTGCTTAAAATACTCTAGGATTTATCCAGGCATTACATTAAGCTATACAGGATTAAAGGCTTCTTTCTTATTCTGGGCCCCCTGTGTTTCAATTGTTTAAATAAGCTATACAGACAGATTGAGTTAGATTATGTGCTACAGAAAATTTAGGTTCCATACCAAGTAAACCTTTCTTCCATTGGTCTCAAAGAATATGTATGGTTCTAAAACATAGACAATGTCTTCCTAATCCCTGTGTTTTGAATCACTTTAACCCCAACCTGATCAGCTTCATTCTTTTCTCTAAATACCAGGTTTTATATATATATATAACAGCCTCTCAAAATCCAGAAATAATAATTACCACTCTGGAGTAAATGTGTCTGCTATAAGAGCTTACAATCTAGGCCCCTGTTTTCTTCTAAGCAGTTCTAAAGGAGGCCATACATAATTGTTGTTTTGTTTCTGGCTTATTTTGCCTTACCAAATGTCCCACATGTTCATTCACATCACTGCATGCCTCACAACTTCATTCCTTTTTGTAGCAGGGCAAAATTCGATCATATGTATATACCATCATTCGCCAATCTACTTCTCAGTCAGTGAATCCTTCAGCTACCTGCATACATGAGGCATCAAGTATAATGGCCAAAGTCCACAGTCCATCAACATTCTCCATTTTAGATAATTTCACTGTTCACAAGGGAAAGATAACCAATAAACACATCCTCACCAAATAGAAAATCTAAACCTCCTCTTAACTCTTGGCCCTCCCCCCATCATTTACCTCTGTTGTTGCTGTGGTAGTGCTGATGGTTTCCTTTTGAACATAGCTCACAGCATTCAATAGCAGTTTTCCCCCTGTACCCTGGACTTAAATACTCTTTGTACATGAATCATACCTTTGAAGTAGTTCTTGCAAGAACTAGTTTATATTTCTAGTATTAATCAGTGGGACACATAGGCCTATACAATCCCTTTCAATCTTGTTCATCTTCAATATGGTAATATTACATATAGACCCACTAGAAAACCGCCTTCACTTCTCTCTATTCCCTTCCACTGGAGTTCAACCTCATTAGCTACCTATTCACCCATCTCTAGCTTCTATGTATCTCTAAGTCCTCTATATTCTGTATTATAAGCCTCGGATTTTACCTTTTACCATTGTCATAAAAGTAGAATAATACAGTATATATCTTTTTGGTTCTGGCTTATTTCTCTCAGCATTATGTCCTCAGGGCTCATCCATCTTGTCATGTGCTTCAGGATGTCATTTTACCTTAGTGCTGCTTAATAGTCCATCATATGTATATAGCACATTTTGTTAATCTACTTGTCTGTTGATGGGCATTTGGTTTGTTTCCATCTTTTGGTGACTGTGAATAATGCTGCCCTGAAAATCGGTGTGAAATGTCTGTTTGTGTCATTGCTTTTAGCTATTCTGGGTATATACCAAGTAGTGCTATTGCTGGGTCATAGGGCAACTTGATATTTAGTTTCCTAAGGGACTGGCAAACTGTCTTGCATAGTGGCTGCACCATTATACATTCCCACCAGCAACGCATAAGTGTCTCAATTTCTCCACATCCTCTCCATTTATAGTTTCCTGTTTGTTTAATAGCAGCCATTCTTATAGTTGTGAGCTGGTATCTCATTGTAGTCTTGATCTGCATTTCCCTTATAGCCAATGAAAATGAACATCTCTTCATGTGCTTTAGAGCCATCTGTATTTGCTCTTCAGAAAAATGCCTATTCATTTCTTTAGCCCATTTTATAATTGGGTTCTTTGTTCTTTTGTGGTTGAGTTGTATGATTTCTTTATGTATACAGTATATCAAACCTTTGTCCAATGTGTGATTTCCAAATATTTTCTCCCATTGAGTTGGCTGCCTCTTCACCATTTGACAAACTCTTTTAAGGTGCAGAAGCATTTGATTTTGAAGAATTCCTATTTCTCTATTTTTTCTTTTGTTGCTTGTGCTTTGGATGTAAAGTTTAGAAAGCTACCTCCTGTTACTAGGTCTTGAAGATGTTTCCCTATATTTTCTTCTAGAAGTTTTACGATACTAGTTCTTATATTTAGATTTTGATCCACTTTGAGTTAATTTTTGTATAGGGGATAAAGTAGGGGTCCTCTTTCATTCTTTTGGCTATTGATATCCAGTTCTCCCATGACCAAGTACTGAAAAGACTACTTTGTCCAAATTCAGTGGATTTGGGGGCCTTGTCAAAAATCAGTTGACCACAGATTTAGCGGTCTATTTCTACACTCTAGATTTGATTCCATTGGTCAATACTTCTATCTTTGTTCCAGTACCATGCTGTTTAACCACTGAGGCTTTATAATAGGTTTTAAAGTCAGGGAGTGTTAATCTGTCCACTTCCTTCCACTTTCTTCTTCTTTTTTAGGATGCTTTTAGCTATCCAGGGTCTCTTTCCCTTCCAGGTGAATTTGGTAACTAGCTTTTCCAAGTCTTCAAAGTAAGTTGTTGGAATTTTGATTGGTAATGCTTTGAATCTGTAGATCTATTTGGGTAGAATTAACATCTTAACTATATTTAGCATTCCTATCCATGAGTAGGGAATGTCTTTCCACCTGTTCAGATCTTCTTTGATTTCTTTTGGCAATGTTATGTAGTTTCCTGTGTACAAGTCCTTTACGCCCCTAGTTAAGTTCATTCTTTTAGTGGCTATTTTGAATGGAATTTTTTCCTTAACTGACTCCTCAGTTAGGTCATGGCTTGTGTATAGAACCATTACTGATTTTTTGCACATTAATTTTATATCCCACCATCTTGCTGAATTTGTTAGCTCAAGTAACTTTGCTGTAGATTTCTCAGGATTTTCCAAGTATAGTATCATGTCATCTGCAAATAATGAAGTTTTACTTCTTCCTTTCCAATTTGGATGCTTTTTATTTGTTTGTCCTGCCTGATTGCTCTAGCTAGAACTTCTAGCACAATGCTGAATGATAGTGGTGACAGTGGGCATCCTTGTCTCATTCCTGATCTTAGGGGGAAAGCTTTGTCTCTCTCTATTGAGTACAATGCTGGCTATCAGTTTTTTCATATATTCCCTTTATCATATTGAGGAAGTTACTTTTGATTCTTATATTTTGAAGAGTTTTTATCAGAAAAGGATGTTGAATTTTGTCAAATGCGTTTTCAGCATGAATCAAGATGATCATGTGATTTTTCCCTTTCAATTTGTTAATGTGCTGTATTACATTAATTGATTTTCTTGTGTTGAACCATCCTTGTCTTCCTAGTTTTCATTTCATGGCCCTTTGCATTTCTTGGCTGTTTCTTGTTTTGTAACATATGCGTTTAGGGCAATAAATTTCCCTTTCAGCACAGCCTTTGCTGCATCCCATTAGTTCTGATATGTTGTATTCTCATTTTCATTCATCTCCAGATAGCCACTGATTTCTCTAGCAATTTCTTGTGAGCCACTTGTTGTTTAAGAGTGTGCTATTCAATCTCCATATACTTATGAATGTTCTCATTATTTGGTGTTTATTGAGATCCAGCTTCATTCCATTGTGATCAGAGAAAATACTTTGAATCATTTCAGTGTTTTTACATTTACAAAGACCTATTTTGGGCCCCAGCATATGATCTATCCTGGAGAACGTTCTATGAGCACTAAAGAAGAATATATATCCTTGTGTTTTGGGATGCAATGACGTATATATGTCTGTTAGGTCTAATTCATTTACCAAGTTGTTTAACTTCTTTATTTCCTTGTTTATCTTCTGTCTGGTTGTTCTATCTATAGAGGAGAGTGGTGTATTGAAGTCTCCTACTATTATTGTTGGAACATCTAGCACTCATTTCAGTTTTGCTAATGTCTGTCTCAGGTACTTTGGAGCTCCTCGATTGGGAGCATAGACATTTATGATTGTTATTTCTTCTTAGTAAATTGTTCCTTTAATTAATATATAGTGTCCTTCTTTGTCTCTTATGGTATCTTTACATTTAATGTCTATTTTGTGCGATATTAGTACAGCTACTCCAGCTTTCTTTTGGTTACAACTTGCATGGAAAATCTTTTTCTATCCTTTCACTTTCAATCTATTTGTATCCTTGTGTCTAAGATGAGTCTCTTATAAGCAGCATATAGCTAGATTATATTTATTAATCCATTCTATATGGATTAGATAGATAAAAGAAAAAAATCTATATCTTTTAATTGGCAAGTTCAGTATATTAACATTCAAAGCTATTACTGAAAAGGTGTTTCTTGAATCCACCATCTTATCTTTTGGATTTTATTTGCCAGATCTATATGTTCTTTCGCCTCCCTCTCTTTTTATCCTTTAAGTATCCTTACTGGTACTCTTTAATTCTGTGCCCTCATCCAGACTTTCCTCTCCTATCTCTTTTTTTCAACTGAAAGAACTCCCTTTAGTATTTCTTGTAAGGCTCTTGTTGGCAAATTCTTTCAGGACTTGTTTGTCTGTGAAAACTTTAATCTGCCCCTCAGTTTTGAAGGACATGGCTGGGTACAGAACTCTTGCCTGGAAGTCTTTCTCTTTCAGGATCTTAAATATGTCATACCATTGCCTTCTCGCCTCCTTGGTGCCAGTTAAGTAGTCTGAGCTCAGTCTTACGTGGTTTCCCTTGTATGTAGTAGATTGTTTTTCTCTTGCTGCTTTCAGAATTTTCTGCTTCTCTTCAACATTTGACAGACTGATTAGTATGTGTCTTAGGGAAGGCCTATTTGGATTTATTCTGTTTGGAGTTCATTGAGTTTCTTTGACATGTATAATTATGTCCTTTATAAGGGTTGGGAAGCTTTCCCCCATTATATCCTCATCTACTCTTCCTAGCCCTTTATTCCTCTCTTCTCCTTCTGGTACATCAATGACTCTTACATTTGTGTACTTCGTTTTGTCCATCATTTCCCTGAGATCCAATTCAAATTTTTCCATCTTTTTTACCATTTGCTCTTTTGAGTGTTTGAAATCAGTTATCCTATCCTCTACTTTGTTATTCTTTCTTCTGCCTCTTCAAATCTGCTGCTGTGTGTCTCTAGTATGTTTTTTATTTGGTCTACAGAATCTTTAATCTCTGTGATATCTGCTATTTTTCTATTTATTCTTTCAAATTCCTCTTTATGCTCTTCTTCCGTCTTCTTGAGCTCCTTTATGTCATTTGCCATCCCACTTATTTTGTAGAGTTATAGGAACATCTTTGATTAGTGTTCCAATGTTTGTGTCTCCTCTGGTGTTTTTTCGGTCATTAGTCTGGGTTATATCTGTCTGCATTGTGATATGTTTAGTGATCTTCTGTTGTTTTCGCCATAGGTAAATATCTTGATTGATTTACTATGGAAGTTAATTTCCTTCTGTAGTCTAAAGCCTTGTGTTCGTGGGGTGGGTGTTTGTGGAATGGTGTGTGTATGGGGCAAGGCAAAACAGTGCAGTGATGCATTGCCGTGCAGGTATAGGTACAGGCTGGGGATGCTACACTGGTACCTGTGAACATGGGTGCGCAGAGGCCAGGGAGGATGTGGCTGTGCGGGTGCATGGGTCTGGAAGGTATGACCCTGGTGTGCGCTGGTCTCGGGCATAGGGCCCTTTGTGCACATGCACAGAGCTTGGCAGCAGGTCGACATTATGCCTGCATGGGCTGGGGGTGGATGTGACCTGGCTGCAGAGGTCAGTGCTTTCCCAGAGCTGTGGGGCATAACTGTGGACCTGTGCCTGTGTGGTTCTAGGATGCAATAAACTAATGTACCTGTGTGGAGAGCTCAGGGCAGGCAGGGGTGGGTGGATGGAGGCTGTGCAACTGTATGGGCTGGAAGCAGGTGTAGCCTGTGTATGGAGGTAAAGGCCCACAGCATTTATGTGTTGGCAATAGCCTGCAGGGAGCAGGGAGAGGAAGGTAGTGCAGGGGACGGGCAATAAGAGGTGGGCTGGGCTGCACTTGGGGTGGGGTGGGGGGTGGGAGGGGTTGGTAGAGATGGGGCGCTTGGAGCATGAGGAGTCGGGGGCAGGTGACAGGGTTCAGGTGCATGGGGAGTGGGGTGAGTCACAGGTTATAGGACTGCACTGGTGAGGGTAGTATGTTCAAGGAATATGGCTTGGCTTACTTCCTTGTCCCCGTCTCCCCATCCATGTACTCCTGAGGGCTCCGGGCTACCGTGTTAGGCTCCTGTTCTCTGCTTCTCAGTTTCTCAGCTTCTGCAACCAGGGCTGCCCTGTGTGGTGCAGAAGACTCTCCCAGGTCAGTTACACTCTGGGATCTCAGTCTCAGTCGCCCTCCTATCCCTTCTCTAACTTTTCCTTGGAGCAGGGCTGAGCTTGACCTATCCTTTCCGCAATCATCCCAGAACCCCTGGAAGTATGTATTTTATGCATGATTTTTTTGTAATCTACAACTTTTCTACGAATAAAAAAGGGGGAGGGTACTAACAGTCCGTGGCATGATTTGGCACAACACATACACAATATATCACCACTGGATACAGCTACTCAAGAGGCAAGGCTCAGAGTGACAGTGTATTTGATACCTTAACAGGGTTTTGTGAAGTTAAAAAATATGTTGGCTGGTTGTTCCTAAATATGCTAGATAAAGTTGCTAAAGAAACGGATAAGCTCGGGACTTCAAATTCTCAGCTCAAGCACCAGTTAAAGGGGATGAAAATTTCTACGTGTTTCCTGAAAGAAACCCTTATTTTTGTAGCTGCAGACCTGAGATTTCTGAAAAGCAGATACAGTGTTTCAATGTGAAAATGGCTGAATTACAATGCAAATTGTATTCTGAACATTTCAGGGTATCCGCTGCTAAAGTAAGGACATTGGGAATAAATGTGATCGTGAATACTGGAAAGGGGATATATAAACTGATAATAATTACTGTGGGCACATTGAAACCCTCCATTTTGCTGAGTTCTTTCTCAGATAAATCTGTAACTGCCTACTCCAAGGAAACAGCCGTCACATGCGCTGAATCTGAAGCGATTTACCCTGTTTACTAGGTGAAATTGCAATGGAATGCCCTGAGATAGTTGGCTTGGAAGTCACTGCTAATTCCTCCTAGAACCCATTCCCACCACACCTCTTTTCTTCAAGACCTATAACCAGGCCAAGGTCCCAACAGGCCCCAAAAGGTGAGGTACAAAGTGTGACTCATGAGGAGATTCACTACACTCCAAATGAACTGCATGATTTTTCCAATTTATATAAGCAGAAATCAGGGGAAACTGTGTGAATGGATATTAAGGGTGTGGCATCTTGGTAGAAGGAATATAAAGTTGAATCAGGCTGAATGTACTGATATGAACCCACTAAACAGCTTCTGGATTCAGTATTGTAGCTCAAGGGGTTAGAAAGGGCTCTGACAGTTTATTCAGTTTGTTGTCTGAAGCGGGGACCAAAACGTGACCTATGTTAAGTAAAGTGGAAATGCCAGGACGTCCCTAGTATAATGTAGATGAAGGGATTCAAAAGTTAAGAGAGATTGGAATGTTAAAGTGGATTTATTATGTTAAAGACCTCATCCACCCCAGAAATGTCCAGAGGACCTACTTTTCACCAGGACCCTAAGGAATAAATTTGTGAGAACAGCTCCATGGTCCCTGCAGAGCTCTGTGGTTGTTCTCCTTGGTAGATCAGATATTACTATGGGAACTGCCATTTGAACTTGGATCCTTCAGTAAAATGGGGATGGTCAGATCCCTCATTGCCAGGGGCCAAGTGGCAACACTTAATCACCAAAGGCAAGGTGAACATGGCGACCAGAATGGACAGCAGAGTCAAAGCAGTAATCAAAAGAGTCCGACTCTCACAGACCTATGACATTGGCAAGCAGATCATGGGGCACCCAGAAATGAAATACTACTAAATTCTTACTTGATCTTTATAAGCAGAAGGATTCTAGGTCAAGGGAACAAAATTCTAACTTGAATAAGAAAAAAAGAGTCTCAGCCCCTCAATCATTTTCCAGACTTGAGACAGTTTGCAGGTGCAGTACTGCTTTAATGAGGAGAAGGCCAGGTCCCCTTGGGGAAGGGCCTTGATATGCTGCCAAAAATTCATACTGTTAATCTTCCTCTCAGCCTTCCCTAAAGGGGTCTACAGTCTTCTACCAGAGTAACTGCACACTGGAGAAAAGGAAATGATCAGGGATTATTAGGTACTGGGTCTGAACTGACATAAATTCTAGGAGACCCAAAACAAGACTGTGGTCCAACAGTCAGCACAGGGACTCATGGAGGGCAGGTGATCAATGGAGTTTTAGTTCAGGTCCATCTCATGGTGGATACAGTGGGTCCCCATACCCATTCTGTGGTTATTTTCCCAGTTCTGCAATGCATAATTGGAATAAACCATACTCAGCACCTGGAAGAATCCCCACATTGGTTTCCCTACAATAGGAAAGGCCAAGTGGAAGGCACTAAAACTGCCTCTCGCTAGCAAAATAGTAAGCCAGAAGTAATACCACATTCCTGGGGACACTGCAGAGATTATTGCCACCACCAAGGCCTTGAATGAAGGATTCAGGGTTAGTAATTCCCACCACATTAACATTCAGCTCTCCTATTTGGCCTATGCAGAAAACAGATGGATCCTGGAGGATGACATGTATTTTTGCCAACTTAGCTTAAGTGGTGACTCCAACTGCAGCTGCACTGCCAGGTGTGGTATCATTGCTTGAGTTAGTCAGTATATCCCTTGGTACCTGTATGTAGCCATGGATCAGGCAAATACTTTTTTTCCCCAATACCTGTTAGTAAATCCCACCAGATACAGTTTGCTTTCAGCTAGCAAGACCAGAAATATACCTTAACTGCCCTAGCTCAGGGATAAATAAATTCTCCAGGCCTATGTAATAAATCTAGACTGCAGGGATGCTAATTTCCTTTTCTTTCCACAAGATACCACATTTGTCCATTATATTGATGACATTATGGTGATTGGACCTAGTGAGCAAGAAGTAGCAACTACTCTAGTCTTACTAGTAAGGCATTTGTGTGTCAGAGGGTGAGAGATAAATCCAACAAATATTTAGGGACCTTTTGCCTCAGTGACATTTCTAGGCATCCAGTGTCATGGGCATGATAAGATATCCCTCTAAGAAGAAGGATAAGCTGTTTAATTATCCACTCTTACAGCCAAACTAGAGGCAGAATGGCTAGTTGGCATTTTTGGATTTTGGAGGTAATAGGTTCCTAATTTGGCCATGCCCTCCTGTACCATTTACCAAGTAGCCTGAAAAATTGCTAGTCCTGAGTCTCCACTTGGAACAAAAGGAGGCTGTGAAAGCTGCTCTCCCTCTTGGGCTTTATAATCTAGCAGATCCAATGGTACTAGAAGTTAGAAGTGTCAATGGCAAATAGAGATGCTGTTTGGAGCTTGGCAGGCACCTATAAGGAAAATCACAGGGCAGACCCTTAAGATTTTTGGTTCAAAACTATTCTCTGTAGTTAATGACTCATCTTTTGAGAAACAGTTTATGGTCTGCTCCTGGGCCTTAGTAGAGCCTGAATGCTTAACCATGGGCCATAAAGTAACCATGATCCCTGAGTTGCCCATCATCAACTATTGCTGTCTGACTCACTATGCCATAAATTTGGGTGTGTACATTAGCACTCCATCATTAAGTGGAATGATGACCAGGCTTGAGACCAGGCTCAAGGAAGCCTAGAAGACACAAGTAAATTACAGGAGGAAAAGTTCCAAATGCCCATTTCCCCCACTCCTACCATATTGCCTTATCTGTCCATGCCCACAGCTATGGGCTTTTGTGGAAGTTCCCTACAATCACTTGACTGAAGAAGATGAAACTTGAGCCTGGCTTACATGGTTCTACGTGATATACAGGTACCATCTGAAAGTAAAAAGCTGCAGCACTATAGTCCTTTTCTGGGCCATCCCTCAAGGACAAGTTGAAGGGAAATCCTCCTAGTGGGCAGAACTTCAAGTAGTATACCTGGCTGTTCATTTTACTTGTAAGGAGAAATGGATGGAGGTGCATTTGTATACCAATTCATGGGTTATTGCCAATTGTTTGGGTAAAGGAACATGATTAGAAAATTGGTGACAAAGAGGTCTGGGAAAGAGGTGTGTGGACAGACCTTTCTGAGTGGGGAAAAAAAAAACAGTGAAGATTTTTGCATCCCATGTGAATGCTCAACAGAGGGTAACTTCAGCAGATAAAGATTTTAACCAAGTAGATAAGATGACGCATTGATCACTTTGTCCCACCACTCCTGTCATTGCCCAACAGACTCAAGAAGAAAGGAAGTTTTATGGGCTCAGCACATGGATTTGCACTCACCAAAACAGTGAAAGGCACAGCCATTGCCAAGTGCCCAATTGGCCAACATCAGAGAACACTGATCTCCTATATGCACCTGAATGTGATCAGACAGCTCATGTAATCAGGCATGTCGATTATACTGAACATCATGGAAAGTTCAGTATTTTGTTCTTACAGGAATAGTCGTGTAGTCTTATAGATTTGCCTCCTCTGCATGTATTGCTTCTGCCAAAAGTACCACTTTTGGACTTACAGAATGTCTTATCCAATGTCATGGTTTTCCACACAGTATTGCTTCTCATCAAGGAATCCACTGCACAGCAAATGAAGTGTGGGAAGGGGACATACTCAAGGAATTCATGGGTCTTACCATGTATCCCATCGCTATGAAGCAGCTGAAGTAAAAAATGGTGGAATGGCATTTTGAAGACTCTATTTTGATGCCAACTGAGTAGTAATACTCCAGGCTGGGGCAGTATTCTTCAGGAGGCTATATATGCTTTAAATCATGTCCAACCTATTGTGCTTTTTTCTTTAATAATCAGGATTCATGGGTCCAGGAATCAAGGGATGCAGATGAGTGGCACTACTATTACCCCTAGAGATCCACTAGAAATATATTTGCTTCCTGTCCCTGTGACCTTATGGCCAGCTAGTCTAGAAGTTATAGTTCCAAAAGGAGGGATGCTTCCACCAGGAAACACAACAATAATTCCATAGAACTGAATGTTAAGAGTGCTAAATGGTCACTCTGAGCTCCTCATGCCTCTGAATCAACAAGCAAAAAGAGGAATTACTGTACTAGCTGGAGTACAGCCTAATTATCAAGAGGAAATAGGACTGCTACTACAAAATGGGTGTGAAAAAGAGTTTGCCTAAATACAGAAGCTTTCTTAGGATGTATCATAGTATACCATGTCCTAAGATTCAGAGCAATGGAAAACTGCAACAATTTAATCCAGGAGGGACTACTAATATCTCAGATACTTCAGGGATGAAGGTTTGGGTTACCCCACCAAGCAAAGAACCATAGCCAGCTGAAGTGTTTTCTGAGGGTAAAGGGAATATAGAATAGGTAGTGGAAGAAGGTAGTTATAAATATGAGGTTCAACCACATGACCAGTTGCAGAAATGAAGACTGTAATGGTTATGGGTATTTCGTCCTTGCTTTGTTATAAATATGTTTGTATAAATATCTTTGCTTTCTTTCCTCTCATCCCCTTATCATATAATACAAATTGTATTAACTTTATTTCATAGTATTCAAGTTGCAAGATATCAAGTTTAAGAGTGAATGTTACCCAAGGACTTGCATCCTCTTTTGGCTGAAGGGTTAGTGTGTTTCTGTTTGTACACAAGACAATTGAATTGTTATGCAAATATATGAGCATGTTATTGTCTTTAGAGCTAAAGACAATTCAAGGAGATATGTGCGGAGTGCCATGCTGACAAGGGGTGGCACTGTGATGATTAATTACATGTGTCAACTTGGCTAGGTCTTGGGGCCCAGATGTTCAGCAAGCACTGGCCTGATTTTTACTGTGAGGGTATTTCATGGATTTAAATCATTAGTCAGTTGTTTGTGTCTAGAGCTAATTATATCTACAGTCAACAAAAGACACTACCTTCAGCAATGAGACGAATCTCCTCTTCTAATCAGTTTGAGGCCTTAAAGGAAGAACTGAGGATTTAAGCAGTCAGAAAGAATTTGTATCTCTACTACAACCAGCCAGATTCTCCTGGGGAATTCATCACTTTCATCGGAGTTCCCACCTTGCAGCTTTTCCTGCAGAGTTCATGTCACCATTGAGTTCCCAATTTGTGACCTGCCCTGCAGAATTGAGACTTGCCAGCCAATCCCCACAGTCATGTGAGCCAATTCCTATAATAAATCTTTTGGTATATATATATATATCCTTACTATTCTGTTTTTCTGGAGACATCTGACAAATACATATGGTATAAAAAGGAAAGGAGGATGAGTAACATCAGTGAAAAGAAGGTACCAAGCCCCAACCCTCTATAGAAACACTGAAAAAATGAGCAAAACCTGTCAAAATTATTGGAATTTTTGAAAATAATCAAAGATTTACAGCAAACAAGCAAATCCTGAATTAAGACAAAAGCAACTAAAAACAGTAGAACATTACAGTGTTTTTGCTTACCCTAATCCCACTCCCCTCCTTAAAGGCTAAAGGAGACGGTGAACAAAGAGACAAAGAAACAATCTCTTTGGGGAGCTGTGAAAGAATTTCCTGATGCTGTTCCCTGCCCCTCCCTTATCCCCTCTCCAAGGCAATGTGGAGGTGGACAACACTCCATTGGTAAGCCCTGGCCTTGTTCCAGTTTGGGAAACTCTGCTCTACTTTAGCATTCTCTCTCTTCCTGAATTTGCCGTCCAGGCAAGCAGCTTGAGACCAGGAAAGCAGTGTAAGAAATAATTGAGGTGGGCCCCTGGGAGAGGGAAAAAGTCTGTTCCCTGGGAAGGAGAGAGGGCATCCAAACTCCTGTAAACAGGGGAACTCCTAAAATACTAGCAAGCACAAACCCACAAGATACAGGCCCAGATAAGACACGAAGACCCTGCGCTTTCCATTTGCATGGGGTGGACCTACCTGGTAGCATGGCAGACACTCAAGAAAATCTCTGTCATATCACCAGCCAGTTAAAACTCAAAAGCACACATCTCAGGGAATAAAGCCCAGAGTTAACATTTTAAAATATTAAAGTGAACTGTGTACAACAAAATACTACAAGACAAAGAAACAGGAAATGATGACCCATTTAAAGGAAGACGATAAAAATCCAGAAAATGTCAACCAAGAAGACCAGAATGTGGACATACCAAAGACTCTGAAAAAATGATCTTTGATATGCTCAAGGACATGAAGGAAAATAGAGAAAGAACTAACACAAATCAGGAAAATAATGAACAATATGAAAATCTCAACAAAGAAATAGAAATTTTGAAAAGGAACCAAATAGAATTACTGTAGTTGAAGATTATAAAACCGAAATGAAAAATTCCCAGTTCTAATCAATAGCAGATTAGAGCTGGCAAAAGAAAGACTCAGCAAACTCAAAAGGAAGATAACTGAAATGAAACAGCCTAAGGAGCGTAAAGAAAAAAAACTAAAAGCAAAGTCGTCTAAAAGCCCTCTGGGATCCCATCAAGCATACTAATGTATGCAAAATAGGAGTGGCTGAAGGAGAAAAAAGAAAGGGGAAGAAGGGATATTCAAAGAAGTAATAACAGAAAACTTCCCAAACCTAGCAAAAGATGTGAATCTACATATCCAAGAGAGTCACAAGAATATGAAACAGGATAAATGTGAAGAAAAATAAACCCCGTCACATATTGATTAAACTATATAATACGAAGGACAAGGAGAAAGTTCTGAAAGGTGTGAGAGAAAAGGAATGTGTTATGCACAAAGGAGTCCCAATTAGATGGTGCCAATTTCCCATAAGAGACCATGGAAAGCGAGAGTCAGTCATTTGAAATACTTAAAGTGATGAAAGAAAACTACCAACCAAGAACTTTAAATACAGTGAGATTCTTTTTCTCCAAAAATAAGGGAGAGAGTAAGACTTTTCCAGATAAAACCTAAGGAAATTCATTACCACTAGACCCGCCCTACAAGCAATGGTAAAGGGAGTTCTTCAGACTGAAAGGAAAAGACACTAGGCAGTGGCTTAAAGGGGCTTAAAGAAATAAAGACTTTTGGTTGAGGTAACCGTTGGGCAATTATAAATGCCAATATTATTGTATTGCATATTTTGGTATGTAATTCCACTTCTTACAAATGCATCACAAGTAATAATAAACTTATGTTTTTTGGACATACAGTACACAAAGACATAATTGATAAATACAAAAAAAGGTGGGGAGATGAAGGGTTATAGGAAAAGTGTAGGTGTATGCTATTGAAGTCAAGTTGATATCAAACCAAAATGCTGCTTATATGTGTAGGATGTTAAATTTTAACTACATGGTAACTGTTTTAGTTTGTTAAAGCTGGCAGAATGTAATATACCAGAAACAGATTGGCTTTTAAAAAGGGAGTTTACTAAGTTGCAAGTTTACAGTTCTAAAGCCATAAAAATGTCCAAGTTAAGGCAACAACAAGAGGTTACCTTCACTCAAGAAAGGCTGATGCCATCTAGAACACCTTTGTCAGCTGGGAAAGCACATGGCAATGTGTGCTAGCTTTCTCTCCTCATCTCATAAGGCTTCCCTGGGGGCATTTTCCTTCTGCATCTCCAAAGTTCTCGGGCTGCGTGGGCTCTGTTGACAGTGAAGCTTTTTCCAAAATGGTTCCCTCTTAAAGGACTCCAGTAAGCAACCCTACCTTGAATGGGTGGGGACAAATCCCCATGGAAATCACCTAATCAAAAGGTACCACCCACAATTGGGTAGGTCACATCTCCACGGAAACAATAAAAAAGATCCTACCCAGCAATACTGAATCAGGGTTAAAGCACATGGCTTTTCTAGGGTACACAACAGTTTCAAACCAGCACGGTAACTATAAGGAAAATATATGAAAAACATACATCCACATAGAAATGAGAAGGCACTTAATATGGTACAAAACACACACACACAAATCAAATAAATATAAAAGAATTAATAAAAGAACTGAAGGATTAAAACTGTATAAGACTTACAAAAACCAATTGCAAAATGACAGAATAAAGCCCTGGATTATCAATAGTGACTTTCAATGTAAATTGATTAAACTGTCCAGTCAAAAGGCAGAGTTCGGTAGAATGAATTTTAAAAAAAGCATGACTCAGCTATATGCTATCTGCAAGAGACTCAGCTGAAATTCAAAGGCACAAATAGCTTGAAAGGGAAAGGCTAGAAAAATATATATAACTTGTGTAGTGGTATGCTGGTTTGAAATGATTTACGTACCCTAGAAAAGCCATGTTTTAATCCTAATCTCATTTTGTAAAGTCAGCCATTTCTTCTAATCCTTATTCAGTACTGTATGTTTGAAACTGTAATTAGATCATCACCCTGGAGATGTGACTCAATCCACCTAAACTGGATTAGATGGAAAATGATGAGTTTACTGGAATCCTAGAAAAGAGGAAACATTTTGGAGAATGAGGAGATTCAGAGAAAGCAGAGAATGCTGCAACACCATGAAACAGACAGTCCACCAGCCAGCGACTTTTGGAGATGAAGGAGAGAAAGCCAGCAGATGACACCAGTGTCTGCCATGTGCCCTTCCAGCTGAGAGAGAAATCCTAACCATGTTCGCCATGTGCCTTCTCACTGAGAGAGAAACCCTGAACTTCATCACCCTTCTTGAATCAAGGTATCTTTTCCTGGATGCCTTAGATTGGACATTTCTATAGACTTGCTTTGATTGGGACTTTTTTTGCATGGGCAGGCACCAGAAATCCAACCCGGGTCTCCAGTATGGCAGGCAAAAATTCTGCCTGCTGAGACACTGTTGCACCGCCCCAGGATGGATCTTATACCTCTTGCTGGAGCCCTTTATAAAAGAATGAAATTCTGACAAAGAGAAAGAAAAGCCATGGAAACGAGGTAAAAGTAACAAAACCCACAAGAGAAGGGAGGGACCAGGAGGTGCGACCACACACTTTGCCACGTGGCACAGGAACCCACTACCACAGGAAGCTGGTCTTCAGAAAGAAAGCATCACCTTGATCTGGGCGTTTTCACATTCTCTAACAACAAGTGAATAAATTCCCACTGTGCAAGCCAAACCATTTCATGATATATTGCTTTCAACAGTCTAGGGAAACAGGCACTACTCAGGAACAGGCAAAAAAACTACCAACAGGCTAAACAAACTGTGGTATATACATACGATGGAATATTATGCAGCTTTAAGACAGGATAAACTTATGAAGCATGTAATAACATGGATGGACCTAGAGAACATTATGCTGAGTGAGTCTAGCCAAAAACTAAAGGACAAATACTGTATGATCCCACTGATGTGAACCGACATTCGAGAATAAACTTGGAATATGTCATTGGTAACAGAGTCCAGCAGGAGTTAGAAACAGGGTAAGATAATGGGTAATTGGAGCTGAAGGGATACAGACTGTGCAGCAGGACTAGATACAAAAACTCTAAAATGGACAGCACAATAATACCTAATTGTAAAGTAATCATGTTAAAACACTGAATGAAGCTGCATCTGAGCTATAGGTTTTTGTTGTTGTTGTTGTTTTGTTTTGTTTTTTGTTTGTTTTTGTCTGTCTGGTTGTTTTTTGTTTGTTTGTTTTTTTACTATTATTATTACTTTTATTTTTTTCTCTGTATTAACATTCTATATCTTTTTCTGTTGTGTTGCTAGTTCTTCTAAACCGATGCAAATGTACTAAGAAATGATGATCATGCATCTATGTGATGATGTTAAGAATTACTGATTGCATATGTAGAATGGTATGATTTCTAAATGTTGGGTTCATTTCTTTTTTTTCTTTTTTCCGTTAATTAATAAAATAAATAAATAAAATTAAAAAAAAAAGCACTAATAAAACAAAACTAAATTTAAAAAAACCCACCAACACGGCAGTTCCAGAGTCTGGGTGACCAGAATGACCTCTGTGTTCTATAAGGAAGACCTGGATGGAAAACTGGAGAAACTAGGACTGAGAAATTGGGGTGAGTGTACTCAGTCATGACCATCCCTAAAATCAGCCACTGCACAAAAGCCAGAACAGGCGGCAGAAAAATGCACACCCCTGTTTCAGAGAGGTGGTAATCGTCTCAGTCCCACAGCCTAGCATTCCCTTGCAGGAACCCAGGAGCCATGAGACTCATTTTAGCCACATACAGAAACCCTGCTGTGGTACCCCGTGCCTATCCACCCTGGCCATCCCTGAGGCAGGCTGCTGCAGGTGCCTGAACTTGAGGGAGTCTGGGTAGCACTGCCTTGGGAGTAGAGGGGAATGCAGAGCAAAGCCAACCTGGTAATTGGCCAGCAAGAGAGACACTCTGAGCCCCTGTGTACAAAGGGGCTCAGGACACTCATCGCATACATGAGCAGAGAGGCAAGGGCCAGGCAGCTGCGTTGCAGTGCCAGGTGCTCTCTCCCCACCCCTGAGGTGGTCTTGCTGACCAGCCAAAGGAGAGCACTCCTGGGCTGGCTGCTAGCTGGTGAAGTCGAAACTCCCAGACCCACAGCCCAGAGTCTTTCCACACAGGAATCTGGGAATCACCAAATGCTCTGCACCTACAAGCTGGATGGAGTCTTTGCCTGGTGCACAAGGGCCCATTCCCAACCCCTGGAGCCCATGGATTCCAGCATACCTGGGTGTCCGCCGTCTTGACATGATTTTTACCTAGTCTAGACCCTGCGCAGTGGGCTGCCACAGCCAAAGAAAAGTGGGACTGTGGGGAAGAGGTGGCCCAAGAGGGCAATCTGCTAGGAAGATGGGGAAAGTGCAGACTGGGAAGCAGCTTCTCTGCCCAGCCTCCAACAGACTTCTGAATACGGCTGCATGCACCACCTGAATTCAGTCCTGGCCTTACTTCAGCTGGGAATTGCTGACAAACCAAGGGCCAAAGGTGACTTTCAGTGCAAACACAAGCAGCAACAAAATACTAGACGAGCAAGGGAAACCAACTTTCAAAATAATCTTATCAAGATAACCAAATGCCAAGAAACCAACAAAAAATTACAAAACATGAAGAAAGAAGACATGGTCAAGCCAAACAATCAAATTAAAAAGCTAGAAGAGACAGATAATTTGGAGAAACTAATCAAAGATGTTTAAACAAATTTCCTAAATAATACCAATGGGTTGACTAAAGAGATAAAGGTTATCAAAAAAGACACTAGAAGAGCATAAAGAAGAATTTGAAAGAATAAATAGAAAAAATAGCAGATCTTATGGAAATGAAAGATACTGTAAATCAAATTAAAAATGTACTAGAGATACACAACAGCAGATTTGAGGAGGTAGGAGAAAGAATAAGCAAACTAGAGGACAGAGCAGCTCAATTCAAATGTACAAAAGAAAAAAATGGTGAAAAAGACAGAAAATTTGAATTGGATCTTAAAGAAATGATGAATAAAACAAAGCACACAAATATAAGAATCATTGGTGTCCCAAAGGAGAAGACCAAAGGACTTGGAAGATTATTTGAGGAGATAATTGAGGAAAACTTCCCAACCCTTATAAAAGATAGAAGTATGAAAATCAAAGAAGCCCAGTGAACTCTAAATAGAATGAATCCAAATAGACCCACTCTAGACACATATTATTCAGAAGATCAGATGCTGAAGAGGAGAGAGTCCTGAGAGTAGCAAGAGAAAAGCAATTCACCACATACAAGTGAAGCCACATACGACTAAGTACTGACTACTCATCAGGCACCATGGAGGCCAGAAGGCAGTGATATGATATATTTAAGATTCTAAAAGAGAAAAATTGCTAGCCAAGAATCTTTATTCAGCAAAGCTGACTTTCAAAGTGAGGGAGAGTTTAAAATTTTCACAGATAAAAAAAATGCTGAGAGAATTTGTTAATAAGAGACCTGCCCTGCAAGAAATACTAAAGAGAGTTCTGTTGGCTGAAAAAAAGGACAGAGAGATCCGGAGGAAAGTGTAGAAATGATGACTGTAAGTAAGGGTAACTAAAAGGATAAAAAGAGAGAAAAATACTAGACCTTACAAATCAAAGCCAAAGAATGTAAGGGATGAAGTAAGGACAGCTTTTATAGTAATAACATTGAATGTTAATAGATTAAACCCCCCAATAAAAAGACACAGATTGGGAGAATGTATAAAAAATATGGCTCATCTATGTGCTGTTTACAGGAGAATCACTTTAGACCCAAAGATACAAATAGGTTGAAAGTGAATGGATGGAAAAAAATATCCCACACAAGCAATAACAACAACAACAAAAAAAAATCAGGACTAGCTATACTAATATCAGAGAAAATAGATTTTAAATGCAAAGATGTTATAAAAGACAAGGAAGGACACTATATATTAATAAAAGAGGTAATCCACCAAGAAGAAATAATCATAAATGTTTATGCACCCAATCAAGTTGCTTCAAAGTATAAGAGGCAAATATTGGCAAAACTGAAGGAAACAATAGGTGTTTCTACATTAATAATGGGAGACTTCACACTTCAATAGATAGAACAACTAGACAGAGGATCGACAAGAAAATAGTGACCCTAAATAATACGATAAATAAATTAGACCTAACAGTCATATATGGATCATTGCATCCCCTAACAGCAGGTTTGTTTTCAAGTGCTCTTGGAACATTCTCCAGGTTAGATCATATGCTAGACCATGAAACAGGCCTTAATAATTTGTAAAAGATTGAAGTTATTCAAAGCACTTCTCTGATCACAATGGAATTAAGTTGAAAATCAATAACCACTGAAGAACTAGAACTTTCACAAACATACAGATGTCAAACAACACATTCTTAAACAATCAGTGGGTCACAGATGAAATTACAAAAGAAATCAGTAAGTATCTGGAGAACGGTGAAACTGAGAATACAGCATAACAAAATTTATGGGGTGCAGTGAAGGCAGTGTTGAGAAGGAAGTTTATAGCTTTAACCTATATTACAAAGGAAGAAAGGGCTCAAACCAAAGGCCTAACTGGCCAACTGAAGAAACTAGAGAAAGAGATGCAAACTAACCCTAAAGCAAGCAGAAGAGAAATAAAGACCAAAGTGGAAATAAATGAATTGGAAAAAAAATGATAAAGATAATCAATAAAACCAAAAGTTGGTTCTTTGAAAAGATCAACAAGATTGACAAACTATTAATTGGACTGAAAAAGTCAAAAAGAGGAAGATGCAAATCAATAAAATCAGAAATGAAAGGGAGATCATTACCATTGATCCCAAATAAATAAAAAAGAGCATAAGAGGATGCTGCCTACCACTGATGTGCTGACAAACTAAGATGAAATGGACAATTTCTTAGAAACACAAGAACATCAGGGTACAAGATCAACACCCAAAAAGCAGCAGTGTTTCTATACACTAGTAATGAATAATCAGAAGAAGAAATCAAGAAAAATTCCATTTACAATAGCAACTAAAAGAGTCAAATCTCTAGGAATGAATCTAACCAAGGGTATAAATGACTATAGAAAACTACAAAACATTGTTGCAAAGAAGACCTAAATAAATGGGAGGATATTCCACGTGCATGGTTTGGAAGGCTAAATATCATTTAGATATCAATTCTACACAAAGCAGTTTACAAATTCAATACAATGCAAATAAAAATTCCAACGACTTCTGAAGAAATGGAAATGCCAATCATCAAATTTTTACAGAAGTTCAAGGGGCCCCAAAATAGACAAAACCATCTTGAAAAAGAACAACTCTATCCTAATCCTAAAGCTTATTACAAAGCCACAGTAACCAAAACAGCATGGCACTGGAAAAGGACAGACATATAAATCAATAAAATGGAATTGAGAGTTCAGAAATCAACCCTCACATTATGGCTAACAGATTTTTGAAGAGAAGACAAAGACCACTCAATTGTGAAAGAATCGTTTCTTCAACAAATAAACACCATTTGCAGGGGGAAAAAATGACGGTAGTCCCCTACCTCCCACAATATATGAAAATTAACTCAAAAGGAATCATTTATTTATTTATTTGTTTGTTTATTTATACCAGAACTATAAAGAGTATAGAAAAGTATCTTCAAGAACTTGTGTTAGGTACTGGCTCTAAAACTTTACACCCAAGCAATAAGAGAAAAAATACATAAATGGGATTTCATCAAAATTTAAAAATTTTGTGCAAAGTACTTTGTCATGAAAATAAAATGATAATCTATGTAATGGGAGAAAATGTTTGGAAACCATGTACACAATAAAGGTTTAATATGTAAAGAAATCCTTCAACTCAGCAACAAAACAGTCAAACAATCCAATTTAAAAATGGGCAAAATACTTGAATAAGACTGTCTCCAAAGAAGATATACAAATAGCCAAAAAGCACATGAAAAGATGCTCAACATCATTAGCTATTAGTGAAAATGCAAATCAAGACCACAAGATACCACTCACATCCACTATAATGGATACTATTTAAAAAAAAAAAAAAAACAAGATTGCAAGTGTTGGAGAGGATATGGAGAAATAGGAATATTCATTCATTGTTGGTGGGAATGTAAAACAGTGCAATCTCTGTGGAAGACAGTTTGGCAGTTCCTAAGTCAGTTAAGTATAGAATTGCCATATGATCCTGTAATCTCACTTCTAGATATATACCCCAAAGAACTGAAAACAGGGACTCAAAAACATATTTGCCCACCAATGTTCAACATCATTAGCTATCTGTGAAATGGAAATCAAAACCACAATAAGATACCATTTCACATCCACTAGAATGGGTGCTGTTAAGAAAACAAAAAACCAGAAAATTACTAGTGTTAGAGAGGATGTGGAGAAATAGGAACATTCATTAATTTTTTTTTTATTAATTAAAAAAAGAATTAACAAAACAATTAGAAATCATTCCAATCTACATGTACAATCAGTAATTCTTAATAACATCACATAGTTGCATATTCATCATTTCTTAGTACATTTGCATCGATTTAGAAAAAGAAATAAAAAGACAACAGAATAAGAATTAAAGCAATAATAGAAAGAAAAAAAAACAAAAAAAACAAAAACAAAAAACCTATACCTCACATGCAGCTTCATTCAGTGTTTTAACATAATTGCATTACAATTGGGTAGTATTGTGCTGTCCATTTCTGAGTTTTTATATCCAGTCCCGTTGTACAGTCTGTATCCCTTCATCTCCAATTATCCCTTCTCTTTTTTTTTTTTTTTTTTAATTAACGGAAAAAAAGAAATTAACCCAACATTTAGAGATCATACCATTCTACACATGCAATCATTAATTCTTAACATCATCACATAGATGCATGATCATCATTTCTTAGTACATTTGCATTGGTTTAGAAGAACTAGCAACATAACCGAAAAAGATATAGAATGTTAATATAGAGAAAAAAATAAAAGTAATAATAGTAAAATCAAAACAAAACAAAACAAAACAAAACAAAAACCTATAGCTCAGATGCAGCTTCATTCCGTGTTTTAACATGATTACTTTACAATTAGGTATTATTGTGCTGTCCATTTTTGAGTTTTTGTATCTAGTCCTGTTGCACAGTCTGTATCCCTTCAGCTTCAATTACCCATTGTCTTACCCTGTTTCTAACTCCTGCTGAACTCTGTTACCAATGACATATTTCAAGTTTATTCTCGAATGTCCGTTCACATCAGTGGGACCATACAGTATTTGTCCTTTAGTTTTTGGCTGGATTCACTCAGCATAATATTCTCTAGGTCCATCCATGTTATTACATGCTTCATAAGTTTATCTTGTCTTAAAGCTGCATAATATTCCATCGTATGTATATACCACAGTTTGTTTAGCCACTCTTCTGTTGATGGACATTTTGGCTGTTTCCATCTCTTTGCAATTGTAAATAATGCTGCTATAAACAGCAGCAAATGTCCGTTTGTGTCTTTGCCCTTAAGTCCTTTGAGTAGATACCTAGCAATGGTATTGCTGGGTCGTATGGCAATTCTATATTCAGCTTTTTGAGGAACCGCCAAACTGCCTTCCACAGTGGTTGCACCCTTTGACATTCCCACCAACAGTGGATAAGTGTGCCTCTTTCTCCGCATCCTCTCCAGCACTTGTCATTTTCTGTTTTGTTGATAATGGCCATTCTGGTGGGTGTGAGATGATATCTCATTGTGGTTTTGATTTGCATTTCTCTAATGGCCAGGGACATTGAGCATCTCTTCATGTGCCTCTTGGCCATCCGTATTTCCTCTTCTGAGAGGTGTCTGTTCAAGTCTTTTTCCCATTTTGTAATTGGGTTGGCTGTCTTTTTGTTGTTGAGTTGAATAATCTCTTTATAAATTCTGGATACTAGACCTTTATCTGATATATCATTTCCAAATATTGTCTCCCATTGTGAAGGCTGTCTTTCTACTTTCTTGATGAAGTTCTTTGATGCACAAAAGTGTTTAATTTTGAGGAGTTCCCATTTATTTATTTCCTTCTTCAGTGCTCTTGCTTTAGGTTTAAGGTCCATAAAACCGCCTCCAGTTGTAAGATCCATAAGATATCTCCCAACATTTTCCTCTAACTGTTTTATGGTCTTAGACCTAATGTTTAGATCTTTGATCCATTTGGAGTTAACTTTTGTATAGGGTGTGAGAGATGGGTCTTCTTTCATTCTTTTGCATATGGATATCCAGTTCTCTAGGCACCATTTATTGAAGAGACTGCTCTGTCCCAGGTGAGTTGGCTTGACTGCCTTATCAAAGATCAAATGTCCATAGATGAGAAGGTCTATATCTGAGCACTCTATTCGATTCCATTGGTCGATATATCTATCTTTATGCCAATACCATGCTGTTTTGACCACTGTGGCTTCATAATATGCCTTAAAGTCAGGCAGCGCGAGACCTCCAGCTTCGTTTTTTTTCCTCAAGATGTTTTTAGCAATTCGGGGCACCCTGCCCTTCCAGATAAATTTGCTTATTGGTTTTTCTATTTCTGAAAAATAAGTTGTTGGGATTTTGATTGGTATTGCATTGAATCTGTAAATCAATTTAGGTAGGATTGACATCTTAACTATATTTAGTCTTCCAATCCATGAACACGGTATGCCCTTCCATCTATTTAGGTCTTCTGTGATTTCTTTTAGCAGTTTTTTGTAGTTTTCTTTATATAGGTTTTTTGTCTCTTTAGTTAAATTTATTCCTAGGTATTTTATTCTTTTAGTTACAATTGTAAATGGGATTCGTTTCTTGATTTCCCCCTCAGCTTGTTCATTACTAGTGTATAGAAATGCTACAGATTTTTGAATGTTGATCTTGTAACCTGCTACTTTGCTGTACTCATTTATTAGCTCTAGTAGTTTTGTTGTGGATTTTTCCGGGTTTTCGACGTATAGTATCATATCGCCTGCAAACAGTGATAGTTTTACTTCTTCCTTTCCAATTTTGATGCCTTGTATTTCTTTTTCTTGTCTAATTGCTCTGGCTAGAACCTCCAACACAATGTTGAATAATAGTGGTGATAGTGGACATCCTTGTCTTGTTCCTGATCTTAGGGGGAAAGTTTTCAATTTTTCCCCATTGAGGATGATATTAGCTGTGGGTTTTTCATATATTCCCTCTATCATTTTAAGGCAGTTCCCTTGTATTCCTATCTTTTGAAGTGTTTTCAACAGGAAAGGATGTTGAATCTTGTCGAATGCCTTCTCTGCATCAATTGAGATGATCATGTGATTTTTCTGCTTTGATTTGTTGATATGGTGTATTACATTAATTGATTTTCTTATGTTGAACCATCCTTGCATACCTGGGATGAATCCTACTTGGTCATGATGTATAATTCTTTTAATGTGTTGTTGGATACGATTTGCTAGAATTTTATTGAGGATTTTTGCATCTGTATTCATTAGAGAGATTGGTCTGTAGTTTTCTTTTTTTGTAATATCTTTGCCTGGTTTTGGTATGAGGGTGATGTTGGCTTCATAGAATGAATTAGGTAGTTTTCCCTCCACTTCGATTTTTTTGAAGAGTTTGAAGAGAATTGGTACTAATTCTTTCTGGAACGTTTGGTAGAATTCACATGTGAAGCCATCTGGTCCTGGACTTTTCTTTTTAGGAAGCTTTTGAATGACTAATTCAATTTCTTTACTTGTGATTGGTTTGTTGAGGTCATCTATGTCTTCTTGAGTCAAAGTTGGTTGTTCATGTCTTTCCAGGAACCCGTCCATTTCCTCTAAATTGTTGTATTTATTAGCGTAAAGTTGTTCATAGTATCCTGTTATTACCTCCTTTATTTCTGTGAGGTCAGTAGTTATGTCTCCTCTTCCATTTCTGATCTTATTTATTTGCATCCTCTCTCTTCTTCTTTTTGTCAATCTTGCTAAGGGCCCATCAATCTTATTGATTTTCTCATAGAACCAACTTCTGGCCTTATTGATTTTCTCTATTGTTTTCATGTTTTCAATTTCATTTATTTGTGCTCTAATCTTTGTTATTTCTTTCCTTTTGCTTGCTTTGGGGTTAGCTTGCTGTTCTTTCTCCAGTTCTTCCAAATGGATAGTTAATTCCTGAATTTTTGCCTTTTCTTCTTTTCTGATATAGGCATTTAGAGCAATAAATTTCCCTCTTAGCACTGCCTTTGCTGCGTCCCATAAGTTTTGATATGTTGTGTTTTCATTTTCATTCGCCTCGAGGTATTTGCTAATTTCTCTTGCAATTTCTTCTTTGACCCAGTCGTTGTTTAGGAGTGTGTTGTTGAGCCTCCACGTATTTGTGAATTTTCTGGCACTCTGCCTATTATTGATTTCCAACATCATTCCTTTATGGTCCGAGAAAGTGTTGTGTAAGATTTCAATCTTTTTAAATTTGTTAAGACTTGCTTTGTGACCCAGCATATGGTCTATCTTTGAGAATGATCCGTGAGCACTTGAGAAAAAGGTGTATCCTGCTGTTGTGGGATGTAATGTCCTATAAATGTCTATTAAGTCTAGTTCATTTATAGTAATATTCAGATTCTCTATTTCTTTGTTGATCCTCTGTCTAGATGTTCTGTCCCTTGATGAGAGTGGTGAGTTGAAGTCTCCAACTATTATGGTATATGAGTCTATTTCCCTTTTCAGTGTTTGCAGTATATTCCTCACGTATTTTGGGGCATTCTGATTCGGTGCGTAAATATTTATGATTGTTATGTCTTCTTGTTTAATTGTTCCTTTTATTAGTATATAGTGTCCTTCTTTGTCTCTTTTAACAGTTTTACATTTGAAGTCTAATTTGTTGGATATTAGTATAGCCACTCCTGCTCTTTTCTGGTTGTTATTTGCATGAAATATCTTTTCCCAACCTTTCACTTTCAACCTATGTTTATCTTTGGGTCTAAGATGTGTTTCCTGTAGACAGCATATAGAAGGATCCTGTTTTTTAATCCATTCTGCCAATCTATGTCTTTTGATTGGGGAATTCAGTCCATTGACATTTAGTGTTATTACTGTTTGGATAATATTTTCCTCTAACATTTTGCCTTTTGTATTATATATATCATATCTGATTTTCCTTCTTTCTACACTCTTTTCCATATCTCTCTCTTCTGTCTTTTTGTATCTGACTCTAGTGCTCCCTTTAGTATTTCTTGCAGAGCTGGTCTCTTGGTCACAAATTCTTTCAGTGACTTTTTGTCTGAGAATGTTTTAATTTCTCCCTCATTTTTGAAGGATAATTTTGCTGGATATAGGAGTCTTGGTTGGCAGTTTTTCTCTTTTAGTATTTTAAATATATCATCCCACTGTCTTCTAGCTTCCATGGTTTCTGCTGAAAAATCTACACAAAGTCTTATTGGGTTTCCCTTGTATGTAATGGATTGTTTTTCTCTTGCTGCTTTCAAGATCTTCTCTTTCTCTTTGACCTCTGACATTCTAACTAGTAAGTGTCTTGGAGAACGCCTATTTGGGTCTAATCTCTTTGGGGTGCACTGCACTTCTTGGATCTGTAATTTTAGGTCTTTCATAAGAGTTGGGAAATTTTCAGTGATAATTTCTTCCATTAGTTTTTCTCCTCCTTTTCCCTTCTCTTCTCCTTCTGGGACACCCACAACACGTATATTTGTGCGGTTCATATTGTCCTTGAGTTCCCTGATACCCTGTTCAAATTTTTCCATTCTTTTCCCTATAGTTTCTGTTTCTTTTTGGAGTTCAGATGTTCCATCCTCCAAATCACTAATTCTATCTTCTGTCTCTTTAAATCTATCATTGTAGCTATCCATTATTTTTTCTATGTTTGCTACTTTATCCTTCACTTCCATAAGTTCTGCGATTTGTTTTTTCAGTTTTTCTATTTCTTCTTTATGTTCAGCCCATGTCCTCTTCATGTCCTCCCTCAATTTATCGATTTCATTTTTGAAGAGGTTTTCCATTTCTGTTCGTATATTCAGCATTAGTTGTCTCAGCTCTTGTGTCTCATTTGAGCTATTGGTTTGTTCCTTTGACTGAGCCATATTCTCAATCTTTTGAGCGTGGACAGTTATCTTCTGCTGCTGGCGTCTGGGCATTTATTCAGATTTCTCTTGGTGTTGGACCCAGCAAGGTTGTAATATTTTTCTGTGAAATCTCTGGGTTCTGTTTTTCTTATCCTGCCCAGTAGGTGGTGCTCGTGGCACACGGTTGTCTGCGGGTCCCACCAGTAAAAGGTGCTGTGGGACCTTAAACTTTGGAAAACTTTCGCCGTCCTGGGGGTTCGCTAGCCGAAGCGGCTTGAGCCGGCCCGGGGTCCGAACGCAGGGAGGGTGTCCGAACGCAGGGAGGGTTGCTGGTCGCCGCAGCCAGGGAAAGAGCCCGTCCGAATTTCCTAGTCGGCCCTGGGCAACAAGCGTGGCGGGAGGGCGCCAGCGGCAGCGGCCCGCCCGAGAGTGCACGTTCCCCGGGAGTCACGGGGTCACCGTTCTCCGCGGCCTGGGGGTTTCCGATCCAATTCTCTCAGTTGGTCCGGGGGCTGCGCGTGGTGTGGGCGCCAGTCGCCTTGGTTTCAGGGGACCACCTCTCCAATTCTCCCAGCCGGCCCGGGAAGGGGGAAGGGAGTAACTCCGGCCGCTTGCCACCCCGCCCGGTAAGGCCCGCGCGCCTCGGCGATCTCACCCGAGCTGCTTCTCTCAGCCAGCCAGCCGTTCCAGGATGGGGTACGCTGTCTTTTTTATCTCTGTTGTGGCTTTGGGCACTTTCTGTATCGTTTCTACTCCCCTAGTAGGTGTCCTGGAGAAGAAACTAAGATCCGCGCGTCTTACTAAGCCGCCATCTTCCAGGAAGTCTCTCATTAATTTTTGATGCGAATGGAAAATGATGCAGCTGCTGTGGATAGCAATTTGGTGGTTCCCTGGAAAGTTAAGTATAAAATTACCTTATGGACCCAGCAATCCTACTTCTAAGTATATATACAAAAGACTGGAAAGTAGGCATTAAAACAGATATTTGCACATCAATGTTCATAGCAGCATTATTCACAATTAGAAAAATATGGAAGCAACCCGAGTGTCCATCAACTGATGAATGGATAAATAAAATGTGGTGTATACACACATGGAATGTTATCCAGCTGTAAAAAGGAATGAAGTTTTTACATGCGACTATATGGATGAACCTTGTTGACATCATGTTGAGTGAAATAAGCCAGACACAAAAGGACAAATATTTCATGATCTCATGAATGTGAAATAATTAGAAAAAGCAAACTCAAGTATCAGGGTCTAGAATATAGGTTACCACAGGCTAGTAACCTACAGGGGTAGGGAATGGAGAGTTAATGTTTAAATTGTACAGTGTTTCTATTTGGGTTGATTGTAAAGTGTAGGGAATGGATACTGATAATGGTAGCATGACATTGTGAATAATTAACACATTGAATCATAAACATGAATTTGGTTAAAAGGGAAATTTAGGTTGTATATATAATACTAGAATAAAAATGTTTTAAAAGAAACACAGGACTGTACAACACAAACAGTGACCCCTATTTAAATAACAGACTATATTTAATAGTATATTTATAAAAATGTTCCTTCAAAAATGTACATTTATGCAAGATGTTAATAATAGAGTGATATATGGTGAGTCTGTATTTTATGCATGATTTTTCTGTAAATCTACAACTTCTCTAATAAAAAAATACTTAAATAGGCAAAGGATTGAATAGACATATCTGCAGAGAAAATATGTTAATGTCCAATAAGAACATGAAAAGACATTCAATATCATTAGTCTTTAGGGAAATGCAAATCAAAATTACAATGAAATAGCACTTGATTCCCACCTGGATGGTTAGAATTAAAAAAAGAAAAAATAGGAACATGAATGTTGACAAGCATATGGAGAAACTGGGACCATTTCATTGCTGGTGGAAATATAAAATGGTTTGGTCACTGGGAAAAACACTTTAGCAATTCCTCAGAAAGCTAAACATAGAATTACCATGTGGCCTAGCAATTCCACTCTCACATATAAACACCCCACCTGGAAACAGGTATTCGAACAAACACTTGTACACAAATGTTCACAGCATCAATATTCACAATAGCCAAAAGGTGGAAACAACCCAAATGCCCAGCAAAAAAAACAAATGTCCATCTAAAATATAGTACACACAAGCAATATGTTCTAGGTTGCTAGCTGCTGGAATGTAACATAACAGAAATGGAATGGCTTTTAAAAAGGGGAATTTAATGAGTTGCTAGTTTACATTTCTAAGGCCAAGAAAATGTCCCAATTAAAACAAGTCTATAGAAATGTCCAATCAAAGGCATCCAGGGAAAGATACCTTGGTTCAAGAAGGCCGATGAAGTTCAGGGTCCCCCTCTCTCATCTGAGAAGGCACACGGTGAACACAGTCACAGTTTCTCTCTCATCTGGAAGGGCACATGGTGAACCTGGTGTCATCTGCTAGCTTCTTCTCCTCGCTTCCTGTTTCATGAAGCTCCCCAGGAGGCGTTTTCCTTCTTCATCTCCAGATGTCGCTGGCTCGTGGACTCTCTGCTTCATCGTGCTGCAGTTTTCTCTGCTCTCTCCAAATCTCCTATTCTCCAAAATGTTCCTTCTTTTATAGGACTTCAGAAACCAATCAAGACCTACCCGAATGGGTGGAGACATGTTGTCACCTAATCCAGCCTAACAACCACTCTTGATTAAATCACAGCTCCAGAGAGGTAATCTAATTACAGATTCAAACATACAGTATTGAATGGGGACTACTCTGTCTTTACAAAATGGGATTTAGATTAAAACATGGCTTTTCTAGGGGACATACATCCTTTCACACCAGCACACAATAGAATATTATTTGCCCATAAAAGAAATGAAGCACTGACACATGCTGCAATGTGGATGAACCTCAAAAACAAGCTAGGTAAAAAATTCACACACATAAGGCCACTTATTACATGATTTCATTCATATGAAATACCAGAATAGGCAAATCATTAGAGAGGACAAGCAAATTAGTAGTTGCCAGGGACTGGGGAGGGGAGAATGGAGAGTGACTGCCTAATGGGTACAGGTTTTCTTTTGGGGTAATCAACATGTTTTGGAACTTGATGAAGGTGGTATTTGTACACCATTGTGAATGCAGTAAATGCTACTGAATTGCACACTGTTAAATGGTTAAACGTGATATTTTTTAAAATATTAAAATGTTTTTAAAGAAAATTTGATTAGAGAATGGGTAGGAATAGGAGTAGAACTTTCTGACAGATGGTCACAACACTGCAGTCCAACTTTATTTGGATAAATTCTTGACATAGCTTCTCCAAATTGATATCTTTTCCATTTCCAACCCCCACCCACCCCAAGCTAATTAAAAAAAAAAAAAAAAAAGGAAGAGACTCAGTGTAGAGTCGAGCCTTGGTGGCAGACCCAGGCTTGAATTCCAGCTGCACCAGGCAAGCTCTCTGCCTCTCAGAGCCTGGTTTCCTTTCCCGTGCAGGTGGGTGTGAAAGCCCCATCCCCTCTCCCAGTAAAGCCGCCAGGGATCTGGATTGCAAAGGTCCGTCACGGAGCCCAGGAGAATGCCCAGCTCCGGCATTCACTCCTTCAGTACGGGTGGACAGGGAACCTCGTGCCTGGGGGTGGACTCAGAGGACCAGTAGGGCAGGCATGGTCCTGGCTCTCACAAAGGCCCCCACTGGAGAGACAGGCAGTGAACATTAATATTGTAAAAAAATGTAGAATTAGTGTCGTAAATGGATTCAGTTTAAACCATGTGATCATTCTGTCCTGCATAGCTTTTTTAAATTTTTTAATTAATTAATTTATTTTTTTATTCTGTGTAGCTTTTTAACAGAAGAAAAATTGTAAATGCCTTTGTGATGATAATAAGCTATCATTTAGGGAACATCCCCACGCCTCACCCCTATTTCTTGGTTAACTCCCATTTACCCCTCTGGTCTCAGCTTAAAGGTCCCCAACCTTGACCCTTAAACTTGACCATGCCTCACTGTTATGGGACCCGGGAGCTACTGGGGTGTGTCTGTGTGCGATGCCTGCCCCCTGCAGCGGTCTGAGCTGAGCGAAGGCAGGGACTATGTCCACTTCCTGGTACACTACCTGGCAACAATAGAATAACCTGACATCTAGAAGGTGCCCAGGAAGGAAGTGTCTGCAGAGTTCATGGTTTCTCCTTACAATGGAATGGTCTGCCTCTGCATTCTCTTCCCTCTCACAGGGCTGCTGGTTTTGTCCACAGCTGCTGCTGTGCTTACAGAAGCAAGAGGCTCCTGGGCTCACATTCAGCTCCTTTTCCAGGCAAAACTGGAAAAAAACATCAGCTGCTCCATATTCATGGGAACCGCAGGGGAAATAGGGCTGCCACACAGTGATGGAGTGCTTTACGTTTTCCACAGCACCTTCACTTGTCTTCTCTCATGTGAATCAGGACAGCCAAACTAAGCAGGTGGAAGAACTTGCAGGTGACCTGACTTCCCAAACCCAGAACTTCCCACTGTCTGCTGCCTTTGGGTTCTGTTTCTTCTGCTACCTACCCCCCACCCCTGCCCCCACAGTATCTCTATCTTTTTGGAGAATCATCAAATCAATCTGAAAACAGATCATGGCAATGTGGGGCGGCGGTGACACTGTGAGCAAGGAGCCCTTTCCTTTTCCAGTGTGCACCCGCATCCTTCTGGCACAGGGAAAGAACAAACGGGTAAGTGATCCCAGCAATAAGTCAACTAGCATATGTGATGGCAAATGCTCAAGGGGCAAATGCGAACTGGCCTGCAGCCCTGCCAGCCCGGACTCCCCAAGATTTTGCAGTCAGCCTGCAGGCAGGTGAGAGCTGCGTGTCAGCTTTCCTCCTCGGAAGAGCGAACACTGGCCCATTCCCTGGTCGCAGACCACCGTCAAGTCACCACATGGAGTCTGAGTGGTAAAGATGTGGCATACTAGTCGCTTCGTAATATTTAGCACTCTCTTGTCGGCTGGGGAAAAAATATTATCAGAGGATGAGAGGAAATAGAAGGTGATTTTTTCCCCTTCCACTAAAGTCATTAATGGGTACTTTCCCAGCTATTTCTCTGCTGACCCAAATGACCTCTTAGGCACTTTTGCACCCCCACGGGGTAATGTAAAATCCAGAGATCTCCCCAAATCAAAATACTTGTTATGCTACTGTGATAAAGGAATGAATGGGGTTGATTCAGTTCAAAGGGATCCTGGGATAGGAAAATCAGAAAAAGGCAAGTCTAATGATTGCACAAATTCATTTAAAATGCACATGGTCTCCCCCTCTGCAACCTTTAGCAGAGTCTCCCTTTGTTCCATCAAGATGCCCGCTTGCTAGAAGTTTTGTGTTCACAGCTCTTTGGCATGAGCCTACTATAGCCCATGCAGAGTGACACTGGAAGATAATGGAATCTTTTCAGAAACAGCTTCCAAGATAATGAGCCAATCATGGATGATCCTGGTTTGCTAGGAGACTGACTAGTTTGGCTTTTTAAGTTCCAAATGTAATAGCTAATAGAAACCCAAAGATACAACAAGAAGAACTCTTGTGAACCTCCAGTAGACACCATTAAATGTTTGAAATACTTTAATTCATCCTCACACCAGACCCTTGAGGTGTTATCATCCCCATTATACAGTTGAGCAAACAAACACTCCAGGAGATTAGATAGCTTTTCCAAGTTTACACTGTTGGTTATTGTTAAAGCTGGAAATCAAAACATGGGTAATCTGACCCCAGAGTCCACACTCTTAACTCCTACATGTTATTCTGCTTCCTTCTGTAAAAATGGCTGATCAGAAAGGTACTTATTTTTTAAGGGTCACATTTATGTCTAGGATGGCCTCAGAACAGATGACTACAGCTCCCTGGGCAATTTCTGGGACGTCTAGCAATCAGCTCCGGGGCCACCCCCAAGCTTCTCCCTCTTTCCTTTTGGATGTTGACATTCCTCAGGCTCTTCGCCCTAAACCCCCTCTGCACATGTGTCTGACAACCCAGCATTCCAGCTACAGGGGCCTCTGACCCAGGTCTAGAACTTGCTTATCTGAAGGCAAGAGTATGGACTGTGGATCCAGCCCTACCTTGCCCCCTCCAGTCCTGCTGTGAAAGGAGAAGAGCTCAGAAAACAGAAAAGGGTGGCACAGCCACATCCCATGTCCAAGGCCACACGAGCAGGGACGTCAGTACCAAGGGTCTTCCCAAGTCCATCTTGCTCCAGGCCTTTTTGGTTCCTCTCTGTCATGAGACGTGACCTAAAAGATGAGTTTTCCTGAACAAACATCTTCACAGAGTTGGGTGCTTTTCCATTTAAAGTTCATTAAGATTTGAGATGATAGAAAGATTTCCTGGATGGTGGTGATGGCAGCATAACATAGGTGAATGTAATAAAGGCCATTGAAATGTATGTGACAGTGGTTAAAAGGGGAAATTTTACATTGAATATACATTAAAACAATTTAAAACACCAATAGAACTGTACACTGTTCAAATCCCTCTGGGATTTATTGGGGCAGTGAATAAAGAAGTATTTGCAAAGTCCCCTTAGGGGATGGGGAGAAAAGGGGAAGAAATTCAACTTCCCATTTGAAGAATTCCTGATATTCTCACAAGCAGGGTGGACAACCAAATCAACAGTCTGAGCCCTCAATCTTGGGGTTGGTTCGTATGAAACTTATCCCTGCAAAGGATAAGCTAAGCCTACTTAAAATTAGGCCTAGGAGTCTACCCACAGAGAACCTTTTTGTTGCTCAGATGTGGCCTCTTTCTCTCTCTCTCTCAGCTGACATGGAGGGCAAACTCACTGCTGTCCTCTACACAGGACTTGACTCCAGGGGTGTAAACCTCCCTGGCAAAATGGGACAGAAATCCTAGAATGAACTGGGACTCAGCATCAAGGGATTGCAAAAACTTTCTTCACTAAAAGGAAGAAGAGAGAAATGAGACAAAATAACGTGTCAGTAGCTGAGAGATTTCAAATAGAGTCATAAGGTTATCCTGGAGGTTATTCTTACACATTATATAGATATTCCTTTTTGGTTTAAGGTGTATTAGAGAGGCTAGAGGGAAGTACCTGAAACTGTAGAGCTGTGTCCAGTAGCCATATTTCTTGAAGATGATTGTATAATGATATAGCTTTTGCAATGTGATTTTGATTGTGAAAACCTTGTGTCTGATGTTCCTTTTATCTATGGTATGGACAGATGAGTAAAACATATGGATAAGAAATAAACAAAAAATAGGGGGAACAAAGGTTAAAATAAACTGAGTAAATTGAAATACTAGTGGTCAATTAGAGGGAGGGGTAAGGGGTATGGCATGTATGAGTTTTTGGTTTTTATTTCTTTTGCTGGAGAGATACAAATGTTCCAAAAAAATGATCATGGTGATGAATAAACAGCTGTGTGATGATATCATGAGCCACTGATTATTTCATTCTTGAAATAATATCAAGAATGTTTGTAAGAATGTTTGTACGTTTGTTGTTTACAATAAAAATATTAAAAATATATACAAAAAAATTGTGCAATATAAAGAGTGAACCCTAATTTAAACTATGGACTTTAGTTAACCGTACAATTATAATAATGTTAGTTCATCAGTTGTAACAAATGTACCACACAAATATAAAATGTTAATAATAGCAAAAGCACCATCTATAGAGCGGTTATATGGGAACTTTGTATGTTTGCATAATTTTTCTGTAAACTTACAACTGCTCTCAACAATGAAATCTATACAAAAATTGTAAATGTCAAAAATTAAATTAAGGACAAAACCTGCCAGAGAATAATTGCTGAAACACATATTGATTACCTACTATGTACATAGGGAATATGTACTACAGTTTCCTGTCAGGTCCCAATTTCAAATATTCTGTCCAGCTCTTCCCATGAGTACTCCAATATCCGGGCCTGAATTCTGAGTTGTCCTTCAGAATATTTTGTCATGATCAATACTCCAGGAGGGCAGGGACCTTAGGTGTCCTGTCCACTGATGTATTCCCAGACCCAGCATAATGCGTGGCACATAGTAGAGTCTCAAGAAATATTTATTGAATGAACAAATGTTTATGGAGACAATTCTCTATAGGTTTCTTGCATTTCTGTGCATTTTGCCAGCAAAAACAGGCTGCTTTGGTTTTGGACGGGATTTTCAAGGATGTCTGTATAGTAAACACCTTGGAAGAGATAGACTGTGTCTACCAGTAGAGCAGACGGCAACTTTGGTTGTCTTCAGAGCAGGGCAGATGTGTTTACCATCCAATAATGGACAATAAAGATTTGGGTTCCCGAATATGGAGCTTTGTCTGCTATGAATGCAAATTCACCCAGGCCACTCCTTGTCTCTCCTGAAGAACTCTGGAGGAAAGGGCAACTGATACAAACATGAATCTCATGCTACCTTCTGTGCGGTGGGTAATAACATCCTTTGTCTCTGACCCAGGAGTATCATGTCTTCGGCTAGCAGCCAGTAAACTGTGGCAGGCTGACCAAGATTGCAAGCAGGATAAAATCTAAGACCCTGCACAGTTCTTGACACACTTCTAGTACTTGTCTCAGGGATTCCACACATTATCTTACTCAGTTATAACAGCAACCATGTAAGGAAGGAACGAGGAAACCAAAACTCAAAGCAAATAAAGGATCCTTCATTTCTACACCTCTAGGCAGAAAGAACCTTATCCACTCATAAGCTCATTGAGAGGATTAGAATGAAAGAGTAGTATACAGTAAGACCTTAATAAATGTCAAATTCATGTTCCCCTGCCACTTCCTTCTTCCTCAAAATAATCCAGTAGCCACAAAAATAACCTATAAGCATTTATGATTTTCTTTGGTGTCAGTTAAAAATGCTAATAACCAGAAATAGAAAAAGAAGCAGAAAGAATGATGTACCTCATTACTCACAGAAGCTACAGATTTGTGCTGTGACCACATGGGCCAGGCATCCAATAGGGCAAAACTCTTTACAAAGCTGGTATTGGGGCAGCCACACTAATCCTAGCAGCTAATCAAGCCCTACAACTTCTGAAGGAGGGAAGAGGACATGCATCGATTTGAGGGATTTCCAATTTTGGTTGAAGGCAAGCTGGATTATAACTGGAATGCCCAGTTTCCAATCAGAATTCTGCAGTTCAGCACTTAGCACACCTGGGACTCTATCCTCTCTGCCAGAGGGATGTGAGATAACTGAGTTCCAAGTCTCCTTTCTCTGAGGCACTTTGAAGAGATAAGGAGAGTAGGAGTTCTGTAGTTCTGATGGTCAGCATTGCCACATACAACAACTGTTAAAGAAATTGAAAAAGAAATCATGCTTCAATTAGAAATAAGAACAAAGCAGAGGGGACGAAGGTAAATCAAAATACAGGGGTAAGGAGGACATTGTTTGTATTTTAGAACTTCACCTACTATATGAGACCAAAGGAAGAACAGTTTACTTCATCCAAAATCTAAATTTTCTGGATCACATAATCTAACTCAACCTGTCTGGATAGATCATTTAAACTACACAAACACAGGGAGCCCAGAATGGGAATTAGGGCTTGTAATTTTGTATAGTTTCATGTAATGCCTGGATATATTCCAGAGTCTGTTGAGCAGATAATTTTAAAAGTACTGGCAAAGTCCCTGGAAGGATAGAAGAAAAAATATGGAGCTACTAAACTTTACCACTGGGGAAACCCCCAATGCTATGCCAAAGGTTAGGGACACCCAAATCAATTGGCCAAGCCCTTGATCTTGATGCTTGCTCTTGTGAAGCTTACATATGTAGTAGAGAAACAAAAGCCTTCATATAGTTATGCCTAAGAGTTACTGCCAAAAATCCTCTTGCTGCTCGGATGTGACCTCTTTCTCTCTAAGCCCAACTCTGCAAGTAAAATCATTACCCTCCCTGCTACGTGGGACATGACATCCAGGGGCGAAAGTCTCCCTGGCACCATGGGATGTACAGTGCCTTCTGGACCAAAAGGGAGAAAAGAAGTGTAACAAATAAGGTATCAGTGGCTGAGAGAGTTCATATAGAGTCAAGAGGCTACTCTAGAGACTACTCTTATACAAGCTTCAGCTAGATATTGCTATTTATCATGGTTTGCCAAACTCCAACTAAAACCATTCCTGCCAATGCTAAAGAACACTATGCTGGTTTGAAAGGATGTATGCCCCCTAGAAAAGCCATGTTTTAATCAAAATTCCATTTCATAAAGGCAGAATAATCCCTATTCAATACTGTATGTTTGAAACTGTAATCATATCATCTCCCTGGAGAAGTGATTTAATCAAGAGTGGTTGTTAAACTGGATTAGGTGACGACATGTCTCCACCCATTTGGGTGGGTCTTGATGAGTTTCTGGAGTCCTATAAAAGAGGAAACATTTTGGAGAGTGAAGGAGGTTCAGAGAGAGCAGAGCAGAATGACATAGCCACAAGAAACAGAGTCCACCATCCCCTTTGGAGATGGGGAAGGAAGGTGCCTCCCGGGGAGCTTCGTGAAGCAGGAAGCCAGGAGAAGAAGCTGGCGGATCACTCCGTGTTTGCCATGTGCCCTTCCAGATGAGAGAGGAACCCTGGCCGTCTTCATCATGTGCCTTTCCAGATGAGAAAGAGACTCTGATTGTGTTCGCCATGTGCCCTTCCAGATGAGAGAGAAACTGTGAGCTTCATCGGCCTTCTTGAAGCAAGGTATCTTTCCCTGGGTGCTTTTGATTGGACATTCCTATAGACTTGTTTTAATTGGGACATTTTCTTGGCCTTAGAGCTATAAACTAGCAACTTATTGAATTCCCCTTTTTAGGGGCCATTCTGTTTCTGGTGTGTTGCATTCCGGCAGCTAGCAAACTAAAACAAACACCTAGGGCTCTGAGATTCTACAAAGGTTCCATGCACTATGATTACTTTCCAGAATCCTACAACCTCCAGATGGTTCCTAGGTCAGAGAATTCCTGAAACCCAGAAGGCCCAGCTTCTCCAGAACATTAACTAGTTCCATCCCCCTAACCCATATTATTGACAGCCCCCTCCAACATGAAAAAGTTAGAAAAAGTTATCTCTTTTGTATATATGTAATTTTTCACAATAAAAAAATAAAGAGAAAACGAACCAAAATAGCCCCACAAAGAAACTGTCTGGCTCGTCTGACAATCTAGAACAATAAATTTTCTCAGCTGCATCTCTTGTGCAAAAGAAACTGAATAAACCAATTAAGGAAATTTTCCTGTAAAATTAAAGCTGAGCTGTATTTCTTGTATTTGGTAAAGAAGGATTTTGTAAGGAGTTAGGTCACTATAGCATAGCTAAGGACTAAGTGCAACTAAGTGTGTTGATCAAGGTTAGGTTATACTTACCTTTTCAGTGTTCCTCTATATGAGATGATGCTGTGATGGTCAGGTTCATGTATCAACTTGGCCAGGTGATAGTGCCCAATTGCTGGTCAAGCAAGCACTGGCCTATCTATTGCTGTGAGGACATTTCATGGACTTAAATCATGAATACATTGACTGCATCCACAGCTGATTACATCTGCAGTCAGCTAAGGGGCATGTCTTCTGCAATGAACATTAACTAGTTCTATTCCCTAACCCATATTATTGACAGCCCCCTCCAACATGAAAAAGTTAGAATGGGCATAGCCCAAATAACCCCAAAGATTGGGAGAAAGATCAGAGGAGAAGATAACAAAGATAGGATTTAACAAATGCAAACAACTGCTGAATCATTATATTTGTATTTCTCTTAGTCTCCAGTGTCTTGGAGCAGCTAGAAAGAAAAACCTAAAATTGTGGAACTGTAACCCATACCAAACTCTGCAATCTGTCTGACGCTAATCTAATCATTAGAAGGCTTTTAAGGAGGATTCAGAAGAGACAGTCACTCTTCCTGCTTCAGCCAGTCAGCCTCTCCTGAGAGTTCACTGAGGACCTTCATTGGAGCTGCAGCTCACAGCCTGCCCTTGAACTCTTACATCTCCACACCTGCATGCGACGGTTTTATAAATCTCATATATACAGATATCTCCTGTAGATTCTGTTTCTTTAGAGAACCCTAACTAATACAGATGATATGAAAGGTCCTCTTTTGAGGCAAGAATTTGTGTCTTCACTTCCATGGATGCCAGGCCAGTGATTCTGGCACAGGGAGAGGGTACAATGGAGAGAGACACAGGCATTATATCCAGCCTCAGTGCTCCGATGAGCCCCCTAGGGGGCCATGGCTCCATGGCTCCATGACTCCATGACTGAGGACCTCTACCCTGCCTCAGAGTCCCAGCTCCTACTGTACTGTGGGATCCATCCTTCAGGCACCCAGGGTGGAAGAAAGGCTGAGCACCTCTCTCCAGGGATGGGCTTCAGGAGATGCTGCAAGTAAATTGGATAAGCAAGCACCTACGGACCTATCTGAGTAGCAATTCCAAATTTTCAAGGGATTCTGTTACCCACCGAAAAATTAAGAACCATGGAGTGTGTGTCTCATTCTTCCACTGGGAAACTGATATTCTGCAACGAAGACAAGGTTTTAAAATTAGCTATATCGCAAGGTCGTGTATGAAAAAGCATGGCCTACATACCATATTTTATATCTTCCTTTGTTTCTCCTTCTTCCTTCTCCACTCTCCCAAGCAATAAAAGCAGAGGAAAATGAAGTAAAGGTAAAAAGGCAGGATGACACATAATGATGTAAAGGAAAAGAGGGAAAAATAGAGAGAGGGAAAGGACAGGGGTATTTCTGAAGGTGCAAAGAAAATGCTCCTTTAGGCACTCAAGTTCCTCTGGAAACACCCCAGAATTAGGTGCCAGACTTAAAAGACTCAAGTCATAAACTAGATGTTGGGTTACCACTAATGAAATTTGATTCCATTTAATATGCAGGAATTAAAATAATCTTGCAATTTGTCATGGCAATGTGTGTGAATCCACAGTTCTTTTAATAGACAGAATCACAATGAGGGTGGCAATTTTCCACCACCCTCTTTCAACTACAGCTGAGCTCAGGTTGAAACCAGTCCCCCCTGGCAATTTGGTTCACATACTTATCAGTCTTTAGGCTGGTCCAGAATACAACTAAACACTGGACAAGCAACAAAAACATAAAGGATTCTGTATAGATTTCAGGTCAGTCTGGGCTCA
The DNA here is from genome assembly GCF_023851605.1 of Tamandua tetradactyla. Classification (NCBI taxonomy): domain Eukaryota; kingdom Metazoa; phylum Chordata; class Mammalia; order Pilosa; family Myrmecophagidae; genus Tamandua; species Tamandua tetradactyla. Next base: position 94,260,165 of record NC_135329.1, on the reverse strand, counting down.
GGTGGGTACTAAATGCTTACAGCACACAAACTTCAGAGCCACAGGTCGTGACTCAAATGAAATGCTAGCATAAAGGAATGGTTTAGAGAGTTATAAATATTTTTTAATACACCAGTATCCAAAACGCACACCCAAATTGTCACAAACCTAATAGCTTAATATGACACATCTATTTTATCCTTTACAGTTTACAAAGTAGTTTACCAAACACTATTAAATCCTTCAGGCACCACTGTACTCTGGACATACTTTATTATATTTATAATATATAATCATGGGATACTAAAATTAATCCTTTGAGAGCAGGAAGGTTGGTTACTCATTCTTTGAAACCTCATAGGCTGCAGATTACCTAGTACATGGGAGGTCAGTAAGCCAATCGAGCAATTTTTAATCTGTCTCCAGGAGAAGCTGGCAGCACCTCTGTGCTAGACATCAGAATATTGTTCAGCTGGGCTCAGAGCTCCTAGAAAGGAGAGTTCCTATGTGCAGTTTGGGGACTCTGCCCCCTGTAACCCACCTCGACTGGGAAATAACTGCCAAATTCCTATGAAATTGAGATGCCTGTAAGAAGTGGGACAGTTTTCTATAGTCAAGTTCCTGGAGACAGCATGGGGGAAGGAAAACAAAAGTGACTTTAGAATCCTTTAGATCAGTAACAAACTTCAACTCCTTCACCCAAGAAATGAGTGGTCTTAGAGGAGGTAATTTTGTAATGCCTTATTTTTCTCATCTAGAAAAAAAGAGGGCTGTGTGGCAAAGATGGTTAGTGCTCACCAAATATCCATGTGCTCCTTTAGATTTCAGAGTCAATGGCTGGCCAGTGGACTGGAAACGGAAGTGGCTTGTCCATGTCAGAGTAGGGCAGTTAAAAGCTGGTATACCTCTATTTCTATCTCTTTCCCTTCCACAGCAACTTTGGAGGACTGCATAGCAAAAAGATGGCAAGCAACCCAGATTCCTGAGTTACTGCCTGGAGGAAAACTATACAGAGAGCTACCGGGCCTACACTGAACTTTGAGTGACAGTGAAATAAACTTTTCCTGGTTTAGGGGTTGTATTACTGCAGCATAACTTAGCTTACCCTAACTAATGCCAACTTGGCTGGTTCAAGGATTAAGTAAGAGGTTTCCTTCTCTATTTTCAAAACCTACATTCTTCCCCCAAAAGATTAATAACAGATCTGCTACAGGTCCCTTTCTGATAAAATTTTAGTGTTAGGACCTAGCCACAAACTTCTGAAAAAGAAGCCTGGTCAGCAGAGGGCCTTCAGACTTCACAAGGGTTGCTTCAATCATCTATAGAAAGCAGTACACACACTTTGCAGGATCAAAATTTAACTCGATTCATTTCCTCTAAAGTGCAGAAAAAGGCAAGTGGGGGAAGGCAGCCTGTGAACACTAGACAGCATTTACAGGTGTTTTAGCTTGCTAGCTGCTGGAATGCAATATACCAGAAACAGAACGGCTTTTAAAAAGGGGAATTTAATAAGTTGCTAGTTTACAGTTCTAAGGCTGAGAAAATGTCCCAATTAAAGCAAGTCTATAGAAATGTCCAATCAAGGCATCCACCCAGGGAAAGATACCTTGGTTCAAGAAGGCCGATGAAGTGCAGGGATTCTCTCTCAAGTGAGAAGGCCCATGGCAAACACAGTCAGGGCTTCTCTCTCATCTGGAAGGGCACATGGAAAACACAGCATCATCTGCTAGCTTCTTCTCCTGGCTTCCTGTTTCATGAAGCTCCGCGGGAGGCATTTTCCTTCTTTATCTCCAAAGGTCGCTGGCTGATAGACTCTGCTTCTCGTAGTTATGTTGTTCTTCTCTGCTCTCTCTGAATCTCCTTCATTCTCCAAAATGTTTCCTCTTTTATAGGACTCCAGAAACTTATCGAGACCCATCCAAATGGGCAGAGACATGTCATCATCTAATCCAGCCTAACAACCACTCTTGATTAAATCACATCTCCAGGGAGAAGATTTGATTACAGTTTCAAACATACAGTATTGAATAGGGATTATTCTACCTTTATGAAATGGGATTTTGATTAAAACATGGCTTTTCTAGGGGATATACATCCTTTCAAACCAACACAACTGGTATATCATTTTAAATTTCTGTTATCAGCCATCAAAAAAATTCTCAACAAAGAAAAGCCCAGGACCAGATGTCTTCACAGAATTTTACCAAGCATTTTGTACTAGCTTGAAAGGATTATGTGCCCTAGAAAAGCCATGTTTAATACTGATCCATTTTATAAAGGCAGCCATTTCTTTTAATCCCTATTTGGCACTGCAGGTTGGAAGCCTGATTAGATTATCTGCACACAGATGAGACATGCCCAGTTGCGGGTTAAAACCCTTGATTATAGGGAACGTGACTCCACCCATTCCAGGTGGGTCCTAATTAGTTTACTGGAATCCTTTAAAAGAGGAAGCATTTTGGAAAGAGCCACAAGAACAACCAGAGCCCACATAATCAGTGACTTTTGGAAATGAAGAAGGAAAATGCCCCCAGGGGAGCTTCATGAAACAAGAAGGCTGGAGAGGAGCCTAGTAGACGTTGCCATGCTCACCATGTGCCTTCCCAGTTGAGAGAGAAGCTCTGAACTTCATCGGCCTTCTTGAACCAAGGTATCTTTCCCTGGATGCCTTAGATTGGACATTTCTGTAGCCTTGCTTTAATTTGGACATTTTTATGGGCTCAGAACTTAAACTTGCAATTTGAATTTTATTCCCCTTTTTAAAAGCCATTCCATTTCTGGTATATTACATTCAGGCACTTGCAAACTAGAACACATTCCAAGAAGAATTAATACCAATCCTGCTTAAACTCTTCCAATAATTGAAAAGGAATGTGGTGGTTAGCTTCATGTGTCAACTTTGTCAGGCGATGGTGCTCAGTTTCTGGTCAAGCAAGCAGTGGCCTATCTGTTGCTGTGAGGACACTTCATGGACTTAGATCTTCAGTCAGTTGATTACACCTATGGCTGATTAAACCATGATCAACAAAGAGGAGTGCCTTCCACAATGAGAGAAGTTTAATCCAGTTAGTTGAAAGCTTTTAAAGGAGAGGTGATGATTTCAGCTGTTAGAAGAGAGCACTTTCACCTCAACTTCAGGCAGCCAGCTCTCCAGGGGAATTAACTGAAGACCTTCATTGGAGCTGTCAGCTTGTGGCCTTCCCTATGGAATTTGGACTCACACGTCTCCAATTTTATAAAATCTCATATTTACAGCTTTCTCCTATTGGTTCTATTTCGATAGAGAATGCTGACTAACACAAGGAGGGAACACGACCTAACTCATTTTGTGAAGCCAATATCACCCTAATACCAAAACCTGATAAAGATACTATACAAGAAAAGGAAATTACAGACCAATCTTTCTAATGATATATAAGCAAAAATCTTCAACAAAATACTTTCAAATTGAATTTAACAGAAATTTTAAAAATTACACATCATGATCAAGTGACTTTTATCCCAGGTGTTCAAGAGTGTTTCAACACAAGAAAATCAATTAATGTAATACTCCACATTAACACATCAGAAGGGAAAAAATACATGATCATCTTGATTGATGCAGAAAAGGAATTGGAAAAATCCAACATCCATTTTTGATAAAAACACTTTGAAAGACAGGAATAGAAGGAAACTTCCTCAACATGATAAAGGACACACGTGAAAAACCCACAGCTAACATCATACCCAATGAGGAAAGATTGAAAGCATTCCCTATAAGATCAGCAACAAGACAAGGATGCCCACTGTCACCACTGTTATCTAACATTGTGCTAGAAGTTCTAGCCAGAGCAATTAAGAAAGTAAAAGAAATAAAAAGTATCCAAATTGGAAAAGAAGAAGTAAAACTTTCACTTTTTGCTGATGATATGATCCCATATATATATAAACTATAACAGAGCTCCTAGAGAAAATAAATGAGTTCAGCAAAGTGGTGGGATATAAGATCAACGTGCAAAAATCTGTAGTGGTTCTATACACTAGTAATGAGCTATCTGAGGAGCAAATCAAGAAAAAACAATTCCATTTACAATAGCAACCAAAAGAATAAAATATCCAGGGATAAATTATTGAATTTATCTACAGAAAACTACAAAATATTGCCTAAAGAAATCAAGGAAGACCTAAAGAAATGGAAGGACATATTGTGTCCATGGATTGGATAATCAAATGTCATTAAGATGTCAATTCTACCCAAATTGATCTATGGATTCAATGCAATACCAATCAAAATTCTAATAGCTTATTTTACAGAAATGTAAAAACCAATCATCAAATTTATTTCAAAGGGTAAATAAACAATTTTGAAACGTATTAAAAAAATTTTTTTAGAACAACCAAAAACACCTTGAGAGAGAAAGATGGAGCCTGACACAGAGGCAGGAAGCCCGCAGAGGTGCACAGACAGAAGCCAGGGACTAGGAAGTAAGCCAGGCTGTGTTCCTTGAATGCACTACCCTCACCAGTGCAGCTCTGTGATCCGCAACTCACCCCATACCCCACGCATCTGAATCCCGTCACCTGCTCCCATTCCCCATGCCCCAGATGCCCTCACCCCACCAGACCCCAGTGCACATACCTGCCCACACCCCCATGCCAAGTGTAGCCCAACCCACCTCTCCTGCACCCCTCCAGAGCATTAACTCCCCTACCCTGTTTCCTGCAGCCTGTTGCCAGTGCATAAAGGCTGTGGACACTAACCTCCATACCCAGGTTACCCCTGCCCCCTGCCCATAGTGTCGCACAGCCTCACTCTGCCCCACCCCCTAAGCTTAGCACATCAATTTACAGCAATCCTAGGCCCACGCATACGCACGGCCCCCCAATCACATCATTCAGCTCTGGGAACTTCAATTTACAGCAGTCCTAGGATCGAGCATGTACATGGCCCTCAGCCACACTTCCCAGCTCTGAAAATGTGCTGACCTGTACTGCCAGATCACATCTGCCCTGAACCCACAAAGGTGTAACACCAACCTGCTGCCACAGCTCTATGCATGCACACGAAGGGTCCTGTGCCACAGGCCAGTGCACACCAGGGTTACGTCCCCCAGACTGGTGCACCCGCAAAGCTCCATCCTCCCTGGCCACTGGGCATGCACGTTCACAAGCATCAGCACAACATCCCCAACCTGCGCCTATACCTGCCCTGAGACAAATCACTGCATTGAGTGCCTCACCCCCTACCCTGCTCCCTGCTAAACAACCATCCCACAAACACAAGGCCTTAGACTACTGAAAGAAATCAATGCCCAAAGAAAATGAATCAAGATATTTACATACCCTAAAGACAGCAGAAGATCACTAAACATATCACAATGCAGATATAATCCTGTCTAATGACAAAATTAAAACACCAGAGGAGACACAGACGTTGGAACAACTAATCAAAATGTTTATACACCTCTATTTAATAAAATAAGGGGGACAGCAGATGATGTAAAGGAGATCAAGGAGATGATAGAAGAGCATAAAGAGGAATTTGAAAGATAAATAGAAATATAGTAATATCACAGAGATCAAACACTCTGTTGACCAAATAAAAAACATACTAGAGGCATACAACACCAGATTTGAAGAGACAGAAGAAAAATAAGTGATATAGAGGAGAAGAAAAATGACTTTGAAGACTCAAAACAGGAAATGGCAAAAAAAATTAAAAAATAATTTGAATTGGATCTCAGGGAAATGATAGACAAAACACAGCACACACATCTAAGAATCACTGGTGTCCCAGAAGGAGAAGAGAGGAGTAAAGGGCTAGGAAGAGTAGTTGAGGATATAATGGGGGGAAACTTCCCAACCCTTATAAAGGACATAAATATACAAGTCAAAGAACCTCAATGAACTCCAAACAGAATACATCAAAATAGGCCTCCCCCAGACACATACCAATCAGTCTGTCAAATGTTGAAGAGAAGCAGAAAATCCTGAAAGTACAAGAGAAAAGCAATCTACTACATACAAGAGAAACCATATAAGGGGGACTGAGTTCAGACTACTCAACTAGCACCATGGAGGTGAAAAGGCAGTGGTATGATATATTCAAGATCCTGAAAGAGAAGACTTCCAGCCGAGAATTCTGCACCCATCTAAACTTTCGTTTGAACTGACGGAGAGATTAAAGTTTTCACAGGCAAGGAAGTCGTGAAAGAATATGTCAACAAGAGACTGGTCCTACAAGAAATACTAAAACGAGTTCTGCCAGCTAAAACAAAACAAAACAAAAATGACAGGAGAGGGAGGACTGAAAGCGGGTACAGAATTGAACAGTATCACTAAGGGTAATTTAAAGAATACAAAGAGAAAGAGGGAAAAGAATATATAGATCTCACAAATAAAATCCAAAAGGTAAGATGGTGGATTCAAGAAATGCCTTTTCAATAATAACTTCGAATGTTAACAGACTAAACTTACCAATTAAAAGATACAGATTGCCAGAATGGATTAAGAAACATAATGCAGCTTACAAGAGACTCATCTTGGACACAAGGATACAAATAGACTGAAAGTGAAAGGATGGAAAAAGATTTTCCATGCAAGTTGTAACCAAAATAAAGTAGGAGGAGCTATACTAATATTGGACAAGATAGACTTTAAATGTAAAGACATCATAAGAGTCAAAGAAGTACACTATATACTAATTAAAGGGTCAATTCACCAAGAAATAACAATCATAAATGCCTACGCTCCCAATCGAGGAGCTCCAAAATCCATGAGACAGACATTGGCAAAACTGGAGGGAGTGACAGACGTTTCAACAATAACAGTAGGAGACTTCAATATACAACTCTCCTCTACAGATAGAACAACCAGACAGAAGATCAACAAGGAAATAAATAAATTAAATAACTTGATAAATGAGTTAGATCTAACAGATGTATATTAGGTCATTGTACCCCAAAACACAAGGATATACATTCTTCTCCAGTGCTCATAGAACATTCTCCAGGACAGATCATATGCTGGGGCACAAAACAGGTCTTTATCAATTTAAAAACACTGAAGTTATTCAAAGCACTTTCTCTGATCACAACGGGATGAAGCTGGATCTCACTTACCCCCAAAGAATGAGAATATTCACAAATATACGGAGATTGAATAATACACTCTTAAACAACCAGTAGGTCAAAGAAGAAATTGCTAGAGAAATCAGTAGCTATCTAGAGATGAATGAAAATGAGAATACAACATATCAGAACAAAATATTAGGAAATCAAATCCAACAACACATTAAAAGAATTATACACCATGATCAAGTGGGGCTTATACCCAGAATGCAAGGACAGTTCAACACAAGAAAGTCAATTAATGTAATAAAGCACATTAACAAATCAAAAGGGAAAAATCACATGATCATCTCTATTGATGCTAAAAAAGCATTGGACAAAATTCAACATCCTTTTCTGATAAAAACACTCCAAAAGATAGGAATCAAAGGTAACTACCTCAATATCATAAAGGGAATATATGAAAAACTGATAGCCAGCATCGTACTCTGTGGAGACAGACTGAAAGCTTATCCCCTAAGATCAGGAGCAAGACAAGGATGCCCACTGTCAGCACTATTATTCAACATTGTGCTAGAAGTTCTAGCTAGAGCAATCAGGCAGGACAAAGAAATAAAAGGCATCCAAATTGGAAAGGAAGAAGTAAAACTCTCATTTTTTGCAGATGTTATGATACTGTACTTGGAAGATCCTGAGAAATCTACAGGAAAATTACTTGAGCTAATAAACAAATTCAGCAAGGTGGCAGGATATAAAACTAAGTGCAAAAATCAGTAACGTTTCCATATACAAGCAATGACCTAGCTGGGGAGTTAGTTAAGGAAAAAAATCCATTCAAAATAGCAACTAAAAGAATCAAGCACTTAGGAATGAACTTAACTAGGGGCATAAAGGACTTGTACACAGAAAACTATACAACATTGCTAAAAGAAATCAAAGGAGATCTAAATAGGTGAAAAAACATTCCCTGCTCATGGATAGGAAGGCTAAATATAGTTAAGATGTCAATTCTCTCCAAATTGATCTACAGATTTAACACAATACCAATCAAAATTCCAACAACTTACTTTGAAGATGTGGAAAAACTAATTACCAAATTCATCTGGAAGGGAAAAAGACCCCGAAGAGCTAAAAGCATCCTAAAGAAGAAGAAAGTGGGAGGATTAATATTCCCTGACTTTAAAACCTTTTTTAAAACCACAGTGGTCAAAACAGCATGGTATTGACACAAAGATAGAAGCATTGACCAATGGAATCAAATTGAGAATGAAATAGACCATGAAATCTGTGGCCAACAGATCTTTGACAAGGGCCTCAAATCCTCTGAAGTGGGACAAAACAGTCTTTTCAATAATTGGACATGGAAGAACTGGATATCAATAGCCAAAAGAATGAAAGAGGACCCCTATTTTACACCTTACACAAAAATTAACTCAAAAGTGGATTAAACACCTAAATATAAGGATTAGCACCATAAAGATTCTAGAAGAAAATGTAGGGAAACATCTTCAAGACCTAGTAATAGGAGGTAGCTTCCTAAACCTTACACTCAAAGCACAAGCAACAAAAATGGATCAAAGATCTAAACATTAGGTCTAAGACCATAAAACAGTTAGAGGAAAATGTAGGGAGATATCTTATGAAACTTACAATTGGAAGCGGTTTTATGGACCTTAAACCTAAAGCAAGAGCACTGAAGAAGGAAATAAATAAATGGGAGCTCCTCAAAATTAAACACTTTTGTGCATCAAAGAACTTCATCAAGAAAGTAGAAAGACAGCCTACACAATGGGAGATAATATTTGGAAATGACATATCAGATAAAGGTCTAGTATCCAGAATTTATAAAGAGATTGTTCAACTCAACAACAAAAAGACAGCCAACCCAATTACAAAATGGGAAAAAGACTTGAACAGACACCTACCAGAAGAGGAAATACGGATGGCCAAGAGGCACATGAAGAGATGCTCAATGTCCCTGGCCATTAGAGAAATGCAAATCAAAACCACAATGAGATATCATCTCACACCCACCAGAATGGCCATTATCAACAAAACAGAAAATGACAAGTGCTGGAGAAGATGCGGAGAAAGAGGCACACTTATCCACTGTTGGTGGGAATGTCAAATGGTGCAACCACTGTGGAAGGCAGTTTGGCGGTTCCTCAAAAAGCTGAATATAGACTTGCCATACGACCCAGCAATACCATTGCTAGGTATCTACTCAAAGGACTTGAGGGCAAAGACACAAACGGACATTTGCACACCAATGTTTATAGCAGCGTTATTTACAATTGCAAAGAGATGGAAACAGCCAAAATGTCCATCAACAGGCGAGTGGCTAAACAAACTGTGGTATATACATACGATGGAATATTATGCAGCTTTAAGACAAGATAAACTTATGAAGCATGTAATAACATGGATGGACCTAGAGAACATTATGCTGAGTGAGTCCAGCCAAAAACTAAAGGACAAATACTGTATGGTCCCACTGATGTGAACGGACATTCGAGAATAAACTTGAAATATGTCATTGGTAACAGAGTCCAGCAAGAGTTAGAAACAGGGTAAGATAATGGGTAATTGGAGCTGAAGGAATACAGACTGTGCAACAGGACTAGATACAAAAACTCAAAAATGGACAGCACAATAATACCTAAGTGTAAAGTAATCATGTTAAAACACTGAATGAAGCTGCATCTGAGCTATAGGTTTTTTTTGTTTTGTTTTGTTTGTTTGTTTTTACTATTATTATTACTTTTATTTCTTTTCTCTATATTAACATTCTATACCTTTTTCTGTTGTGTTGCTAGTTCCTCTAAACCGATGCAAATGTACTAAGAAACGATGATCATGCATCTATGTGATGATGTTAAGAATTACTGATTGCATATGTAGAATGGTATGATTTCTAAAAAAAAAAAAAAGCACAAGCAACAAAAGAAACAATAGACAAATGGGTACTCCTCAAAATCAGATGCTTCTGCACCTCATAAGACTTTGTCAAAAAGGTGAAGAGGCAGCCAACTCAATGGCAGAAAATATTTGGAAATCACATATTGGACAAAGGTTTGTATATACAAAGGTTGTATATACAAAGAAATCATACAACTCAACAACAAAAGAACAAACCCAATTATAAAATGGGCTAAAGATATGAATAGGCATTTTTCTGAAGAATAAATACAGGTGGCTCGAAAGCACATGAAGAGATGCTCATTTTCATTGTCTATAAGGGAAATGCAGATGAAGATTACCACCTAACACCTATAAGAATGGCTGCTATTAAACAAACAGGAAACTATAAATGTTGGAGAGGATGTGGAGAAACTGGGACACTTATGCACTGCTGGTGGGAATGTATAATGGTGCAGCCATTATAGAACACTGTTTGGTGGTTCCTTAGGAAACTAAATATTGAGTTGTCTTATGACCCAGCAATAGCACTACTTTTTTATACTACTGGTATATAACCAGAAGAGCTGAAAGCAATGACAAAGACATTTGCACACCGATGTTCAAAGCAGCATTATTCACAATCACCAAAAGATGGAAACAAACCAAATGCCCATCAACAGACGAGTGGATCAACAAAATGTGGTATATACATATGATGGAATATTATGTAGCAGTAAGACAAAATGACATCCTGAAGCATGACAAGATGGAGGAGCCTTTAGGACATAATGCTGTGTGAAATTAGCAAGACCCAAAAGTATAGATACTGTATCATTCTACTTTTATGACCAGCATGAAGGTATAATCAGAGGCCTACAATACAGAACATAGGGACTTAGAGATACATAGAAGCTAAAGATGGGTGAACGGTTAGTTAATGAGGTTGAACTCCAATGTAAGGGAATAGATAGAAGTGAAGGTGGTTCTCTAGTGGGTCTATAAGTAATATTATCATATTGAAGATGAACAAGATTGAAAGGGGTTGTATAAACCTACATGTCCTACTGATTAACACTAGAAATATGAATTAGTTCTTGCAAGAATTACTTCAAAGATATGATTCTTGTACAAAAAATGTTTAAGTCCAGGGTACGGGGGAAAATGCTATTGCATGCTATGAGCTATGTTTAAAAGGAAACCATCAGCACTACCACAGCAATAGTAGAGGTAAATAATGGGGGGGAGGGACAAGAGTTAAGAGGAGGTTTAGATTTCCTATTTGGCAAGGGTGTGTTTATTGGTTTTCTTTCTCTTGGGAACAATGAAATTACCTAAAATTGAGAATGTTGATGGACTGTGGTCTTTGGGTCCTCTACATGATGCCCGATGATTGCAGATGGCCAAAGAATGCATGGACTGAGAAGTAGATTGGCAAATGATGGTGTATACTTATGAACGAAGCTTGTGCTGCTATGTAAAAGAACAAAGTCATGAGGCATGCAACGATGTGAATGAACACGTGGGACATTTGGTGAGACAAAATAACCCAGAAACAAAAGGACAACAATGGTATGGTCACCTTTAGAAAATGCTTATAAGAAAACAGGGGCCAGGATTGTAAGCTTTTAGAGAAGACACATTAAGTGCAGAGTGGTGATTATTATTTCTGAATTTTGAAAGGCTGTTTTATATATATAACCTGATATTTAGAGATAATAATGAAGTCAATTAGGTTGGGGTTAAAGTAATGTAGAACAGAGGGGTAAGGAAGATAATGTCTATATTTTAGAACCACACATACTCTTTGAGAACAATGGAAGAAAGGTTTACTTGATCTGGAATGGAAATTTTCTGTAGTGCATAATCTAGCTCAACCTATCTGTATAGCTCATTTGGACAACTGAAACACAGGGAGCCCAGAATAAGAAAGAGGTCCTTCAATCCTCTATAGATTATTGCACTGCCTGGATACATCCTAGAGTATATTAAGCAGATAAGCAAAAAATATTGACAAAGTCCCCTGAGGGTTAGGAGAAAGAATATGGAACTATTAAACCTTACTATCAGGAAATCCCCTGATACTGTGTCAAATTTTAGGGATACCCAAATCGATAGGCCATGCCCTCGATCATGAGGCTTACTCTCATGAAGCTTATGTAGGTAGCGGAGAAGCTAGGACTACCTATAGGCATGCCTAAGAGTTACTTCTGGAGGACGTCTTTTGTTGCTCAGATGTGGCCTCATTCTCTCTAAGCCCAACTCTGCAAGTGAAATCATTGCCCTCCCCACTACGTGGGACATGACATCCAGGTATCCCTGGCAACGTGGGAGATGACTCCCAGGAATGAATCCAGACCTGGTACCATGGGATCAACAATTCCATCCTGACCAAAAGGGGGAAAAGAAGTATAACACTAATAAAGTAGCAGTGGTAGAGAAAGTTCAATTACAGTCGAGAGGTTACTTTGAAAGTTGCTCTTATACAAGCTTCGGTTAGACATTGCTACCTATCATAACCAGCCAACCCCCAACCAGGATCATTCCAGCCAATCCTAAAGAACATCTAAGGCAATATATAAGATTCCACAAGGGTTCCATGAACTAGAATAACTTTCCAGAAACCTACAACCTCCAGATGGGACCCTGGTCCAGATAAGTCCTGAAACCTAGTACAGCCTCTCCAGAACATCAGATAGTTCCATTTCCCTACCCTATATTAGTGACAGATCCTTCCGATATGAAAAATTTAGAATGGGCATAGCCCAAATACCCCTAAAGAGAGGGATGGAAAGATCAAAGGTGATGATGGAGTTATATAGATAAGATGGGATTTAACAAATGAATGTGAATGCTGAATCATTAACTTGATATATGTTTTAGTCTCCAGTATTTTAGAGCAGCTAGAAGTAAAAACCTAAAATTGTGGAATTGTAACCCACGCCAAACTCTGAAATATGTTCTACAACTAATTGTGTTGCTGTGCTTTGAAATTTATAGCTTTTTTGTATATATGCTATTTTTCACAAAAAATGAAGGAAAAAAAGTCGATTGTGATGATAAAAAAAATATTTAAGCCTTCTAGCCTCCTATGTTCTGGAGAAGCTAGAAGGCAAAATCTGAAAGTATCATATAGTAGCCCATGAGAAGCTCTGGGATCTGTCCTGCAACTACTTGTTAAGAGTACTTTGAACACTATTGCTTTTTTATTTCTATGCTTTCTATATATGTTATACTATCCATAAAAAAAAGTTAAAAAGAAAAAAACATCTTGAGAAGGAAAAATGAACTTGGAGGGTTCACACTACCTGACTTTAGAGCACATTACAAAGCTACAGAGGTCAAAACAGCACGTTACTGGCATAAGGATAGACATATTGAACAATGAAATCAAACTGAGAGTTCAGAAATAGACCCTCACGTCTCTGGTCAATTGATTTTGACAAGGAGGCCAAGTCCACTCAACTGGGACAGAAAAGTCTCTTCAATAAATGGTGCTAGAACTGGATATCTATATCCAAAAGAATATAAAGAGGACCCTTATCTCATACCATATACAAAAATTTACTCAAAATTTGATTAAAGATCTAAGCACTAGTGCTAGGACCATAAAACTCCTGATGAAAACATAGGGAAATATCTTAAAGATCTTGTGGTAGGATATGGTTTCTTAGCTTTTACTCCCAAAGCACAAACAACAAAATAAGAAATAGATCAATGGGCTCTCTTCAAAATTGAATACTTTTGTGCTTCAAAGGTCTGTAAAGAAAGTAAAAAGGCAGCCTACGCAATGGGAGAAAGTATTCGGAAACCATATATCTGATAAGGATTTAACATCCAGAAAGATAACACTGTTCTACAATTCAACAATGAAAAGACAAACAACCCAATTTAAAAAATGGGCAAAAGACATGAATAGACACTTTTCCAAAGTGTTAATACAAATGGATAAAAAGCACATGAAAAGATGGTCGATATCACTAGCTGTCAGAGAAATGCAAATCAAAACCATGAGATATCATTTCACACCTACTAGGAACGGCCATGATCATAAAAGTAGAAAACTACAAGTGCTAGAGAAAATGTTGAAAAATAGGAACATTTATTCATTTTTGGTGGAAATGTAGAATAGTGCAGGCACTTTGGAAGGCAGTTTGGTGATTCCTCAAGAAGTTAAGCATAGAGCTACCATATGATCTGGCAATACCATAACTAGGTATATACACAGAAGAACTGAAAGCAGGGAGGTGATAGACATTTTCACACCGAAGTTTACAGTGGCATTATTCACAATTGCCAAAAGATGGAAACAGTCCAAGTGTCCATCAACTGAAAGTTGGGTAAACAAACTGTGGTACAGATATATGATGGAATATTATGCAACTATAAGAAGGAATGAAGTCCTGACGCATTCAACAACATAGATGAACCTTGAGGATATTATGTTGAGCAAAATAAGCCACACACAGAAGGACAATATTGAATGGTCTCAGTAATATGAACTAATTATAATAAGCAATCTCTGAGAGTTAAAATCTAGAGTATAGGTTAACAGGAGATAGAAAGAGGGTAAAGAATGGGCAGATGATGCTTACGGTGTACAGAATTTTTAATAAGGTTTATCATAAATGTTCAGAAATGATAGCAAAATACTGTTAGTATAATTAACAGTGGTGCATCTGAGTCTTGGGTCATGTATATCACCAGAAGGAAAGCTTGAGGATAAAACACGGGGCTGTATAACATAGTGAAACCTTTTGTGGACAATGACTGTGGTTAATTGTACAAATATAAGAAAGTTCTTGCTAGAACTAGCACAAATCTACATCACTATCATCAGGTGTTAATAAGGTGGAATATGGGAAAAAGTACAATTAACGCAAATTAAGGAGTATAGTTAACAGTAACATTGTAATGTTGTAATATTCTTTCATCAATTGTGACAAAGCAACCAAAGCCAAGTATCAATAATAGTGGGGTATAAGGCGTATGGGATTTTTCTTCCAGAGCAATGGAAATGTTCTTAAATGGATTGTGGTGTGAATGCACAATTATGTAATTACACCAAGAGGCACTAATTGTACACTTTGGAAGGATTGTATGGTATGTGAATAAAACTGTTAAAAAAATCTATTTGGGTGTCTTGTGACCTAATGGCTTACAAACGCTGACACGAGGGCAATGCCCAGGACTGTGAGTGAGGACCTGCTGGAGCCTAAAGAACCACATGTTCTGAGACATTATCTCATCTGCATTCTCAGCATCCTATGATTCAGGGCCCTCAGACATGACTTAGACTGGGTACTAAAGAGAACTGAGGCCCAAAGCGGAAAGGTGTTTGCCAGAGGTCCTACTGCCAGTGAGTGGCTAAATCCCAACCCTGCTCCTGCCTCTGGGGGCTCCTTCTCTCCACCAGTGGTCACCCCACATTAGCCACGTTCCCACCTATTCACGACTTCCTATATCACCCGCCTGAGTGGGGTCTGTTAAAAATGAACACTAGACTCAGGCTCACCAAGCTTTCCCCTGCCCATTTCATCACGATTTCGTGGGTGCACTCTGCATTGATGCTGTTATTAAAAGTCAGTCCTACTTTAGCAACCAGACAGAAAAGCTCTAATCACCCCAGGTATTTCCAACAAGTCCTTCAAAGAACATTATTATTCTGAATAAAGCTCTCCCCTACCACCACTACCCAATTTTAGTCTTAACACTCCTATTTTATCCTACAGAAGTACTCTCCCATTTAATGAAAAAAAGAAAAAGCCTACTTTTAAGAAATATATACACTTGCCTGAGTAGCCAAAGTATCTGTGTTAAATCTCAAAATTAAAGATCTTCTCCTGCCTCTTTTCCCCCTCTTCATGAACTCCCTTTCTTGTTCATATACTGTTTTGGGGAAGGGGCAATAAATCACATTATTCTCCAGGATTGGGGGATTGTTACTTG
Source organism: Tamandua tetradactyla (assembly GCF_023851605.1). Taxonomy (NCBI): domain Eukaryota; kingdom Metazoa; phylum Chordata; class Mammalia; order Pilosa; family Myrmecophagidae; genus Tamandua; species Tamandua tetradactyla. The sequence goes on along the minus strand of NC_135329.1, from coordinate 94,244,290 downwards.
GAACACCTGCCACCCCCAATCCCCTGAAAGTTTGGGGCTTCTGGTGGGAGGAGAAAGCTGAACATCTAGTAGGGCCTGACCAAAAGGCAGGAAGCTCCAGCAGAACAACAGCTGCAGTCCAGAGACGTTCTGCCAGAAGCATGTTCCTCCACTGCATTTTATTTCTAGCTATATTTCAGGTGCTATGGATTGGCAGCCAGGCAAGGGCCCTGCTGTTCTGCCCCCAGTGTGTGCCAGGAATGTGCTAGATGCTTTACATTCTCCATCTCCTGTGGTCCTCACTAAGAGCCCTGTGAAATGGGAATTAACGTGTTTAAACCTAAAAGAGGCCAGGCCACAAATAAAACCACTACCTTCTCACCCTGCGTGGAACATGTCTCCCAGGAATGAGCCTTCCTGGCCCTGAGGGCTTAATACCAAATTAATCAGACCAGTGATGCTTTAGGAGAAAGATTTTCATCAAAAGAGGGAAATGTAAAGGAACAAAACAAAATACCGTTTCTATTTCTTAAAGATTTTAAATGAGGTAAAGAGGCCATTCAGGAAGTTACTCTTAAACAGGTCTCAGCCAGTTACCCAAGCTGCCAAAGTAAGCATACCCATAAGCAAGAGTGTTCCTCAAAATCCTAAGGACACCTGGGCACAATAAACCACAAGATAGAGAAATCAATAAGCTTTCGAAACAGAAGTACATTTGGAGTCCTTCTGTTTGGATTACTACCTGCAGCTGCAATTCTAAGACCCCAAATAACTACAGTTATAGCCTTGCAGGAAGAATAAAAGAAAAACGAGGTTGCGGGCGATAAGCGATTGCCCTCATGTTGCAGGCTGGCATTGGAATCCACAGGTATATCTGGCTCCAAAGTCGCTAGAGGATAATGCCGAGGATGGGATAGCGAAAGGAAATGAAACTGGAATTATTTTATTATCCTAACGGTTCCCCTCTTGGAAGGGAGCCGGCCGATAGTTGAGTAATATCGTCTCTGTAGTACTCGAGGATAGACTGGGGTGTAATGAAGACAGAAAATAAGGGGTTAATGGCCACCGGAATTTCCCTCTCAGCAGCACGAATTTCCATCCCAGCCCACCGCAGCCCAGCCCTGCCGGACCAGGAAGTTGGCGGCTACAAGGCTCAGACCCACGCAAGGACTTGAGAGAACAAGCAACCAAAGCGCAGCAACTAATTAATCAGACATCCCCTGCCGACTATTGAGAAACGCTCAACCCGCAAGCGCCGTCCAGCCCTCAACCCCGCGACGGTGTCAGCACGGACCCTAGCGTGCAAGATGCTGCGTGGGGGCTGGGCTGGAAATAAGCACCAGGTTGGGACACTCCAGGTGAGCAGCCGCCAACATTCTCGTGCGCGCCCCAAGGGTACAAGTTTCCGCCAACGCTCCCGTGCGCCAAGCTTCCACCTCCCCCAGCGACCCAGCTAACCCACCACCACCTCACTCCGCAGCCCCCCCGCTCACCTTCACGGTGGCTGGCAGCGGTAGCACAGCCCCGCGGCCGCCGCGGCGGCCGAAACGGAACTTGGCCGCCTTGTAGATTTTCCAGTAGACGAAAAGCACCACGCCAAGGGGTAAGTAGAAGGCGCCGCAGGTGGAGAAGACCGCGTAAGAGGGTTCTTGGCTCACCTGGCAGCGCTGCAGCCGGGCGTCGTACGCCTCGCCCCAGCCAAAGAGCAGCCGCGCCAGGGCGATGAGCGCCGAGAGCGCCCAGGTGAGCGCGATCATGAGCGCCGACGCGCGGCGGCGGGTGCGCAGCGTGTACTGCAGGTGGCGCGTGATGGTCCAGTAGCGGTCCAGGGCGATGGCCGCCACGTTCCAGATGCTGGCCGTGCAGCACAGTACGTCGAAGGAGATCCACACCTGGCACAGTCTCCGGCCCAGCCGCCAACACCGCCCGGACGACAGCTCGCTCACCAGACTTAATGGCATCACCACTGCCGCCACCAGCACGTCCGACACGGCCATCGAGGCCACCAAGTTATGCGGAACGCGATGGAAGGCGCGGACGCGCAGGATGGTGACCAGAACCAGGAGGTTCCACAGGAAGGTGGCCATGATCAGCAGCACGAACATCGTCACCACCAGCACAGTAAAGACGGAGAGGGGCGGCTCACGGCTCGCCAGGGCGGCGCCACCAGGGGTGGACCTGATGACCCCGTTTGGGCTTAGGGTGCTGCTGCTGGAGGCCTCGGGTCCCGGGGATGCGGCGTCGTCTGCAGTGGCCACCGAAAGACTGGTTGCCTCCATGGCGCACGGCGAGCTGTAGCTGGACTCCCGGGCAGGGGACTCAATGCGCAGCCCCAGGGCTCGGCTTGGACTGGACGGGTAGGGGCGCGGGAGAGAGCACTACGTGTCCAGGAAGGCACAAGACGGACCCAGGTCTCTATACCCTGGTTCCTCTTTCGGGACCGCAGACGCTGCGCCCCCAGCTCCCTTTGGTGCCTCCACTTGGAGCTCTCGTGGACCCTCGCTTCCAGTGAAGAAAACAGAGTGTGGAAACCGCAGTCCAGCTCTGCAACTTGCAGCGCGCCAGGCTCTCCCACCTCCTCACTGTCCCCAGGGAAACTGAAAGTGGACAGGCTGGGAATCCAAGAGCTCAGCGGAGTGTCCGCGCAGGGGCGGGCTTGGAGAGGTGCCCCCGGCCCCCCACACTCTGGAGGCGGCTGGAGCGGAGCGGCGCAGGGGGTGGGCTGGAGTGGGCGGGGTAGGCGGTAATCTGGCTAACCCGTCAATAGGAGCGGGTTTCCACGCTGTCCCCGGTGGGTCTTCCGCCTCGGTGGAACGAAGAGAATCTGGCTGCGGTGGTCTCGGGAGAAGGTTTACGACCGTGCAGGAATTTCTTAGCCTCCCCCTTCGCAGATCCCTCGGAACGGTCTAGCTGCGCGGTGTGACTTCGGTAAACAGAGGGGCGTGCCCTCTTCCGGTCAGTGGGGCGCTGGGTTTGCTCGAATCTCCTGCCCTATCTATTTATCTATACCTGACTGAGTTACTCAAGTATCAGAGTGTGCAACTAGAGGTCTCCTAAACCCGGTCCCATCCGCTCTCTCCCGGCTCTGCGAACTGCCCCGAGAGGGCTTGATAGCGCCCGGAGAAGTTCACTCCGTCTCCATGCAGAAGAACGCTGCCTGTGGGCAGGTTTGGGGAGCGCTGGGAGAGGAAGAGGGAGCGTTTAGACCTCTTTGCCGGCTGCAGTCTTGCCCCCCATCAGATCTTCACGCAGACACTCAGTCCCCGGCTTTTCAGGTTTTAACCTTCATGACCCGCAGAGAGTCTGTACCTTCCAATTTGTCACATCCAGGTTAAAAAGCTGTTTTGTTGGCTCAAGGACAGAGGTTGGTTTGGAAAGGTGAAATTCCCCTATGCCAGTTTTTAGTCTCCCTACTTTTTTTTTTTCTTTCAAATAGTGCAATCATAATTAAATAAGCATAAAGCTTCAGTACTTGGATCCCCCGGAGTAAAAGAAAGAGAGAAAGAACACAGAGCCCAAGCTATCCTTTCTTTATTCGGCACATCAGAGCTGGTAGTCACCCATAGGCTTCTTACTAACACTCTAGGAAGAGGGAAAAGCTTTGGACAGAACAGGGTGCTCAGGAGAGTCTGGCGTGCAGGAATTTCTTAGCCTCCCCCTGTAGTCTGAGAGGCAGCACTCCACCTGGAAAGGCCACCTAGCCTGCAGCAGGTGAACTGGTTTTCTTCCCTGGTCCTGAAGTGTCCTGCCACCAAGCAGTCCTAATATCGAGGGGATGCACCCTGCAGGAGTGTCTCCCCTGCTCCAACACCGGTCAGTAATAGCCTTCTCCTCTACTGCCCCTTCCTCCTCAGTTAACAGAAAGGTGCTTTCTGCTTTGTGGGCAAGAGAGGTATACTTGTTATGACACAGTTCTGGTTTACAGGCTCAACACACTCACAGAGCATAAAAAGAAACATACAGAGGAGTCAAAGTAGAAATACTTGGTCATAGAGGGTTGTGGTTGATAAAAAGGACAGAAATGAAGGAGTTGTGGTCAAGCAATGTCCTGGAGGAGGCGGCAGCTAAAGTTTTACTGAAGCCTCTGGAAGGATTTGGATATTAGACAAGATGAATGGAAGGCTGGACTTGGAAGCAGGCTGGCCTGGCTGGAGGGCAAAGGGCTGGTATCCCCAGCAGGAACAGGCAGGAGATGATCCTGCAGGGGGCCGTGTTCGCACTCGATCCTGGAAAGAATTGAGTTATGCAAGATTTTTTGGAAAATAGACATGATGAAGAGAATCCAGCAGAAGGAAATGATAGCTAGCCTTTGAGATACTTAATAATTTTCTCCCTGTATAATTGAGCAAACATTATAGCGAGAGCAAAAAATACTAAAAATGTAAAAGCATTCCCATGTATCACTTAGATATATGGCACATTTCTATTTTCCAGCCTCTGCTCTTATCGACTCTTTTTTTCATTCTTATAGTCAATTTCTATTTTATTTTGCAGACTTCTCTCAACACATTTCATGTTGCTACATCTTCTCTTCACAGTTATACCTTTTATATTGTACCACCTATTATGTGGGAGACTTTGGGTAATTTAGGCTTTTTGAGACTGTTTCCTCCCTGAAAAATGGGGATATTCATACCTGTCATGAGATTGCAATAAGGCTAAAATTAGATAAAGCCTTTAGCACAGGTTTGACTAAGTGTGCCATTAATGATGACTTTTGCTACTATGTTTAACTTCCAGACCCAATCCTAGAATTCAGTTCCTGTCTGATCTTTTGATGTAGATCAGGTTTTTATGTTTTAATCTCTCTAATCTTTTTAAGAACAAAACTCTTTCACACACTTCATTTCTCTTAATCTTATCCACAACCTTTTTAGGCATCATTCCCATTTTGCAGATGAACAAATGAGAGAGGGATTGAAACTTGGAGCTCTGTTCTTCTGACTCCAAATCTCTCATTTATCCATGACACCAAACTGCCTCCCATACACTGGACTGGGGACTCAGTTTGAGTCCCCAATCCTCAGTTTGTTTTCACTTCACTCTGTCGTATAAATAGTTTCATGTGGTGCTAAAGCCCATACAGATATCATTTTATAAAACCGTATTGGTTCTCAATTACAAATCATCTCTGATAGCTCTCCCCCTTGTTCCCTGCCCTACAGCCACACTGGCCTCCTTATTCTGTGCATATGACAAGCACATTTCCATTCTCATGGAATGTGCCTGTGCCTGGGTTGTTTTTCCTTTGGAAAGGTGTGACTTGTTCAGGTCTCTGTTCCAGCGTCACCATTTTAGACTTTCCTGACTATAGTTATCTATGATCAATCAACTCAGAAAACATGGGATCTTCCAATGTTCTCTATTCCTCTATTCTGCTTTATTTGTCTTCACAGCACATCACAGTAACAACATCATATTATTTATTTAATCCCCTCTTTATTACCTGCCCTCCCAACTAAAATGTAGGCTCTTCCTGGACAAGGAATTTGTTGACTGCTCTATCCTTAGCATCTAGTCCTGTACCAAGCACATAAGAGAGAATTCAATAAACTTGAAACTACATTTATTGAATGAATGAATGAAACATTGTTGGGAGGGGTGATCCATCGACCCTGAGCACCCCTGCAGGTTCTTCCTGGGTATGTGAAGAAGGCAAGGTCCTGGCCACTCATTACCCAGGACGCGTCTCAGAGTTGAGTTTGCAACAAGCAATCTTAAAGAATGAGGTAACGCCTCCCCCAAGGCAAAGAGCAGGCTTGCTTCCATCTAATATTAAAGTAGTGAAACCCCCAAGTTCAGCGTCGCTGTCCTGTAACATAGCCCACTGTGTGTGCAGGCATCCACCACGCACCCTTGGTGTCATCCCATGGGACTCGAAGGGCATGGGGAACCAGCATAAATGAACATGAAGCTTTGTGAACCATTCTGTTTGAAGTAATAAAGTCCTTTATCTCTGACCCAAGAGTCTCAAATCTTCTGCCAGCATCCAATGAACAGTACTAGGCAAGCTTGCTAGCTGGCAAGTAGGGCAGAATCTCAGCCCTGCACAGTACTTTACAGGCATTTGGTTGGTTGGTTTTTCATAATTACAATTAGCAGAATGAATCTTTTCCCTTTGGAGGTTATTTCCTTAATACACACTCTCCCAAATTTAATAACTGAGTTCAAATGTAAAAACTGTTTGATTGTTCTTTTTACTATTTCCAGACTGCACCTGAGAGAGATTTAATGGACTCACTGTTCTCATAGGTCTGGCTTTGGAGAATTACAAGAGAGGTGCTGACAGCCTTGCCCAAATCAATTTTTATCATCAAAAACACCTTTTAATTGGTGTATAATGATACCCTTTAATTGTTTTAATTTGCATTTCTTTAATGGCTAAAATAGCTGCGTTTTACTACATTGCGATTTATTGTCCATACATCTTTGGGTAGAAGCTGTTCATCCCCTTTAACTACTTTATAAAGAAATCTGAGTACTGACCTCATGCGCATTTATCAATTTTAATGTATTTTGCAAGCAGATTTTCATCCATTTTGTTTAACAAAATTATTCCCTGTTACTCTTCTGTTTGCATATATTTTATTATATTTTGTGGAATAAAATTTTCATTTATGTAATATAACAGATTGATTTCGTCTCCGTCAATGCCCTGAACTTATTCAGGAATCACAAATTGCTTTCTTGCCCCTATTTTCTTTACTGACATTCACAAATAAATATTTTTAAGTCATCTCTCTGGTCCCTCTGGAGTCACTGTGGCGTACAGGAGGAGAGGCTGATGCAGCCTTCTCACCCCCTTGCTCTGTGCATTTCTATCCAACGCAACCCAGCCCTAATTTTTGAGCCCCTTTTGGTGGTACAAAGAAGGGTAAGATGTTGTCCCTGCCCGGAAGGATATTCCATCCACCAGACAGCCAGATCTACTTACCTTGCAACTGCAACACAGCAAGATGTGCTAACAGCCGCTTAGGGATATAATCAAAGACATCTGGCCATGCAGGGGCATGTGGTCACCTCCTATGTCGGGGAGCAGAGAAGGCATCTTGGGGGAGTCAGTTTTTGACTTAGACCTCAAGAGATGGATAGGATTTTCACGGACAGAGTTGGGGGAGATGGAAAGTGGAGGGAGGCATGACTGACAGGAGCAGGGTGAGAAAGGGGTAGAGCAAAAGAGCAAACTGAGGGGTGGGCCACAGTGGCTCAGCAGGCAAGAACGCTTGCCTGCCATGCCTGAGGACCCGGGTTTGATTCCCGGTGCCTGCCCATGTGAGAAAAAAAAAAGAACAAGCCAAGTAAAACTGGCAGCAGAGAATGAGCAGTTTGCCGATTTTTTATTTTAGAGAAACAAATGGTTTCAAAATCATCTTTATTCCATCCATTTTTTCATTTCTCTCAAGTACTGTCATTTATCTCCCTTAATTCATTCCCTGATATTATCGCTCTTGTGTTCTTCCAGCTGATTTTTAATCTCATTTTTAAAATACATTCTTTCCATATTTGTTCATCATGTCTCAGACCAAGTGTTACCTCCTTTGAGAAGCTGGTCGTATACCCCATATCCACCCCAAGCTCAGTCCCAGTTGTTGGTCCTGAAATCACAGGCTGGGACAGGGACACAGCTCTGCCTCCCGGTTATATGGCAGGCTCCCAGAGCATCTGCACGGGGCCTAATGTAGGGTCCGTAAACTCCCATGATTGAATGAAGGAAGGAAGGAAAAATACGAAGAGAGCCCAGGGAAAGCCTGCTAAAGATGGAGAACTGTTGCAGGAGTTTACAGGGCTCAGGGAAGAAATCTTATCATAAACAGTGTGGAGGTATCTGCTGAGGATAAAGCCAAAAAAATGGGAGGAAATATAAAGAATATATTTGTTTTTAAATGATTGTACAAAACATGTTGGCAGTCAGGGGATAAGTTGACAGGGTATAGAAAAACTCCTTCTTTGTTGCAGCTCAAACATTGCCTCCTTAGAATGGTCTAATTCGGCAGTTCTGAAACTTCAGCATGCATCAGAATTATCAGGAGAGCTTGTTAAGACATATTTTGCTGGGTACCATTCCCAGAGTTTCTAAGTTAAGAGGTCTGGGGTGAGGCCCGAGAGTATACGTTTCTGTCAAGCACCCAGGTGGTGCTGCTGCTATTGCTCCAGGAACACTCTTTGAGAACCACTGTCCTAAGGTCGATTCCTCGGGCTTTTCTCTCCACTTCCCATCACTGTGTGCCAAGCATTCTTCTAGATGTTTTATATAAATTAACCCATTTAATTTACCTAATAACCTTATAAGATAGATATTTTTATTACCTCCATTCTACAGATGAATGAAGAAGCAAGAGAAATTAAATTATGTTACCCAAATCACATGGCTCATTCAGCTCTGGAATCTTTTTGACTTTAA